>NC_045730.1:22118157-22805657 GCF_009834535.1 Camelus ferus
GCTAAGTTAAATGAAGGTATACTTTGCTAATTTATGTTTGAGAACAGCCAGAATTCACTGGTTAATCACTGGAAAGGGGTGCAAAGCTCCAGATGTCTGTCTGTCTCATCTTTTAGATTTTTATCTCCCTCGCTTTTCATTTTTTCTAGTTAGCTGCTATAACAAAATTAAGGGCAAAGGGCCAGATGCTTCAAAAAACAGACCCAAATAGCATTAAGAAGAAACTAAAGAAACCACAGGATGTCCTGGAAGTGAAGGAACGTGCAGAAACGAGCAGCATACTTTCTCCTCAAGGTACTGGGAGTTTCAGACTTGGTGATGGGAAAGAGACATCACTCACGGAGGAAACGTTCTAAGACATAACCAGCCTCCCTGACATCAAAAGCCGGTGTTTTACTTCAGTTTACCTCTATGGACAGTACCTGAGTAGAATTTCTGCAGCTGAAACTGATTTTTTTTTTATAGTCACATTAAGTTAAACTGAAATTCCGCATAATATGAAAACTTGAGATTACTTATTGGATCTTTGTACATATGTATCACTATAAAGATTTGCTTTGAAAGAAGTAGAATTTCTTTGTTTTAAATTGTCCAATTTTTATTTTTAAAACTGAAGCTGACTGTGGGGTTTTTTTGTTTTTTTTTTTGTTTGTTTGGAGGGGGAGGTAATTAGACTTATTTATTTACTTTTTTAATGGAAGTACTGGAATGGCAGTGTCATTTGAACATCAGTTTGTAAGTAGGAATTTCTTTGTTGTTGTTAGACCATAATTGGCTCCTGTTTTTAGGTGAAAAAGAGATTCTAATCTAGAGATCAAATCTGCCAGACACACACGCTCGCGCGTGTGCGGGTACACACACCCCATATTCTAGTTTGTACTTCTCAGCTCGTTTCTTTTAAGAGCCTTCCTTTGCTGGTCCAAGTGGGGTCAGTACAGTTTGAAGGGCCTCGTGGGCAAAGGCAGAGAGAGTGGGGCAGCTGAGACAGCGAGGCTTGCCGGCTCCCTGACGTTCCTCTGGAAAGGCTCAGGCCTTCTCTTTCTGCTCTAGATGAGGGTGGACTGGAGCCTGCCAGAAAGAAGAGGAGAGAACAGCTCGCCTACCTGGAATCAGAGGAATTCCAGACAATTCTAAAAGCGAAATCGAGGCACACGGGGATCCTAAAAGAGGTAAGAAAGAGCCCAGGGGGTCAGAGGTGACGGGGACTTCCTCAGACTCAGGCGCTTTGTCGTGGGACCAGAGTCTGTTCCTGTTACCTCGACCAAGACGTAGCTTGGTCAGTTTGAGTTTGTTTTGAAGAATAGAAATATTGCTAATAGAGTTTAGCTTTGCCTTTGTTGCACTGAAGGATATCGTTCAACATTATTTAAGTTGACTTCAGTATTATAAAATATTTTAGTCAATGCTCTTAAATAACTTTATGTGGTGTATAGTCTGTAAAAATATTGAATTACTATACTATACACTTGAAACTAATATACTATTAAGTCAACTATGTTTCAATTTTCAGTAGTTAACTTATTTTTAAAATGTTTACATGTAATTATGACTGTGAAGTTATGTCTAAATGGCTCTCCACAACCTACTGTTTTCTGCCTTGCAGTAGGGGAAAGGATTTTTGCATTCATACATTTTTATATTGTACTTTAAATGCTCTAAATCAATAATTAATCAACCCAGCATTCACAATGCCCCTTTTTAATAATAAGTATTTTGTATTGTTCCCTTATTATTCTGAAACTAAATTTGTGGATATTATAAATTACCTACCTAGTAATTTCAAAAATATCAATATAAGCCTAGCTATAATACAAAGAGGGAAAGGGGAAAATGTTTATGATAAAAAAATATGTATTTCATTATGTAAAATACATGGGCACAACTGCCCTTGAAGAAATAACGAAGTGGTCAGAGGCGTGGACTTGCACGCGTGTATAAGTGGATTTACCAGACAGCTAGAGATGAGGACTCAATAGATGCGTTTTCTTGATAACTTAATACCATGGACCTATTTCTTTGACAATGTAATTTATTTTTTTAAACAGTGAATAGTCCTAGGAAACTTTTGAAGACATCAAAGCACAGTTGTCCCTCAACATCCACAGGAGTTGTCTGGTTGCACCTTTGGAATAGTCCATGTATATTAAAATGATGCATGAGTGTTGTAGGTTGTATATAAAGCTGTTAGGTTCCAGGGTTATGTCAGGTTTTTCATCCACATGGATGCCCGTGTAGAACATGCAGAACAATTCTGTGATACATGATGGCCTGTTCCATGCACTGCAGAAGGTGTAGCATCCCTGGTCCCTGCCAGTAGTGACGGTAGCAGTGACTGGAGTAACAAAAAAAGCGCTCCCGGAAATTTTCAAAATGTCCTCCATTTAGTGCCAGTACTCTGAATGATCTGCCCTTCTTTTCATTAACAAGTGACTGATGAGGCAGTTTTATGTTACATCTTTCTACTGGACTTGGGACTCAATCAAGAGAGGTGCTCAAGCAGACCCTGAAAGACTGTAGAGCTGAGCTCCTTGGCTCTTGCGGCCACTAAGGGCCTCGTGCTCCCTGCCTTGTCCAGCTGTGCTGGCTCCAGAGCTGGGACCACGTCCTGCTGTGAATATGTCTCTGCCCTCACACTTTCTTCCTGTTGTTCAGACAAGCAGGGATGGCGCCTGCCAGGTACTTGGTCTGGAGAACAGTACCGAGTGGTCGGTATCATCACTGGGGAGGCGTCCGGCACCTCCCACAGCCGAGTCTGCACTGGCACAGTTGAAGTGATCCCCTTCCAGTGCACACTTGACCTGATGACATTCTTAATCACGTTAGTAGTTTAAATTTGTATTTAGCGTTTTACAAATCACCAAACCCTTTCATATCTTCTTTTTGCTTGTTAAGGGCTTGTTTCTGCTAACATCTTTTGAGTTGCAGTTCGATGAGCCACAATCAAGTGTCCTTGTACACTTAGCTTGTCTCTTTGGTTCTGATTTGATTGTTATTAAACAGCTGCCTGAGTATATATCAGATTTGGTCCAAGGTCTTCTGGATGTCTTATCCTTCCAGGCCGAGGCTGAGCTGCAGGAACAGTATTTTGAGCCCCTGGTGAAGAAAGAACAAATGGAAGAAAAGATGAGAAGCATCCGGGAGGTGAAATGTCGGGTAGTGACATGCAAGACGGTGAGTGCAAGGGACAGCTCCCACCGCGGCCTGTCTGGGGCTCATGACTCAGCAGGACATGGAGCCTCTGTGGCATTGGGGGGCACGTCTTGTGACTGGCATCCTGTCCAGGTCATTTAATTAGGCTGGAAACTAAACAGCCTGCCACAGCCCAGGACCTGGCTTCCCGTGACCCGGCCACCGAGCTCCGATGGCAGCATTTGTAGTGAGATGCTCCCCATTTGACCACAGGTCCCAGTTCTGCAGATGAGCCTCTTCCCCTTGGACCACTGGGTCCAGGTATTCTTAGCTCTTCTCAAGTTTTATCCCATCCTCAGCCCGTGGTCCCCAGTCCCTGGGACCTCGGTTGAACAACTTGATTTGATCAGAGGTCGTGATCAGCTACTGTTGTCCCCTTCTACTCAGGGCCTCACCTACAAGATGGACTCTCAAGGCAGAGTGTAAATTGTATTATTGTCTCTGCAGAATTTTTCGCTGAGTCTGTTAGAAAATTCAAAATCCTCTATTCCTGAACAGTAATAAAAAAAAACTGTTTGCTGAGCTCTACTCCTTCATATCTTCTAAATACACCTACATGGCTAATTGGCCTCGTGGGCACCTGTAAGAGGAAGGAGAGGCTTAGCTTACCAGGTACAGTTTTCTCTATCTTTACTTTGAGAACCTTAGATTCTGTTTACGTGATGGGGGTGGCCCTGAACCAGCTGCTTCCTTGAGAAAGTGGGGACCCTGGAGCATCAGGAAAGCATTTACCTCGGAGGACAGCTTCTACTCTGCCAACATGGCTGTACTGGCACGGAGCTGGTGTGTTTGTTTCCTGTTGCTGCTGTGACAAATACCACCAACTGGGTGGCTTAGAACAGCACAAATTTATCTTACAGTTCTGTCGGTCAGAAGTCTGAGTCTCACTGGGGTAAAATCCAGGTGTCAGTATGGTGTGTCGAAGCTCTAGGGGAGAATCCGTGTCCTTGCCTTTCCCAGCTTCTCAAGCTCACATGCATCCCTTGGCTTGTGGCCCCTTCCTCCATCTTCAGAGCCAGCAACGGCTGGTTGAATCCTCTCATCGCATTGCTTTGACCTCCTCCCCCGTGTCCCACTTCCACTCTTGAGGACCCTTGTGACTCCACTGGGCCCACCTGGACTATCAGGGATAATTTCTCAATCTTAAAATCAACTGATTAGCGACCTTAATTCCATCTGCAACCTGAATTCCTTTTGCCGTGTAGCATAGCATACTTACAGTTCCAGGGACTAGGGTGTGCCTGACTTCAGGGGATTATTCTGCCTACCCCAGGTGGTACACCACTCTGCTCTGCCCTCTTTGAGGTTGCCAAGGCCAAGAGTTGTTCTTCCAGACGCAGTGTGATTACCAGAAATTACACCACACTGTCCTGGCCCTGCTTCAACTTTCTCCCACCATCTCTTGTTCTTTTCAATCCTTTTGAAGATCAACATTAAAAGTGAATTATTAATGTCTGTCTTGGTTTTGCTGTTTATGAAACAGGAGTAGTAATAAGCGTCTATCCTTTTCGGAGGCCTTACAAGAGAAAAATGAAAGAGCAGCTGATGGTCCTCCCTACACAGACCCCACACCTAGGGTCTGCGGCCTTGCAACCAGAGACGAGAATGAGTGCAGCACAGACCGGCCACAGCTGGGCGGAGGCTCCCAGTCCTTTTCTCCCTTGGCCCTAGCCATCGTCTTGATGCCACGAAAGGTGGCTGTGTATCTCACACCTGGCCAGGCTGGAGATGTGAGGAAAAGTGGTATCAGGAGGAGGAACGTCAAAGGGTCACACAGATCAGTGCAGCTGGGGGATGAGAGGGGAGCTCCGCTGGTGGCTGCTGGTGGTGAGGAGAGGACAGAAGTCCTCAGGAACAGACTGCCTCGCAGCAGCTGGCCCGTTTCCCCTTCAGCGCTCTGTTTTGTTGTTTTGTTTTTATTTGTTTGTTTATTTTTATTGAAGCCTAGTCAATTTACAGTGTTGTGTCAATTTCTGGTGTACAGCTTAATGTTTCAATCATCCATATACGTACATACATTCTTTTTCATTATAGGTTACTACAGGATACTGAATACAGTTCCCAGTGCAGTACAGAAGAAACGTGTTGTTTATCCATTTTACATATAGTAGTTAGTATCTGTAAATCTCAAACTCCCAATTTATCCCTCCCCACCCTCATTCTCCCTTGGTAATCATAAGTTTGTTTTCTATGTCTGTGAGTCTGTTTCTGTTTTGTAAGTAAGTTCATTTGTGTCTTTTTTTTTAAGATTCCAGGTATGAGTGTTATCTATGGTATTTGTCTTTCTCTTTCTGGCTTACTTCACTTAGAATGACGATCTCCACGTTCATCGATGTTGCTGCAAATGGCATTTTTTAATTCTTTTTTTAATGGCTGAGGAGTGTTCCATTATGCATATATACCACAGCTTCTTTATCCCATCATCTGTCAATGGACATTTAGGTTGCTTCCATGTCCTGTCTGCTGTAAATAGTGCTGCTGTCCCTCAGAGCTGTTGACCAGACGTGTGCATTCCTTTGGTTTCATGCAGTGTGCGTACACCCACTTCAAGCCCTTGGAGACCTGCGTCAGTGAGCAGCACAACTACCACTGGCATGACGGGGTGAAGAGGTTTTTCAAGTGTCCCTGTGGAAACAGAAGTATCTCCCTGGACAGGCTCCCCCAGAAGCACTGCAGGTATGAGAATCGCCAGGGTTCTTGGTCCCATCCACCCCCTTGAACATTTTCCCCATTCCTGTGTGATGGCTTTTCCCTGGGGACTCTGGGCATCCTCCACCCAGGGAGGGTCAACCTTGTTCTGTGCCCCTTGCAGCTCCTGGACATCCCTGAGCACTCCTGGAGGTGGGGGACCCTGCGTCTTTCACGGCAGTGTCCCCAGTACTCGCTTAATATTGTGCCCAATGCACAGTAGTTATCAGAAATGTTTGTTGAATAAAATAACGGAGCCTGGGTAGGGTGGGTTGGTGACGTGTGTGTGTGTGTGGAGGGCTCGCATAGGGAGTTTTTTTCCTCCACTGTAAGGGGTTATTCACGTTTTTTAAATATGTGAGTATGTGTGTTTTAAGGGACTTTTTGCTTTTACTTTGAGGGGGATTTCAGATAGAGGCAGAGCTGCTGGTTTGACTACTCAGGGGGCACGGTTCACGTAGAACACACTGAACAGTACCTGTGGAGTTCGGGGTGGACGATCACACCGCAGTTTGTAGAACAGTCACTGGTCCATCCAGCACCCTCTTCATTTTTGTGTTTCTCTGTCCCCTTCCTCACTCACTGTCATCATTGTTAGGTATCTGTTCTTCACTGTGTGATTTTATTTTCCTTTATCATCGTGGTGCATTCCATTGTTAAATTTTCCTAAATCGAACTTTTCTTTTATTCCTTGGTTAACCCTACTTCTCTTCATGATTTTTTAATATTAGTACACTGGTATAGTCAGTTAGCTAATATTTTATATGTGAATTTTTTACCTATCTTCATAAGTAAATTTGACCTTTTTTTCTTGTATAGACTTAACCTGGTTTTGGAACCAAAATATATGAGCCTTATAAAATGAATCAGGCAGCTTTCTGAAATAATTTATATTAAATAGCAATTATTTCTTGAAAGTTTAATGAATCTCAGCCATAAAATTATTTAGGCCCTGTTTTTGAGGGGGGAGGTGGCTTTGATAATCGATTTCATGGTCTCTCTTCTGCCAGTTTCAGCATTTTATATTTTTCTAGGAATCCATTTCATTTAGTTTGTCAAATTTATTAACATTTAGTTGTCCCTAGTATACTTTTTTTCAGTCTATTAGTTGCTAATTTTTATTAATGGGTATTTACTATATTTTGTTCTGTTTTTTTTTTCTTTTCTTTTTCAAGATCAACCTTGACAGAAATCTCTTGATTCCGTTAACCTTTTCAGAAAACCATCTTTTGGTTTTCTAAGTGTTTATTGATTTTCTTCATGTTTTATTGATTTCTGCCTTTATCTTTCTGCCCTTCTCATTTCTTTGGGTTTGCTTTCTACCTTTCTGTACTTCTTCAGAATAAAGGAGTTTAAAGCTTATACTCAGGCTGCAAAGTTTGACGTAGTTAAAAGTATTCTTTAACATCCTGGGTCTCTTAGTCCTTTCACCTTCTGAGATGGCCTGCGCTCTGTCTATGGAGTGTGTATCTACTTTTTCTTTAATCTGAACACCCAGCCCCACACCTCTTATCCTTTCTCTTGCCTTCTGAGATGGCCTGCGCTGTCTTTGGAGTGTACGTCTCTATAAATAAATCTACTTTTACTTAAAAAAAACATTTTTTAACATACTGGATGATTTCCTTTTTCACCCAAGAATTAGTAATATTGTTTCAATTTTCAGATATATAGGAATAACTTTTTCTTTTTTCTTTTTTTTTTTTTTTTTGTTATTAATTTCTAACTTCATTGCATTATTCTTGAAGGACATAATTTGTACGGTGTTGAATTTGGAATTTGGAAATTGAATTTGGAATTTGAGGCAATTTCAAAATCACCCTTAGTCTTCCCAAGAAGGTCTCAGCAGAACATTCTCACTACCTTTTTGTTTGCTCATTTCATTGTGATTGTTATTTATTTCCAGGAGCCCAAACTTCACCCTCACTTCAAGTTCTCCAGAGACAGTTTGAGGTGGGGGTGGGGGGACACGGCCCCATGCTAGTTCACCACCTGATCAGGAGCTGGCTTGTGAACTTTTTCACAGTCCAGATGAGAATTGTTTTAAGTAGCCATTTGTATATTGATACCTGGCTTCCAACAGCAAGAGCTTATGTAAAACATTTGAGAGCAGAGAAATATGTTCCTTGAGGACAAGCGGTAAGAACAACTCAAATGGAAGAGCACGATGCCTTTCAGTCTCCAGGTGGCACTATTATTTTGTCAAGAACATCTGCCTCCCCTGGTTTCTCTCAGCAATTCTTGCTCTAGAGCAGAAGTGGGCACTTTTTCTGTATAAAACCAGAGAGTAGATACATTAGGCCTAGCAGGCCCTTGGTCTGTTTCACAGCTACTCAGCTTTGCGGTTGGTAGGTAATACACAAATGGGCATGGCAGGCTGGACAGCTACTGGCCCCGACAGTGAGTTGTGCATAGTATCATCACTGGTCTGGTAGGAGGCTGCGAGAGTTCTCTCCATAGATGTTGAACTGGTCTCTAGCCGGGGAGAGGCTCGGAGCCTAAGGTCATTGGCGCTGACGCTCGGGCAGGAATGGCGTCTAAGCCAGAGAGGGAGGAAGGATGCAGCTGGTGGGGCAGCCCCCTGGCCCCAGACCGTCTCAGACCCAGCAGTGCTGGGAGACAGATTCTCAGGACGTCACTGTATTTCTTTTCTGTTTCCCCTCTCTCTTCCCCAGAGTAAACTTTGTAGAAAATAAGCTTTCCCCATAGTATCCCCGTGCTTTCTCAGGGTTGGGCTCACCTATGGGAATAAGAGCCTCTAGGCTCTTTGACTAATAAGAAAGTGAAATCTTTGGGTTACGAGAAGATTTCCTTCCTGTTGTGTTGGTTTAACACCAAATTTGATATTGACCTTTAAGTGGAAAATCAGGATATCATAGACTTCCCTGTTCTCACTACTGAAAAGGGGGAAGGATTGTCCAAACTAGAAGGAAGAGTAATCCTTTCTTATTACAACCTTTCAGTTCCAAAGAAGGAGAAAGGGGCAAGCCGTGGGCTACACATGGCTGTAGGCAAGCTTCCTCAATCCAAGGGTCACCCCAGCGACCATCAATAAAAACCATGCTTGTGGGAGAGGGTATAGCTCAAGTGGTAGAGTGCATGCCTAGCATGCACACGGTCCTGGGTTCAGTACCCAGTACCTCCTCTAAAAATTAATTAATTATTTCCCTCCCCCTCAAAAAATTAAAAAAAAAATAGAAACCATGCTTGCATGCATTACCTGCAGTGTGCACAGCCCTGTTACCCTCCCATTGGAATTCCTTCTCTGAAGTATCTAGCTTATTACAGAGTTGAAGTGCACTTCTCAAATCATCAGAATGTGTATTTTTAGTAGCAATAAAGCATAGCCTGTAATATGAATGTCACCTTGATCAGCTTCTGCTTAAATAGGGGAGCTCTTCCCCCAAGTGCAGAGAGCACCATTTCCTTTATCTGTGTGGTCCCATAACCTCACTGCTGAGTAAATCCTATCTTTTCTGTTTCAGTAACTGTGGTCCTCTTCAAATGGGAACGGGATGGAATGTTAAAGGTATGTCATTTGCAAGGTGATTGATTTTAGAGACCCATGCAAATAATGTTGACCTATTTCTTATTAAACTATTTTCACTTTTCTAGGAAAAGACAGGTCCAAAGATAGGAGGAGAAACCCTGCTCCCAAGAGGAGAAGAATATGCCAAGTTTCTGAACAGCCTGAAATAGTCCTGACTTCAAACAGGTACCCACAGCCTGCATTGCTTCCTGTAGTTCTGGAAAAGCTGAGTATTGGGTCTGAATTGCCTGTGTTCCTGATTGACATAGTCAAAGCAAATACTTGTTAAGCCTGCAACTTTGCCTACTTCCTCTGTTGTGTTGATTTAGTGCCAAATTTAACACTGACCTTTAAGTGGAAAATCAAGATATCATTGTCTTCCCTGCTCTCACAATGGATGGCAAAATTCTCACAATTTTTATGCCCCAAAACTGGAAGGTAGATCGAGAGTTGTGTTTCTCTGTCTTTTGGATTACAGAGTATTCAGTGTCAAAGTTTTGTCACAATAATGTGCTGGTATTTCTGCGGACACCCAGAGGCAAAAGAATTAATTTAGCTCAAGTAACTTGCTTAACTTGTGGGCTTCAGTTTCCTTGTCTGTCAAATGAAGAAGGTTGTACCAAATGATCATGAAGGTATTTTTGAGCACACAAAGTCTACAAATAATGTGATTTTTTTGCCGTCTAGAAAACCACGCACATCGCCCTTGACATAGTCGTGCTGCTTTGATATTGAAGGCCAGGTTCTGCTGTTACCTTTATCTTGTTCTTCGAAATCATGTCGCTGAACCATTTGGCATTTCAGTTGATGTCTGTATGGCTCTCTGTGCCCTCACAATGTTGTGGAGCTCTGATGCAATACTTAACATTCTTAACATTTTAAAATATGGCTTGAGAAAACTTTGAAACCTCTAACTAAAACAAATGCAAAATTTGAGAAGCTGTTGAAGCCTGATTGAAAACAGAAATATCCCACAAAGACAGAATCCCATTGAGTTTGGGATGAGCAGATATGCTTCATTATACACACTAAGAGTTGTAGATCTGGGACTACTGCCCTGATGGAGGGTGACAGGCAGGCAGGTTACTCCCGTGGCCCCCGGTCTTTGGCGCACTAACTCTGTGGCTGTGGGTGAGGCACCCATCCTCCCCGTCTGCTAAATGGAGACGGTGACTTCTCAGTGGCGTGGACGCGTGTGAGATGGCGCCTTTGTGCAAGGGCGCAGCAGGTGCAGAGAAAAGGTGCTTCCCAGATAAGAGCACAGAGACCCGAAAAGCAGATTCTTTCTGAAAGGAGCTTTTTGGTTGCGGGCTGGCGAGGAGGTGTTGGTGGTGAGGCTAGAGAGGCACACGGCCGGCCTTAAACTTTGCAGGGCCTCCTTGGGTGTGGTGAGGATGTGGGTCTTGACTCTGTAGGTGTTTGTAAAGATCACTCGGCCACTGCGTGGAGAATGAGGTGGGTGGTAGGGCTGCTAAAGGCAGAATGATTCTTAAATATTGCAGCACTTGAGGGAAGGGAATGGTGTGGCCTGGATGGAAGGGTGGTGATGGAGGTAGACAGTGGTGGGTGGCCTTAAAGGACAGGCAGAATTGTGCAGGACAAGGAGTCCAGGATTACGTCCTGGGGTGGGTAACTAATGTGTGGATGTTGAAACGCTGAAGGGGTGGAAGGCAGACAGGCCAGATGTTCAGATGCACCAGTCTCTCCACCCAGGGATGATCAGGGTGGCTACAAGAAGCAACTCTGGGGCAGCTCGGCCCTCAGGATAAGCCTCTTACCGTCTGAAGTTCCCCCGGAGGTTGCTAAGGGCACACAGGAATGTGGAATGTAACCACTATTTTGTACACGCATTAGGTGCTCAGTAAGCTTCTGAAGAATTAGCAGTTTTATGAGGACCAAAGGCCAGAGAACGTGGTCAGCATTCCAGGTGAGGCAGGATGGGGTTTCACTGGATCAGCTCCTTCGTGGCCTTCAGCCGTCTCAAAGGCACCCATGAAGTCTTGGGTCTTTGCCCTGAACCAGCCAAAGATTTGGAGTCACCCACAGGAATCGGGGTATATAAGTCTGGGAGGGTCACTGGCAGGGAGAATAGTTGGGGAGAAGGATGTTACTCATGGAAGATCTATTCCAGGTCCTTCTTCAAATGCAGCTCAGTATTTATGGGTGAAATGATAAAAATGTCTAGAATTGACTTTGAAAATACAACAGAGGGATGGAGGGCAACGCGTGGGGGTATTGACGAATCAAAAGTGGCCAAGTCACTAATTGTTAAAGCTGGGTCATGGCTACATGGAGACTCGTACTCATTTCTATATTTTTGCATTTGTTATAAAATGTCCTGATGAAAAGTGAAAAGGCAAACAAGATAAGCAGCTGGAGCTTCTCTGTGATGCCTGCTCAGTGTCTCTGGGAGCAGTCGACGCTCCCTCCTCCAGGCTGTTGCTGTGTTTGGAATGTTGCTCTGGCAGGAAACATACTGGGTGGGTTTATCCATGGCACCTGCGAGCTTGTGTACTTCAGTGTGGTTTGATTTCCAGGCGCCAGACAGAGTGCTGCCCTACTAGTGCTCAGTGAATGTTGGGTGGATGGAGGGGTTTTAAAAATTGTGAATACCAAGAACTTAATAAGTGTTTTTTGAATTGCTAAAAGAAAAAGAATGATAGAACCTCATGCAGGCTACCACCAAAAAATTCCACTTAGGAGATTCCTCTACCTGAGCAACCTGATTTTTCCAAATACCACCTGACCCAGGTGAATGCTGATACGCCTAAAGGCTGGGTAACCTGGTAGGATTATCATACTGGGATTTAAAGTCTACCTAGAAATAATTTAGATTTCCCCCGAGATGGTATTACAGTAGGAACATAACACTTACAGGAGGTGGCCATGAGAGAGAGTTGATTTAGGTTTTTAAGAGCCAGAAACAAATTTCACATTCCTTAGATTTCATCAGATTCTGCTCAATGTGAGCAGAAGGTGCCGTGTCTGATGCTCGTGTTCCCCCAAGGTCACACCCTAATAACTGTATTTTAGGAGTATTTCACTTTCCAGGAGGTGTGTGTTTGGTTCTTTTCCTTAACTAACAAAGGAGAGAATAAAGTGTTTAACTCTCAAAAAGAACCAAAAGCACTTGAAACTCTGTTATTTTTAATGGCTTATTTAGAGTAGGTGTGTTTGTCCTATAAACGTATGACGGAGCTATGTATTTGATGGAGGTTACAACTGAGCAGCTGCCCGGAAATTGAATTCCAGGTTGCTCTTTGAGGAGCCCCCGCCTATGTAAGAAACAAGTTCTTGCTTGAGCCAAGGGCGTCGTCAGAGTCCATGTTCACTGGCATATTGTATGTGAGTCGTGCAGTAATGTTCTTACAAAGGTTGATGGTGAGCTGAATCTGGATGTCCTCCTGTTTTTAAATTGAATTTTAAATAATAAAAAAATATAATCAAGTTACTTCTAAGTTACTCTTGATGTTGGGGGGCTTTCATTGGGGGTGCCGTGTGCGTGTGTGTGTTGTTAGCATACTCAGGGATATGAGACAGGGTGGGTGGACTGGAAGGGGACTAACTGTTTGCTTTGAAAGTATGATTCACTGTGAGACCAGTCTTTACCCTACCGACTTTATCAGTGTGTATTAAATGCTTTCATATACATCCAAAGTACGTGTTTAATTTTGTCTTACACTGTCTTTGGCAACATATGTATAATGTGTAGTGTATAATGCCTTATTGTATGATCACAGGCCATCAGAAAAGGTCAGCACACAAAAACTGGCCATGTCCTTCATGGTTGGTCACAATGTTCAGATCTTCACAATAGATTTTCTTTTCCTATGCCTTTTTCTATTTAGAGGAAATAAGTGGCTTTTTGAAGAAAATCATCTTTCTCTTGAGTTTTGTTAAAATAAAATATGTTTCCCGTTCCAAACAATAAAAGGAAAACTGAACTAATTTAGATAGATTGGTGTGGAAGCATCCCCAGAGGGAACTTAAAATATTAAAAGCTTCAGCTTCCAAAATTTTTGCAGTTTTCAACTTTTAAAACCATTACAAGTGGATGTATAGCGGAGTTGACTGGAAGAGATAGCATGAATTGGGTTTTTGTATAAAAGATGATAGAAGTAAAGTTTGATGTTTATAACAGATTTAAATGTGTCTGACAACATTAGTTTTTAAAAATCAGGAGAGTAAATCTGTCTGCCCAAGTGTGTCTGATAGCAGCCCATCATCACGGCCTCTGCAGGCAAAAGAGGCATCTCTGGTGCCGTGGGAGGAGACGTGGAAACAGCACCGCTCACAAGGATGACTGGCCCCAAAGTGGAATTCTGTATTTGCCAGTACTGAGGGAAGAAGGGGTGATGTATCTAAAGACAATAGCAGAGAGGCACGAAAGTGAAAGAAATCACTTGGCTTAAGTTGACAACAGTTTGTGAAAAGGCTGTGGAATTTTTGAAAATCAAAGGGAGCCAAGAATATAGCCGCACAGCTGGACTATCCAGATCAAGACGAGCAGGTGGCCTGCCACGTCTGCACGGTCAGGCCAGGTATCCAGCAAAACGGCCCTGCATTTTGGAGAAAAGACAACAGTAATGGAGGTGGTGAAAACTCAAAGCCATTTCATCAGAGAAAGGAATGAAAGAACTAGAAATATATATGCAGTGAATTTTTGTTATTCACATTGACTATGTTTCATAACGCCACCAGCTTAACCAGCAGAGACTCAATCACTGCTCCCAGGGGAAATACAGGGTGGGGTTCCTGCGAGCCTCAGGTCACATTTTCTTCACTGGATCAATGCATCACCTTATATTGTGTGTGTTTCTGCAGAAAGACACCCTCTTTAATATGTATTGTTGATTCTTTAACATGGAACTCACTGTGACTCGTGACTGTACAAAGCCGATCTCAGCATGCATGTTTTCTCTGTGTGGCACATGCTTAGGGGGCTATATAGCACTTCAGCACGACACGTGGGGGCCATTTGAAACAGCAAAAGCATCCAAAAGAGCATCAAAATGTGAGGAACACAGCACAAAAAGGACAACTGTCTCCAGTGTCAGAGCTGAAAGCAGCGAGAGCGCTGCTTCGTTTGACCTCAGCCGGGACAGCTCCAGCTTCTCATCGGTCTGCACACGTGCGTGTCCACGAGTGACCACAGAAGCACCATGGTGTTGCTTTTGGACTTATAAATTTTAGCAATTAGGTGAGTGCACAAACAAGGAATCCACAAACAAGGAGCAACGGTATAACATTTTCTAAAACCAGGCAGATCGGGAGTGTCCCCACTTTGCAGATTAGAAAATTAATTAAGGGATTGAAAATATGGGTTGAAACCGGGACTGTATCCAAGGCTGTGGTAATGTTGCTTGAGGGAAGACTTCTCTGTTGGGGTTTTTTTTAAGTCAACTTTATTAAAGTCTAAATTTCACATAGTAAAAGGTACACATCTTAAGTGGATGGCTCAGTAAAATTTTGATGAATGTATGCACCCATGTAACCACCACCACAAGCAAGAGAGAGGACATCTCTGTCATGCTGGAAGATTGCCTTTCCCACTTCCCAGTCAGTCCACACCCCCTGGTCCCGTCCATCACTGATCTGTTTTCTATCATTATAGTTTAGGTTTGTCTTTCACAGTTTCAGAATCACGCAGAATGTACACTTGAACATCTTTCACTCAGCGCGCGCGTGTGTGTGTGTGTGTATTTTTAGTGGAGGTACTGGGGCTTGAACCTAGGGCCTTGTGCATGCTAAGCATGCACTCAGTAGCTATACCCACCCTCCACACTAAGCATATTTTGACAAACATCCATACTGTTGCCTTTGTCTGCAGTTTATTTTTATTGTTGCACATTTCACTGTATGGGTATGTCACAATTTATGTATTCACTTGTGGATGGACATTTGGGTTGTTTCCAGTTTGGGTCTCTTATGAATAAAGCCGTTAGCATTATTCAAGTGTAAGTTTTCCTGTGAATATGTTTTCGTTTCTGTTAGGTAAATATCTAAGAGTGGGATTTCTGGTAAGTGTGTATTTAACTTTATAAGAAACTGCTAAACTATTTTCCAAAGTAGTACCATTTTACACACCCACTAATAACGCATAAGAGTTCCATTTGCTCTGTATCCTCACCAGCACTTGATATTGTCAGTCTTTTTAGTTTTGTCCATTCTGATAGGTGTATGGTGGTAACTCATTGTGATTTTAATTTTACATTTCCCCCATAACGTCTCTTCCGGTGCAGTTGGCCATTTGTATACCTTTTTTGGTGACATATCTATTTACTTATTTATTGAGTTGAGTTGTAAGAATTCTTTCTGTGCTCTGGATACAAGTGTTTTGCAGACATATGTGTGGTATTTTCTCCCAGTTAATGGCTTGCTTTTTCATTTTTTTAACAGTGTCTTTCAGAGCTTTGTGTTCATCCTGATGAAGTCCACTTTGTCGCTGTCTTTTATGGTTCATGCTCTGTGTCCTAGCGAAATCTTTACCTGCCTTAAGATCAGAAGGTTTTCTTACAGAATTTTTAAATGCAGTTTTAGCTTTTACAGTTAGGTCTATGGTGAATTTCAGACTGATTTCTCTAGAAGCTGTGAGGTAAGGGTTGAGGGTCATTGTTTTCCAAATGGATGTTCAGTTGCTATGGCACTGTTCAGTGAAAAGATTACAGTTTCCTCATTGGATTATTTTCACTCTTTCGTCGAAAATCAGTTGACCATGCATTTTGGGGTCTATTTCTGGACTTAGTTCTGTTAATCTGTATATCAGTCCTTATGCCAATACCTCGCTGTGTTAATTACTATAGCTATAAGACTTGGAGTCAGATAATATTAGTCCTCCAACTTTGTTCTTCTTTTAAAATCTGTTTTGGTAATTCTAGGTCCTTTGCATTTGAATGTAAATTTTAGAATCAGCTTATCAATTTCTACCCCAAAAACTCTGCTGCAATTTTTATTAGGATTGTGTTTAATTGATAATATTAAGGTTTTCTCTCTATGAATATAATACATTTATCCATATATTTAAGTCTTCATTAATTTTTCTCAACAACATTTAGTAGTTTCAGTGTACAGGTTATATGCATATTTTGTCTATTTCTAAATAGTTTTGATGGTGTCATAAATGGTTTTTTTAACTTAATTTCCAATAATTATCCTATATACTTGCTAGTATTTAGAAATACAATGCATATTTGTCTCTTGGCCTTGTATCCTGGGGCCAATGTAAACTTACATGCTAGTATAGCAGCTTTTTTATAGATTCCTTGGGATTTTCTACATATGGGCTCTTACCGCCTGAGAAGTTTTAACATTTCATTTCCTGTTTTGCATGACTTTTTTTTCTTGTTCCCAATCTGAGGAGGAAAGCATTTAACTTCACCATTAAATGTATCCAGGAAGTATTTTGAGTAAGGTTGGACAAGATCTATAAACAGTGGCGTGGTCTTTGTCTCTTCCGTTCCCTGGAGTGATGTTATCAATTGAGCGTTACTGGGCTTGACCATGAGAGGAGGAAGTGGATTCGGGTCCTGGGCTGAGTCCATTTTCAGGCTGCGATGCTGACTTTATTACATCATTATTAGCCACACCATAACAGAAGTGGTGTCCGACTGTGTGTCATTCATGTACTTTGAGTTAAAGGTACAAGCAAATCACCAATTCAAACTGAGTGGCATCAACCTGTCCCTCCCAAGTGACAGTGTGACTCTCACTGACGTGGGCATTTGGAAGCTTGGGCTCAGGAGGGCTGCTCACTCCTTCCTCAGCCTGTCTCAGCAGTCACGTGACTGAAGGGCCCTGCCAAACACAACTGTTTGTGTAAAACCGTTTTCTGAGCCCAGGTGCTTATCACATCTCTGAAAAGCGTCTTAAGGTTCAACGGTGGTTTCGTAATAGCAGCCATCAGAAGCCAGGGTCACAGCCAGGCCAGCTGTCACCCAAACTAGACAGCAGATCAAGTTTAGTTTTGGTATCATCTCCTTTGTCTTCATGGGACTACTTTGCTAGGGCTGCCGTAACAGAGTGCCTCAGTGGGCAGGAGTGGAGCGCGTGAGGTCCTGGGTTCAATCCCAGCCCCTCTATTAAAAAACAAAAAACCAAAGTGCCACAGACTAGGTGGCTTAAAACAGTGAACACTTGTTCTCTCACAGTTCTAGGGGCTAGAAGTCTGAAATCAGGTGCTGGCAGGGCCACACCCCTCAAAGGCTCCAGGGGAGGGTCCTCCCTGGCCTCCCCCGGCTCCTGGTGGCCCAAGTGCTCCGTGGCTTGTGGCAGCATCACCCCTGTCTCCGCCTCCCCTGCCCCAGCCTCCTCTCCCCGCGTCTTCACACCCCATTCCCTCTGCGTGTTGGTGTCTCTTCTCTTCTCATAAGGACACCCGTCACATTGAGCTAAGGGTTCCCCCTACTAGCCTCCCAGCTGATTACTACACCCACAAAGACCCTACTTCCAAATGAGGTCAGCATTCGCAGGTCACAGGGGCTAGAGGTCAGCACATGTCTCTAGGGGAAACAACTCAGCCCCAGCAGGGCCCTTCTGCCCCAGCTGCCCAGCCTTCGTGCCCAGGCTCAGCATTATCCCACCTCCAAGCCTCGCTCTCAACTGCTTTCAGGAAGTCCACGCTAAGGATGCAGAAAACTCAAGAACAGCCTAAGCAGGCACCTCTCTGGGGTCAGAGTGCCCTCGAAGATAAAGGGAAAAGCACCTTCTCCCGGCCACCTCCCTGTCCCCACCCCAGGCCCTCTGCTTCCCCCTTGACCTGGGTCCCTGACTGACTAGTCCAGCCTGCTTTGGAGGTAGGGTTTCCAGGGCAGTATAGGGCAATTTTCTTTTTTTTTTTGAGGAAAAACTTCTCAACTGTGGTAAAACTCTTCACCAGAGGTGGAGCAATTCATTAGATCTGGACACTTCGCCATGAGTGCAAAGAAGTGATAAAATCTTTAAAAAATGTTCTAATTATCAAGCACTTTATGCACATTTCAAGCCACAGGAGCTGAATTGGCCTTGGGAAGGTAGGAAGGGCACTGGGCAAACTCCACCATGAGACACTGTGACTTGGACAGGTGGAAGAGAGGAGCCACCCTCTTCCCAGGAGTCCTGGGATTAAGAACATGGAGACTCATGCTTGGGACACAATTCAAGTCCCAACACGACAAAAGTCAAAGCTGCGCACAATTTCTTTGCGGCCTGGCACACTCGTGTTAAACTTAAGTGGGTGGATCGGCAGCTGAGACTTGGAACTTTCTGACTACGCTCTTCAGGGGCTCACTTGAGACATCTGCTCCCAACGTTACGCTGCAGACATATATCTTAGCTGTCAGCGGGTGTGTAAACTGAGTCAAATAAAAATGCTTCCAAGAGGAAGCAAGGTTATCAGTACACACTCCACCAACACAATTCACATATTCAATACCACTAGCCACACCCTGCTGCCTCTGGGCCTGTTTTTGACAGGCAGGCTCTTTAGGAAGTGCGCTGCTCGCCACAGCCCTCACTCCAGGTGCCAGGAGCTGCAAACTACAAGGTGACAGCAGTGGAAGAAACTGACATAAAATTAAGACTTTGCAGAGGTGCCGACATCTCATGACAGTTTTACTTATTACCCGAAGAGACTGAAATTACTGGGGAGGAATGAGCAGTTCAAAGTTTCGGAGCATAAAGCTCAACAGGATGAAACAGAGTTCTGCTGTTGGTCTTCTGCCTCCCCGGTCTCTGGTCTAGACTGGAGAAGTTGATCACCTGGAATGGAACGAAGGTCAGAGGTGGGCCTCACGCACGGGTACCACCTGCCTCCTACCGCACCCCCAGGAGTGCAGAACAGGGAGCCTTAGCAAACGGGCCTGACAGACCCCCCCACTCCTGGGTCTGTACTCTCGGGAGTGGGGCTCCTCCTGGCCCCCGACTCCCCGTGCAAATCAGAAGTTCTTGCTAACAGGCACGGAGGAAGTGCGAGAGGAGGGGTGTAGGGGGCACTGCTCAGGCCCCAAGTCAGGGCTGTGGGCTGCTGGGACAGCAATCCCAGTGGGCCTGTGCTCCACCTACACAGACGCCCTCTCCGTAGGCCAGGAGCCAGATGCCAAGCCAGCAGATCCAGCCCCTCACCCTTTAGGTCAGTAGCCGCAGTTTCCGAGGGTTGTGCGTGTGTTTTCACACACCCAGCTGTACAACAGAGAAAAGGAAAGCGCTGCTCTCTCCCTTCAGCCAGGAAACAAGAGGAGCTGCAGAGTGGCTTGTATGGTGACGGTCACACACCCAATGCCTTCTGGCAGGAGGACCAGCAGTCAGGCGATGGCCGCCAATGGAGCCTGACTCCAGCCATCTGTCTCTACAAGCCTGCTGCATGCACATGAGGGGCATGCACTGATGTCAAATACCAGGAGTGATCTGGGTGAGTGGCCAGTTCGAAAGAACAAAATGAAACAGCTTGTCCTTGTCTCCTCAATGGCCAGGCTTGGCATGTTGGCTCTAGATAAAGAACTCTGGCAGAAAGAATTCTATTACCTTGTTCTACTGCCATCCTTAACAAGGGCCCCATTATACCTTAGGGTTTTCAAATTCCACCACTCAGAGCTAATCGCAGCTAGTTCCTGCGCAGGGAGAAGGATGCCAAAGGAAACAGGACCTGGAATCCAGGCAGCGGAGTGTCACAGGAATTCGTGACGGAGGATCTGTATTTTCAGAGACTGGCCTTGTCAAAAGGGTGGTGTTCGGGACATTCTTTTACCTGCGTCTTCGATGTTCTCTCATTACTACCCCCTAGTCCTTAGGGGCTCCAGATAGGTGGTTAAAAAGAAATCTGCCAAAGGATGGATGAGATTCGAGGAGACAATACAGAGTGTTGACTGAGCATTTTAATTTATGAGCTATAAGCAGACTGATCATTCTGTGGGACAGGAGTCTCACTTTGGGAACAGTGGCAAAGCAAAGTGAAACCATGTAGGATTGACATTAGGAGGCCTCACAAGCCTTTGCTCACCCAGAAAATCATCTGCCAAGAAGCAGAAGCCAGGGCATTTTAATCCATCAGGACGGAAGGTATGTGTGTGTCCCACTGCAGGCCCCAAGCTGAGGCCCTGGGAAGGGGCCTGTTTGTGTAGGAGAGAAGTGCCCGGACACCGGGGGTGGGTGGGGCAACTCAGGCTCCGTCTTCTGGGTCTGTCAGGCTGAGGTCAGATGTGGCGGTTGTAGAGATAGGAGGGGTACAGGCCGTCATAATGCCACTGGCGCCACTGCTCGATGGGCTCCCGGCTTCTCTCTTCCTGTTCTGGGGACGAGAGATGAAGTCATCGTGTGAGGATGGGGGGCTCTGTTCTGGGGAGAGCCACCGAGCTCTCTTGGCAGCTGTGGACCAAAAGTGCCTGCCCTGAGGTGACAGGTACCAGTTGTCCCTGTGAGCATGGACGGCAGACAGAATGCCCCAGCCGGGAGGGTCCAGAGGACGCTGAATCCAAAGGCCTCGTTTTATGATCAGGCCTGAACAGGTGAGCATCACAGAGGTGGTTGCCAAGAGAGCCAAGACCAGGTCCTGCATTACGTTCAGTGTTCTTCCCTGCACAACCAGCAAAGGGGCGCAGGGAGCCGTGTGCAGAAACTGGCCCGGAGACTTGACAACTAAGAAACACATCACAGAAATCACAGTAGCAGCAAAAGCAGACTGCAGGCCACACTGCTGAAAAAATCATGGAAGGAGATAATTATCAATTTCGAGTAATGGGATTACAAGTGAGGTTTTCTTTCTTACTGTTCTGTATTTTCTAAGCTTTAAAAATAGTTATGTTTTTAAAACTAACTGGGCAAAGGGGTGGATGGACCACGTGGGGGAAAATCTTGGTACCTGCCGATTCTGGGTGGTGGTTGTACGGGGAGGTCGTTGTACCGTGTACTTCTCCGTGTGTTTGAAATGGTTCACAGTAAAGGGCTAAAAGGAACAGAGGGGAGTTCTTCGTGAGTAAGAAAGCCCCGGGTTTCTGCCTTTGATGAGATAATTTTCTGAATAACACCTCTGTTTGGCTGTAGAATTGGGCTCCCGGTGCCACTTCAAGGCCGCCTGTCGCTCAGTGTTAGGGACCATTAAAGCACCAGCAGCTGTCACAAGGCTGTCAGTGTTTAAAAAGCATCCATGAAGCCCTCAAAAAGTGAAACAGAATTAAGATAACTCAGCAGTTCTGAAAACAGGAACAGATGAATAAACAAATTGTGAGATCGATAGGTAGACAGACAGACAGACATGAACATATGTGTGTATATATGTATGTATTCAGCCACA
Source organism: Camelus ferus (assembly GCF_009834535.1). Classification (NCBI taxonomy): domain Eukaryota; kingdom Metazoa; phylum Chordata; class Mammalia; order Artiodactyla; family Camelidae; genus Camelus; species Camelus ferus. Next base: position 22,139,823 of record NC_045730.1, read on the forward strand.
AAAAGGAGGGGTGTTCTCTGATACATACTACAACATGAATGAACCTTGAAACATGCTAACTGAAATAAACCAGACATACAGAGACAAATAGTGTGTGACTGCACGTAGGACAGTCAAATTTGCAGGGACAGAGACCACGTTAGAGGTTACCAGAGGCTGGGGGAGCAGGGTGTTAATGCGTAATGGGTGCCAAGTGTGTCTGAGGTGTTAAAAGGGTTCTGCAAATAAATAGTAGTGATGGTTGTGAATGTACTAAATGCCACTGAATCGTACACTTAAAAATAAGTAAGATGGCAAATTTTATATTCAGTATTATTTTACCACAATTTTTTTTAAAGTATTTGGGGAAAATGTTAGGAGGATGGAAAGTTAATAGAAGAATTGCAAAGATTCAAAACCCAAAACGACTTCCTTGCCTCTGTTTTCTCAAGTGTGAGCTTCACCCCAAAAGCCTGTGGTCCTTACCACTGTGAGAGCCAGGTGACCTCAGCAGAAAGGGCCCTTGTAACTGCTGGGTGTGGAGGCACCGTGTCTGCTGGGAACGCTTCCTTCTGTGTGAGCCTGGGGTCAGTGCTGCCCCGGGCGCTGAGAGTCCTCTCAGGGACGCGGTGTCTCAGGGCCAGCCTGGAGCCCAGCCAGGCCAGGCTGGGGCTCTGGGTGTGAGCCTTCGGACCTTTCTCGGGCCACATGGAGCAGCTGCTCTTCGCCAGTCTTGAGAATATGATTTTTGACAAAGAAGTTGATTTTTTTATCTCCAGGTCAAGCCAGACTCTTCTTAGACCATTTCATTTAGTCTAAGGGGAGATTTCCCTGGTAAAGACCCAAGGCCTGGACCCTGTGGCCTTCGTGTAGGGAGCACTTGTGACAAGATGTCATGTGGCCAACCTCAGCTGGTCTGACCCAGGCTTCTGGCTTTGAAGGTGGAAGCAGACCTGGGCCACCAGGTAGGCCTTACAAGTGGAAGCTCAGCACACTGCTTATCCCGGAGCTTTCAGAGCAGAACTCAATGTTATTTTTGCCTTGTGACGCTGGCGGTTTTAAGGAGAGTTACAACCAGGAGCCAGGACTGAGCCGAGTGACTCTCTAACCCTGCCACCTCTTCCCCAGATGAGGGCCAGTGTCCTGGGTGGGTTGGCAGAGGGGCCTTTGATAAAGATGGGGTATTCAGGCCCTCAGGAAGGTCACTCTTGTCCAGAAATCTCTCTCCAGACCACCAGATATTCCTCCACTGGAACTCGAGTCCTTCCAGTCACCTATGGTAATCTCTCAGCATTCGCTCTTATGCAGCAAGTACCTCGGGGAGAGGGCGGGCATCCAAGTGCCATCAGGTATTCCGAAAATTGGTGACATCATCAGGTCAAGTTACCTAACTGAACCCAGGGTCCTGACCGAGAGAGTGTGGGGGCCCCAGAGAAGGGCTCTGAGCACTGCCCACGGTGGAGGTTTCCAGCAACCTGGTCACCGTGCAGTGGCCTGTCCTGGGGCAGAGGCAAGAGGAGTTTCGCCTTGGGCAGCATTTACCCTCAGGCAGAGGCTCGGCCTGCTGCACCTCGATGCCTCCTGCCTCTGTCAGGCTCTGGGGAGACCCCTCTGGGCCTCTGCACGCCCCGCCTCCCTCCCTGCGTCCTCGTGGGCCCGGCCTCGGATTGAAGAAGTCCCTCAAGACCTCTGCACGTCTGGTCATCCTTCATCTACAAGAACCCGGGCTTCGCTGGCAAACACGCCTTCGTTTAAATCCCTTACTAGCTTTGTCTCCATGAGTATTCACGTATCCTTTTTAAGCCCAAGTTCTGAAACTGTAAAATGGAAATTGTGAGACCTGAGAGGCTGGTCACATGGATGACAAGGTTTGGTGCCGCACCCGGCAGAGCCAGCGCTCGGGCAACGACGACGGCTGCTGTCGCTGCAGCTGCCAGAGGCCTGTGGCCTGCCCTGCAGCATCTTCCTCTTTGTGGGCAAGGCCTGAGGCCCCCGGCCTTCGTCTCCGCTGGTATTGGCGGAGGATCGGTCATCCTTTACATGCCTAACCCTTCATCCTAATTCATCATGTAAGAGAAAACTGAATGTTTTCCACCCAGATGCTAGGGATTTGGACCTGAAACATTTTAAACTGCACAAAATAAAACGCTGTTATTAATACCCTGAATTTGGGGGAAAAAACCACTGAAGGAATTTTAGAAGCCACATTCTCATTTTTTAAATGCTTCTCCCCAAGCTGTCCACCAAGGTAAACAAATCTCCAGCAGAAGTATTTGCCTCTGAGTTACAGCAGTCTGAGTTTTTTCTAGGATGTTCAGCTTGCCAGGATCCTGCCCAACATCTGTCTGCAGGTTGCAGCCAGGCGCCACCTGCAAGGCTGTGGCACCGCCTGCCTCCACCTGGTGCCTAGTGGCTGTGTCCTTCTCACTAAGAGGCACCTTGCGAGCGTGTTGCCTCCCAAATCCACCAGAGCAGGCGAGCGAGGGGGCTGACTACTTGAGAGCTGAGATTGTGGACTTTCTCTAACAAAGGTCACCTTAACTGGGGCCTTATGTCCAAGCTCACATGCCTCCTGGACCTTAGTCAGGAGCATTTCAATCTTGAATTTTCAGGAAAGACCAAAAAAGTAATAACACACACACAACGGCCTACCTGGTCTGGTCCCTGCTAAATGTTCTATGGGTTTTTTGCTGTGGGCGACGTGTAAGGACACTTACTAGGTACACAGTCAAACCCCATCCCCCGTGGGAGGCTGTGGTTCCTAAGTAGAGCCTTCCTCTACCCGCACCCATGCCCACACCCAGAGGCCTCAGTGAAATCAGCACTCGCGGTGGGGGTCGGGGAGGCTGGGGCCCTGTCTCCCAAGGCGAGAGGGTGGGATTGGGAGAGACACCTCTGCAAAGGCGGAGGCTTAGCAAACAAGACGCTCGCAGCAGCCGGTGAGGAAGCACGTTGCAAGGGCCCGATGCTGTGGGTGAGGGGGGCCTTCAGGTGGGCTGTAGATGTTGATGCTGGCGGTGGGGAGTGTCCAGGAGGCTCTGTGACCAGTGCTTTCTGAGTTCAGTTGTCCTGGTTTGCTTCCACCAGTCCCCAGATGTTGACTAGGTAAACAAAGGCCTGCGTTCCCAGAGCCGTGACATTGGTGTAAATCCAAGCCACTTGAAAGTGAGTTTGAAATCCTCCCAACCCAGTTCCACGGGAGCTAAGCCACTAGTGCGGGTGCTAAGACAACGCAGGCCACCACGGTGACCCCAAGTGGGAAGAGAACATACTGTCAACCAGAAACTCACCCAGTCTTATGGCCCCAATCCAGTGGTGCCCTAGGTGTTCTGTGCTCTCCATGCTTCTCAAGTTCTATAGCCATTTTTGTGCCTTTCTTTTTTCCAAGACTCCCATAGAAAGGAATTTAAAGCAGAGCGGTTCTTACCTCCCTCCTCTGATACAAATCTAGGGAGGAGTGCAGGCGGATTGCGTGCTTCTCCCACAAAGCCCTGCTCCCCGCGAAGACGCTGGTGGAAGAGCTCTTACCGTCGTTTTGCTCCTCTGCGAAGTTCTCAGACTCGTTCCTCTGTTCCTCATGATGCTCTCCGCAGCTCGTCAGCCCGCAGCCGCTGCCTGTTCTCCACTGGGAAAGGGGGGAAGAGGCAAGAGTTGCCCCCAGGAGTAGGGACAGCTGCACGTGTTTAGGGGAACACCAGTCATTCCGCCTAAGCCCTTGCATGAGTGGGGAAGGGGCTGCTTGCGCGGGGGTGAGAGTGATGGTTCACTCCTGACATAGACTTTAAAACCTGCGGGACGTGGGGGTCATCTCATCCAGCTGCCTCGTTTTGTGGGTGAGGGGATTGAGACCCTCCCCAAAAGGTGACACAGTTTAGCTTCCCTCGTAGGATGAGTGGTGTATCTATCCAAGTATGCTGGGCCTCTCGGAAATTGAAAACCCGGTGATCAAAAATGAATTCCATGAGGGCATAACCCACCTAACGTTAATTTCACACTAATACCTGCAAGTCCGTTCAGCAGCCTTGAGCACCTGTCACAGCCAAAATGCATGCTAAGCCCTGGGATTAAAAAGGCACGAAAGATTCTGCCCACGAGGTCTGTGGTCCACTTAAAGGGAAAGATATAAAGATAAGTTGCACCCAGCATTCAGGCCGCTATGATGAGAATCCCCACCAGGCACAGTGATGGCACGTGGTGGGGGATCTAAGATGACCCCGATAGTCACGCCCTTGGGTGAGTCCCTCCCCTCGGCGGCGTGGACTAGCTTGCTGACTGGCTTCTCAAGGACGGAACATGGCAAAAGTGGAACATGACTTACGAGATTAGGTTACAAACAAGACTGTGGCTTCTGTCTTGGGTTGGTCTGCCTCTCACTTTTGCTCTCGCTCTGAGGGAAGCCAGCTGCCATGATGTAAGCCATCCAGTGGGGAGGCCCATTCATGGCAAAGAACTGGTGTCCTTGACCAGTAGTCCCTAGGACCTGGAGCTTGCCAACAGCCACATGCATGAGCTTGAAAGCAAATCTCACTGTCAGGCCTTGAAATGAATGCAGCCCCAGCCACCAGCTTGACTGCAGCCTCTCGAGAGACCCTGAGCTCAAGGCTACCAGCCAAGCCGTACTCAGACCCCAGAAACTGTGAGACAATAAATGTTAGTTGTTTCAAGCTGCTAAACTTGGGGCTCATTTGTTACACAGCAGTGGGTAACTAGTACAGGATATGGGGTGATGAGGTAAACTCCCTGATGATGAAAATACCAACCACAGGTATTCCTTACTTTGTGAGACAATGTATTCCAGTAAGTTGGCTGTAAACCTTCTTAGGAGGAATCTCAGTTCCACATTGTAAAATTGGAGGTGCACCTCTCATTGGAAGAAATACCCCAGTGATAACACAAAACTGTCTGTGAGAGCACATGAATATGGTGACCGTTCCTTGGCTGCTGAGCAGGGACGCTTGCCGAGGGGTTGGGGTGGGGGCGGCCACCTCAGCTACCACGTCCCCCTCACCAGCCGGTGCAGCTGTTCCTCACCTGCTCTAATTTAGCGCCTCCCCAACAATCTAGATTTAAGATTTTTAGATGTAAAATAAACCAGTTTCTAGGTTCATCCATTTCTGCCCTCAAGTCTTCACATTGATCTCTTTGGTGTGAGACCTGTGGTTGTCTGGAGGAGCTTATTTAAAGCTCTGTTAGTCATAAAGCATTTCTTTCAACTGGGCTTTAGCTGGAAAAATCCACAAAGGCAGGAAGGCCATGGGTGGTACAGGAGGACTGGTCCCTTGATGCCTCACTCTCCCACGGTGGGGTTCCCTCACGTCAAAGCAGAGAGACTGAGGTGCTGCTGTCCCCACCAGCTACGTGGTGCAAGGTGGGGGCGCTGATGATGGAAGCAGAGAAACTGAGGCAGGACGCTGGTTTCCTGTCCCACCCACATGACAGGGTGATGGGAGAAGCAACCTGAAACATGTCTTCATGAGACGACAGTACCATTAACCATCTCCAATCCTCCTTGAAAGTAGGAGCCTCCGATAATAATCACATTATGTAAATGCTGGTTATTGATATTATTTTATATGACTTAATTTAACTCAGGTTAAAAATCACGTCAACTGTGAGCTGGTCTCAGTGCGAATTCCTTAGGAAACTCCCACATGTTTCCCACACTTGCGCCGTTAGCTACGTAGCTGTGTGCGTCTTTCGTCTGGCAGAAGGGATTGGTACTCCATCCAGTCCTTCCCCGTACCACGCCCCTTGCCCCACACCCCCACATTTCTTCGAACAGGCTTCAGGCTCAGAGAGGTATAGTGACCTAATCAAGGTCACACAGCTGGTCAGGGCAGAGCTGGGACTGACCCAGAACATGCCTTGCACGCAGCATCCCCCTTACAACCCACTGTAAGCTCCGATGTTGCTTAAGGCTCCAGGTACCAGAAAGCTGCCGGCAGAGGGTCAAGTAGCCGGCAGGGCAGGACAGAGGGCTTAGAGGCTTAAGAGTCTAGGAAGCAGGTGCTTAACAAGCCACCACCAACTCCTAAAGAAGCATTCTCCATTTCTGTGTACTCCAGAAAGGAAACCATCTTCCCAAATTGCCTTTTTAGAGGTGTCACAAATTGGACCTCTGACTCGGCAATGAATAAGAATTTAAATTCTGGACAAGGTGCTATTTTTATACTATGCACCCTCTGCATAGGCTACATCCCTACTCAGGAACATGCATTTCCTTGGATTAGTTCTTTCCACCCTAAAGTAACCTGCGTGTTTACCCAGAAGCTTAGAGACAGGAGATGCCTGTTTTCTTGTTCCAAATTCAAGTTTATCAAAGTGTCATTTGCCTTCAGTGGACCTGAGACACAACTGGGCATTGCTCCTGCCCATCACTGGAGTTGACCAGGTGACAGCAGATGAACTCAGGTGCATTCTAGGTGTTCACCAGGGACCCCACGACTGACACACTGAGCTTCCGTCCCGGGGGACAGACCCCTGGCTTCATCACGTGCCTCGCTGTTCTGAATCTGCTTGGAGGATGGAAACTCTTTGCCTCCTAAATTCACGCCTGTTCCTCCTGGAAGTCTGCCAGAAGGTTGCTTCTCTCATTTCCATCAGGAGCTGCCCAAGTTCCATACTGCTTCTTGCCCATCATTTGAAAACAGTCTTGCTGTTTTCACTGAGTAAGTGACCTTGCTGAGTGTGCCGAGAGGTACAGAGTTTATTCAGACCCACACGCAAGTGATGAAGCAGGACTTGGACTCAGAGACGGTCAGAGCCCAGGGTCCTTGGAAGAATCTAGTTCAAGGGCAGAAAGCTCAAATGCCTTCAAGGGTCAGAAGGTCATGAAAATGAGAGTCCCTGCCAGGCAGGGGACACCAGGGCCCGCTCCAGGCTGAGAAGGAGACATGCTTCCAAACTCAAAAGCCTCCCAAATGCATTGGAAGTGAAAACTTTTGCAAACACTGCTGGCTGAACACCACTCTTTCAAGGACTTTTAAATAAGGAAACTTGGGCTCAAGGAGAGGAAGGTCAAGGCCACTTAGCAGCAAAGCTGTCACCAAACCCACATTCCCTGCTCGCAGTCCCTTGTGCCCTCTCCCTGCCGGCAGCGCCACCCTCTTGCCTGGAAGGGCGTACCTTGGATTACCCCCGTTATTGTGTCCCCTCTCGACCAGAACACATATTTCCCCCCGACACTTTTAACTCAGAAATTGAGATGCAGTCCATCACTGAAGTGCATTTTATGTGGCGCTGTCTCTCTCTGTTCCTTATGCCGACAGCATAGCCAAAGACTGACCTCCAGTTGAGGAAACGTGTAACTTCTAATTCAGAGCTTCAGTCACTTTGATAACCAAGGGCCTAGGTTGAGCCCTGGGTCCCTGGCGGTCCCCGCAGCCCAGCTGACTGTGGGACAGAGAAGGGACAGGAGAGGAGGCGAGAGCAGAAGGCAGGCCTCCAGCATCCTTACTATTGACCTCATCTTGGGATTTGGGGGACCGCTTGTCACGCTTCTTAAGGAAATTTGAGGCATCTGATTCCCGCATGAAAATCTCTTCCACACCTGAAACCCGAGAGATGCCAGTCACAACCAGTGGGGGCTCAGCAGGGCTGCCGCAGGAGCCAGCCCCTCTGCCCTGCACCCCTGGGTGGCCCCTGCACTCACATTCCTGGGCCTCTTGTCCTCCCACCTGCCTGGTGCCCACCGACACACTGGTCCCCTCCTGCAGCACTGTGGGGTGAGAGCACAGCGTGAGGGCGGCAGCACCCGGGAGGAGCCCGCACCCCGAGCCGGGCTGGGACGGCCCTCCCCAGGCTCTGTGACTTTCCTTGGTGCCTCAAATACCAGCCACAGAGCCGATCTCCCTCAGAAACCACCAGGCACTCTTTTTCCTCTGTGCTATGCTGTGTTATACACACACCTACACACCTAAATACACACACACACACACCCAGGCACAGCCCTCTTAACAACAAGCACCCCGCTCTGCCAGGGCCACCTGTGCAGCCTCACCTGACACCTGACACCAGGGTCATCCTGGGGCCTCCCCATACTCACTGGAGAGGAACACCGCAGCCGAGAGGCAGGAGGTGAGGACCAGCTATCTCCAGGCCATGTTTGGAAAGGCTGAGGCTCCATCTGGGAATGATGGGCAGAGAGGGTTCTGTAGACCCTGTGGCTGCTGGTCCTCACTCCTGTTCAGGCAGGATGAGAGAGAGAGAGAGAGAGAGGAGGCCGGGATACCACCGAGGGGAGTGGGAGGGGTCCCGGCTGTGGCTTCCATTGGCTGCTCCTTCTGGAGCACCAGAGATGTTTTTGGCACCTTGCGAACCTCACAGAAGCAGAGCCTGTCACCGGGGCCCCGGCTGGGACAGTCCTGAAGTGGCCTTTCCAAGGTCTGCACCCAAGGAGTTGCTATTGGAATGCCTGGCCTCAGAGTCAGAATTCCAAAGACGAAGGGCGAGTTTCAGAGAGCTCCTGGCATCTGCTTCAGGGGAGGTGGGGCCTCTGGCTCTGGGGGCTGAAGCATGCTGGGGGAGAAGGAGGGCGTCATGGGGGACTCCGGCTCAGGGATCAGGCCGGGAGGGGCTGCAGAGGCTGGAAGACCCCCATCAGAGTGACACTCACACTGACTCGTGGGCCATCCTGGCGGCACTCCCCACCTGGACGCATCCCCAGCCGCTGCTCGCTGTCAAGCAAAGGATAGACCCCTTGGCCTGGGGTCCCAGCGCCTTTTCAAGACATTGAGGAAGAGAGGCAGTCTGTATGTGAAGAGCCCCACCGCTGGGCGTACCTCTCAAAGGCCCACCCGTGTCGGGGAGGAAACGCGCTCCCAGAAATGGGAATGAAGGAATCAGAGCCCCATGGGGTCCTCAGAGCCCAGTCCCTTCGAAGCTTGCATCTTGACTTTGTCATTTATTTCTAACCATCCAGAAGAGTTGCCTGCAGGCATTGTTTAGAATCATCCTAACGGTGACCATCGCTAGACCCACCTACATGAAGCGCCCCTTCCATTAGACATGTGTAGTTACTCCCCACAGGTGCTTGGCCCACTGACAGGAACAGAATGTTAGTAACAGAAAAATAACCAAGACAGAGCAAGCAAAAATGGGTTGTTTTCCAGTGGAGGAAAGTGCTGGGGACACCTGCGCCAGCTTGTGGTGGCCGGAAGCACACAGAGGGCTTCCCTTCGACACTGGTTGACCCCCCCCTTAACCAGATGGGGGTGGGCCCTGCATGATCGACCAGGAGGGGCAACACCCGTGAGGGCACGTCACCAAGGAGTCAGCTGTCAGGATTAACCAGCCGTCACCTAGAAGAGGGAAGGGCCGCAGGACAGAGCAACTTTGAGGGGACTCGTGGGGTGGGGAAGTGGCTGTGTGAAATACCTTAATTCTTGCTGCCTTTTTTAGTTCCATTCATTTCAACCATGAATATTCATCAAACCCCTTCTCTAAGCCAGGCACCTGTGCTAGTCACTGGCTAACCAGCTTTTGGTAAGCCTGTCCGACATCTCTGAAGTAGCTTCCGCCCCAGGTTGGACACTGCATCCACTGTCCCCGCAGAAAGGTTTGGGGAAGAATCTCAAACCCCAGGAAGTCCTCTCAGACCCAGCCAGGAAGAAAACGGCAGGAGATCCAGAAATCGCTGAATGGAGGATGGAGGCTTGAAATGGGATGTGAACTCAGTTCTGGAAAAATAAGCTTACATAAGCTGGTCACCTGAGATTTCTACCAGTTACACTGGTCTGCTCTAAGACCATTCCTGGAGACCATAGCTGGTCTCTAAGTATAATCTCTCAGTTCCTTCAGAACTTTCTCTCTCTCCAGACCCATCGGCGTCCACACTTCGCACCCTCTTTCCCCCTCTTGCACCTGCAGCCCCCCCGCCTCTGGGTCTGCTCACCACGGCTGGCTGTGCTGCAGAAGTGGCCTCCTCGTGGTGTTATATCCCAGAGTATCACGTCCCCCACCTCAAGGCAAAGGCATGATTCTAATACAACCATAATTTTGTGAATATACTGAAGCCCACTGAATAGTACACGCTAAGTGGATGAATTGCATGGTATGTGACTGATGTCTCAAAAAACACAAAAATGCATATATATTACACAAAATGAAAACAGCGTCAAGATACTCATCTATTGGGGTCGTAGGGTGGGTGTGGGGTCAGGAAGACTTTAAAGAAGCAGTGATGGCTGAGATGAGTCTTTAAGGACAAGGGTTTCCAGAGCCCAGTTAGATGGAAGGCATTGCCAGAAGGCCCAGGGGACTAAAGCAGGCACTGCAGTGATACCAGAGGACAGGAGTGGGTCGGGGGGCTGGAGGTGGGCTCTGACAGCTGTAAGCACAGGCCCTGGGGCCAATCCCCCTGTTCAATCCCAACTGCATGGCCGTCAGCACGTCATTTTACCTCTCTGTGCCCAGTTCCCTCCTCTGTCACGTAGACTGATGTAAGGATTGGAGTCAATGCAGCCTCGGTTCTTAGAACAGTGCCTGGCACTCACAGAGCATTGCGTATGTGTTTGCTACCGTGGCGCAGTAATTAACCGTTCCGTGATTTAGAGCAGGGGAGTGGCATGAGGGTTTTTTTTTAAAGGAACACCACACCCACGATGTGAGGTTGAGAGGGACTAGCCTAAAGCAACAGAAGACTTAGAGAAGGCTGTTGGAGTAGTCCAGGTGACAGAAGATGTCGGCCAAAGATGGGAGGAGCAGGAACGGAGAGAACAGAGCATTTAGAAAGATTGAAGAAATAGAATCAATAAGAGGTGATGACTCACTAGCTGGAGGCAGTGAAGCATTGGAAGGTGTGCAATTCTGATGGCTCCTGAGTTTCTTGTTTAGATAACTGGATGGATGGGGAGACCAATTCAAAAAGGTGGAGAAAACAGAAAGAAGAGAAAGTTTGAAGGACATGTAATTGGACAAATCAAGTCCGATGATTTAGAGATTCAGACCAGGTCTTCTGGTGTCAGGTCCAGTGCTCTTCTCGTTCTTCCACCACGATAAAATTTTGTGAATGTACTAAACTATCCTGACAATCACTTTCAGAACACTTATCACCCCAAAAAAGAACCTCCATATGCATTAGCAGTCACTCCTCATTTTCCCTAAACCCCTGGGCAACCACTAATCTGCTTCTGTCCCTGTGGACTCGCCTATTCTGGACATTTCTTCTAAGTGGAGTCATACGATTGGTAGCCTTCTGTGACTGGCTTCTTTCACTCTGAAGACCGTGTCCAAGGTCCATGCAGTTGTAGCTTGCATCAGTGCCTCGTTCTTTTCATCGCTGAAAAACACCCTGTTGTACGGATACACCGTATTTTATTTATCCACTCACGAATTAAGGGACACTTGGGTTGTTTCTACCTTTTGGCTATGAATGATGCTGCTGTGAAAATTCTTGCACAGGTTTTCAGGTGGGCATGTGCCTTCATTTCTGTCGGGTGATACCTAGGCGCAGAATTGTTGGATCCAGTGGTGACTCCATGTTTAACTTCTGAGGGGCTCTTCGATTATAGCTGAAATGTTCATGTACTCACCTCTCTCCTTCAGTCCTGTGAGGTCTCTCTGAGGAGATGTTTCCACCTTTTTCATACCTGAAATGGTCCCTGGCACCAAATCGATGCTTTATAAATGTTTCAGTAAACATTCATCAGTGAAAATACTGTGGGGTGAGGGCATTGAAAGGAGACATTTGTGAGCTCATTGCAGTGGGCTCTTTGTAAGAAGGTACTCACACAGGGACCTAAAATTTCCAACTTCATGTATCACTGGGTGAAGGCCCTTCTCAAGCAGCAGACATAAATTTTGTGGTGCATTTGTGGATCACCTTAGAGGGCAACCCAGATGGCCTTAATATTCCCCTCGGTTTGGATGAACTTTAGACAGGTTTCTTTCTGAATATAAGCCACTGACTTCCCTTTTTAAAGAACATTTAATTTAGAAAACTTGCACTTGTAAATTCTTACCCTGCACCTTTGAAACATATGCAGACTTTCTAACCTCTTGCCAGTCATTCAGCCCAGGAAGTGTCTTTCTCAAGGACTAGAAATCATGTTTTTGAAATGAAAACTCCAAAGGTAATAGAGAGCACTTTTATTTCCCAGTCTCTGTGAGAGGTAGGCACCTGACTCTGGTGGACACTTTACTCCATTTGTGTGTGTGTGTTTTTTTTCTTGGCTAGGGGAGGTAATTAGATTTGTTTATTTGGTTATTTTCAGAGAAGGTACTAGGGATTGAACCCAGGACCTTGCACATGCTAGGCATGTGCTTTACCACTTGAGCTGTACCCTCCCCTACTCGTTTGTGAATGCCAAACACAGGTGGCCTAAGATTCCCCCCACCCCAGCTCTTAAAACCTCTCCAGCTCTACTGTACAGTCCCACAGTTCCACTCTTGGGTATTTATCCAAGAAAATGAAAACACTAATTCAAAAAGATACATGTACCTGAATGTCCATAGCAGCATGGTTTACAATAGCCAAAATATGGAAAAAACCTAAGGGCCCATCAACAGATGAATGGGTAAACAAGATGTGGTATATATACACAATGGAATATTATTCAGCCATAAAAAGAACAAAATTTTGCCATTTGCAACAACATGGGTGGACCTGGAGGTATTACGCTTCGTGAAATAAGTCAGAGAAAGACAAATACTGTGTTTTCACTAATATATAGAATCTAAAAAATAAAACAAATAAACAAATATAACAAAACAAAACCAGACTCACAGATACAGAGAACAAACTAGTGGTTACCAGAGGAGAGAGGTAAAGTGGGAGGAACAAGATAGGAGAAGGCAATTACGAGGTACAGACTACTAGGTATAAAATAAGTAACTTATGAGGCTGTAATGTACAGCACAAGTATTTTATAGTAACTGTATTTTATAATAACTTTGTACGGAATATAGTCTAGAAAAATGTCACGTTACTATGTTATACGCCTGAAACTAATATAATATTCTGAATCAATTCTACTTCAATTGAAAAAAAAATCCTCAGCTCTCTGTATCAGTGGTGTTGAGTTCACCCTCTCTCCTCTGTTACAACAGTCTTGAGTAAAGTCTTCCTTGCTTTGTCTGGTATGGTTTTAACTTTGACAGGAGCACTGACTCAACATACCACTTGAACCATGAGGACCAGAGGGCGTAACTCATGGATGTGGAAATGACCCCTGGGGAGTATGTCCGTGCAAGTGAGGTCGCTAGATGCCGTATCCCAACGGGCAGTGTTATCCTGGACTAAACACAGAAACGTCCACTGCCTACACCTGATACTAAGAATACATTATGTTCTTTCATTTCACTTCATTTTCAGTGGATTAAGTATGTTCCTGGGCACCCCCTACCCCCGCCACGTGGTAGAGGTGGGTTAAGGATTATACCAAAAGGGAGACTCATGACCCTGGGAGCCAGGAGGTCCCAGAGCTTAGTCCCCTCAAGAGCTCCCCCAGAGCATACAGATGAACACCTTTCCCGCCACCTCCTCACTAAGAAGGAATCGCCTTACATGTGAATGTGAAGGCTTGTTTGTTGAGTAGGAGAGTGACAGTTTGCAAAAGAAAAATAAAGGCTTCAACTCATTTGAAGTCCCTCTGGATCTGACTGTGTGGACACAGGTGGGTGTGGAAAATGAGGGCTTTGTGAGTCAGGACAACACTTCTAAAACCTGTTTTCTTATTTTCCTGTGAAAGACATTCATTTCTCTAAGCGCCTAGCCAGAGTGTCATAGAGCTTTATATATTTTTATATATATATATATGTATTTATGTATATATATATGTAATATATATATAAAGCTCTATGACGCTCATATTATCACTCCCTGTGAAAATGGGAGTCTGGCAGGAGACAGCTCCATTCAGAGTGATTCAGCTTCACGAGGCTCATGTTCTATTCCCAGTGTGACCAACGACTTCCTTGAGTCTGCAGAGAACGTTGTAAACCCTTCTCTGTGTCTTGCTTTCCCCACTTGCCATACAAGGAAGCCAAGAAACATTTGTCCTCACCATCACTAGGATGCATGACATGTTAGCTGAGAAAAGCTCTGGGAAGGGCATGAGGTATCCTACAGCTGTATGTAGTGCTGCTGTGAATGTCTGAGTTGATATTTAGCTGCAATCTCTGTTATTGCTATTCAGTTACTAAAATATCAAAATACTTCCTTATCAATTGGTAAATAGCCACTTTCCTGAGCCCAGGTGCCCCAGGCTCTCTCCACTTTCCATAATCTGTTATCCAAAGGGATGGTGCGTGGTCCAGCAGGGAACCTCCAGAACCCTGCTCTGCTCCCACAGCTAACCTTGATTCTGATTGGTCAGGGTCTGTCCTGTGCCAAGTAAATGTATTTAGTATCACTTTGAATTCAGGGACTTCTTAGGACCCGTGGGTCCTCTGAACTTGCCTTATATTTTTGCCACCTCTCATATTTGCCACCTGTTCTGTTTCTCACACTGAAGTACTATCCCTAACCCCCACCAAAAATCCCATACTTATCACAAGGATTCATGTGCGAGGGGGTTTAAAATATCTTTATTTACAAAAGTGCAAAACTGGAGACAGTCTAAATAAAACAATGGGGCACACACACATGATGTATGGTCTGTGTGTGAGAGAATGCTATGTACTTACTGAAAATGTTTTGAAAGGTGTGAGAACGTGATGCTATCATAATGGTTGTTGACAAGAAGCCACAGCAGTTTTGGTAGCCAAATGCTCTACCCAGAAAGAGGTTCCTGTGTAACAGCTTCTCCTGGTTTGCTGAAGAATCACTTTAGAGTAGGAGTGAGTAAAGTAAGTTAGTGATGGAAGGGAACAGTGAGTTGGCCCCATTCTTCTGGAAGATGGATCACCTGGGATGGATAGATAGATCCTCGCTGTTCTGAAAATGAGTCGCTTTGATAGGTCTCAGGGGAGGCAGAGGGGGAGGAGGTGTGGAGGAGGCAGAGGAGGGTGTGGAGGGGTGTTTCAGGTCAGTGAAGGGGATCTTGGGCAGTTCCTGCCCCAGAATTCCCCTGACTTCTTGACCATGGAACCAGAAAGACCTGATCACTAAGACCGCTGTGATTTGTCATCCCTTGGGCTTAAGACCCCAGACTGAGAGTCACCTAGGGCTCACCTCTCCCCAAAGAAATAAGTGAAGGACCCTTGCTCTACTCCCCGTGACAGCAGCTAGAGCAGAGCCCTCAGCCCCCGCCTCCAGACTGCCCTGTGCCACCAGTCACCTGTGCCCTCACCTTTCCAGGCACACTTGTTGCCAATAGATGCAACCGGTGTTCCAGGTTCTTGTCCCGTCCCAGAAAGAATTCAGAGACGAGACGTAGTGGTGAAAAAAAGTAAAGTGAGGATTTATTAAAGGATAGATACACTCAAGGGGAGAGCGGGCAGGCTCAGGTGAGCGGCTGCCCTGAGTTTCCTTGGCAAGTTAGCTACATAGGGTGTAAAAATGAGTGGGTGGAATATTCACTGGGGTTTGGGGTTGTGTTCCCTGATTATCATCCCAACTCCACCTTCCCAAAGGGAGGAGGGATTTTTGTCCTTATTTAGTCTGGATCGGAAGTGTCCTGGGGTCGGTGCATGATGGGCACTTCTGATTTGGAAGGCTAATTTTATTGAAATGAGGGCATAATGAGCAAAAGGTTACATTTGGACACTAGAAATTCCTGCCTTTTCTCACCTTTCTTTGTTCTTCTCCAGGCCACTTGTCACCCCAAAAAGCGTGATCCTTTATCAGCCCCAAGGTTCCCGCTTTTCTTTCTCTGCCCAGGGACCCCTGCTGCTTACATGATGTGTGATTTCTTGCATTTGGCTTGTGCCCCTCCTTTCTGCCCAATTCCTGCCATTTGGTCTGTGTCCCCCCTCTCTGCTCATAGCTAGCTATCTGCCTGCTCTAACACACTCACTGCCTCCCACCTTCCTCAGCCTTCCTCAACCTTCCTCAGCCTTTTGACCCACAAGACTGAACCATGCCCACTTCCTGAGTGGCCCCAGGCTTTGGGAGTGGCATCTTGGTGCCTGGGGCTATTGGTGTACCACACCCTAATCTCCACTGCTCAGAAGTTGACCCATCAGGGATTTAAAAAGCATCCCACTCAGAGTGGCTTGAAGCCCCGTCCTGAAGACCACGCTCGAAGGTGAGAAGCCCACCCATGTAGGCTCACTGCTCTGCATGACCACAGTCTAGCAGCTGCAGTCACTTTAGGAACTGAAGACTTGACCCTGCCTGCTGGCTTGAACTCAGCTCACCGAGGCCAGGTTCCAGCACAAACCCCAATCTCACCAGGCATGGTCCCAAGACTGGCCTCCCAAGATGCAGCCAAGGGAGCGTATACTGCTGCCGGCAGGACACGTGGTGCCCCGCAGGAGCGAGAATGAACTCCTAGACCCTTTGCTCTCGCCATCGGGGGCGGGGGAGGGGGGAGACCTGAGTGTTCTCACTCTCGGGATGGGTGGGTTCGTCTTACTCTAGAGCGTTTATAGATGCGGTTCTCAGACTTGCCTGCAAATTCAGACGTCCCTGGTGCTTTAAAACTACCAAGGTTGGACCTCAACCTCTGAGTCTTTTTCTGTATGCATGTGGACTTTGAACATTTCATGTCTTTTTTATCAGCAAGTGCTGATTAAAAAGCCTCAGTCATTTTATTTTTCCCAGCTTTATTGAAGTGTAATCAACAAGATGGAATTACATGTTTTTAAGGTGTACAACTTGATGTTTGATGGCCGTACACACTGTGATCACCACAATCAAACTAGTAAATACATCCATCTCCCCAGCCTCTGATAACCTCGTCTTATTCAAGGATCTGGACATCAGTAGCTTTTACAAGCATGTGAAGTGATTATTATGAACAACCAAGGTTGAGAACCATGAGGATGAATCTGTGTACACTGATTATATATGCGTGCATATGTGTTTTATATACACATATTCACAGACTCATGCAACTTTTTACTAAAATACATATTTTTATTTGAAAAATATGCATTGAAAAAACTTGGAATAGGGGTGGTTCTTATTTTCTTCCTCTAGTTTTGGGGGGTGCTTTGTATTTTTCAAGTTTTGTACAATGATCATGCAGTCATTTTATAATCAGGAGGGAAAAAACCAAAAGTGCTCTTAAAAAGAAAAACTAAAAGACAACTCTACCAGTCCTCCTAGATCGAGCTCTGTTCTGTCTCTGAGCCCTTCCCCAGCCCCTCCAACACCTGGCTGGCTGGCTGTCCGTCCTTGAAATCCTCCCGGCCTGTGAGCATTCCAGTGTGTCTGGCACTTGGTGGAGACAGCAGATGCTTCCTCTTTGTCCCATGTTCGTATCAGGCCTCTTTCCCAGCCAAAGAGTGCCTGATGGGCAGAGTCTGGCACACCTTTGCAGGGACAGAGGTATTATTGATAATCTGGGCCTGCACTCGTGCCTGGAAAGTTGTCCACTCTTCTGAACAAAGGCACTCTCTCTCTCTCGAGATGAAACACAGAGCTGCTTTCTGGTTTCAGGATGGGCTATCTGGGGGAACAGAAAGGAAAGGATGTGCTGGTGAGGCATGTAAGTGAGTTCTTTGGGATAAGAAGTGTGGGCCAAGCTGACTAGGGCCCCCAGCCATCCAGGAACCTGGTGAATATATGGCTTATATCCTGGGTTCGCCATAGTCGGGTCAGCTTGGCAAGGCTGGAGGCAGGGCCCAGCGGGGAGAGGAACTGAGCCACCTCAAGAAACCTGGGCAGGGGCTGAGCTGTGCTAAAGGAAAACAGGCATTCAGGCCACCACCTTGCCCTCCTTGTGGGGATGGCTTTGCCAGCAAGCTGGTGCGGGGGCTCTGCTAGGCTGAGTCCTGCACTACAGGCCTGGGGAACCAAAGGGATGGGAAATGGCGAGCATGACCCCTGGCCCTCTTCCTCCTAATGGACTCCAAAATGCATCTCATTGGAGGGAGAGGGCACCATCCTATGTCACTTCCAGTTACAGCCCAGAGTGGGGAATATATTCAGATGTAGGGTCCCCAGAGTTTGCATACACTAGTACTACGAGGTGCTCCAAGATGAAAGTCTTCCAGGGTCAAATAAATATGGGAAATACTAGAGGAATTTGGGGAATACTGAACCCCTCCTGCCCACCAGATCCACAATGCACAGGAGTGTCGACTGAAAGACATGCACAACCTAAAAGTTGAGAGTTGCATTTTAGTCAGCGGGCTTTCTGAGGATTTGAGCCCATGGAGGTGGCCTCTCAGATGGCTCTAAGAGACGGCTCCATAGAGGCAAGGGAGGAGCCAGAATACATAGGAGATTTTGCAAAAAACACCAGGTAGTCAGAACATTAAAAGATTACTGTTAATTATAGAAAACCAGATATCTCAAGAAATTTAGCACTTTTCTATGTATGGGAAGATGTGAAAATCTGGGTTCATTGACATCTTTCCTTTGATGTGCACCTAGCTATCTGGGGCTAGTCTCCTGTTCTTTCACATCCTGAGTTCCCTCAGGCTGCACCATTGGGGGTGGCAGCAGAGGCCAGGCTACCTACTTGTCTCCATCCTGAATTCCCTCCACTCACTGTTGGGGGCAGCGGTGGTAGCTGATGGCAGCAGCATCCTTTGTTCACTGATATGGCAAGCAGTATTTTCATTCACAGCGCTCCCCCTTGATCCTAAATTCGACCAATATTTTGAAAACATTTAATGACTAATTTTGTCCCACAGTGCTAGGAAGGCTTATAGCTAAGTCAGGTGAAGATTCTGTTTATATTCCACTCAAGGTACGAATTTTTCGATCAGGCCCTGTTGATAATCTAAAAATTCTCTGGATCGCCTGTCTTACTAATCTTCTATGATCCAGGAAAGGTTTTCCCTTGTTGCTTCTCCCCGTACCTAGAATCGCAGTATTACAGTTATTCTATGTAAAGTTGTAAGTATGATTTATTTCCTCAAGATGCTCAGCCATCACCAGTTTTGTCAGAGGCCTGCTTTCATGTTGGGAAATGTAAGCGATGACAAGCTTGTAAGGCAGAGAGGATGTAAGTAACACAGCTAGTAACATTCATGAAGCCGCAAGTGGGGATTCAGGCCATGGGCTTCTGCAGACAAGGCAGCTGCCCAAAAGATCGCCAAGGCTGGGAAGTGGATCACCTAAGGCAGCAACCTGACTTTTCACGTGGGTCACGAGATGCGTTCTGTTGGAGGACGCATCTGGTATGGAAGCACAGCATTCAGTCTGAATTATGGCACGGGCGCCTCCTTGAGATGCTATCAGGATGTCAGGGGCCATACAGTTTTGTAACACAGCTGTCCTCACCTTAGAGACCCCAGAATTTAGTAGGCTAACAGCCTGGTTACTATAACTTAAGGCCTTTGGGGTGAATTCTGTTAAGGCTTCAACATGGGAAATCACATCTTCCAGTCCTACTGAAGGCACAAAAATAGTTGCTGAGCGCTCACACCAGTGAAATACAGATCTCTTGGTCCACTGGGCTTGTCTTGATGGTAAATTTGCTAGGGTTGTATCTAAATTAGCACGTAAGTGGCCTTGAGCCCAAAGGAATCCTGAAGTACATCTTCCTATCCATCCTGGCAGAAGCCAAGGCCATAAGTTGGACCCACAAAGCCACTGAGTTCCATTAGATGTGACTCAGTGTATCCCTGGTCGCCTGAGCCAGTCTGTTCCATACCAATCACTGTCTTTAAGGGAAATGACACACTGGCATTTTTCAGAAGGCACCCAGCCTAACCTCCTGGTGTTGTTAGGCTGGTTATCTTTAGTATAATTTAATTGTCCCCAACACAGGGGGGCCTTTAAGCTTAGGCGACCATAGCCTGGTGCTAGCCAAATGAACCCATCCCATAACTGGGTGAAGGTCCCTCCTAACAGATGAGAGGTTACATTTTTTGATTGAAACTTAGCTCGTTGTTCTGACTGAGCTTGAGTAACCTCAAGGGAAAACTCACACTTATGGCCAGGGTCAAAATAAGTATGTCTGATCGGCCAAGTGAGGGGGTCCCACCTAGTTATATCAATAGTGGCCAGGACAGAACCATAATTTTGTTCTTCTAAAATAAATTTCCTAAGGGCCATCCAATCAGAGCCTTGGAGAAGAGAAATCCACCAAGGTGACCCAGAAGTACTGGATGCAGGCAGTTGACCACAAACCCAACAATTAGATTGTTTTCTAAAAATTGCATAGGATTGTGCCCACAATAGAAAAACATTTGATTCATGTGCAAAAGTCCAAGAAATGAAGAAGAAAAGGTTATAAATAATCATATGGGTCAGGTCTGGCATCTTGGGACGGCTGGCTACTTCTGATGTCATCATCTCCCCTTAGTCCTGGCGCTGATGCCTCTTTCCTATTAGAGCATTGTCTAAGGTGAGTTTGAGGTCAGCAGTCTCTCTGTAGACCAGTCCAGTGCAGGGGCCCTTTTTAGGTGGAAAATATGGATCCAAGAGTCAATTCCCTTCAGTTTTGCTGTGCATGAGCTAGTTAAAAGAACCTGATAAGAGCCCGCCCATCTAGGTTGGAGGAAGTCCTTTAAATGATACCCTTTCCAGTGAACATAATCTCCTGGATATACGTCATGAGGCATCTGGTCTTCATTTGAGGATAGATTACTGTGATAAGTTTCATAAACAAGCTTAGAATGTCCAGTTAATAATTCAATTAAACCTTTGCAATGATGTAATATATCCCCCTTTAATAATACAGGTTCGTATAATCCTTTATCCAATCTCATTGGTCTCCCCACGATAATCTCAAAGTGAGACAAATGATGTTTGCCAAAAGAGGTGGATCTGAGGTTGAGGAGAACCAATGGAAGGGCCTCAGGCCAAGGTAAGGAATGAGCATCCATAATTTTAGCCAGTTGGGGTTGTTGGTTTGCGGGTTTTTTTTTTTTTTTTTTTTGCATTCTTTTTTTTATTGAAGTATAGCCAGTTTACAGT
The DNA here is from genome assembly GCF_009834535.1 of Camelus ferus. Classification (NCBI taxonomy): domain Eukaryota; kingdom Metazoa; phylum Chordata; class Mammalia; order Artiodactyla; family Camelidae; genus Camelus; species Camelus ferus. The sequence goes on from NC_045730.1 coordinate 22,160,722, forward strand.
ATTGTATCAATTTCTGGTGTACAGCATAATGTTTTAGGCATACATATACATACATATATTCATTTTCATATTCATTCTCATTATAGGTTGCTATAAGATATTGAATATACTTCCCTGTGATACACAGTAGAAACTTGTTTTTTAGCCAATTGGATTTTAATTGTTCCATTTGTCCTTTCTACTAACCCAGAAGACTGGGGGTGATAGGCACAATGAAAATGTTGCATAATTGGCCAAATCTTACAAATTTCTTTAACAGTTTGTCCAGTAAAATGGGTTCCTCTATCAGTATGGATTCCTGAAGAGACTCCTCCAACAGGAATCACTCTTTCTAAAATCAGTTTCCCTGCTGATTGTGCTGTAACCCTTCTACATGGGAATGCCTCAACCCAGTGTGAAACATGCAAGTCGTAGCAATAACGTATTAATAACGTTGGGAGGGAGGCCTTTGTATAAAACCCATCTGCCTATTTCAGAAGGACCCGCGGGTAATGGAAAATTTCCTTGAGAATTATATGATGGCTTCCCTGGGTTGTATTTGGGACAAATATTGCATCTTGAATATATCTTCCAAACTTTAGTGCAAGAAGGCTTCCAAAAATATTGTTTACCCCGTGGCACCATCTTATCTGGGTTCCAATGAGTTACCTCATGAACATATTATAAAATACGGTCGGTATTGAACTCCAAATGGAAGAATATGCTTCCTGTTTGGGCCTAACCACACCTTTTTGTTAGAACTGAATTTTCCTCCCTTCTGTGTCCAGGTGTCTTTTTCCTTATCTGGCGCCTTTTTCTGAAATTTTAATATGTCAGTAAGGTTCCTGGGAGGCCGGGAGGGAAAGGCAGTGGCTAGTTGGTCACCATGGTCTTGTAGAACTGCTGTCTTGGCGGCATGATTAGCTAGAGTTCCCTTCTGCTTCTGCAGCATCAGCCTTTGAGTGACCCATGTCTTCATCATGGCAAGTGCACTGGTAGCGGACTTGAATCTATAACTCTGTTTCTTGTTTCCCATTTTTGACGGACTGTCCTGAGGATGTTAAAAATCTGCTTTGTTTCAAAGTCATGTACCACTCCAAAAAAAAAGCAGTTGCCTGAGTAAATATTAGTAGCTTTTGCTTTGCCAACCGACAGACTCTGGTTACAGCTGTGAATTCAGCCTGTTGGGCAGAAAAGACATTAGGCAAGGGAGCATTGTCAAGGACAGACACTGGAGAAACAATGGCGATGCCAGCCTGGTACTTTCCATGTGGTCCTCCCAGATGTGAACCATCAGTGAGTAACACAAATTCAAGATTATCCACTGGACTTTCTCAAAGGTCAGTCCTAGGAGGTAAAAGATTGTCAGTTAATACGGTCATGCTTGTCACTGTTGACGTCTGATTCTCCTGCGAGCAGGGTGGCTGGGCTAAGTGTGTCTCCCCTGCTGGGGAGAGCAAAGCTGAGTGATGATGTGTGTGGTGAGAGTTTGGTAACGCTTTGTGGAGTGGGGAGCAAAGCCTGCGGGAGGCTGGCTTGTGACTGTCTCTTCTGTGGTGTGCTGGGAGACGAGTGGGGAGGCCCTGGGCCCCTGCATCCGGCTGCTGGCTGTAACGTCCTGTCGGCAGGTAGTACGCTGTGCTGTTGGGTTAATACTCCTAGTGTGACGCCCTTGGGTTCATGTACAAAGAGAAAAAAAGGATAAATCATAATTCGGATGCCAGAAGGCCATTTAGGGTCTCCGTTGGCTCTAGAATGTTCTGTTTCCCAGCAGAGAGGTTCAGTTTGGTCTTGTTTAAGTAAATTATATAATGGTTGAACCACTAAAGAAAAATCTGGACTCCCCGCAGTAGCCGCAAGGCCTAGAGGCCCCCTTAGTTGTCTTTCTGTTTCAGGGGCCGGGAACGCCAGGTCGCCCTTCACTCTGTCCGGTCCATTCAGAGCCCTTCCTTAGATACCGTATGGCCTAAATATGTTACATTAGCTTTACATGATTGTCGTTTTTCTTTGGACACTTTATGTCCCTTAGAAGCTAAACTCTGAAGCAAGTATAAGATGTCTTGCTGATTATTTACCAAAGAAGTTGAACACAACAGCAAGTCAGCTACATGTTGTATCAAGACTGATTTACATAGGCTTAGGAAGAATGTAGATTCTTTCAGTTGAGGTTCAACATTCTTAGTGCTCTTTTGGGGGGCATGGGGAGGGTAATTAGGTTTATTATTTATTTTTAAAGGAGGTACTGGGGACGGAACCCAGGGCCTCGTGCATGCCAAGCATGCACTCTGCCACTTGAGCTATACCCTCCCCCTGGTGTTCCTAGATCAAGCCTGTCAATTATGTTGCTCAAATTTTTTGTCAATTGTGTTGTTTTTTCCTTTTATATGCTCAGTTTTTTTGTCTGCTTTTTCTTTGAATACCGAGAATGGTGTATTAAAATATCCTCCTGTTGTTCACTATCAAAAAAACTGACTTTTGAGGAAAAACTAGATCATCTAAGTCTGCTGTTAATATCTGAGAAAGGTAAGTGGGGCTTTTAGTGTAGCCCTGTGGCATCACAGTCCACATATGTTGTTCATTCAGCAACAAAGGCAAACAAAGGCACAAAGATGCTGGCCATCAGGATGTCTAGGGATACTAAAAACTGTGCTGCAGAGATCTGTCACAGAAACGAGGCCACTATTTCTAGGGATCTAGTACAGGAAGGTATGAGGGTTGGGTACTGCTGAATGGTGAACAATAATAATAACATTGACACATGTCCAGTCTCGTACAAATCTCCCTCCTCTGCCATGAGGTTTTTTAGCTGGCAGGAGGGGAGTGTTACAAGGGCTGGTGTGAGGACCATAAGCCCTTTCCTGATCTAAGCTGATATTGCCTCCACAGCCTCTTGTCTCACTGGGTATTTGTGACTATCGGGGAGGGAGGCTTATTCTGGTCTATGATCATTTTAATGGGTGATGCAGGATATAGTCTCCCTCAATCAGTAGGATCAAGTGCCCATAATTCTTCAGGGACTAAGCCTGACAGTTTTTCTTGTTCAGCATCACCTTCATCATGGGTCACAAACATTATATGATGAAGAAACTCTGATTGCTCTTTTCGGTCTAAAAACATTTCTCCCTTAGGAGTAGGAGAGCTGTGGGCTTCGTAAGTTTCTAGTAAATCTGTACCTATTAGGTGAATAGGAGCACTTTCTCAAGAAGTATCTTCCTTCAAGTTCTCCTAAGTAAAATTCTAAAAGTAATGACCTAGAAGCTTAATAGATGCATTAGAAACCCCCACCATTGGCACAGAAGTGTTACTCTGAGGGAGGGAGCCTTTGATTTTGGTAGGGTTTAAAGTTGAAGTATAGTCAGTTACAATGTGTCAATTTCCAATGTACAGGATGTCTCAGTCATACCTATGGAGATACTGGGGATTGAACCCAGGACCTCATGCTTGCTAGGCACCTGCTCTACCACTGAGCTGTACCCTCCCCCCGATGGCCTAGTTTGTTTTATAGTAAAAGCAAATACTAGGCTTCTTTGTCAATCATGGATTGGACAGGTGTTTGTTATCTATCAACTGACCTTGATTACTTAATTGACACAACTGGAGTTTCATAATTTTTAAAGATGTATTCGTTCCCTTCTTCCTAATAGTTTTGGGAAGTTGGTTGGCCAGTGTGACAAGGGTGTTTGTATGTAATGCAGACCAACCTAAATTGTGTCTTTTACTTAGAATAGCCAATTCCTCATCTATGCCTTCTAAAAAGGCAGAGTTAAGTAAGGGTCATTTTGGTGGCTGAAGAATGATTCAGGCGTCATGCTTGAATATTGTTTAAATGTTTTCTCAAACCTCTCATAATCTGGAGTTGATTCATCCAGTCTTTTTTCACGTTGCTGAATCTTTGACCAATCCACAGCTTTTGGAAAAGTCCCTGGGATAATGTATGAGCTAATCCCTTGCATTCAGCTCGAGCCTGCAGGCTGTGAAAATCAAAATCCATTAAGGAGCCTTTCCATCCTGCTTTCTCTATCCATTCCCTTGTTTATTTCCAGAAACTAATAGCTGTATTAATTGATATCGATCTGAAAACCCCAGCATAGGTTCTGATGGTTAGTTAGTTCAAATTCCTTAGCAAATCCTTGTGGGTCTTTGCCAGGTTCAGGAAATTCCTTAGCTAAAGCTCTGTGTTCTGTTCAGGGCCAGGGTGTAATGTGTAAGCACCATGGACAGTTTGCCTCTTCCCATCGTGGGTTTCTCCTCAAAGGGGGCTATGATTACTTCTGATTTTATGTCCTTTACTGGGGAAGGCAAAGCACACGGAAGCAGGCTGATGGAAGAGAGAGAGAGGGAGCCTCTGGGTTAGGCAGTTCAGATAAAAGATGAGATAAAGGAATTGCAGAGGGAGAGGCAGGATTAATGTTAGCGGCTTTTTAAAATTCTGATGTCGTTTCAAGCAACCTTTTGTTGGTTTCCTGCAAAGAAGGTACTTTAGCATTTTCCCTTTTAGAAGCTTCTAAATACCAGTCAAAATAAGCATTCCAGTCTGTTTGATCTTACAGCTGGCTTTTTTCTAGCTGTGTATGCAAAAAAAAATTAGTTTGGGAAAATCAAAAGAGCCCCAATTTGGCCATTTTAGGTTGAGATCTCCTTTAGTATTGTTTCCCCAATCAAGTAAGTATTTGCGAGTGTAATTTCCATATATATTGTACATGAAACTGGCTGGGGTGTTAGTTGGAACCTGGCAATCTGTCATGCCTTTTTCTTTGGTTTTTGAAAACTTTATTTCCCATTCTGAGGTTAACTTGTTGAAATAAAATCGCTAGCGAAGATCATGTGATGGACCAGTGTGCTGGTTGAGGGTTTTGACCCCCAAGTCCTCTTTGCCCGAAAACCGGCCTCTGTACCCCCACAGCCAAATTGAGACTCAGAGGCAGAGTTCTAGGAGAACTAGAAAAGAACAGCTTTATTGTTTTGCCAGGCAAAGGGAGTCACAACAGGCTAATGACTATGAAAGAAAAATACTGCAAACCATATCAGTAAACAGAGAATGCTGAAGCCATCAAGTCATCAGCTGCTGCTGCCACCCTCCAGCGAAGACATGCCTGCAGCCCAGCCTCTGCAGCCACTCACGATGGTGCCCTCTGAGGGACTCAGAATAAGAAAGGACAGGATACTGGCCCTAGATAGCTAGGTGCTTGCCAAAGGAGTGAATTCATTGAGCCCAAATGTTTGCTTCCTCCCATACATAGAAAAGCACTAAATTCTTTAACTTGAGATGCCTGGTTTTCTTTAGATAACAAGCAATCTTTTATTGTTCCAGCTACCTGGTCTCTGTTGTAAAGCTCCTGTATATCCTAGCTCCTCCTCTACCTTTTCAGAGCAGTCCCTCAGAGCCATCTGAGAGGCTGTCATCCCGGCTCGAGTCTGCTGCCAAATAAAACGTAACTCTCAACTTTTAGGCTGCGCATTCATTTCAGTCGACACCTTAAAGTCTGTGAGCCCATCATGGGGTTGGTGGTCTTGAGGTTTTATAGAAAAGGTGTTTTACAGGGTGTTCCATTCCTCTTAACCTCAACGACTCTTCAGGATCTGTCCATTCTTCTGAGATTATCAGCCTGTTATCTCCTTCTCTGGGTTAAAGTTATTCTCAGTAAAGAATGAATCAGCAAACAGCTTTCACATCAGGGAAGCTGGTTTGTTAGTTTGCTTTTATACTCCTAAACTCTCAGCTGCCTCTCAGGTGTCTCAGGTCCCCTTGGGGAGCATAAGCCCACTGTGGGTGCTCAGACTACAGACGGCCAGTTCTTATTTGCATCCCTGATAGGCCAGCTTGAATTAAAATGAGTGGGTGTCCCGACAGGGACAGCTGCACGGCATGAGGTCTTTGCCTTCACCCCTGGCCTTCACCTGCTGCTGGCCAGGAGGAGGGTCCTGTCTTCAGTGCTGAAAAGCTCTCATAAGTTTTCAGTTTTATTTCAACAAACTCTATTAAAGTAGCCAATTCAAGGAAAAGGCCGGTCTTCCCCCTGAGACAGGATGGAAGGGGGCAGGGCACAGGCATTCAATGGATGACAGCAACTTAACACCAAAATGGTGGGAGATTCAACTGATGCAGGAAGACAGATGTGGGGCATAAGGAGGGCTGTGTCCCAGGTCTCGGTTGAGCCCCTGGGACGTGCCCCACCAAATGTGGGTCCTTGGCTTCACACAGGGAAGAATTCAAGAGCGAGCCACCATTGAGTGAAGGTAGATTTATTCAGAGAGATACACTGAAAGGCAAGAGAAAGGCCACGAGATGTGAGGGTTGGGTGCTCAAATTAAAAGTAGGTACACATTCCATAGACAGAATGTGGGCCGTCTCTAAAGAGGGAGAGAGAGAGGGCTGCCATGAAGCACCGTGTTGCTGGTTTGTATGGGCTTGATGTCTTCATATGCTCATAAGTGGAAGGACCAGTCCAAGTAGCCTGGGGAAGGGGCTGGGGTTCCCAGGAAGTTGGCCGCTTCCCACTCTGACCTTTTGTGGCCAGACTCGGGACTGCCATGGCTCCTGTGGGCATGTTATTCACCATGTTAATATATTACAATGGTGTATGATGAAGCTCAAGATCTGCTAGAAGTTAAATCGCTCTTCATCCTGAGCCTCAAGGCCTCCTGGGGGTTGAATCCTTCACCATTTTGATGCTAACTGCTGTGGCCTTCCTTGAGTGGCTGCGCCCTGCCGCCTTCCCCCCCTTCCTGACAGGGGGGGAGCTGGCCTTGGGGACTAAGAGGTTTGACTTCTAGTGGACCTTGAGTTTCGTTTTATGCCCATTGTAACAGTGTGATCAATAACATGCCCGCAGGTGCCATGACAGTCCCAAGGCTAACCCCAAAAGGCCAGAGAATGGGCAGTGGCCCAATTCCTGGGAATCGCAGCCCCTTCCCCAGGGTAGTTGGAATGGTCCCACCTGTAGGCATGTGGAGCTGCTGAGCCCATAAAAACTGACACCACACCTAGTGCCTTTTTCGCTCCCTCCTCTTCAGAGAATGCCCGCACTCCGTCTGTGGAGTGTGTACCTACTTTTACTTTAACCTGAGCACCCTATTCCCACACCTCTTTCCTTGCCTTTCTCTTGCCTTACACTCTATGCATCGTGTATCTCTCTACATAAATCTACCTTTACTCAGCGGTGGCTCGCACTTGAATTCTTTCCTGCGTGAAGCCAAGGACCCACAATTGATGGGGCACGTCCCAGGGGCTCAATCGAGACCTGGGACACGGCCCTCCTCACGCCCCACATCCATTTTCCTGCATCATCTCTAATTACCTAGTCTAACCTCACTCAGTTCAAAGTCTTCCCAGTCTTTTCAACAGAGGATACTACCATTCAGTGTGTAAACTGAGCAAAATCCTCCCAGTGCTTTTCACTGAGGATAACCCAGGTACCTCTTCTTGAAACTGAATTTCAAGGATAACCTACACTTCCAAAGAGGAGTTTAACATCATCAAAAAAAACTTAGGGTAATCAGCCAATAATGGGAAATCCTAGAACCAGGAGAGATTCACCCAAATTTGTCTGGACTCACAGAGGAGACAGATGGGCCCAAAAGGCCTTTGCTGGTTCCAAGGCTCTGGATCCTTGTAGAGCTCAGGCGAAGCAGAGAAATCTGCCCTGGGTCTTTCTGTGGTCGCCAAGACTGTCAACTGAAAAAAAAAAAAAGCACAACCTAAAAGTTGAGAGTTAAGTTTTATTCAGCAGACTTTCTGAACACTCGGGCCCGGGAGGCAGCCTCTGAGGCCACTCCAAGAGACTGCGCCAAAGAGGCAGGGGAGGAGCCAGGGTATATAGGAGTTTTGCCACAAAGACCAGGTAGTCGGAACATCAAAAGATGACTGTTAATTCAAGAAAATCAGACCTCTCAAGTTAAGGATTTTAGTGCTTTTCTATTTATGGTAAGATAAAAGTCTGGGCTCCTTGAAATCATTCCTTTGATGTGCACCTAAGTTTCTAGAGCTATTATCCTGTTTATGTGCATCCTGAGTTCCCTCGGGGGCGCCACTGAGGGTGGCAGCAGAGGCCAGCTGCCTGCTTGTCTCTATCCTGCGTTCCCGCTGCTCACGTCAGCATCACAGGTAGTGGCTGATGACTTGATGGCCACAGCATCCTTTGTTTACTGACGTGGCAGGTAATATTTTTTCATTCACAGGACATATTAAAGGCTCTGATAAGTCCTACAGCCCCCAAATCTGTTTTTGTTAGCATTCTCCAAACTCAATTGACCATGCCATCTTTATTCATGGAGCACCCTTCAACATCCCATGACCTATTTTGGGGAGCTCTGACTTGGTCATTTAATGGCAAGAGTCTACAGCTAGAATGGGCATTTGTCAAAAATCCAATTCCATTTTCATGAATAAGCATAATGTAATAAGTATCAGATAATAAGTATTACATAGTCATTCTGTAACATTGCCCTCAATTTACAGTCCAACTGGGGAGATAATACTCACTGGAAACTTTTTTTTCTTTCGGGAGAAGGAAGATTTTATTATTACTTCAATCAAGTAAAGAGAACACTGGATCTTTCCCAAAGCAGTGTCTCCTGGAAATAGTTTTGGTTTTTGCTTTTTTTTTTTTCTTTTTAATGACAACACAAGAATTTAACCATTAAAGGCACTGATAGAGATGGAATTGTCTAGGAAAGAGAGGTCAGTGTAGGCAGGAAAGCCTCTAAGAAGGCCCTGGTATTAAGGAAGATAGGAGTTTTGGAGGATGAACACAGTGTGCCTTCAAGGGAGAGGAGGGGAGGAATTCTAAACTGGGGTTATTGGCCTTACTGAAATAGCAAAAAATCCAGCAAAGGAAGGACAGACATAGATATGGACACATGAAAAGAGGAAAAGTGTCTCCCTCATGTGTCCTACTTTGGGGCAAATTGGGAAGATTCTGAACTGAAGTTCATCTCTTCTGACAGGAGGGAACCTAAGGAAAAAGAAAGGCACCTTGTCCTATGACCTACTTGGACTTTGATCAGCACTGTTGCGAAAAATAGCCCAACCTTGGGCGTGGAGGCTCAGAAATCATTCTCCATTTGCATACAACCAAAGCCTAAGCATATGATAAGTCTGCCCTAAAAGCAGCGACCCTGGGCACCTCGTTGGGGAGGCACCATCCTTCACGTCATCAGCTCTCCTGATGTCCCTGGTAGGACTCTGGGCAGGTGCCAACCTCTGTTGTCAGGGCAGGCTCCCACACCAGCTCTCTGCTGGCAGACAACCCCTAAGAAAGGCTGGCTGCCCTCCAGCTCAGAAGCTCAGCTCTTGTTTTAACTTAATTTTGTTTTCACTGGAGGAAAGCAAGATGGTGACTCCTCCGAGACCATATAGTGTCTTACCAGTGTGAGTTGTTGATTCTGGTGAAATTATGAAAAAGAGAAGAAGCTCCCCTCTCCTCACCCCAAACCCTTATCACTTGCGCTTTTTGGCACAGCTAATTCCGGGAGGGCAGCTAGTGACGGCAGGCAGAGAAGCAGCCCAAGGAAGTCTGGGCAGGGCGGATGCTCATCTTTGAGGCTCTCATCCCTCTGGAAATAGCTGGGGAGCAAGAAAATCAGGGACTGGCTGTTGTGTGGCATGAGAGGGGTGGGGACAGAGCTTTCCAAGCATAGGGACAGCTACTGGAGGAAAAAAAGTGAGAAGGGAGCTTGTGTATGATTTACTCTGCGATGTACCAGACATCCTATTTCAGCTTCGTGATTCAAAAGCTAGAGTTGTGAGGAGCCAGCACCATGTAAAGTTCCAGTTCTCAGCATCTTCACCAGCAGCTGGTGGTGTTAGTGCTTTTAATTTAGCTGGTTGAGTGGGCATTAACAAAACCATATTACATTATGGTTTCAGCTTGCATGTCCCTGATGACTAAGGATATTGAGTAGTTTTTCATGTTCTTTTTGGCCATTTGTTTGTATTCTATGATAAAATTTCTGTTCAAGTCTTTTGCCCATTATTTTTTGGTTTGCCTTTTTATTATAGATTTTCTATGTTCTCAATATAATGCTTTCATCAGTTACACGTTTTACTATATTTTTTAAATACTTTGTCAGTAAATGTTTTTCCTAGGTCTGGCTGGGGCTTGCCTGTTCTTTTTCATAGCTGTGTCTTTTGATGAGCAGCAGTTTTTAATCTTAATGAAGATATGATTAGTGAGGATCTTTTAAAACGGTTTGTACTTTCTGTGTTCTCAGAACTATGTACCTACTCCACGGTTTCAAAGATCTTCTCTATTTTCTTATAAAAGTTTTATGTTTAGATCTATGACACATCTTGAGTTGGGTTTTGTGTATGGCATAAAGTCAGCATTCACTTGTTTTCCTTTTTGCATACCCAATTGTTCCAGCACCATTTGATGAAGTTTTTTTCTTTACCCATAGGATTGTTCTGATGCCTTTGTCAAAAATCAGTTAACCATATACCTGTGGGGTTATTCTGTTCCACTGATCTGTTTGTCTTCCCTGACGTCAGTCATGGCACCACCCTGCCTTAATTTCTGTGGATTTTTACAGTGTCTGAAAATCATGTAGTGTAAGCCCTCCAACTTTGGTCTTCCTTCTGCTCTTCTAGGTTCTTCTGTATTTCAATATACATTATAGTAACGCTTTAGGGAGATTAATTTGGGGGGAACTGCAATCTTGACAAAATTAAGTCTTCTAATCAATGGCCATGATCTCTCTGTCCATTTGTTTTGATCTTCTTTAATTTCTCTCAGCAATACTTTATACGGTTCAGTGTAGAGGCCCCACACAGCCATTGTTAGATTCATCTCTAAGTATTTTATGGGTTTTGAATGGAATTTAAATTTTTTAATTTTCTGTTTGCTGCTAATATATAGAAATGCGATTTATTTTTATATATTGAGCTTTTATCCTGCAACGTGGCTAAATTCTGTTATTAATAGTGGTTTTTTAATAGATTCTTTAGGCTTTTCTATGTACACGGTGATGTTGTTTGTGAATAAAACAGTTATCTTTCTTTCTAACCTGTATTTTTTTAATTTATCTTCCCTTATTGCGATGGCTAAAGCTTAAAATGCATAGAGATGTTAGAACACTGTCTGAGGGGAAAAGTGTTCAGTCTGTCATCACTAAGTAGGATGTTAGAGGTTGGTTTTTGCAGATGTGCTTTGTTAGAGTGAGATAATTTCCTTCTATTCTTAGTACCCTAGGAAGTTTGTTATTGTTACTAAGTTTTGTCAAATGCTTTTACTACATCTATTGAGATAACTGTGTGATTTTTCATTTTGTTACTGTGATCAATTACATTGATTGACGTTCAAACATTAAAACTAACCTTGTATTCCTGGGACAAATCCTACTTGGTTATACTGAATTACCCTTATTATTTATTGCTGAATTCTACTGCTCATGTTTTGTTCAGGATTTTTGCACCTACATTCAAGGGTATTGGTCTGTAGTTTCCCTGTAATATCTTTTACTCTTTTTGATAGCAAGGTAATACTGGCCTCCTAAAATGAGTTAGGAAGTATTCTCTCTACTCTTCTATTTTCTCAAAGAGTGTGTGTAAGATTCATATTATTTCTTCTTTAAATGGTTGATAAAATTCACCAGTGAAGTCATCACTGAGCGTGAGTTTTCTCTGAGCCTGGAGCCAGTCTTGTGGGAAGTTTAGAATTACAGTGTCTGTGTTGCTAACAGATACAGGGCAGTTCAGATTTTCTATTTACCTTTGTGTCACTTTCACAAACTTGTATCTTTCGAAGGGTTTTTCCGTTTTATCTAAGTGGTCAAATTTACTGGCAGAGACTTACTGTACATAATTTCTTATCATTGACCTTTTATGTTTCTATGACGTTTTGATGTTCCCTCTTTCATTCCTAATACTGGAAATTTGAATTTCCTTTTTTCTTTATCAGTCTTGCTAAGTGTTTATTGATTTTATTAATCCTTTCAAAGGACCAATTTTTTTTCATTAATTTTCTCCCCTGTTGCTTGTCCACTTTAATTGACTCCCACTCTTTATTATTTCTTTTCTTTTACATTTTTTGTTTAATTGGTCTTATTTTTTTCTAGCTTCTTTTAAGAGGGAAACTTAAATCACTGATCTAAGCTTACTTCTTTTCTTTCTTCTTTTCTGATATGAACACTTAAAATCATAGATTTCCTTCTCAGTACTGCTTTAATTGCATGCCACAGATTTTGATATGTTGTGTTTTTATTGTCATTCATTTCTAAATGTTTTCTAATTTCCTCTGTGATTTCTTTGACTTGTGTGTTATTTAAAAGTCTATTGTTTAATTTCTAAGTAGTTGAGGATTTTCCAGATATTCAGATAGCCTCCTGATATTATGATCAGAGAATTTATTTAGTGTGATTTTAGTCCTTTGAAATTTATTGAGACTTGTTTTATGACCAGCATATGGTATATCTTGATAAAAGTTTGGGTTCACTTGCAAAGAAAGCGTGACTTCTGCAGTTGTTGAGAGTAATATTCTATAAATGTCAATTAGCTTCTAAAAGAACTTTGAAGAAGTATGATTCTCCTCATGTACTTTAAGTTATTTATAGTTTTGTTGTAAGCTTAAATAATTACAAATAATTTTAGAGATATTATAGTCATTAATATTTTTAAGTAAAATTGCTGCATTGCTCTCTTTTAAATGTATCCAAGGGAATCCAAATATGATAGTGATTTATAGCCTCCACCATTCATTTAAAAAAAATACTTGAATGCTCTTTTACAGTTGGAAATTTTACCTGTTCCCCTTTTCCCCTTTGAATTCTTATCTCCAGTCTGCTGGGATGACGTAGCAAATGCCAAGGCCCTAGGCATTTTCATCCCACTTCTTCACCAAATATTTTCCTAATGCAATATACCTTTAAGCTTGCCAGTCTTTCATTTATCGTTCTGTCATACTTTTCTGCCAGTATATATATATATTTTTCTGAAACCATAGTCCTTAATGTTAATTTTTTTCTTGATTGAGTTGTTATTACAACTGATATTAGTGCATAGCTAGTCAAATAGCATAGCTGTTATCTATTATATGATAAAGACAAATGGTTATTTATTGGTGTTAATCGTTAAACATTTCCTCATGAACTGGGTGTAGTTGTTCTTTGCAAATTAGATTATGACTCTTACTTATTGCTAGCTTGAGACAAGATCAGCAGTATTCTCCCTGTTTTATTATTGTCATGGATAGAAGAGCTGATGAAGCCTTTTCCCATAAATAAATAGATGAGTCAAAGAGTTTTATTGTAGCAATGTCACTTTCTGAAATTCTTTGAAAGTCTTCTGAGTTATATGTCAAAGATCACAGTGATCCATCATCGTACATTATTCTTTAAGGACCTATCAGCTGACAGATCTATTACATCTTCTTTCAATTTTGATGAGAGCACAGCATTGGAAACCACCAGAGTTGGAAAAGGATTTGTTACCTGTCATTAAGTAATTTGCTTTCCCAGCTTCTGAAAAATGGAATAAGAAGGAGTTTATCAAGACTTCCAAAATTATTTATTATTAAACATTTGCCAGTAAAAGATTTTAACAAAAAATTTATCAAAAGTATGTCTTACACATGTATATGCATATTATAATTTTTTTTGCCTTACATGTATTTTTATCAAATACTATAACTGCATATTTTGCTCATTACTTTGGGGAAAAGCCTGCCACCTCACCAAATTGCAAAGTGCATTGTGTCCCCTCATTATGAAGTCAGACCTGCCTACACAGACTTTCTGTCATTAAAAGTTGGACTTTAAATCTGCTAATACAGATCCTGAGACAACCATCTCACTTGTGAGTTCTGCTTCCAGGTGAGGCACAGAGACTTTGCCGTGAGTTTGTCTCTGGGATGAAATCATACCCACCTTTTCTCTCTGACATTCTCTTTGCTTTATTCTCACCAGACTTAACTGCAGGGGTATCTATTGCTTCTGAGCAGTTTTACGCCCTAGAACAATGAACCTCATTAAGATTCAGGAAGGTTGATAAGCAGGTGCTGGTCTTTTGTTAAAAAGTAAACAGGGGAGAGGGGAACCCACACTTCTGTCAGGACATGTTTTTGGGCGGAGCAGTTTGAGAAAAGAGGACTTATGTGAGTTGAGGAATTAGACCTTAATCCCTGTAAAACTCTCTGTGGCCCATACATCTAGGAAGACCTCAGGTATCCCCATCTGAAGTTCTCTGACCTCAAGAATGAGGAGAGAGAGAAGAGAAAAGGTCTGAGCTGCCTAAGGCAGGCATAGATTCAGAGATCAGGGACATGAAGAGAAACCAGCAAAGGAGATTGGGAAGGAGTTGCCAGTAGGTTAGAAAATTCAAAAAAGGAAGTTGAGTTGATGGTGGAACGAACCACATACATCTGGTCAACCACATACACCCAGCAGAAAGAATCAGATACACCTGGTCAACCGCATACATCTGGTACTCGGGCTCTCTAAGGGTTTAGAAAGCCCTACTTCTGGAGAGTTCCAAAGTGCTCTGCTGAGGCATCTCAGGTGACTTCGGCAGAGGGAAGTGGGAGTCCCCCGAGGGACCAGGGGTCACCTGGGCTCTATCTTCATCATTATCGTATCTAATTTCCATCATGTCCAGGTCTCAAGTACCATCCACTTTTGTCCCTTTTCTCTGAATGCATTTGCTGTAATAGAGGCTACCATTTCAAACCCTCTGACACTGGTTTTCCTATCTCTAGTCTCACTCTTCTCTCTCTTACCTCTCCTGTAAACTATAGTCAGATTCCTCTTTCTACAGTGCAAATCTGATCATACCTCATGACCAACTAAAACCCTTCTGGGATGCACAGCACAGTGATGGCAGCTGCAGCCCCTGCTTTGCCAACAGAGCCAGGATTTTGTCTAGTTCTCTGTTGGCTGTTGGCTTCTGAGACCCCTGAACTTCATCTCCAGCCCCAGGGGATGGGTCTTTATTAAACAAGTCAATCAAGTAATCCTCTTGCTAATCCTTAATTTAAGAAAGGGCATAAGAACTTGAAGGGTGAGAGGAGGCTTGCTAGAATGAGGGAAATTCTGGGAACAGATTCTTAGTTTTTAAAAAGAGACACAAAGAAAGGATTCTGAGTCCTGAGAAGGAGATACATGAAAGAGAGATCATTCTTTTCTGCCTCTGGATGTCGCTGTGTGAGGACACAGTGCCTGAGGCCACTGCAGCCGTGTTGTGATCATGAGAAGAGTGAGCAACACGATGAGGATGGGACAGGAAACAGGCGAAAATAACCTGAGCCTTTGATGACACTGAGTGTTTTTCTTGGTCTGGGGTTCCAGGTGTATGAGTTAATCCATTTTGTTTATTGGTTAAACCTCCAGAGTCGATTTTTCTGTCACTTGCCACCAAAAGCCTCCTGAGTGACTCACCACTGGATAGTGAATGAATTCCAAATTACTCTGCAATGGTATAAAAGGATTATCATCTTCTGTCCCTGTTTACTGCTCCAACCCCCTCCCCCTCCGTCTGGCACACCACACCCTTGCCATGCCATGCAGATTCTCTTTTTCTTCTCATTCTCTCTCTGGTGAGCATCCTTCTCCTGCTGCCCACTTGTCAAAGTCTTTCAGTTCTTCAAGGCTATTCCCAAGCCCCTCTTCTTTTCAATGCCTCCCTTTCCTGACCGCTCCTTCTCTCTCCCCTTTGCCTGCTTTTCCTCACGCCCCGCTTCTTAGTTGCTGGGCCAGCCTCACCCCATGCATTTAGATTTTCACATGGTTTCCCTCCCTCCCTTGCCACCTTCTCCAGTCCACTTTGAGCTTCTTGAGAGCAAAGACCACATCTTATTCAGTTCTCTTGCTCCCGGGGGTCACATCATGATCACTCAATAAACACCTGTTGAAAGGGATTTATGCGGGGAACTTGGATGAAAGTTGAGAGAAACAGGATCGTTGTCCAGCAAATCTGAGAGGATGAGGACTAAATTGTTGGTGTGCGGTGTGAGTGCATGTGTACATGCACACATGTTGGCTGATGTCTGGGTTCCTGTATAGAGGGAACACATGAAAAGGTGTCTGTGTGAACAGTATAAGCTTTAACAGGTTGGTGAATGTGGACTTGTGTGAGTGAAGTCTTCTGTGGAAGGATGTATGAAAGGGAGTTTGTGTGACTGGGAGTCTGTGAGACTCTTTGGAGTGAAATTCTGAAGGTTGAGTCAAAAGTGTGGAAGGAATATACATAAATTTTTCAGATCACTCAAAATTTTGGTCAGCCCCAGATCTTTTCTTTGCCAGCTGTTAAATCCTAGTTTCCAACCCTCTCATTATTTCATTCCCACTCATACTGCCCAGGTTTTCCACATCCCTTTCAAGGAACCTGAATTTAAAGGGGGCAAAATGTCCTATGAACAAGCAGATCATCACTACTGTATGTGTAACTCTTGCTTCAAAAAAAAAAAGTTATGAGGAACAAATAAGAACAGTCTGAGGGCCTCCCACTCCTGGATGATGGAAGACATGTGGATGTTTTTGCTTTTGTTGTCTTTGTTTTGGAGGAAGATGCCTGGTCCCTTGGAGCAACGAGGGACCAACACAAGATTATGGGCCCAAGTGTCACCCTCACTGAAGCTGGTTGAGGTACCCCTCTTCTGATCTGGGGTGATTTTCTTTGTTTTCCTTGGTAACATGGATCTCATTTTTAAGATCTTCTTTACCAAGTGAAGTCTGAATAGGCTTCTCACAAACAGTGAGAGCAGAAGAGAAGTAGGTCCAACACTCATATTTATTCTTCAAGACCACTTCATGAAACCCTACCTTACATATAAAGAAACTGAGATCTGGAGATGTTAAGTGACTGACATGGTGGGTAAATAACAGAACTGGAATTTTTACCTCCAGCCTGTCAGAGGGGGACCTTTAAGGGAGGAGTCCCTGAGGAGAGCTGGGGACCCTCTTGTTTTTTGATTTTGTTTCTTTGGCTCTGACATTGGTCTGGGAAGTGCCCATAGACCAGGAAATACAAGTTCAAGACCAGGGGGAATTCTCCAAGGTACCTGGTGAAGAGAAAGTTCAATTTCCTCACTCTGCTTGGGCAGCCATGGAGTTAAGGCAGGGCTGTGTTATTCAAAGGTTGGTGGAACTCTATCCAGGTGCCCCTTTGTAAGTCTTTCCAAGTGCAAAGAAGCCAAAAAACTCATAAACAATATTATATATGATCTTTTAATGCATTATTCCAATGACAAGGTGATGAGGACTCTAGAGCTCGACTGCTGGGGTTCAAATCATTGCTTCACCACTTTCTAGCTGTGTGACCTTAGGCAAACAGCTTTACCTCTCTGTGCCTGAGTTTTCTCATTTGTAAAATGGAGATGATGATTGCATTTACACTGTAGAGCTGTTATGAAAATTAAAAGCATTGATACAAATTAAGTGTTACCATGGCGCTTGGCACGTAGTAAGTCATAGTACAAGTGTTAGCTGCTACGGCTGTCCCTGGTTGAAGGAAAAATTGATGTTTTTCAAAAATGATCGACTACCACGGTGCCTCCATACCAGGCGCTGACTGGCCAAACTGGACCCTTGGAGGCTCTGACTTCCCCAGCAAACTGAACACAGTTCAGCCCAGAGCAGATACTTTGGAACTTTTAAGTGGCTGATGCTGCGGGAGCTTCAGCCTTGCTGCTGCAATTTTGGTAACTTGGTTTCAAACATGATCACAGTTTTATTAATATGTCTTTATTTTACTAAAATCATGATCCCTTTATTTCATGAATACTGGTCTTTCTTGGTATAATTTATACATCTTGTAGTTTAGAGACAGCCAATCTTTGTTTACTGGCCTGAGACAATTTTTAAAAATTGTGGCAAGGATGGAGTTTGGAGGTATCTCTAGTGGAAAGAGGAGTTAGGGGCCCAAAGGATATAAATAAAAGACCCAATTTTTGTCTCTCTGACTCACTGCCATTGTGTCTCGTTTCCAGAACAAAAGGCCTCAAAGAACATAGACTTTATGAGAATAAATGTGATCAGCAGTGTCTTCAACTCCCAGAGTACATTTTATTTTATTATGTTTTATGGAGTTTAACATTCGGTCATATTTCACATGCATTTCCTCATTGGCACGCAGGTCAGTACAGCGACAGGTGAGCTTGGAGGTCAGACAGACCCGCATTTAATTCCTGGTTCTGATACTAACCAGCTGTGTGACCTTGGGTAAATTACTTACCCTCTCTGGGTCTCAGAGTGCTCATTTGGAAACTGGAAGTAATAAGGCCTGTCTTTGAAAGTAAAAATATCCAGCTTGTTGGTGGAATATCAAAAGAGATCACATAGTGTAGCAGACATTCAGCAAGCACTACTTATAATGCTTATTAATCCTCACCATTGTGACACAAGAGGAGAAGTGTGTGTTGCTCCATTTTGTGCTATTCAGTTGGTTTGTGCAAGAGATGAGACTGGAAAATCCAGGAGCTCTGATTTCCAAGCCAGACCCTTTCTATCACGCCACACTCAGAATACTTGCCAGCGTCTTTACTCATCATCACAAAGAAAATCGTAGGTTGTGGTTTATTTTCCTTGAACCCAGGGATGTGTGACAGGAAATGTTTCTCTGAGCCCCAACTCCTTAAACCGCAGAGCTGGAGGCAAAAGCTTGTGCACTGACTCTCTGTTGGCGAGTGCAAACCCCCCACCCCAAGACAGAAGGGAGGGAGGGGGCGCACAGGTGCAGCCAGAGGGAGAGGCAGCAGACGCCAGGTGGCTGGTGTGATGCTGTTCCAGCTGCGGCTTGAGTCGCAGGGACATCTGAAGAGCAGCCCCTGGAGCACTGCCGTGGGGGGAGGGGGGAGCACCGGAGCAGTAACTGCCAACTCCTTCCTTTCCCCCGACCTTCAGCACCTCAGCATGTGACTGTACTTGGACATAGGGTCATTGAAGGGGCAGTTAAGATTAAATAAGGTCGTTAGGATGGGCTATAATCCAACGTGACTGGTGTCCTTATAAGAAAAGAGATGGGGACACAGACAGAGAGAAGACCATCTGAGACACGGGAGGAAGGCGGCCGTCAGCGAGCCACGCAAAGAGGCCTTGGGAGGAACCGGCCCTGCCGACACCTTGATCTTGAACTTCTGGCCCCAGAACAGAATACATTTTTCTGTTGTTTAAGCTGCCTGGTCTGGGGTTCTTGTTATGGCCACCTGAGTACACTACCACAGTGTGTGCGTCACCAGCTAGTGGACTCTGTGCTTTGTGACCACATCCAACAGCAGATAATCCAGTTGGCATCATGACCCAAAGGACACATGAACATTTAAAATGGAGACACTGCTTTCCCTTACTGCGTGCGGTGCTCCCAGATCTTCTCTCCGATTTACCTACTCTGTTCTGTTTCCTTCTTTTATTTAGAAATTGAGGCTTCCTGCGAAATTACTCTCAGTGACCCCACACTGGGTCACCCCGGCAGCTTGGCTGCACCCAGCCAGAACAGAAGGACCGGTGACCATAGTGCACTTCCCAGAGGTCTGACATTGTGCCAGGTGATAGGCCTGTCACATGAGGGCCACGACAGGTCATCTGGGAAAGGACTGAGTCAGTCAGAACCCAAACGTGGTGTCCTCTGTCACAGCCCTTTCTGTGTCTCCCTCAGAGGGTTCCGCCCTCCTCGAGCAAGCACTCGATGAAACGCAGAGTGTGGGTCAACGCTGGATGCGTGTCATAGCCGACAGGGACTCTTGGACTGCCCTTTTCCACTTCACAGCCTGATCTTGCTTTAGGACTGTCCCAGCGCCACCATGATGTGTGGTCTTGAGGAGGTGGTGACACCCCCGAGCACAGAAACCGAAGGGCCCCTGTTCTCTCTCTCTCCACCTCTGCAGCAGCCAATGGGTGACATGTGGCTCACATTGTGTCCCCAGAGCGTGTCCCCAGGGCTGGGCTGCAGTGCAGGAGCCCCAGGGCCAGGGGTCGGGGTAGGAAGGGTCACACGGGTCACCATGATCACTGGCCCAGCCTGTCCGTTCGCATGTGCTTCTGTCCAGCACACACCTGGCTTCCCGGCTGCCCAGCACCTCTCTGAGCCCCACCCTGAGAGCCTGCCAACACAGTCTGTTTCTGTTGCCCACAGTCAGGGTCAGTTTCTGTTGTTTGCTACCAAGATTTCTGACGGATACTGATGCGTGTATTTAAGTGGAATCCATGAATACATCAACATCTCCACCGCACCTCCGAGCAACTCCTTTCTGGGCTCCAGGTTACACCGCAGGTCGGGAGAGCGTCTTCACACAGTGTCCCAAACTTAATCGAGATTCACAGTGCACCGCATCAAGGGGAGAAATAAGGACGTTCGCTAAGCTCATTGTGGTAGTCATTTCCCAGTACGTACGTAAGTCATCACTGTGTTGTACACTAAAATTAATGCAATGGTACAGGTCAGTTATATCTCAATGTTTTAAAAGAAAAGGGAAAAAGCTGCAGCTGTACGTCACACGTGGAAGCAGGCTGCACGCTGCACTGGGCAGGGCCAGGCTCACGGCGCCTTCTGGTTTATCCTAAGAAGCAGTGAGGTGTGGACGACCCGAAGCACTGCTCCCGCCGGGCCAGGTGCTTCTTGCCAAGGTACAGAGAACTTGAACTTTGCTGATTCTACATTTTCATCCAGAGCAGGGTGGCAAATAACAGTCAAGGTCAAACCTGGCCGACCTCCTGGTTTTGTAAATGGAGTTTTACTGGCTTGTGGCCAGTGCCTGCCCACATGTGT
Organism: Camelus ferus; assembly: GCF_009834535.1. Lineage (NCBI taxonomy): Eukaryota > Metazoa > Chordata > Mammalia > Artiodactyla > Camelidae > Camelus > Camelus ferus. The sequence continues at coordinate 22,181,390 of NC_045730.1, forward strand.
GCTGTCTCTGCCTCCCTGAGCTGTTGCAACAGAAACCGTATAGCTGAAAATATTTGCTTTCTGGCCCTTGACAGAAAAAGATCACTGACACCTGACCAAGGGCAGAAGTCTGCAGAAGGGCCGTGAGGGTTCTGCTTGCACCGCTCAGTGACCGTCTCGGAGTCACTCTCAGCTTCTTCCCTCTCATTTTTTAACATTTAAAATTTTATTTTAGTTTCTGAATGGGTAATGCATTTGCCTGGTTCAAATCAAAATCAAGTAAATGAAACAAGTCCTGTTCCTTCCTCTCTCCGCCCAACACCTTGTTCCAAGAAATAACAGTTCTCAAGAGAATTGTGTGCATGCAGGCTTGCTTTTTTGGGGTGACCAAAATGTTTTGAAATTATGGTGATGGTTGCACATATCTGTGAATCTACTAAAAGCCTTTGAATTGTACATTTTAAATGGGTGAGTTCTGTGATATGTGGATCACATTTCGATAAAGCTGTTATTAAAAAAGAAACAGTGCAGAATGTGAGTGCATGTTAATTAAGTTTAATCTGCACCCAAGGAGTGATTAGTCAGCATGTGAAGCATCCCCACCAGGACGTCACATTCAAGTGCTTTCAATACTTATCTAAATCTGTACCAGAGGACTTACAGTTACCACCAGGGAAGATGGAGACAGTTTTTCATCTGTAATACAGTGTTGTCTAAGAGTTGCAGTTGGCTAAAATGAGCGTGTGGGCCCAGCTCTCCTGGCATGCACCACACAGAAGCAAACCCAGCCCCCAAACCCCAAAGGTGTGGCCTTCTAGGTCCAGGGACCCTCATTCACAAGGACTTTGTTGTCAGGTCAAATGAGAAGACTCACGCGCTCTGGGATCTCTGTTTCTTGCCCCAGGGCGGCAAAGGACAGAAAGGGGAAATTCTGAATCAGTAGCAGAATTTATTCTGAGACTTGCTTTTATTGTCAACCTATTAAGGTGTTGAATAACCAGTGAGGCTTGGCATGTCCATGGTGCTGGGGTGCATCTGTCATGCATGATCCCTTTAGCTCCTGGATTTGGGGAGAGGTGGGGAGGGCTCCCAGGAGAGAGGCTGGAGTGGCCGGGTTGGAGAGGCAATACTGGCATGAGGGGTGGTGGTGGAGGTGTTCAGGACAGTGGCTGTCAACCCACGTATGACAGTTTCTCAGGATTTTGAAAGCAGATACAGCTGCTCTGGTGCACACGGGCTCAGAGCCAGTTTTGGCTTATGTCACTTTGTGTCATCATTACACACCTCCTGTGACCCTCTTCCCTTTCACTTTTCTGTCCTCATCTTTTAATCCTTCCTTTGTTTTCAAGGGCTCTTCCATTTCTCCTATCAGTAAAGAACTGCCCCTCCAGGATGCTGGGTGGTTTTTTTTTTTTTTTTTTTTTAACGTTTTTTTCTTGAGTTATAGTCATTTTACAATGTTGTGTCAAATTCCAGTGTAGAGTTCAGTTATACATGAACATACATGTATTCATTGTCACATTTTTTTCTCTGTGAGCTACCACAAGATCTTGTATATATTTCCCTGTGCTACACAGTATAATCTTGTTTATCTATTCTGCATTTTAAAATCCCAGTCTGTCCCTTCCCACCCCCTCCCCCTTGGCAACCACAAGTTTGTATTCTGTGTCTGTGAGTCTGTTTCTATTTTGTATTTATGTTCTTTTTTTAGATTCCACATATGAGCGATCTCATGTGGTATTTTTCTTTCTCTTTCTGGCTTACTTCACTTAGAATGACATTCTGCATGAATATCCATGTTGCTGCAAATGGCATTATGTTGTCAGTTTTTATGGCTGAATAGTATTCCACTGTATAAATATACCACTTCATCTTTATCCAGTCATCTGTCGATGGACATTTAGGTTGTCTCCATGTCTTGGCTATTGTAAATAGTGCTGCTATGATCATTGGGGTGCATGTGTCTTTTTGAAGTAGAGTACCTTCTGGGTATATGCCCAGGAGCGGGATTCCTGGGTCAAATGGTAAGTCTATTCCTAGTCTTTTGAGGAATCTCCATACTGTTTTCCACAGTGGCTGCACCAACCTGCATTCCCACCAGCAGTGTAGGAGGGTTCCCTTTTGTCCACAGCCTCTCCAGCATTTGTCATTTGTGGACTTTTGAATGATGGCCATTCTGACTGGTGTGAGGTGATACCTCATTGTAGTTTTGATTTGCATTTCTCTGATAATTAGAGATATTGAGCATTTTTTCATGTCCCTTTGATCATTTGTATTTCTTCCTTGGAGAATTGCTTATTTAGGTCTTCTGCCCATTTTTTGGGTTGGGTTGTTTGTTTTTTTCTTATTAAGTTATATGAGCTGCTTATATATTCTGGAGATCAAGCCTTTGTCAGTTTCATTTGCAAAAATTTTCTTCCATTCCATAGGTTGTCGTTTTGTTTTACTCATGGTTTCCTTTGCTGTGCAGAAGCTTGTAAGTTTCATTAGGTCCCATTTGTTTATTCTTGTTTTTATTTCTATTGCCTGGGTAGACTGCCCTAGGGGAACATTTTTGAGATGTATGTCAGATAATGTTTTGCCTATATTTTCCTCTAGGAGGTTTATTGTATCTTGTCTTTTGTTTAAGTCTTTGATCCATCTTGAGTTGATTTTTGTGTATTGTGTAAGGGAGTGTTCTAGCTTCACTGCTTTACATGCTGCTGTCCAGTTTTCCCAACACCATTTGCTGAAGAGACTGTCTTTATTCCATTGTATATTCTTGCCTCCTTTGTCGAAGATCAGTTGACCAAAAGTTTGTGGGTTCATTTCTGGGCTCTCTATTCTGTTCCATTGGTCCACATGTCTGTTTTTGTACCAACACCACACTATCTTGATGACTGTAGCTCTATAGTATTGTCTGAAGTCTGGGAGAGTTAATCCTCGAGCCTCTTTCTTTTTCTTCAGTAATGCTTTGGCAATTCTAGGTCTATTGTGGTTCCATATAAATTTTATTATGATTTGTTCTAGTTCTGTGAAATATGCCCTGGGTAATTTGATAGGGATTGTATTAAATCTGTAGATTGCTTTGGGCAGTGTGACCATTTTAACAATATTGATTCTTCCAATCCAGGCAGGATGCTGGGGTTTAATGCCGGACTTCTGGGGGTACTTGAGTTTTAAAAGAGAATGTCTAGAAGGAGGCTCGGTCCTCAAACTCATGGCTAGGGTGGAATTTGAGATGTGGGTGGAAAGTGATTTGAGGTAGGAACCTTCTCAACCCTCTTCCAACTACGTGACAAAGGGGGTCGGCCTGTATGGGACCTGCCTTGTTCAGGATAATGGCATTACCCGCTAAAGCCCAAGAGTGGCTTGTGTTTATTTGGAACAGTCTTGTCCCTGTGAACTTCCAGAACCAACCATGTCCTTCGAAAGAAGATAGAATTGAAAGTTCAAAGGCAATGTCTTAGCCAAAGACCAAAGTACTGTGAGATGGAGAAGTTTCCAGGTTGGAACAGGGAGGGAATTAACATGATGACAGAGATGGACACCACCTCCACCTACTTTCTTCGGCAAGGCAGGACGAAGCAGGGAGGTTGGGGAGGATAAGCCACCTGGGTCATCCCTTCCCATCCCAACCAGGCTGAGTAGGGGTGTCCAGGCCACCACAGACGGAAGGTAAGTGCTGTGATCCCTAGAGGAAGGCTGGTATAGTGGTTGATCTGTTTAGCTCTTCTATCACATCCTCATTCTGGCAGACTGACTTCCTGGAGTCCCCTCTGCAGTGATCTTAGCACACAAACTCAGGGGTATAGGAAATACAGCAGTTCTTTATTCCCCTTAAAGCAAATTAATTTTGATTCTAAGACTATTCCTTTGGAAGGTGGAAAATTCAACCCCAGTCATTCCTCAGGGTCCGGTACCCACCTACCTCGTGTAAAAGTGCCTTGGCGTCTTTCAGAGTCAAGGCACCGCAGAAGGAGAGTAGGGCTTGTGCTGTTCCAGAAAGAGCAGGCGCGACTGAGCCAGCCTGCAGGACCCAGGCGCCACCTGCCACGCTTAGGGACCAGCCTCTCGGTTGAGACCAGGCGTCCAGTGCCTGAGCACCAGCCTTCTTCAGTACCCTTGTGGAGTCTGGCCACTTTCCCAGGAGCTTCCAGGGGACTGAATGAGGTGTCCGCTGCTCAGGGAATGCACAAACCATCAGGACGTGCCACATCCCTGTAGGCACGGTGTCTGATTATTTTGAACATCACTCCAACACAAACCCTTGTGCCCACCCCACCACACACACAGCCCCTCCCTCACAGGACATATACAACAGTGCCCCTCAGTGAGTTTGGGACTTGATATCTCATTGCTTCTGCTTTCTGTTCGAATCCCGAGGCGAGGAATTACAATATCCAGGTCAGGCATAAAATGAGTGAGAGGGAAACGGAAGCTTAATCTGTCAAGACATTCCAGCCACATCATGGCTATTTGAAATCTTTTCTAAAAAAAATTTTTTTTTGGCTGGGGAAAGTAATTAGGTTTATTTATTTTTAGAGGAGGTACTGGGGATTGAACCCAGGACCTCAAGCGTGCTAAGCATGTGCTCTACTGCTTGAGCTATACCCTCCCCCTGAAATCTTTTCTATGGAATAAAGTCAACTCTTGGGCCTAAAAAGAGACCGGTGGTCATCAGATCAGTCACAGATAGTCTATAAAGAGAAGAAAAACCTTCACTCTCATTATTATCAAATAAGTACAAATTCTAGTAATCAGTTAAGTATCACTTTTTTATTAGATATCAAAAATTATAAAGATTGAGACTATCTATGTTTGCACAATGTAGAGGAATAGGCACCCTCAGAGACTTTCTGAAGATGAGATGACCCTTTTGAGTCTTGAACTGGGCTGAGAAGGATAAGCTTTCATACCCACCACATAGGACCAGCTACTGGGTATGGGGAAGGGACGTGACCTTGGCCCAGGCAGCTGTGCAGCTGAGGCCATCCCTGAGGGGCTGATAGCTGAAGGAAACTTGCTGACAGCATTTCCAACAGCTAGGTAGATATTCTTAATCCCTGAAAAAAATCTAGGCAGCCCAGTGGTACCCGCCACAGTATATTAGCCTATTTATTCCCTCTGATCACCCAATAAGGCAACCATAATTATTGCTGCTCTGGAGATGAGAAGACAGGTTCAGAGAGGTTAACTTGCTAGGAGGTGGCAGAACTGGAATCCCAAAGCCCTCCAGCTTCCCATGAGTCCCTGCTCTTCCAAAGCATCCAGGCGTGGAAGAGCATCTGCCCTTCAGAGAAGAAGGCCGTATGATCGCTGCCCGTCACGTGCAGGTTGCTCCTCCTTTGACTGAGTCAACCAGAAATCTTGCCTGCTTTATTAGCATGGTCCCCCATAAACATGGGAGACAGTTTTAAAATATATCTTCACCCCCATCATGACACCAGCTTGTCTTCTTGACATGTCTAACTTCCTAGTTTAAATCTAACTTTCCTCGAAATGGGTTCCATCATGGAGTCATTGTCAAGTCACGGTCAACTTTCAGCTGTCCTTACAAGTCTGAGCTAAGAATTTTACTTTGGTCAGAAATATCTCACCCAGCACCGCCTCTCACCCACTAGGACAGCTACTGTAAAAAGACCAAAAAATAGTAAGAGTTGGCAGGGATGTGGAGAAACTGGAGCCCTTGTGCTCTGCCAGTGGGAATGTAAAATGGTGCAGCTGTCGTGGGAAACAATATGGTGGTTCCTCAAAAAATTAGAAACAGGACTACCATCATGACCCACTTTCTGGGTATGTACCCACAGTAACTGAAAGCAGGGTCTCGAGGAGGTGCTACCTGTCCATCACATTCACAGCAGCTTTATTCACAACATCAGTTGGAGGCAACCCGCATGTCTACAGATGGATGAATGGCTAAGCAAAATGTGGTCTGTCCATTCAGCAGACTATTATTCAGCCCTAAAAAGGAAGTTCTGCCACTTGCTACATCATGGGTGAACCCTGAGGACATTATGCTAAGTGAAATAAGCCTGTCACAGAAGGAAATACCGGCTGTGTAATTCTACTTACACGAGGAACCTAGAGAAATCAAATTCACCCAGACGAAAGGTGGAATGGCTGTACCAGGGGTTTGAGGGAGAGGTAAATGAGGAGTCGGGGTTTAGTTTTGCAAGATGTAGAGAGTTCTGGAGATGGACGGCAGTGATGCTTGCACAATAACGTGAATGTACTTAAAGCCACTGACCTGTACATTTGAAAATGGTTAAGGTGGTAAATTTTATGTTACATGCATTTTACTACAATTTAAAAAAATTTTTTAAGACTATCAAACTGAAAAATAGATACCAACCTCAGCACAATCAAACATATTGGGGAGCTTCTGGTGAGTAACCAGACTTCTCAGTCACACTCATCTCCTTTCCCGGCCTCCTGCCTCCTGACATATTTGGAAGAGGTATTGGTGAAGAGTGCCAGGGGTGAGAAGTGGCTGGAACACTCAGGAAAAAAAAAAACATGTCTGGAACCCGAAACAGATGCCAAGGCTGTACAGGCCAAGTGTATGTAAGAGGGACATGCTCTCTTATGTGAGAGAGCGCTCCCAAAGGAGCAGTTTGGTGCTCACATTGAGCAAGCGATAAATAGCAGGGCTCTGCTATGTGATGGCACCAAAAGGGGTAGCAGGGGCGCCCAAAGGAGTAGACGGCACCTTCAAGGGTCTCACCATCTCTATTTGGGAAGGCAGGATGTTTACAAATGGGAAAAATCATACTTTCAGAAATTCGTATTAAGTGTCGAGGGGGAGGATGCACTGTGCATCCAGGGCGGGTACAGGAATTGAGGGGAAGGAGAGAGAGATTCAGGCTGCGCTGGGTTAGTAAGGAAAGGCTTTGCACAGGTACAGTTTGAGCTGGTTTGAACCACAGAACTGTGCTACTAGAATTGGTTTTAGGAAAAGTTACCATGTCTGGTTGATGCAGTCTTAAGCTTCTCAAACTCATTTACTCTGTGGCTTAAAAGGGGAACTCCAAGCATATACCAGGAGCAAAGGTTTCTGGTTTTCCTCGGCTTAGTCCCAACTGTAGAAGAGGAGAATCCTTGCTGTTTTGTTCTGTGCTGTGAGGCCCTCACATACCCTTTCTAGATGGGAGTCTGGTGAAATGAACACAAGCCTGGGATAAATCCCCTTCCGCCCACTGCCAAGCCAGGCTTTTCCTCATTCTGCCAAGATCGGGTGCTAATCCTGTCCTAGCCCCTTGTTTTCCAGCTGACATTGACTCCCAGCTTTCCAGGGAGTGGGGGGAGGTCCCATAAACAAAACGAGCCACCCAAGTGCCTCCTGGTAGTGTTTCTTCCATATTCGGTCCTGTCAGCAGGAGTGGGTGTGAAACTGTGTTGCCATTAGTCAAGTCCATTTCACCTGCCTCCACTAATCAAGGTCCTTCTAATTGTTGCTACAGAAGACTTGCATGCCCTCCACCTGGCATGTAGCCCCAGTTGTTTTCCCAGAACTTGGAGCCAGCTGTGTCTCGGTCAAGCTGAGCCGGTTAAGACTGGATAGGATCACTGACTCTCCAACAGGCATGCGCGAGTCTGGAGTCAGAGGAGGGCTGAAAACTCCACCCTCAGATGGTGCTAAGAGCGCCCTTTTTTTTTTTCCCTGAGACATGGAATCTCATCAGTGAATCCCCCCAAACCATGTTTTTCTACAGCAGGTTTGTTAACCTTTGCCCTGCCAGCATGGGGACCCCTCCCACCTGCCCCCTGCCACATGCCCTGGGAGGGACACACTGGTTGAGGGCCAGTCACCTACAGCTTTTGTTCAACCCTCAATAGCAAACTGAGCCCTCCACATGACAGGGGGCCACAGCCCCCTCTGCCCTCCAGGGCCCTGGTCTGGATGATCATTTATAAGGTTGTGGTTGGCCCATTGATGGGTTCCACACAGGGGCCTGACTCTGCCTCACCCACAGGGCAAAGGCCAGGAGCAACCCTTTGGCGCTGCTTCCAGAATGACCAAACCGCCTCCTGCTCCTTGTCAAGGGTCCTCACAGCACAAGTGCTCATGGACCAGGTGGCTCCAGACCCCGCACAGGGAGGAACGGGTCTGGACAGGACACAGGCCACTGATACCGGCTCAGCGGCTCTCAGGCAGGGAAGCAGGTCGCACCTGCCCAAAGTTTTCTTCTACAAAGTCCCCCCGAGACAGACCCACTGAATGACCAAGGGAGACCCTTTCTGAGTCAATCCCACTGTGCCCGAAGCTTGCCATGTGTCATACATCTCATTTAATCCTCACAACAAGCCTTCCTCTATGGAAGGAGAAAATCGTACTGTCCGGCTACAAAGCATTCTTAGCGCTGAGCGTAGAAATGGCCGCTTCCTCTGTGCCCCGACGTCACGCGCGCAGCAGGGCAGCTGCATCCATGGTGCCGGCAGGTCCGCCATCCGTGGGGCAGCTAAGGGCGCCCATTTTTGAACGTGCAGAGGGTGTAGCTCAGTCACACCTGGGCGGAACAGTGATGATGACCACACCTTTCCCCATCACCTTTCCCCACGCTCCCACGCTCAGTCCCTCCAGCCACTACTTTATCCCATAAACACCCCAGCCCCTGGCCTTCGGGGAGGCAGAGCTGAGATCTTGTTCTTCTGTAGCCCCTCTTTGCTGCTCACCTCAGCATCTCAGCCTTTTGGCTTGAAAAAACCTTTCTAGAAACTGGGGGAAAACAAACGTGATTCAGTAACAGATGCTTGGATATTTGTTAAATGAACTCATGGACAAAAGGGACACAGATAAGATGGGAAATGAATTGTTTCCCGATTGTTTAGTTGGAGCTGGTGGTCACTCAGAAATGCGCAAGGGAAATGACAAATTCTGCTGTCTGGTTTTCCTACTGAAGTCTATTTTTTCAAATTTATTTTAAATTTAAAATTAGTTTCAAAAGTTTATTGCAGAGCAGTGCTCCATACACGCTGTTCACACTGACTTGCCTCATATACATTTTCTTTCCAATTGTTGCATAATCCTTAGACCTTGTTAGTGATTCTCTTATTTTCCCTAATTTCTGGCTAGACCTGAGCTTAAGTTGGGTGTCCTTACAGAGAAACAGACAAAAACGGTGAAACTAGATTTAGGAAGACGTGTGTTTGGCCGAACGGCATGAGACTCTCTTATTTTCTTTTTTTCTCATTAAAGCTCGAACTAGATTTTTTTTTTTTTAAAGGACTATGTCTCCTTGCCACCCGCAGCTGGTGCAGAAAAATAGTGCTCTGTTAAGTTCCCCCCGTCCACGCCGACTGGAAATTCAAACCGAAAATATCTGAAAACTTTCCCCGGATCTTGAGACGTTAGGTTTCACTCATAAATGCTGAAGGTTTTCCGCTGTCCTGCTCAAGAAGTTACCCTCATCTTCATTCTTTAAAAAGAGTTGGAAAGATCCAGTCTAATGTTTTAAGGAGGGTGGTTGGAATGGAGAAGTCTTGGAAGGAATCCTGTGTCAGAACATGTGTGTCCACCCTTATTCTTACTCCCTGATGTCTTCCTTAGGCCCTTCACTAACTGCCTATAATGTACATTGTTCCAGATTTGAGAAGAAGCCTCTCATGACATAAAATTGTGAGGTGGTGGGTTTTTCAGGAGAAGGATGCACATCTCAATACACTGTACTTCAGAGCATTACTTTCGGCTTGGGTAAAGAGCTAACTGAATGAAAGAAAGTGATTTAACACGCCAGTCATACATCAATCACTTTTATTAGCTGCAACCCCAAGTTTTCCTAAAACGGTAATATTTCATTTTTACTGTTTTTACATCCATCAAAGCCACTCCACCACCATACTGCAAAATTGCCCGTCTGCAATTAAGTACCCTGATCCATGCACTTTGATTTTGTTAGTAAGTGGACAAAGATTACATTATCTCGTTGAGAAAACATCTTCCTTGGACACCTTGTTCCGTCTTGGTTTTCTTTAAGAGTTCACGCAAAGGCTTTTTCAAAGGTTGACTCTTTGTCCCTTCACAAGGCGTGCTCGCAGCATCCAGACATCCTGGAAATAATGCCAAACACGATGAATGTACCTATTCACTACAGGCCAAAGTAGACTTTTCTAGCATCTACAAATAGTTAAATAGGAGAAAGGAAGGAAGGAAGGAAGAAAAGAAAGAAAGAAAGGAAGAAAGGGAGAAAGAAAAAGAAAGAAAGGAAGGAAGAAACAGAGAAAGAAAAGGAAAGAAGGAAAGCAAGCAAGCAAAGCAAAAAGAAAGACACCACAATAGTCCTTAGTAAATAAACCGCATTCTGAGACTCCAGTTCATTTCCTGGCCAGCGTCTACAGTCATGTTTAGTAAGCCAAGACAGTGAGTCCCCAGCCCTGTCGCACTTGGCGCCTTGTTGGTTACAGGTGTGGGAACTGGCCGCTAGGTCTGGTCACGGTACAGTTTACTCCCCAGCTCCTGCTTCCCTCTGTGATGTCCGCCTGCCCTGTGCGGAGGCATCCACTCCTGATGAGATCATCATCATGGCAATGACGGGCTGCTGGGGTGTTTGCTTCCCCCTACCCCTTCTTCTTTGTTCCTAATAAAACAATTCATAGTTTCTTGTTTATTTGGGGCGAAAGCAAGCTACGGCGGGAAGAATGATTTTGGGATTGGAGCTGACTGTAAAATCTGTCACTTATGTTACGATGCCAACTTCTCAAGCTTTTTATTTTCTCACTAAGAGCATGAAGCTATAATGATTGCTCCACTCGGTTTTGGTAAAGAAAAGGAGAAAAGGGATATGAACGTGTTTGTGTCCCAAAGAACTGTGTGTAGCAGAAGTCAGTGTTGTTCTTCCAAGTAAAGCCAATGAAGCGGAAGGACAGAAAGTACAGGGCCTGATTCATTTAGCACAAACTCGACACGCCTCAAACATAATACGCACTTTTTTTTCCTGCTTTAAAATTCAGAGTGTTGGATGGAAGTTCCAGTTGGCAGAGTATGTTGCCTTTGTAAGGCGTTTAAGTACTGGACAAACTGAGAAGGATAAGACTTTGTAGGATGTGCAGACGTGAAGTCAGAGCATCTTCAGATACGGGATACATTCATAGATTCTAGCAAGAAAAGGGGTTGAGGGCGGAGGAAGATTCTTGAGCTGCAAGGTTGCTTCAGAAGACAGCAGCCTGCCACTGGTGTGTGTGGCTCTTCAAAGTACCAGGAGGCCCAGTTATCACTACACTCCGTCTGTCTGGGGGTCATGTCACCCCCATAGGAGACGCATGCATTTATGATCATTTAATGCAGATTTTAAAAGTAGGATCAGCTTCTTGGTTCAGAGGCTAAGTTCTCTCTACAACGCAAATAATGTTTGTCTATTTGCCTTGGCTGATAACTTGATCAGCAGCAGCATGTAATGTCCACCAGTTAAAAATAAATCTCCAGGGGATGCGTATCAGCTAAGAGAGCACGAGACAAGCTGTCTAAGGCCGGCTGCGGAGAAGCGCCAGGGACCTGCCATCCCTGCCACACGCAGGCTCTCACTGAACTCCGCCTGCAAACTGACCCACACGATCACCTGCTGGAGAACTGCTTTCTGGTATGAGATCTCCCCCCATGTGGCATCATAGGAGAGTTACTAAACATCTGAAGAAAAGCAAACACCAAGATCTTTTTAAAATTTTTATTATTATTACTTCTTAATGGAGGTACCGGGAACTGAACGCAGGACCCTGTGCATGCTAAGCACACGCTCTACCACTGAGCTACACTGCCCCCCACACCACCCCCAAGATCTTTGTCATTTCATACAAACATACCTTCAGGCTCAGGCTGGCATCGTTCACTCCATGGCGTTTCCTGGCTACCTCTAAAACTTCCTTTTCAATATTTTCTTGACTGGTGCCCTTCACATCGATATAGTGGCAGTTAGCACCTGCAAAGTGGCAGGAAATTGCCTGTGCAAAGTGAACCCAATTCATGTCAGGAAAAACAAAATAAAACATCCCATTAACACCAGCAACCAAGCAAGGATTCTTCTTTGAGAAAGTCAGTTCTTTCACTGAGGATTTGATTTCTAGATTGGATGCTGTTCTCATATGTCCTAAATCCATTTCTTGATGGCTGAATTGCTTTTTTTTCCCCCCCAGCTAAAGGCTAATTGGGAAATTACAAGTTTTTATCTAGCTGTGTTTATTTGTTTTCCAAAGGTATATATGGGGGCAGGGAACATACTTCCATCAGCAAGGAGTCTTTAACTTGTTAGCATTTGATTTTTCTAATCCTAGAGAGGAATGTATTCCAGGGATTTTCATACCCCCAGTTATAGAAGTTACTCTGTCGAGTCTCTAATGAGTTGGTATTTCAGTGGCCACAGACTATGGGGTGGAAGGGAAACTGAAAATACCGTGTAAAGGAAAATAAAACACACACCTCCCTCTCGAATCAAAAGGACATTTAAAGTCTGACAGCGTTTACAAACGACACCTAACTTACTTCCTTCTGAAGGTAAGATGGGTGTTATTTGGTTTTGCCCCATTCTGTAAACCCATCTCAGCTGCAAGTCAGTGGTTAAAGCACACCTTCCTAGACCCAAGTTAGTCATCTTAGGGGGGGGTCACACTCATCAGAAGAGCTTCCTACTCTGCCCGAAACATCAAATTTCTAGGCAGTTGAGTCAAAAACTCCATGTCCCATGGAAGCACCAGTGACATTCCAAGCCATATCGGAGCCTGAGTCAAAAGGACAAGATGTGCGCTCCTACCTACCTGTTTTTATGTATTTTAATGAGTAATATTTTCCCAAACATTAAAGCGGTTTAAAAATATTGAGAAATTACAAATTCGGTATGTTAAACTCAGACATTATTTCCAGCGTTGCACCTGAACCCCCCCATACGCATGGTTCAGAGGGTTACACTAGTGGAGTCTGATCCTGTCTTTATTTAAAATGTTGGCATGGTGATCACCATGGATTTAGGGGCGTTAATTTTGATTTTTTTTAAAATACTGCATTAAAATATTAGTTAACTGGATTGCTGAGTTTTTTGGTGCCCCAGAGGAGAGCGCCTTCTCACCACACCCTCATCCCGTTCCTCTGAGCCTGGTGGAAAAATGAACGAATGGAAGACGAAATCTGGCAACTAACCCTGGGCCTCAGGGAGACACAACGAGTTGTGATAAACTGGAAAGCTTCACTCGGTCCCAAAGAGGCCCCCAGTATTCAATACCAACAGCCATGTTATCAGGGGGAAATGTGAGCCCACGCCACTGACAGATCTGCTTGATTTTAGAGAAGCAAGAAATCTGGGAATTTATGAGAAATTTTGTCAGTTTTTAATGTAAGCAATGAAATTAAGTTGAAAACACTCCGCAGCTGAGGGTACTCAGCTAACACGGCTGGCTGCTAAACCTGATTTCTGGGTGACCAAGTCTGATCTTTGTTTTCTATCAGTAATACTGTTCCCAACAGCAATCATATTACAACCTTCCCTCCTCTACGAGTATACACATTCCAAATTTGATTATGTGAGTATGTCTGCCATTGTTGTAGCCTCTGAAGACACAGGCTCTCAGCTGCCAAGGAAGCTCTTGCTCTGAAGCAATTCTGTGACCCTTCGTGGTTCAGTATCAGTAGGGCTGGAAGCCTGAGGCCACCTGGCTTCTTTCTGATATGAGCAAAACAGCATGAGGGAGGCAAATCTTATTTCCTGGTTGACATACTGGACTAAAGGCCAGATCAGTTAAAAGTCACGTATCTTTTAGATTTTAATATATTTTGACATTTCTGTTTGTAACACATTCATCTTCGGAAAGAAGGCAGTAATGTTAACATGTACCTTCCGGAATCCTTGACTTTTGTTGCGACCGGATCCATGGATGAGCAAAGGATGAAAGAAAACGGTGTCTCCCTTCTCCATTATGACGTGCACCCGGGCATTGTCTTTGTCATAGTCCTGGATCCCATGGAACATGATGTTCACTCCTCCCTAAATACAGAAGAAGAGCCAGGTCTGTATGTGAGGAAGCCAACGGTTAAAACCTGATCAATGACTCACCAGGAAAAACAAAGTCTCTCTAAGTTCTTCCAAGAGAAAGAAATAAGTTAGGTTGAAAAAGAAAACAACTTAAGTATACAAAAGCTTCTCAGATGACTGGTTTTAGAAGGCTCCCTGTTGACATTCAAATCATGGACTTTTTTTTTTTTTTTTTTAGACCAAATGAAAATTTTGGAATTTCCACCTACCCTTCATCACTGAAGGTATGAAAATAAGTGAAGCTCAAGATCAGCTTTGCATTTTGCGGTAACACAGGAGACCACCTTTCCAGACCAACCCATGACTGTTCTTTCCCAGCATGCTATTCTCTTCACCTGGAACTTTGCATCAGTCATTCTCTATTGCTCAGGATATCTCTGAGAAACTACTCTCCCAAACTAGGCGAGAGAAAATACTCAACTTTCCTGAGCTCATAAACTACTCATGTCCAGAGTAAAGAAAGAAGGACAGTGAAGTAAAACACTGTGTTTGTTTATAACTATTTCAGAAGTTAGTTATTGCTTTATGTAATGGTTATGTCTTTATGGGAGAAACTAAAATGAGAAGTGACTTAAAGTGTATAAGCCTTTATGGGTTTTTGGATCCCATTTCCTTTCCTAAGACTATCCCCAATCCAGATTCCTTCTGGGGAATAACTACTTCCTTACTATTCTGTGTTGAGACTTTGATCCAGTGAACTTCTTTCCTGCCCTGGGTGGTTATGTGACCAAGATAAGCCAATGTGAACCCCGACTGCAACCACTTTGAATCTGAGCAGAGGATCAAAGAGACCAGACATATCAGAGTTCAGCTGCCCATGCCAGGTGCCCCACCCCAACTGTTCCTACCCAGCAAGGACTCCAGCTTTCCTACCTCCCAGAGCAGCCAGCCTTTCCACGGACTCAGCGTGCACCTGCGGCTTAAGTCAGGGAGCGCCCACTTCTGTTACTTGCACCAACCTTCCCTAAACCTCAACTTGATGAATTTCAGATTTTATATCAGAATCTAGACTCAAATGTTTTCATTTAGCACTAATCCTCAGTGCAAGAATTCTGACACCATATTGTAAACTAACTATACTTCAATTAAAAAAAATACATAATAAAAAAAAAAGAACTCTAACTAATTGACACAGAAGTTCCAAAGCCACATTCTTCACTTTGTACAGAACCACATCCTTTCATCCTGCCTTAACAACAGGTGCTCTTCCCATTCTGATCATCATAATGGGGTTATAAGACCTTATTTCCTTACCCCTGAAACACCAAGGGTCTCCTCTCTGGTTTCTCTGCCTCTGGACTCCTACACCTGCAATATATTCTGTACCAGACCACAAGGGTATCTTTCTCGAAGATCTGCTTTGATCTCATCACTCATGGGCTCCAACACATTTAACAGTCCTTCAGCATCGCCAGCTGAACTGTAAACCGTGGAACAGCCACAGAACGGAATCCTACTCAGCCCTCCCCAGAGCCTCTCTCTGCTGGTCTCTCTAGCTGGAAGGAGACCCTCTTTCTTACTCCAAGAGCTACCAGTCAGTGTGTTAAGACTTACTTGGCACACACATCTGGTAGTGCCATGTTTATGTCTTATCTCTGCAGTGAGGTTTTATCATCTCAGATCCCACACAGCACCACCAAAGTTCGCCTCATTGGTTGGCTTTCAAACACTTGTTAAAAGAACACAGACGATCATTTTATCTGACATCCTTGAATTTTCCCTGACCCTCATCCGAAATCCTAGAACAACGTTTTGCTAAGAAAAGGTATGCCATCTTGTTGGCAAAGCTCCTTACATGTACTGATGTGAAATCAAAACCAACAAAAGATTCTGATCAAGATGCAGCTGTCAGGCAGACTCACCTCCCACTGCGGATAATCGTGTGGCTTCAGGGTGCCCTTGTGTGTGCCTGGGAGCACCACCAGACAGCCGTTGCTCCGGTCAATGTGCTCCATGGCCGTCCAAGCACAGACGATGCTGCTGCTGGGCCGGAAGGGGAAATAGTGCAGGTCCTGGTGCAAGGGATGCCGGGATGTCTTCCTGCCTGAAGCCAAGCCCGCCGTTAAAGTCAGCAAACTCGAGCCTCAGAATTCCTTCCCTCTGCCTGAAAAGCCAGAACGGTGGCCCGTCCCCACAAAAGCCAAACATGACACAAAGCTAAAGAAAACCAGCCCTGACAGAAGCACCAAACTGGAGCACTGAGTCAGCACAGTGACTCCAGATCCCGTAATTCTTTCTGGGTTTCTGGTAGCCAAGTCCTTCTTGCAGTGTTTTCTAACAAGCTGTGCATAAGTCATCATCTCTACTGTGTTTTATTCCTTTGCAACTCTGGTATTCCCCCTAAAAGTTTAATTAAATTAAAGAGAGTGGTCGAATTTGAGGTCCTCCAATAGCCTTCAAAGTGGCTAATACAAAAAAATATATATTAATTAATTAACGAAATAAAAGGCCTCTCAGGTTTCCCCACCACACTGGAAGCATTTGGTGTGCAATCACTGTGTAGAACCAGAGATGCTGTGACCACATTTACATTTTTCCCTAGTTTTTCCCTCCGAACGTGGTTCCCCAGGGCCACCAGATCTCTCCACGCAAGACATCCATGGAGGGAAAGACTTGGTGATGTTAAGCTACAGGCCTGTCACACAAACCCCTCCCGACCATCAGGAAAAAGTTAGTAAGGACCAAGGATCTCTAATAGCCAATTTACCACTACTGCTGGTACAGCTGAATTTCTCAGTGTGGACCAAGAGCCATCTGCATTAGAATCTCTGGGGGTGGTTAATAAAATGCAGATTCCTGAGTTCTGTTTTCTGAATCAGCCTTTCTGGGAGGGAGGTCTCAGAAGCTACATTTGAGCAAGCACAGGAAATTTTAAGAATAACTATGATATGTGATTTATAGGAACAGTTTTAATTTTGTTAGTGATAATAATGTCCACCAATGAGGAAGGCAGAATCCACGCTCTCACATGGGAGAGAGTGGGTCACACAGCTTAGAGGTGTTGAGTAACGGAAGCCTGTGGTACAGTGTTTATTCAACTGCATCTTTCAGAAGCCAGTTGTCTGAAAATCCAGCGATAACCCTACATTACCATCTGAAATCATTATTATACTTCAATGTTGTTATGACGTAAGCTATTTTAAGACTTACTTAAATAAAAGTACACATATTCATTTATGCGAAGTTGTTCACACTGCTATAGTTAGAACATCAACCTTATGTACTTTATAATTAAACACTTTTTTTTTTTTTGCTTTTCCTTGACAAATAAGAGCTCTTTACCAGTATCTGGAGGCTTGTTTATCAGCATCGTATGCATGGCCATAATATTGGGTCCAGTGAAGCACTCCACATATTTCAGGATCTAAGGGAG
The DNA here is from genome assembly GCF_009834535.1 of Camelus ferus. Classification (NCBI taxonomy): domain Eukaryota; kingdom Metazoa; phylum Chordata; class Mammalia; order Artiodactyla; family Camelidae; genus Camelus; species Camelus ferus. The sequence goes on from NC_045730.1 coordinate 22,198,733, forward strand.
AAGGGGGAAAAAAGTTCATGAGAAATCAGATGCCCAGGACAGGCAAGTGGCACAAAGTACAACTTGCAAGAACCCAGATGGCAAGAGTTAAAAAAAAAAAAAATCGATCGCTATTTCACAACCTTGCAAACAAACCATAGAAAAGTCACCAACTGGAAATCACTGGAAAGTTACAACACTCTGAATTAAGCAGGCTTTTTGAAGCCAGCTGGGAAAGCAACTGCTTTTTCTCCAAGAAAGACATGGGTTTCTGTGATGTGTCAATGGCACAGGACAGGAATACCCTCCTTTCAACCAAAGCTGTCATCTGCAGGTGCCCAGAGAGAAAGCAGCTTCCCTCTTCCTTCACAGAGACTCTTTGTAAGAAGGGACTTGAAAGGACCCAACAGTCTTGCAGCTGCCACGAGCAGCCCCGAGGGAAGAGCGGGCTCGGGGGCCACTTCACAGCCAGCACAGCCAGCCGTTCAATCAGCAACTATTTCCCGAGGTCGATGAACCAGGCAGAGGGACAGGAAATGGGGACACAACAGTGAACAAGACAAGCAGATCCCTGCCCTCATGGAGTTCATATTCTAGTGGGAAGAAAGACGCTGAACACACAACAACGTGGGCCACTGTGGCGGAGACCATGCTTTAAGGAGTACACTGTGGTGGGCGCGGGTGAGGGAGGGCTACCTCCTGCATCGGACCCACCTGGAAGGGGGGAAGAGCAGAAAGGACCCACCATCGAATGCCGACTTGCGGCCAGGGGCTTTAATCACCCTTTAAGCCTCACAATAATCCCTGAAAGTCAATGCCCCCATTCATGAATGATCCTTTGACACGAACACCCTATACAAGCAAGCTGGAGGCTAATGAGATGCCCAAGTGGGCAGAGCCAGTTAAATGCAAAAGGTGGTTTGCAAACTCCATTTCTGTCTGACTCCAAAAAATGAAGCGCATTCTACTGCTTTCTTTCTCACTATTTGATCTCTTGTGCATAATACTGGTAATCTGCATGTGCAACACTTGAAATGTTACCATAATCCTAGGAGTCAGGCCTCATACTTGTTTTTTTCAATAAGAAGTTTGTTTGGTCATTTTTTTTTTTTATTTTGGGATTCACTTAGGCCAGTATTTTCTAAACTTTTGTCATTCAAGAACCATCCTCACCATGTCCTGCTCTGCTGAATTTCCCAATATATTTAGCCAATATTTTCCCTAAATTAACTTAACTCACTTCTTTTACTTAGGCTTATCCTGATTAATAATATTCAGTTTGAGGTGCTGGTTCACTTTTCCAATACACATTAGAATAAGCACCTGCCTATTAAAATAATGCCTACGTCCTAAAAATCATTGCATGAACCAGGAAATACGTGGTTCACACGTTAGGGTGGTGGGAAATCCGAAAGTCCTGATAAAGCATAACCTACCACAAATTGCCTGTGATTTTCAAGCTTTTTAGCCTTGATCCACCCACACAACGGCCATTTCCATAACAGGATTTGAGGTTGGGAAGAATGGATGGTTCCGAGGGGCCACTTCCCCCGCTGTCCCCAACCCAAGGGGCTGGAAATCACAGGTGGCTTACCTGTACAGTCTTTCTTCATGAGTCAAGTTTTCTAATAGCACCTGGGGTTATAATTTCTAATAAATACTACATGCAAAGTGTCCTTTAAAATCATTCTAAATAAATGGTCATAAACTGTAGTACATTTATGTAACGGAAAGCTATGCAATAGTTCACAAAGTATAAAGTAGACCCATAGTTACTAACATGGAAAGATGTCTCAGATCTACTGTAAGTGGAAAAACAAGGTGACCCCCCCTCGGTGTGCCCCCGTGATATACCAAAGGTGGGGCTGCACAAACATGCTTGCTTATGACTGAAAGAATTCCAGATGAACACACAAAAGAGCTGAACAGACCGGTGCTGGGGGTGGGAGACCTCACTTTTCACTTCATGCCCTTCGGCACTATTTGGGTACTTTCATAAATATGAATTACTCTTAAAGAATAATAAGTTTCTAAAAAACTAGTTTAAGTTTAAAGACAAACTCACACCTCTACTGACCATGAAACAAAAAGGAAAAAAATGCATTTACAATAAATAGCCTCAGTATTTCCACACGCCTTTATCAAATGTGAGAGACTCTCTTTCTCTTTACCACAGAATTCCTGCTCTTCTTAACCAAAAATAATTAGCAAAATTATGAACAGGTTTTGTCAGTCTTGGCACTACTGCCATTTTGGGCTGGATAATTCCCTGTTTGGAGAAAGAGGCTATTCTATGCGTCCCTGGGCCCCAACAGCAGCACAGCACCCCCCCTGCCCGACAACCAAACGCGTCTCTAGACGTTGCCAAATGTCCACCTCTGATTGAGAACCACCGCCCGAGGGGCGAAAGTGAAAACAGAAGCCTTCAGAAGCAGGAGGCTGCAGAAAGAGAAAGAAAATGCAGGGAGGGCTGGAACCTCAGGCAGGGTGCAGTATCTGAAGAGCTCCTCATCTTCTTGGAAATCCTGGACCTTGGTGATCGTTCTCTCACTCGGCGCATACTCTGACTTTGTAATGGTCATGTCCCTCATCACCGTCAGTCCCAGTGGTTTCACCTCATTTCTGCAGATTCTTTCAAACTCACGCCTAGAAAATTAAATTGGCAAATGACATGACTTTACCACTGGCTCCAAGCACCTGCCTGGCCTTGTTCTGTGGAAAGACTTGAAGATTTGGGGGGTGGTTTCTCTGCATGAAGGTGGCCTCCAACCCCAGGCTGAATAGTTCTGGTGAAAAGAAGGAGGAAAATAGCCAACTCAGAGGTGCCTGCCTCCGGACTGCGAGGCCGGAACTCCCTACCAGAACTCAGTGTGCCTCAGCACGCGGGTCGGGGGGAAATCTCTGTGATTCGATTTCATCTGAATAAAATCACAGACACTTCCATATCACTACCAAGCGCCAGGCCCTGTCCAAATATATTCTATTTGACCCATTTAGTCCTAAAAACAACTCTAGGACCTACGTACCATTATTAGCTCCATTTTACAGACCTGGAGACAGAGGTGTAGAGAGGTCAGCTGCCCCAGGACAGACACTGTTAAGTGGTGAGGTTAAGGTCAAAGCCAGCACTCTGACTCCAGAGTCCAGGTGCTAACCACTTCCTGACAAACCAGGTCCCCAGAAAACATTTGAACACACACAAGTTACTCAAATTCCCGTTACACACGCAGAATACATGTTCCTGTAAAATAGCAAATCTTGTTACTATACCTAAAGCGTTGAATATCAGCGTCGGATACCAAGTTTTTAATGACAAGAAACCCATTTTCTTCATAAAATTTTCTCTGTTCTAGGCTTAGAACATTATTATCCAGAGTATACCTAAAGGAGAAAAAAAAAAAATCTCAAGTCCAATTTAAAAATCACAACCTAACAATATGTATCTAGAACCTGAGAGATATTTGTACTTTTCTACTCAGCTTTTCTATTTCTAAGACTTTACTATAAATAATTCAAAACAAATTTTAAAGCTTTAAACCTAAAGCATTAATTACTGCCACCAAAAAAACTGAAAGAATGATTAACTCTATTACATCCACTCACTGTGCTATGGCTCAGGCATTAAACACAAAGAACATGTAATAGTATGGACAATGCTTATTGTAATATAATACGACTACAATGATGTGAAACCAAGACACTATGTTTTGGGGGGGAAAAAGCCTGCAAAGAAACACAAGGAAACAATTTTTTAAAGTGATTGCCCTTATATGATGGAATTATGGGTGAGTTTTTAAAAATTCCTTTTTCTCTGATTTTAAAATTTGTTCTATAATGAGTATGTATGGCTTTTCAGATGGGAAACAAACAATAATTTGTATGTCTTTAATTGTTTAGTTCATGCATTCACAGAAGAAATCAAAGTAAGAAAATCTAAACAAGTATATAACACAAGCACAAACTCAAATCACTCAGTCCGTGCCTCTAGATTGGAACTGTGGCTCTGTGAGACTATTCCACGGAGATTAATGTCTTCCACTTCAAATGGAATTTAAGGTAAACCAAAGACACTAGCTAATACATCAGTGTGCCCAAACTACAGGCTAATTTAAATGAGATACAATGCTTGAAATTTAAAAAAAAAAATCAGGCATTTCTGACATTTTTCCTTTCTGAAGTTTAAAATAAACATAGAAAATTAAAGTCAGGATCTTCAAAATTTTCCACGATTGTTCTAATTAGAACAAGTTCTGAAAATGGAGGATTTGTATAATGACGTCTCATCAGGTAACATGTATTTTGCATCATAGTTACCACTAGAAAAAAACCTGTATCTACACCATATGGTTAAAAATTCTAAGTTGATCTACTTACTGGAATTGTTGAGGATGGAAACTGGCAGGAGAAACACCCTCTGAGGTGGGTTGAGCTATCTAGGACGTGAATTAAGGCAAATAAAGTAAAATCTAGGAGTCAGCCTTTTGTAGAAACAACATTAGGCCCTGGACTGGCTCTCACAAGGGAAGACCAGTCCTAAACAGACATCATGCAGGCTAGCTACATACACAAGTTCTGATTCGTTGCTGCTTCCATCACTCCATTTTCACAACAGCCTGAGGAGGTGGCTGGGAGCTTCCTTACTCCTGCAACACAGAGCAGGAAGCCCAGGCTGGGAGAGCTGAGTAACTGGTCCAAGGTCACACCTAGCAGAAAATGGCTGAGCCGAGACTTGACCCACACTGTGTACTTCATAGCTTCCATCTATTTGATTCCACGTGGCTATTGCTTCCACTAAGCTACTGAATGAATAAAACTGGAAAGTTTCCATTCTCGAAATAAGAAGAAACGTGCTATTCAAAAGAGGTGTTTAATTTAGTGAGAGTCCCGTCCAAAATATTAGAAACAGTTTGGCTGGTCATTTAAAAGAAAAAGTCTACCTTTATAGAAAATGTTTGTTGTGGGGAGAGTATAGCTCGGGTACAGCATGTGCTCAGCACACACAAGGTCCTGGGTTCAACCCCCAGTACCTCCAATGAAGAGGAAAAAAAAAAGAAAGAAAGACAGGAAGAGAGAGAGAGAGGAAGGAAGGAAGGAAGGAAGGAAGGAAGGAAGGAAGAAAGAAAGAAAGAAAGAAAGAAAGAAAGAAAGAGAAAGAAAGAGAAGAAAAGAAAGAAAGAGAAGAAAAGAAAGAAAAGAAAGAAAGTGTTTGTCAGTCCTCAAGATGAAGAGACGTTGTCTCAGTGGAGTGCTTCTCCGTAAAGCGCTGGTTTTCAAATGGGGTAGGGGTGATGGGTATCAGAATTACCTGGAGAACTTTTTCAAGCCCCAAATTTTTCAAACCCCAATAGTTCAAATTCCAAGATTCTGCCTCCAGTCGAAAAATCACTCTGATAGGATTGGGTTGTATCTTTTAGTTGTACCGAGGCTGGAAAATAATTGCAGAACCATGGCGGGTAAAGAAGCACTAGCTGCCTTAAAGGTCTGCAGGGATTCAGCCTTTCAGAGGCCTCGAGATGACCTATGGTTTCGCAAAAGAAAAAAAAAGTCTAATAATAAATTAAAATAAATAATGACTCCAAAAAAAATATGATCTACGCAGTAGAGTATAATTTTAAATATCCTAAAGAACTGGAAATTCCTGCTAGTTTTCTATCTGGTAATCACCACGGATAACTGAGTTGGCCTCTCACTGGGGTTTTTTCTTCTCATTTTTTTTTTCATTGTTTCTTTAGCTTAAAGAGTTACTTTCAGAGTGTCACTTCCCATGATCATGTCATCATTTTTGAAAGATGTCTTTACATATAACTTTATATAATTTACGGACAACAGAATAGTCCAGGAGCGAGGCAGGCCAGGAGGCAGAATTAACTAACACCTGTCTGTTTCCCCGCCAAGGCAGAGTGTTAACCTCTTTGTCAGCTGTTCTCAGCAAAACGTGACTGCCAGCATGGTCCAGACAGCAGCCTCCCACTCCAAAGCTCCCTTCATCTCTCTGCTATTCCTGCGTTGTGGTTTTGGTTTCTGTTGTTGTTCTTGGAGAATTTTTTTAACATGTGGAAATGTTTACTATACAAAGCTAATTAGCGTTTACTATATTTACTATATAAAGCTAGTAAATATGAAAAAAAATGGATGCAAAAACCTGTACATATAGTGTGGTCCTAAATATGTAATTATGCACTTATGTAAATGCATAGAAAAGAAACACACCAACAAGTTTGCAAGTAACGGAATTATGGGTCATACTAATTTTCTTCTTTATGTTTATCCTGCACTTAAAATGTTTTATACTTTAAAAAATTGTTTAATGTTTTAATGTTTTATGTTTTAATTGTTTTATGTTATAATAAAAATGTTTTATACTTTAAAAAATTATTCTTAGCCAAGACATGGAAACAGCCTAAATGTCCATTGACAGATGACTGGATAAAGAAGAAGTGGTATATTTATACAATGGAATACTGTTCAGCCATAAAAACCAACAACATAACGTCATTTGCAGCAACATGGATGTTCCTGGAGAATGTCATTCTAAGTGAAGTAAGCCAGAAAGAGAAAGAAAAATACCGTATGAGATCGCTCGTATGTGGAATCTAAAACAAAAAAACAAAACAAATACAAAACAGAAACAGACTCATAGACATAGAATACAAACTTGTGGTTGCCAAAGGGGGAGGGGGATGGGAAGGGACAGACTGGGATTTCAAAATGTAGAATAGATAAAAAGATTATACTGTATAGCACAGGGAAATATATACAATATCTTATGGTAGCTCACAGCAAAAAAGAATGTCACAATGAATATATGTATGTTCATGTATAACCAAAAAATTGTGCTCTACACTGGAATTTGACACAACATTGTAAAATGACTATAACTCAATAAAAAAAATGTTTTAAAAAATTATTCCTTATTCCAGAATTCACCTTTCTTGAGACTAGCGAAGGTTGGGAAGAAACCTTCCGACGACAAAATTTCCAGTAGTCTACCTAAGCCTAAACCACACACATAGTCCCTGAGAATCCAGGCAGAGCTCCAGTACCCAGAGCCACTCCCCACATCTGGCGGTGTACACTGAAACGGATTAAAATGAAAGCTTCAGTCCCTCAGCCGCACCAGTCATATTTCACGTGCTCACAGCCACACGTGGCTGCCACATCGGACAGTGCTGGCAGAGGACCCTGCCACCACAGTGGGAGTTGGGGCGGACATTGCTGTTCTAGGAAATACGGATGAAAAAACTAAGCTCAACGCTATTATAACAAGGTCCAGCAGGGTCAGAATATTAAATTTTAAAAGTAGTTAACAGACTGGGCCCGGAAACCTTCGTCTAGTTCCAGTTATAACTAGTCCCAGTACTACAGGTGGGTCTCACAACTGAACTTGTACCAGAAACAAGTGAAGACAGGTTGCTGGGCGCCACCCCCAGCATTTTGATGCCGCCGGTCCGACATGAGCCGGAGTATGTGGCACCGCTGTAGATAACTGCCCTTGCTCAGCAGTTTTCCTCTCTCCTAGCCTCAACTGTTTTCTCGCCCGTAAAATGACATTACATAATCACCTGAGTTCCCCTTTCTCAGTCTGGGGACGGTATTTTAAATGCACAAACGGTTCTGATACATGAAGGCTTGGAACTCAGCCGGGAGAGCAACAGTGAAAGTGAAAGAAACAACCAGTAAAAATCGTCATAGGGCAGATTTCAGGATCCTAAACACAACAAAACAGAAGCTAACCAGGTCGCCGAAGGGGAAAAAAAAAAATCCCAGGCCGTTTTCTGTTGAGCTTCCAAAAGTTCGCCCTGGATGACTACACTTAATCTGAGCAGGAAAAACAAATCTGCAGAGCGACATGATTTATGAGCCACACAGTGACGGGTCTCGGGATCCAAAGACGGAGGAACCACATTCTGCCGGGACTGCCGTCCGAAGGCGTGGCGAGGCGCGGACCCACGACGCCCAGCCCTCCTCCCGGAGGCCGAGTGAGAGCCGCCCGGCCTCCCCGGGAAGGCAGAGCCGCCGGGCGGTCCCGCCCCGAGAGGGCGCTGCGCCCCCGCCCGCCGCCGACGCTCCAGGCAGCCCTGCGCCCGCGTCACCGTCTCGGTCTCGGTCTCGGTCCCCGGGCGGCCGCGGCGATGAGGCGGGCCAAGTGCAGGAGGGGGCAAGGCAGCAGGGAGCAGGCCCGCTTGGGACCGTCTTCCCACCCTCCCCTCCCAAAGCCGGGGGCCAGAGGCACCGAGAAGGCCCGGAAGCTGCAGCGACGCCGCTCCGGCCGCTGGGGCCAGCAGGCACGGCCTGCCGGGCGGAGAGACCCCGCCTCCCCCGCCAGGGACCAGGGACGCACCTGCCCCCGCCCCCGGGCCCCAGAGAGGCGCCCAGCACCGGGACGAGGGCGTGGAGCCAGGGGAAGAGCCGGCGCGGCGGCTGCGGGATGCGCCCGGAAAGCCACCACCTCCCCAGCTCCAGCCCCAAGCACCCAAAGGATACGACGGCCCCGGCCGAGCGGCCGCCGAGGTGTCGCAGCAAGATGCGCAGGCGGGCAGAGGCGCGATCTTTGTCCATGGCCTCCGCGGGGACACCAGCGGCCAGGCCTCGGCCCCAGTAGACTCTGCGAGCGGCCCCGCCTCCGGGGGCGGGGAGGTCCCGGGGCGCACGCCGCGCGGCCGAGGCCGCTGGGCCCCTGGGCGCGCCCCCTGGCTGCCCTGCTGGGTGCACGCCCTGCTTCCAGGAGATCCACAGGTCATCCCCGTCAAACTGCGCAGTAAGCCTCGGCCGTAAGGGCACGGTCACTGCGTCAAGGTCGCCCAGGAGGAAATCGAGCCAGAACATGACTCACATTCTTCATTGCATAGTTCAGATCTATTTTATTCCACATGACTGACCTTGAAGCTGCTGTGAAGGAATGAAAATTCAGATGTTCAACCCTAGCAGTAACATGTATTTCCAAAAGAGGCGTTTAATTTAGTGGGAATCCAATCCGAAATATTAGAAACAGTTTGGCTGGCCATTAAAAATAAAGAAAAGTGTAGGAAATAAATGGCTCCCTGAAATGTCTGAGCCTAGTCTAGTATAATCTTAAATTTCCTAAAGAACTAGATTGATTGATTGATTTTTTACAATTCAGTGAGTTTGGGAATAATTATTTGTGAAGCCATCACCATCATCCAGGCCATAAACTTCCATCACCTCTCGAAGTTTCCTGCCACACTCTTTATCTCATTATTTTTTCTGTGTGTGGTGAGAACACAACATAAGACCTACTGTCTTAGCAGATTTTAAGTATTGTTAGCCACATGGACACCATGCTGTACTGCAGATCTCCAGAACTGTCTCTCATGAATGAACCTTTGTACCCTTGGATCAACCTCTCCACTTCCCCCACCTCCAGCCCCTGGAAACCACCATTCTCCTCTGTGCTTCCATGAGTTTGACTCTTTTAGATACTACATACAAGTGGTAATCAGGTAGTTTTCAGTCCTTCTGTAATTAGCTTATTTTACTTAGCATAATGCCCTCAAGGTTTATCCATGGTGCAAATGGCAGGACTTTCTTCTTTATTAAGGCTGAATAGCATTCCAGTGTATGTATACACCCCATCTTCTTTATCCAGTCATCCACTGATGGACATTTAGGTTGTTTCCGTGTCTTGGCTACCGTGATGATGCTGACATGAACAGGGGAGTGTAGGTATCTCTTCAAGATCCTGCTTTCAATTACTTTGGATACATACCTAGAACTGAGGTGGCTGGATCATACGGTAGTTCTATTTGTAATTTTTTGAGGAATCTTCATACTGTTTTCCATAGTGGCTGTAAGAACTAGAAATTCTTTCTGTAAGATCTCTTTTCCATCCAGTATCTACAGATGACTGACTTAGCATCTCACTGTTTTTTTTTTTTAATCTCTCTCTCATTTTTCAATTGTTTCTTTATCTTAAAATAGTTAGTTTCAGAATGTCTCACCTTGGAGAGGCATCTTCGTTTCTTAATGATACCTTTATATAATGTGGTGAAACTACGGAGTCAAGGGGACAGTTATCAGCTCCTCCCTGTCTTCTCCAAGGAGGAAGGGAGAAAGAACTTCCCTTTGGCTTCCACCTCTGGGTTCCTTATTCTTTTTCCATGATTCCTCCTTACCCAGACTCCCAGATTCTTTTACTCAACAGAAGGGCCCTAGGCCTTCCCTCGTTTTTCCTTAAGCTCATCCCCTTAAACTGCCTGTCCCATTGCTGGCAACCCTGAACTTGTCAGTTGCTCGCCAAGGGTTTTCGGGAGATGCACTTATGTTTATCATAGTTTGAAATGAAGTATCTGGAACTTGGGAGGTACAGGAAAAAGAATCTGCATCTTTCTGAAACTTCCTGAGAAAAACCCTGACCTGAGTGGGAACAGTTGAACAGGTGTCTCCTTACTGCCCTCACTTGGTGAAAAGTAGGGACTGCTGGGAGGAGGGAGAAATAAAAATGTCAGTTCAGTTCACCACTACTGGAATTATTTAAAGATCAAGACATTTGCTTGCACAGGCCCTGAAAGTTATTGCCTTTCCTGACCCATGAGAAATAGGAATGAGATGAAGCTATCTACGCTTGTATTTTTATTGTTCCGTTAAAATACCCTCATTTTACAAGTGTGTGAAAATCCCTGCCCTCTCTACCATAAGACATTTACACAAAGGATGTGTGTAAGTCTGTGATTTTTGGGAGAGATGAGGAAGCCCTTGAGGGCTTCCAATTTTTCTCTGCCTTGTTTTTAGTATAGAGATCTTATTTTACTTTATCTTTATTGAAGTATAGTCAATTTACAATGTTGTGTTAATTTCTCGTGTACAGCACAGTGATTCAGTTACACACACATATGTATTTTTTCATTACAGGTTATTACAAGCTATTGAATATAGTTCCCTGTGCTAAACAGTAAGACCTTGCTGTTTATCTGGTTTACATATAGTAGTTAGTATCTGTAAATCCCAAACTCCCAATTTACCCCTCCCCACCCTCACTCCCCTCTGGTAGCCATAATGCCTTTTTTAAATTAGAGGGATGCTAGGTTTAACATTGTCATTTAAGATCCTGTAGGGAATTAAAACAATCATTTCTCCTTAGGTAAAGAGGTAATTTGATGAATGCTTCTAGTTTTTTTTTTTTTTAAATAGCAATTTGGAAATTTCGTATATAGGCATCTTTAGTTATGTGTCATTAAAATAAAAATTTTTAGTAAAACAGAAACAGACCCACAGACATAGAATACAAACTTGTGGTTGCCGGGGGCAGAGGGGTGAGTAGGGACAGACTGGGAGTTCGAGATCTGTAGATACTGACAGGTATATATGGAATAGATAAACAAGTTTATACTGTACAGCACAGGGAAATATATTCAAGATCTTGTAGTAGCTCACGGTGAAAAAGAATATGAAAACAAATATATGTATATTCATGTATGACTGAAAAACTGTGCTGTACACCAGAAATTAACATAACATTGTAAACTGACTATAACTCAATAAAAAATGTTGTAGAACTATTGAAACCGAACATTAATGGAATGTCAACATTATCACAGGAATGACAATTTCATCCTCTTTCAGCCTTTGATATTTATTCATTTCTTATAAACTTGGAATTATATTTTTCCCCCTCTTCAGGCACTGTGCTTGGTTTACACAAATATTGAACGTACCCTGAAGACAAGTGTTGAAACACAACAATTCTCAAAATCATCTAAGGAATAGTTTTTCCTGAATGCATCAGAATTTAAAGAAAGTGATTTTTAAAAAAATAATAGCCATATTTGAGCAGCTAAGAAAATTAGTATGACCTAAGAAAACTGTGGATTAAATTGTTCAAGTGTTGTGCAGAGTTAAGAAAATTTCATTGTATGAATGAGAAATTGTAATCAATTCCAGATTCAAAAATTCTGTTCCCTTTGGTTACCAAACTCAGGTCCAGCTGCTTGCTCGCCACTCGAAACTCAGTACTCGATAGGCAAGTGTTGGTAGAAACAGAAAACATTGCTTTTAACGAGAAAGCCAGCAATCTGGGGAGAAGGCGGACTCATGTCCCCCAAAAGCAACTCCAAAGATTCTGCTCAGCCATGAAAGTTTCTAAAGGGAAAAAGGGGAAGTGAGCTCAGTTAATCACTGAGACGGGGGTCAGATTCGCCAGCGCCCACTGCGTGCAGGCTCGTTGACTCCTTGTGACGTTGCCGTCTCCCACCGCATGCAGACTTGTCAACTCCTTGTGATCTCTTTAGGTGCTGTCTCGTTCACACAGTTCATTCATGAGGTCACCAAAGGGGAAGCTAAGGAAGAGATCTGGTCACCTGTTGATGATTTATTCTTCGTTTCTACTTCTTTGATCTACCGAAAGAACCACCAGGTTAGGCAAGATATTGTGTAATCAAAATATATAAAAAGTGTGCTTGGGCCGGAGATGAGTGGGCCGTGGGGGTTCCGGGCTTGGTGTGAGTGACAAGATGGCTTTGTTAAAGTGATAAGACAAGAGGGGCCTCCTGCAGAGAGCTCTTTCCTGCCAAAAGCTGCTTGCACTTTGGAGAATAGATATGACTATAGGCCATGCTAATTGTTAGTGAGCTTTAAAGTTTGTTTGATTCATTCACGCACCAAACAGAAGCAAGCACGTTTGCCAGCCAGTCTGCTGTAGATCTGTTCTGCTCCCAGCAAAAGCCAGCCTCCCCTTGTGCATTCACTGCCGTCCTTGTCTTGACAGCTCCCGAACCTCCTCGTCCCCCTGCCTGTCCCCTCCTCCTCCATCTCTGCGGGGTCTCCCCCCACCCCGCCCCGCCATTATCACACAATATGCTGTTACTTCCCCTATTTTGTAAAAGCTCCTCACTGAGTTCACCTCTCCTTCTGGTGATCACTCATACATTACCCATCTTTCTGCAGCAGAACTTGAGAACATTGTATAAATGTCCTCTCTTCCATTTTCCTCCTCTCGTTTTCTTTGGGAGCCAATCTTTCAGCCTCATCATTTCACTGAAACGGCTCTTGTCAAGTTCACCATGGATCATGACGTCAGGCTTCCAATGGTCATTCTCATTTGGAAACTTGTTGGATCCCTGAGCTGAGCAGCTTTGGACCCAGGGAAACACTGAAGGGACTTCACTTCCTGCTCCTTCTCATCCTCCTTTGCTGGTTCTTCCTCATTCCCCAGGCTCCCAGGTCAGTCCTTTGACATCTCTTTTCTATAAACACTGGTTTCCTCGGTAATCCCCTCTGGCCTCATGACACTAAGTTCCTTCTGTGAGCTAGCGATCCCCAAATTCACATCTCTGGCCTGGACTCTCCAATCAATTCCAGACCCTGTGTATCCAACTGTTTTCTTCACATCATCACTAGGGTTTCCAACAGGCATTTCAAAGTAGGATTCCTGATCTTCCCCCACAAAAGATTGTGCCCCCGGCCCCCAAAAGATATGTCCACGTCCTAACACCTGGAAAAGGTGAATTTGATCTTGTTTGGAAGAAGGGTCTTTGTAGATGTTGACTGAAAAAAAACGCACAACCTTGTGAGTTTTTGTGGTGAGAATTATGTCTTATTTGGTGAACTTGCTGAGGATTTACACCCGGGAGGCAGCCTCTCAGATAGCTGTGAGGGACTGCTCCGAAGAGGTAAGGGAGGAGACAGGATATATGGGAAACAAACAAACAAACAAACAAACCCCCATAGAGTCAGAACATCAAAAGATCACTGTTAATTAAAGTAAAACGAGGCATCTCAAATGAATGAAATTAGTGCTTTTCTGTATATGAGATGGTGCTATAGTCTGGGCTCCCTGCAATCTTCCTTTGCTAAGCTCCTTCACTCCCTGGGACCAGTCTCCTACTTTCTCCATCCTGAATCTCCTCAGGGTGCACAGCTGAGGGCAGCTGCAGTGGCTGATGACTTGCTGGCCGCATCACCCTTTACTTACTGATATGGTTGGTGACCGTTTGCATCCACAAAACTGAGTTAGGGATCTCCCGATGAGCTCATCCTGGGTTACCTGGGTGAGCCCTAAACCCAGGGCCAAATCTCTCCAGATGACTTTGACATATCACTACCCCCACCCCCATTCTGTTGAGAACGATTGATCTCTGGCATTTTATGGTGAAGGTGGGTTAGGGAGGAAGGAAACAGGAAAAAAAAATCACCCCCCCACTCATTTCCATTCCTTTAGCCCTGAATTACAATTTCAGAATCTGTCCCATAAAGATCATGGTCTTCTCTTATGAAAATAATTTTTAAAAAACAGGATAAAAATATTTCTAAGGGCACAAATATGATTAAGCTCTGTGTTGTAGTTATAAGACAAACTTCCTGTAAATAATTTCCAGACAAAGAGATACAAGCTCATTTTCTCCAGGGCCATTTCTGATGTCAGCCATAATTAAAGCAAGTCTGAAGATTTGAGACAATGTATGGTGCAGAGAGGTTTTTAATCATTCAGCGTGAACTAGAAACTAAAAAATGTATATGTATAAATCCAGCAGAAGATGAAAAGATAAAATTATCACTTATGGAAATGTTTGGATTGAAAAATGTCAAGAGGATGCGGGTAAATCATCCAACATGAAATGGAGATAAATCAGCCAGCACAACCTCTCACACTTTTTGGGTACCAAATTTGTGCAGGGCTGTGTACAAAGTACAGGGAAAAGCAGAGAAGGATGCAGGCAGCCTGTCATGTTAGCAGAGGATTCACAATCTAGTTCAAGAGAAAAACAGTAAGTACCTGGTCAGGGAGTAAGGACCTGCCCAAGGCATTTCTCCGCAGGGAGTGTGTGCAGCCGGAGGGGCGGGGTAGAGACTGGAAACAGAGACACTCCGGGGGGGAAGATGAGTGAGTTTCTGCTTTAATGCTAAACTGCCCAAGAATGAAGAAAGAAAAAGACCTCTCAGGCTCTCTGGCAAATTTTGTGCTTCCAGTGACCTTTATGTATATTTCATCTTAGCATTCATCATACTAATGTATGTGTATATATATATATATATATATGTGTGTGTGTGTGTGTGTGTGTATATCTATATATGTATGTACAGATATGTCTAAATATATATAAGTAAATATATCTGTATTTAAATTGTCCAATTTTTTTGATCAAATATAATACATAAGTATTGTAGAAAAAGAGAAAATACAGAAAGAATTTTTAAAACCTGAAATTCACTCATGCTCCTGATCTCCAGGAGAAAACAATTCTTAAAATTCCATATATATATGAATCTTATGTTCAGCTTCTTACGTACTTAGCAATGTACTGCTCAGCGTCTCCCTCAGGCCTTACACCCAATCCTACTTCCATCTTTACATTTGTTGTCTACATTATATTTATGTCAAAACATTAAAAAAAACTATATATATATATATATATATATTTTATATATATATAGTTGGAACATATACATATATGTTTTACAAAATTGGTATCTTTTTTTCACCTTATATTATAGCATCAGCATTTTACCAGCAATAAATAGTCTCCCCAAAACATATGTCCTGGGATGTAGAGTTAGAGATTATTTTATTTTTCTCCCCAGGTTTATTGAGGTGTAATTGACAAATAAATGTGTGTATATTTAAAGTGTATAATGGGACAATTTGATATATGTGTATGTTGTGAAATGATGGCTACAATCAAGTTAAAACACATCATCACCTCAAATCATTACCTGTGTGTGTGATATGTGTGTGTATGTGTGCATGTATGCATGTGTGTATGTGTATACGATGTGTATGTGTGTACATGTGTATATGTGTGTATGATTTCTGTGTGTGTACGTGTGTATGATGTCTGTGTATGTGTGTACATGTGTGTGCATGTGTGATGTGTGTATTGTGCATGTGTGTATGTGTGCACGTGTGTACGACCTGTGTGTACATGTGTATGATGTGTGTGTGTGCATGCGTGTATGTATGTGTGCACATGTATGCGTGTGTATGCATGTGTGTATGTGTATGCATGTGTGTATGTGTATATACGCGTGTATGCGTATACGTGTGTATGATGTGTCTATGTATATGTGTGTGTATATACGTGTATGATGTGTGTATGTGTGTGTGTGGTGAGCATGCTTAAGATCTACTCTCTTAGCAGATATCACGTGCACATTATTTTTTTTTCAGTTCTCATATTTTAATCTTCACTCTGTTTATCTTTTGGAGTTGATATGCATAAATGCAATGATTGCAGATGAGAATGTTTCAAGTTAAGGAAATGTTCATAAACTTATTTTCTTCCTTTTTTCTCTTTCTTTCTTCCCTCCCTTCCCTCCCTCCCTCCCTCCCTTTTTTTTTTTTAATTGAAATACAGTCAGTTACAATGTGTCAGTTTCTGGTGTCCAGCACAATGTCCCAGTCATGTATATACATACATGTATTTGTTTTCATATTTTTTCATTAAAGGTTATTACAAGATATTGAACATAGTTCCCTGTGCTACACAGAAGAAACTTTTTTAAAATCTATTTTTATATATAGTGAAGTGCACAGTGTTATTAGTAGTAACGATGCTGCACGTTAGATCCCTAAAACGTATTCATCTTATAAATGAAGGTTTGTACCCTTTGACCAGCATCTGCCCTTTTCCCCCACCTCCCTCCCCCAGCCCCTGGCAACCACCATTCCACTCTCTGGAGCTACAGAAAATTTACAAAAATTTTTTATTGTGGTTTTCAACCATTTGACAGTAATCACGAGCATTGATAAGAAAACCTTGAACTATATCCATTTTAAAATCCTTGCCGATTATGTAGGTTGAAAAACCAGCAGTTGGCCTGTCTTGTGAGACTGAACAATGTTTTGGATGTACATTGGCGTCTGCATTTCTGTGAACTGTCTGTTGATTTCTAAACTAGGGTATGCTAAGCTACGTAGTGACTGGTAAACCCTGAAACCTTAATGGTGCAAGAGAATGAATGTTTACTTCTCAAACATGTCATAGTGACTTGGGCGAGTGTTCGTTCACACAGCACTTCAGGGTCCACATGTCCGATCTGTGATGGTGACATCCTAGACACGTGAGCCTTGGGGACACCAGGGATAGGGAAGTGACAGCAAAGGTAGCCCCAGACAGAATTCAAGAGACTGACAGTGCAAATGCTCGACCTCTGAGAACTGGGAATGGAGTTTAAGGATAAGACAGGAAGACTGGAAGCTGGTGGTCAGAGGGAAACACTATAAACCAGGGGAGGGAAAGATCCTTAGAAGATGTGTCAAGTCCGGAATTCCCCTGCGGTTTTATGATTCAAGTGTTCTTCTGTACAATGTCACTCACAATCTGCTGCTTCACCCTTGCACATCAGAAAAGCGCTTGTCCCTGAAGGTCCAGGCATGGGAGCAAGTGGAGGAGAAACCTTCCTTCTGGCTGGCCCTGCTCAGTAGGGCCACATAAGCAATTCTTGTTAATCAATTTTTAAGATACTGTGTTTGAGCCAATACTTGTTGCCATAAACAGTGTGAACTCCAGCAGACTGCCATGGAGGGCTGTGAGAATAGCTGCTTTAAAACTCCTCAAATCTTACCAAGCTTGGGTATGGACGTACACCATTCAGATTTTCAGCATTTCAAGGATTAGTGTCCACAAGCTGAGGGTGAGCGCCCTGGAGACCATTAGAAACATCTCTACTATTTCTATTTCAATGCCTGGGTATCCCACCGCCGTACTGTAGAATACTACCCTAGGGTTAAGTGAATGGGGGTATTTCTAGCATTAAATATGATAGGAAATTAGGCCCCGGATATATTACGTGAAAAGAAACCAGTTGCACAACTAAATGTATATATAAACAACTATGACGTTTAAAAGGCCCCAGTTCTCACTTGGCACTTCTTTTAGTTTTGTTTGCCTCAATTATTTCACCCTCTGGAAATTCTTTCATTCTTCCCTTAAAACTATTTTAAAAAACTCCATGAAAACACTGTGGCCAAGATGCCAGGCCATCTGAGCAGCCGAGGGAAGTACCTGCTAGGAGAGCGTGACGTCCCCCACCTGCGGCTTTAGTGTCACCATGTCTGCAGGTGACTTACAAGTGGCTCTGCCAAGACCAAACCAACAAATGTGAGTGTGTCTCTGCAGGAACGTGTGTCTGCTTATGTTTTATATGGAGAGAAAGTAAGTGCGGTGGACAAGCAACAGCTTAGCATTTCCAGGAGTGTCCTTTCTACTATTGCTTCAAATTTTCCATGTTCAATTCTTTTCAAAATAATAAGTTGGGGAAAAGAAAGAAATGCCACTTGGATTTTATCCACCCCAAACTTCCTAAGGTAGGTAGACTTACTAGACCGAGTTCACTAGCATAAGGTGGACAATGTCGACTTACTTTCATAACTTTTTGTTTTGTTTTGGGAAGGGGGAGGTAATTAGGTTTATTTATTTATCTTTGGATGGAGGTAACGAGGATGGAACCCAGGACCTTGTGCATGCTAAGCACGCACCCTACCACTGAGCTATACCCACCCCTTTTTTATAATTTTTTAAACTGTCCAGGTTAACTGTCTTATTCTAATGCTTGAGAAATTTTTTATAGGCCTATGTCTTTGATTCCTTTGTCTTATTTATTTATGTGCTAGAAATAAAATCTAGCTTTTTATTTAAAAAAAAAACCAGGAATGTTCAGCTACTATAATTGTTTTCATTTTTTAAAATGGACCAAAGCAGGACTATGTTCTAGACACCCATTTTATACAACTCTGCTTTAAGAACCAGGCAAAATATGACCTGATAATAAATAATTATCAACATAACGTTTCATGGGTCTCCACAGACGTCTGTGTGCATATGCTTAAGTTCTTGAAATACAGGGAGGAGACAGTACACTGGCTTCTCGGCAACCAGAGCCCCAGCATAGTGGATTTTCTATTTCTTTCCATGAAGCTTTGATGGGATTCTTATACACAGTCCTCCCAAGCAAAGTCTCTCTAAAGGCAACAGGTCTAGAAGAACCATCAAAAACCACTGAAAACCTCAGCTGTACATTCCTCGCTGGACATCAAATATTTAAGAACTGTGAAACACAGGAAGCCTACTTAACCAGTGTCTGCTCCTACCCCAAAGCAACTGGCATCGAGGGCAAGCTCGGATTCCAGCAATCCTTGAACGTGTCTAGACAGACACCTGTGTGGCCCCCTGACTGACTGTCTCAGCGGGTGAAGGACTGACAACCCACCCACTTCCATTCTTTCAAGACACGGAGACTTAACCAGAGGCCAAATGAGACGCCTATACCCCACTTTTAAGAATAGGGCTTTGCTGGTTTTCCTGGTGGACTCTGGCATGTTTCATAATTGCACGGTTCATTATGGATCTTTAATGAGAAAAGGGACAAATTACCATTTGCAGTGTATTGTCTATGCAGTCAGTACCTAATCCAGAGGGAAACAGAGAGCAGGTGTGGAAACGAGCTCAGGGAGACAGATACGCACGCACACAGACGCACGTACACAGCAGCTGAGGATCTGAGGCGTCAATATCCGTGCTCGCTTTATTACGTCTAAAAATAACCAATAGTGTAGTATAGCTATTCTGGTCTCTCTTTACAGGATAACACTGTAAAACTGAGAATTCAAATGTCACTCTTTCAAGGGCAATGCCAAATTCAGACTGGAAACTGCTGGCTCATACACGCACAACCAGAACAATTTAAAACACTTGTATTTATTCGTCATAAGGCATGCAGAACTTAGAGACTACAATATACTAAGTTATTTAAAAATACTGAGCCCAAAAGGAAAAGTACATATTGCTTACACAGTGTTTCAGTTTCTTCTCCTGGATTGAACCACGATAAATTTTTCAGCACAGCCTGTGCAAGTAACAGGCCAAGCTTTACTATTCCTTGGCAAGGAACTCCTGTTCCCACAAGGCACTCCTGACCTCCCCAGGGCCCAGGCTCTTTTGAGGCTGGATTCACCAATGCTGCATTCTGACAACCTGTATTTTTGGATGCAACATTAGAGGGTTTAAAGACAATAAATCGCTATGCCAAGATAAACACACCTCAGTGTGATTTTAAAGTGCTACCAAGAAGTAAGATAGTTGCCAATTTATTCCCTGTTCACCGAATTTAAAAATATTCTACATAGATTTTTACCAAGAACTTAAATACTCAGTGACCGTCACTTGATTCTTCAAGGAATGTTCAAGATGCTTGGAGGTTTTTTGTTTTGCTCGGCCCAGAGATGTCAATAAACGGAACAGTCAAGATCTAAAAATCCCTCGAAAGGCATATTGTAAAAGCAAAGTCACCCTCTTCCCTTGGTGGTCCCTGCAACATTCCTGTAGTCGTGCGTTCCTAACTTCAGCCTGACTCCCCAGCTAGGATGCTCATTTAAGACAGACTCCCTAGTCCCACACCCCCAAAATTCTGTTTCTGTTGGCCTGGGGTGGGGCCTACGGATTTGACTTGGACAAGCATCCCCCGGTGGTTCTAACACAGGTGTGAGCTGGACTGCTCTCTGAGAAACGCCCCTTTCAAGCCCAGTTCTTCCTCCCCGATTACATGGACCTCTAAAGCCCCAGCATTTTCTCTTTATAAACATGAATCTTCACAATGATGGTTTCAAGTTCACCATCCGATTAGCTCACTTCCTCTGGGTAGACCTGCCACCAAGGAAACCATCAGCGTTCAAGACATTAGCAATGTTGAAAGTAGTTCAGATTTGGCCGTCACTCTGGTATTTAAAGAAAAAAAAAAAAAGCTCAACAGTATGTTCATCTTACTCAGAGGTTTCCAACACATTTTATTTTGCAGACCACCGGATTGCAGCTTTTGAGGACCAACATGGGCATCAATCCCTATAACATGTCCAATTAATTTCAATTAATTTCAGTCCTGCGGCAGCCCCTCAAGTCCCGCGCGCTGAACGAGTGTGTGGCCTGGGCTCCAGGGACACATGCGAGGAGGCTGCACTTTGGCTCCTGGAGGACACGTCCAAGGCAGAGCCTCTTCCAGGGCCTCCCGAGCGGTGGTTTCCTTTGGCAATAAGTCGAGCCGTTCTCTCGGGTCTGGCGCCTGCATGCAGGGAGGGTTCAGAAGCGGGCCGCAACGCTGAGCGCAGACACTCGGGAAGTCAGTGCACTTGTGCTTGAAGGCAGGACTCTTCCTAATCGTTTAGTAGGTGAGAATATAAGGAAGCCTCTGCTTTTAAGTAACACAGATGAACACCTTTTTAGATCGCCTATTTGTCCTAGGACTATAAAATTCAATTCAAGAAAATATAGGTCCCATGAAAGACTTGAAAGTTTTATAAAACTAAAATCTAGTTTCCCCCCAATAAACCGTATTTTAGCCAAAACCCTCCCGATGCTTCTAAAATAATACTAAATTCAGGGGCATCTGATTATACAAGAGCAATAAAAAAAATTAAATATTTATTTGAATAACAAGGCTTGGTTTGAGCTGCATGGTTGGCGATGCGGGTTTCCACACAAGATCACAGAAAGCGTGTACGGAAAAGTACGGCGCAAAGGACAAAATAATGCTAAGAATTAGGCTAAAGAGCTGTTGATTTTAAGAAAACAAAAGGCCTGAAATCACTATACAAAATATAAAACGTATTAAACACTACCATCCACGGAACAGTCTTTATTACTGATTATGTTTAAAAATGATCTGTGCAGTTAATTGTAGGTTGACTTGTCAATGAGTATTACACATGAACCCCCTTTCGGGGGACAATTCCTTGCTGCACTATTGAACATCTAATTACGTTGCAAAAAGTGTCCTTTTTTGCTGTCAATAAAGAAAACAGTTAATGATGTCACTGTAAGTATTAGGAAGGCTACAAAAAAAGAAATAACATTTCTTTTTTGTCTTCAAAGTGCTTTCCATGCAGAGTCAAGCACTTGCCTTGTTTAACTGAATGCACTCTTGGGAGATGGCCTGGGTCAAAGATGCTCTTGAATTAGAAGAATCATGCAACCCTCTCGCTACTGGGAAACCATTGTGTCACTCACCAATCCTGCCTTTCCAGAATATCATTCCAGACACTTCAAAAAAAGGATCAGACTGATACTGATAAATATACATGAAATGAAAAGACGCAAACTGCCATTAGACACCACAACGGGTAATGTCTGTGCTACGTGAAAGCACCTTTAAAAAGAGCCTACTCGGCAAAGAGATAAGTGTCTAAAGATTCAAAATGAATCAACAGTATTGGATAACAATATAATTCTCAACTCAGAAGCTGCCTCAAGATTAGGTGCATCTTCAGTTAATGTAACAGGAAAAAAAGGCAATGGATTTTATTTTATTAATTGCATCCACTCACAAATCGACCTAAGGTCACCAGATGTGTAGACACAATGAGATTTTTTGTTGTTGTTTACAGTCTTTAATTGAAATGATGATAAAGGAAATAGAGCTATTTAAAAACAAAACCACACAGCTGCCTCGGCCTAGATTAAGAGGTGGCACCGGGTGTGGGGTTCACATTCTGGGTGGCCACCTGCGGCGCGACTTCAATGATCCGGGGTTTGTCTATGATCCTGGCCGTGCGGTTCCCCTTCTCCACGATCCCAATAATCCATGCTTGGTGACCTTCACCGTACTTGGGGGACTTTATCTCTGCGCAGAACCGAGCTGCCTGCTCACGCGGTAAACAGATTAGAAGGCCTCCTGGCAAAGGGAAAAAGGATGCTCGTTAGCTGTGACGCTGTGAGCGGCTTTCCTGCCACTCTGTCCCTAGGACACCTCTGCACCGACACACATCCAACAAGCAGCCGAGCTGGCCATGCCGCCTTCACCTCGCCCCCAGCTGACACTGCGGAGCCACTAAGCGATT
Organism: Camelus ferus; assembly: GCF_009834535.1. Taxonomy (NCBI): domain Eukaryota; kingdom Metazoa; phylum Chordata; class Mammalia; order Artiodactyla; family Camelidae; genus Camelus; species Camelus ferus. The sequence continues at coordinate 22,221,492 of NC_045730.1, forward strand.
CCTCGGGCAACTCCTACTATGTTACAAAACACAACCACCAACCGTAAACCGTGAAAGTGCCCCATTTGTGGATCTGAGGCCACGCAGGAGGGACGTGTTTGCAGGCTCATGACTGCACACGGCCGCTAGCTTTCCCACGCTACACTGAAAGCATCATTTAAAAACAGAAGAGAACTTCTTTTTGATTTGATTCTCTCCATGGAGTCCTCCTTTCTTCAAAAACAGGTTTTCCTATTTTTTTTCTTTATTTAAAAATAAAGATCCTCAAAGAGCCTCGCAGTGTCTGGGTTCTGTCACTGGCTTGTCATTATCTTCAAAATAGAAAAAAAAAATGTGAAAATAAACCTTTATTGCTACTTCAGTAGCCAGGACAGAATATTTTATATGTTTTAAGTAGAAATAACACAATGAGGAAAAAACACTATGCTGCACTTCTACAGACAGGACAGAGCTTCTCACTTTTGCGTAAGGGCCACTACGTGCACTCTGGGGTGCTCAACGGCTCATTCAGCTCTGGCCCCACGCCCTGCAGGTGGCAGGCGCTGCAGCAGGAGCGCTGTGCTCCCGGAACTTGTTTCAGAGGAAGCGGACTGTGTGCGTTCTGAGGACAGGAGAGGCAGGGTCCCCCCTGCAGGCTGTGCAAGGCCCACCAGGGACACAGCCCTACTGTCCCGGGGCTGGTGCGTGGGTAGTGGGGCCTGGGCTTCGCCTCTGCGGGTCAGGATGTCTCAGGACCAGGCCCACCCAGACCGAACTGGTCAGGTTTCTTAGGGGTCTGGTCCAGGCATGGGTATTTCTTTAAATTCCCAGATGATTCAACTCATTTGCCAGGGTTGGGAAATCACAGAGTTACAGAGGAAAGAAAAGAGAAATAAGAGAAACTGGGGGGGGGGGGGCGGAGATGGGGGAACTAAAACGATGACACACAAGAGTCCACATAAAGGGAAAGGAAAAAAATGGGACAAAAATGCACTTTGGAGACATAATATACTATTTCGTTCTTAAAACAGCAATTTCAGACATTTTCCCCCACAGAAAAAATACAGCCTCTTCAGTGTCGCCTACGGAACTAGAGTTACTTCAAATGCTGAGTTTCCAAGGACCTATTTTTCCTGTTTCTCCCCGCCCCCACCCAACCCATCACCAAACACACTGGACTTAAAATGATGCTGCTCGTCACACAGGAGGCACCAGGAGGAGCTGAGGACACTCGCAGCCCAGGCCTCACACCGTGGGGTCCCGCTCGTGGGCCCGGCTCCTCCTCCTTGGGGACACGCCGCTGGCCCCTGGGCAGCCCAGCCCTGGTACCTGACGTCTCTGGGCAGGTCCCATGCATGAGGCCAAACATGTTCCCGCAGGCCTTGCTCACGGCTGCCATCTTGGCCAAGACAGGAAGGTTGTGAATCACAAAGGACACCTCGTTCCTCTGCTGCTTGGCCAGGTTCTGTGCGTGGCCCAGGATCCCGAAGCCCGTGATGTCGGTGGCCGCGTGGGCGTTGAACGTGTGCATGAGTCCGGCTGCTGCAAGACGACAGAGGAGGCGCTTACGATCCGTGTAACAGACTGAGACTCTGGGAAGACACCCCTCCTCCACTCAAAATTTACTCACACTTTGATCTTAAAACTCCTAACTGGTCAGGGAGACGGCAGGCAGGGATGATGAAAGTCAAAGTGTAATTTAAAAAACCCAACAAAACCCAGAGTGAAATTCAAAGTTGGTTTCTTAGTCCAGTTTGAACCACTCAGAACTACCAGCAGCTTCAATCAGCAGTAAATTCCCAGTAAACGCAAGTATCTGAAAAGAGGAATTACTATCTCAGTTACAGGCAAACCTGTCTAAACTCTTCTAAAACCAAAGCACAAGACTTTCAAAGACTGTCTGACCTGCATTCAAGGCACTCCCATGATGCCTGAAAGGTTAATCTCTTTTATTCTTTAATTTAAAAAATTAATACACTTTACTTGGGGGAGTAGTTTTAGGTTGTGCAGAATACTGAGCGGGGGTGGCCCAGCACTCCCTCCCCTTCCCGTTTCTCCAGCATCAACCTGGAGCATCAGCGGTGCTGAGAGGAGGCTGCACTGAGACAGCGTTATTAACTCAAGGTCACAGTTTACACTGGGTCCACTGGATGTCAGACCGCCTAGGGGGTCAGTAAACCCACGAGCACACGCACCCACGGTCAGAGTATCTTACTTCCCTGAAAGTTCCACCTTTTCACCCATCCGCCCAACCCCTGATCTTTTTACTGTCTTCACAGTTTTACCTTTTCCAGAACGTCACAGAGTTGGAATCATACAGTTATTTGGTCTCTTTTGTTCATTTTTTTTTCTCTGGCAAGAACATTTCATGGGTGGGGGTGTGTGTCATCTCAACACGAACCTCTCCCCAAACGGTCTGATTGGCCGTTGATGTCTGTGGTTCAGATTTATAAATCAAGGGGGCAGCAAAAATGGCAAATCTGTAGTTCAGTCATTCTTCCTGCATTTATCAGATGTGACTTCTATAAAGACTTTTTAAGAAAAAAATACAATTCTTCTGAAATACAGTCCACAAGAAAAATAAAAGTAAGGGGTTGATTCCTTTTATTTTCTGAACAGGTTCGTGTCCTAGCAACTTCCAAAGGGGACTAGAAAGTTTTAATTATCATTTTTGGGGGATCCTTGACACACTCCAGCTGACCACAGTCACTCTTCTCTTTGGCATTCAAACTGCACCCTCCTAACCCCCCTCCTGCCCCATGACAGGTGGGAGCCCCTTCCAGTGTGGCAGTGACACGACCCCACCAGTGGCTGCTAGCGCCACCACCGTCAGGCACAGGAAGTCCGGGCTTGTCTTCTGCACTTCCCGTCCCAGAGCTGGAACCTGCCTCTTCCCAAAGGAGTCCTGGTGCATTGTAGTGGAAAATATTAACTTCCAGATCAGAATCTGGGCACTAGGAATTCACGACTGCTGGTTATCACTGCTTCTAGGCCTTTCCAATAGGCCAGGAAATACTCATTTTTTAGATAAAAAAAAAAAAAAAAAACAAAAACCCAAGTCCATACTGCTAATTCCAATTTGAAGATTAGTTTTTACTTAGCTTCTTTGATCTTATTTCCTCTAGCTTATTCTTAAAAATCTTTGTTCCTGATGACATTAACTTATTCGCCTTATCTTAGTATATCAACATTCTCACAAACACAAACCCACTGATGACAATGAAACATTTGTGTGGACTTTTGCCCTGAGGATGTACAATGAAAACACCAGGCTCAGACTGATTTGAAATAATTCTTCCCCAGGTGGTTTTGCCACTAACTTAGACATAAATGTTAGGCAACTTTAAAAAAATTTGGTTTGGACTTGTAAAATATGCTTTTAATTTTTAAGTATAGAAAACTATATAAGACATTTATTTATCTCAAAGTCAGACTTATAAAACAAAGCATGGTCAGAGAGGGTCTGCTTCCTACCTACTCCCCCTCTCTTCTGTGTGACAGTTTTATTGATGATTTCTTTTTCTATTATTTCTTTTTGAAAGTATAAAACACATATTATTACTTCATATTCATTTACAAACACACAAATGTAGCATACTACATACACGCTTCTATCCTTCACTTTTTTCATTTGGTCGTATCCTAGAGATGGCTCCTTAGTAATAAAGACCCCTCGCTCATTTTCCTGGCTGTATAGTATTCCACGTGCATGTAGATGAGAAAATCCAATCAATCACTTGTTGATGGACATCTGGACTGTTGCCTTCTTTTGCAATTAAAAGCAGTGCTTCAAGGAATAGTATCTAACAAAAATTTTTAATAAAGTGGGAAAGGCAGATGTTGGGGGAAAAATTATCTTTTCACATTTCTAAGTAACTTTTAAGATAACCTATTGAACAGTCAGATTTTTTCTTCTTTTTTTAAATAATTGGACTTCATGGCTTAAGTATTACATAAACTGGGTTCAAAGTCATTTGAGGGAAGCTGAAGAATGAACGAGTTGAGAGTTCTGACTGCTGACTCAGGGAACCCCAAGTAACTAAATGGAAATGGATTTTTTTTGTGGGGGGGGGACAAGATTTTTAAATTTCATCTTCAAGCATGTTTAAAGTTTCCAAATAGGATGCCACACAACCCAAGGCCTTAAATACAACATGCAACTAATGAAGAGGAAAAAATTGGTATTTCCAGCATAAAACTGTACAAATTTCCATCACAGGAACATGCTGGAGAAAGAGTAGCCACTGCAGTTGGACAGATCTGGGTTTGAGAACAGATCTGCATGTATTTCTTTTATTTCTTTTTGGCCAAAGGGGGAAAACAGGATCTAATCCACAGGACTGTTAAAAAGAAGATGTCCATGAAGTATGAGAAAGAGGGGCCAGCACGTGGTGTACAAGGTCCACTCATTCCATCCATAGTTAATGACACCTGGGGTGTGTCCCTCACTCCGAAGCGCTGAGGACACCACAGTGAACAAAACAGACCCAGATCCCTGCCCTCCTGAGCTCACATTCTATATGCTGGTTTGCCTCCAAATCCTTTGTACAGAGGAACCCACACAGATGCCTTTCTGGAAACGGTTCCTATGGCTCGTCAGTTAGGATGAGAAGAGCTTCCTCCTTAAGTAGAAAATATATCTGTTGCTTTTTACACACACATGAAAGCTAATAAAAATCAAATATAAGATGCTTACAGTCTATCAGGTGATTCCCTAGGCAAGGGTTGCTGCTTTCCATAAGATGAATTCTGGCCCTTTCCTTAATTTTCCCGTTTTATTTTAAACTGCTTTAAAAATTCTTAGCATAGTACAGAAGTATTTGTTCAATTTACTATGCACGGAGACTGAAATGGCCTCGATTTCTTACTAGATCATTAAGAAAAGGAACAGAATGTAACACTTAAAAGCATTATAAGCAGTAGCTTCAAAGCATTAAAAGCATATCTGGTTTCAATCCTAGTCCTCACCGATTAGCTGTGTGACCTGGAGCAAGTTACTTAACCTCTCTGTAAAATGAGGCTAACAGGAGAATCTTAATACAGTTGTCAGAAGAATTAAATGAGAAAATATGTCAAGTTCCTGGAACATAACAACTACCAGGTAAATGGTAACCACTATTATTATTACTTTCTAATCAGTATTAAGAAGCTAGGACTAGAAATAAAATGTAAAGAAAAACATTGACATGACTGTCATTACTCATTTATATACAAATCTGGGAATTAAAATTATGATAAGGGTACCACCTTAAATTAATAAATAAGTGAAATACTTCTGAAATCGTGCTATATAAATTTCTCTTCTGTTTTTATTGGGGTGCAGAGGAATTCACTACTGCCCACAATCACAGAAATGCAGAAAGGAAGAGAGAAAGCATGACCTCACCTCTCCATTTCATAGATTCAGAGACTGAGTTCATCAATTCACCCGTATTTCTCTGCTCCTCCTCTGTGCCTGGCTCTGTTCTAACTGTGAGCAGGGCTAAGCCAGAGGGGGACAGGATGCTGGCATGGCCACAGTGCCTGGAGAGCCCCAGACGCACGGGTCTAGGAGGGAACGTGGGGGCGCAGACCCCTACGACCTCCCCGCCTGCCCTAGCGCACCTTCAGACGCCACACGAGCCTCCACTTCCTGCAGCCAAGTCACACTTCACACGCCCTCCCGTCCAGAGCACACCATGAACTTCCATTCCCGTCGGTGCTCCAGGGACCCCAAACCAGGTCCCAAGAGAAGGGGTCTGCATTCACTGGCCAAACGTGGCCCAGTTTCTCCAGCTAAGATTTTTTTTTCCCCCCAAACATGTTAAAAGAGTCATGGGGGGAAAAAAAATCAATGCAACTGAGACTGTTATGTTGCCCACAAAGCCTGAAACATCTCCCGTCCCGGCCCCGTTCAGACAGCTCGCCAGGCCCGGCGAGGGGCGAGCCCTGGCCCACACCTGTCCTGTTGAGCCTGGCCATGTTCATCATCGCCTCCTGGTACGCCAGCTCCACGTCCTCCTGGGTGACCACGAGCTTGATTTTATTCCATTTTTCAGGCTAATAACAGGAACACAGGTGAAGGAGGAAAGAGAGAGAAAATGGGATCAGTCTTTGTTTCCGACCACTGAAAGAACGTACTTTTTCCTGAGTCATCTTCTGGGGAGTTTTATTCATCTAATTTTCATACACAAAATTAAGTTTCCCAGTGGGGAGGGTACAGCTCAGTAGAGCTCATGCTTAATATCCTGGGTTCAATCCCCAACACCTCCAGTAAAAATAAATAAACCTAATTACCTCCCTCCGCTGCCAAAAAAAATTACACAACAGTAAATAATTTTTTCTGAAAATCTAGTTTCCTAACTCTCTCCTCTGGGACTAATAGCCTAGGTGTCCGTGAGACCTGGCGTCACTGGTCGCGGCCACATGTCCGCAGTCGAACACGGCAGTTTACTGGACCCACGAAACCAGCTGGGCAGACGGCTGTGCTACCCTGGCTGCAGCTGCTCCTCCGTGCCAGGGCAGCGGTAGTTCTCAGTGTCCTGGGGGTCTCCCCATCTCCTCTCCTAAGCTGATGGTTTTCATTTTTCATGTAATTATACTCTTACTGACGTTCCCTGAATTTTGGGATCAAGTCCTCTTGATGGATGAATGAACAGGGAACAACCTCTGTTGTAACAGCACCGAGGGCAGCCGTGGGCGAGCACACAGGACATCCTTTGAAAGACCCCTCACCTCCCTTTCTCGTTAGCCTGATTCTCAAAGGATCTGGCATCATGATGCTGGGTTCAGGACTACCACCATCATGGGCCATTAATGGCCAGCATCCTGTGTTCACTCATTCTTCAGTAATACCCAGGAATCTACCACTGACGTCATAACTTGAGTCTGTGTCCCTCCCTTATCCCAATGCACCCCCCAACCCCAGGTAGCAATGATTCCCTATTCTATACGTGTCATTTCCCCACCTTTCAAAAACCAGCATCCTCCTAGTATCGAGGCCCAAACCATACTCTCCGGTTGCTTCCGACCTTATGAAAGGGTACTGTGCTGTTAGCCTTGAAATTCGCTTTTTTCAACGCTGAGCATTCTTAAGAAATGGGTAAAAAGGCAAAGGCAGGAGCAAGTTGGGGGTGGGGCAAACAGAAGGACCCCAAAGCCCCTCATCTTGGATCCCCTCTGCCTCACCTGCTCCCTCGCTAAATAAAATTACTCAGGCCTGGGCAGCCGTACTGGGAAGCCACCTGGATTACTGGCCTGTAATGGCCCTGTGATCTGCTTTGATGGGAAATCTCCCCACCATCACAGGATGAGAAGGAAAAAAAAACTAACACACGTGGCCTCCTTAGGAGATTTCCTCTGCTCTGTTATGTCAGACTAAGATATATCTGGTTGATGAATTAACATAAAATTGTTCTTTTTCAACTGTTCCTCAGGGCTGGTGGTTTCAGATGACAGTTGTAGAAATTAAAAGCACTGAGATATGTGAGATTACACCACAAGCGTATGACGTTTTGAGTTGTTACGGCAATGAAAAAAGTCTTATATGAAGAATTGAGGATTACAGCTCAGAAGTGACTCAGGATAAGTATCTTTATATTCTAGATGTTTTCACCACCAGATATTTATCAAAATGTTGAGTTACTAATTAGTTTAAAAAAGGCAAAACCACCAACCAGAAATAACCAAAAACCTCACGACTAAAAGAATTTGTCAATAAGCCTGGCCTTATTTATACCCCAAACGTCAAAATCTGCACATTCTCCTCTGTGTTAATTTTTAGCGATGCTTAAGAGATGAAAGATCTGGCCGTCTCAGCACCAAATGAAGAGACAAGCAGAACTCACCACGTCCCAAATTCTCTTTATGGGGCATCTCCGAACACCAGGCAGAGGGTCCCCTACTTTAAAGCGCCTGATACATGTGACTTTGATTCAGTAAAAGAACAGGGACGGCTCCCAGGGTTTCTGCCAGGATGGCACTGACCCTGAGCCCCCTGGCACTCCGACCAGAGGAGCTCAGTCTGGAAGACACACTGCTGACCCGGGAGGCGTGATCACTCACAATGTCCAGCCACTGGTGCACGGCCACCGCCACCTGCGTCCCCAGGGGCTTCGTCAGCACCAGCACGTCCCCCGGCACCGCGTTATCCGGCCTGAGGAAGAGAACACAGGTAGGCCCTCGTCAAATTAACCACGGAGATAATTCAGCATCAGTTAAACAGGAGAAAGAGGCTGGCAAATCCACCCGTGTCTTCGCAAACGTGTACTTAAGTGTAAATCAACTACTGCCATGTGTTAGAGCTTCATCAACTTGCTACTGAGACGATGCTGAACAAAATACTAAAAGAAAATTGAAGAGGCCACAGACTCCAACACTCATCTAAGCTGATTAGAGAGCCAGGTGCAAGATGTGACAATCAACCAGCTCCCTGACTCATCCGGTTACATCTGTGTCCACTGTTAGCTTCAAAAAATATTAACTCTCAGATGATGCACAAGAAACTCACTTTCCAAAAACCAGACCTTAAGACATAAATGTCGTTCAGCTCTGACTCAGCCACCCTCAGAGCTGGCGTGTTCTTGTGCATCACTGGTTATGTGCAACCTACAAATTTCTACGAGCAAGTTAAGTGTGATAAAATTGCTGGGTTATTTTTAAGTTTGTGTGCATTCTTATTTTACAAAGTAAACACTCATGTTGTTGACAAAAAATTCACTGAAGCTTGTTTTATTATTTTTTTCCTCTCTCATTTTTGACTGTCGCTGGCTTCTTTTTCCATGGGAAAGCTGGAATGAGGGAGACGCGTGGACTCTGGGATCTCTTGTCCCATCTAAGTGGAGAGTTTGAGAACCATCAATGTAAATATGGGAAAATAAAACCTGGATGGAGGTAAAATGCAAAACCTTTAACATGACAGCTGCTGCACAATGGCTCTGAGAGGAGCTCCCACCCTCCAGAAAAGGGCAAACGATAGGAATATACAAGAAATACGCTCACCCTTACTCCCAGGGGCAAGGCAAAGGCCAGGGGGCCTGCCACCCTGCTGTGCTGGTCGGAGCCCGGCACCCACTGCTGTGGGGGTGCCTCAACAAAGGGCAAACTGGACACGTCTATCCAAGTTACGGTGCACAGGTGCCCTACCCAAGAATTTCACTTTGAAAAGCCTCTTCCCAAGAGCCACACATAGTATGCAGGGAGATCTATGCACTGGAGACTATTTGTAATGTCAACATACCTGAAGCTAATCTAACTGTCAACAGTAACCTGGTTAAAGACAGCCAAGGCTGGTAACAGTGCTTACCCCCAGGAGGGACACTGGTGGCTGAGGGACAAGCGAGGGACTCTGCCCTGCGGGGCCTGTCACCCCCCAGAATTCTGAACCAGGCCAACACATCTCCTCTTCACAAAATCAGGTAGACAAGTGGAGTGTCTACTTCCTTCAGAGAACAGGACAAGGTGGCTGTTCTTAACAAGACATCAAACAAGAAAAGGGACAACGCTGTTAGGAGAGAAGCTTCTCCAAAGAGCTAGAAATGGCCCAGAAGGCACATGAAGAGACGCTGACGGCGTCCGCCACCAGGTGACGCAAGTCAAGACCCAGCGAGACGCCGCCTCCGCTCACCGGGATGGGCAGTGTCAAGGAGACAGTAACGAGGTCGGGCGAGGCCACCGAGGCGCCGAGCCCTCACCCACGGCTGCTGGGAATGTAAAACGGCACAGCTGCTTTGGAAAACAGTCTGACAGCCCGTCAAACTGAACAGAGTTACCATGTCACCCAGCAATCCTCAGGTCGCCACTCCAGGGAACCAGAAGGTATATCCACACAGAGAACCCGCATGTGAACGAGCACGCGAGCATCACTCACAACAGGTGGACACGACTCAAAGGCCCACGGCCTACGAGCGGAGGCACAAACTGGGATGTCACACAACGCAATGTTATTCAGCCAGAAAAAGGAAGGAAGTCCTGACACCTGTGCAACGTGGATGAAAAACCTCTGCTAAGTGAAGGGAGCCGGGCGTGAAACACCACGTTGCATGATTCCATTTCACTGAAATGTCTAAAACAGAAAAATCCACGGACAGAAAGGAGAGTCAGGGTTTCCACAGGGCAGGGAGGAGGGAGCTGGGAGGGACAGCTACGGGTACAAGGTGTCCTTTCCGGGGAGATGGAAGTGTTCTGGAGATGGAGGGTGGTGATGGCTGCACAACTTTGTGAATACTAAAATCTAATAAGGTGTATACTTAAAAAAGTTACATTTTACACTCTGTGAAATTCTGCCATATGAATTACACTTTAATAAAAAACACCCAAAATTTTTAAAAAAACAAGAATGAAGTACTGATACACACTACAAAATGAACCTTTAAAAGGCTGTGCTAATATTCTGTGAAGTGAAAGCAGCCAGGGTCGGGCTGGGCGTGGGGTGGGGGCTGTGACAACGAAGGGCATGGGGTTTCTCGCTGGGAGGACGGAAGTGTTCTCGAGTCGACTCTGGCGAGGGCGACATAACTCGGTGAATATACCAGAGACCACTGAACTGTGTACCTCAAATAAGTGAGTTGTGTGGCATGCAAATCAGTATCTCCATAAACCTATTAAAACAGAGAGAGCGAGAACAGGGCCAGGTGACGGGAGCAAAGCCCACTCACATGATAAACTCGTTGGGCTGGCAGACGGTTGTGGCCACGCCTCCGAGAACAATCCAGGGGTTGAGCACGGTCTGGCCGCCCGTCACAGAAGTTCCTGCCTCCTCTGCTGCATCTTTAAAACCCTGTATAATTAGGGGCATCACTTTATCCCTTTCCTAGGGTTTAAAAGGACACAAATTAAAAGTCACGTAATTCAGTTCGAAACCCAGAAGAGAGAGACTACACTTGTAGTTATAAAAAGACCGTAAACCCTCAGAGGAAGTCCTGGAGCTCCCAGGGGCAGGGAGTAACAGCAAATGGGGGGAAGGCCCCACACTGTAGCCACTTTATCCAAAGTGGGAGAAGGTTCCAGGTTACAATGTGAATGAAACCCAGACAGCAGAAGTAAAGCTGGAATATGACTGGGTGCACAGGGCTGCCCTGGATCTGAGCCAGCTCTTTGAACGGCCCTTAAGAATCCCAAGACTAGCTTAACATGTACCCACACCTGCCCCCAACAGCTGTGCACAGCAAGGCCCCAAGAGCATGGGCAGGGGCGGAGAAGGGCCTGCTGGACCTACATTTCCACGCGCAGGGCAAACCTGGGGGACGAAACCAAGTACCTGTCAACAATAATCTAAACAGGAATTCCTCTCTGGGTCAAAGAACAAGTACAGGTCGTGTGGTCAGAGGCACTGCCCGGTGGGCACCCGAACACGAGGGACACCCCGACCCCACCACTGTCCACATCACCATCCAACCAGTGACCAAAGAGGATGCTGCCTGCCCTGAGCACTGCGCCCTGGGCGGGCCACGGGCCTGGCACAGAGGTGCTATTACTGCAGCCAAAAGTTCATGAAAACAAACACACGAACATCTTGGCTTCGGTCCGCCCAGGAGAGAGAAAGGGAAGCAGGTGGCGGGAATGGAAACATGAATAAGCCAGGCTATTTTAACTCACCGCTCGCTGCCAAGAGGCAGAGAACGGACGGGATGTGGACAGACTGGGCTCCTCACTTCACGGAGGGAAAGAAGGCCAAGCAGGCAAGTGAGGGACCCCGACCGCAGCCCAGGCAGCAGCCTGACTGTCTCCACTTACCCGGTCGGTCATTTTATTGCTAATTCCAAGGAGCATCAGCATATTGTCACATTCGGTGACCCCCATGGCGTAGAGGTCACTGAGGACGTTGGCACAGGCTATCCTGCCCTGGAAGAGAGAGGAGGTGTGAGTGGGGATGAAGGGGGCTTTCCACGTGCAGAACAAGGAGCCGGGCTGCGGGGCGGCACCAGGACTCAGGGACATTCCGGGGACGTGGTCCTCCTGGGTGTGAATCCCAGACTCACGACCTTTCCAGGGTCACAAGACCACTTGCAGACACTCCTGTCACCGCCTCTCCTTCCTTATGTGGGACGAACAATCCCCCCGTTCCGCCCCATGCTAGAGCATAAGGTTTACTGAGATGGGAACGGGGAGGGGGGCGATGTCAGAGGGAAACACGCCTGGAGCGGATGGCGCTGGAGGGAGAGTCGGAGCAGAAAGGTTTGAAAACAACTATCCTAAGGAAAATGTGGCAACAGCCACTTATGCTGAACAGATCCCACGGGTTATAGAAAAGGTGGGTTTTATACACTCGGGTGGAGAATTTTTGGAGCTTCTTTTCAAGGCTGTGTGAGACAAACAGGAAAATCACCTTGTTTGAGAAAAAAAAAAATGAAGAAACGAACAATATCCAGGCCTGAAGTCAGCTTGTTTTCTAAAGAGACAGGGAAGCCTTGCCCAGTAAACTGTATGGTCCTAGCGAGGAACTCTGAAATCGTATTCAACAGAAATGCGGCAGTAAAGATTTTTTACTGCCAACAGAGATTTTCTAAAATACACGTTGCCTCTGTCTAGACAATAAAGGAGAAAATGACAAATTTCTCTTCTGACATCAGGGTAATCAAACTCCAAGTCACTATCACTTCCTGTGGCCGAGTCACTGCTTGTTGCTGTTTTCTGACGACTTCCTGGCAGGTCAGCAGTGGCCCGACCGCCCTCAGTGACTCACAGGTAATGGCAGTGTGGCCGGCAGCTTGGGGGTGCCAACCACAGGTCAGGCAGCAGCGATTTGCTGCTCCTCCTGTTCTGGGCACTCCTTAGTTTTACGAGATGCTGGCAAAGGATGAATTCTGGTTCTAGCCACCTTGGGACTGTCAGGCAGGACACCTGGGCCGTGGCGGGCCACAGTCCCTCAGGAGCCCTGCTCTAGAGAAGAGAAGTGCGGGCGTGTCGGGGAGAAACAGGCTTCCGGGGACCTGTGCGCTTGTCTTGGCACGTGGGAGGTGAACACCCCTCCCCGCATCAAGCTGCCTCCCGGCCTCAGTTCCCGCGTAGGCGGCTTGATTCCGGGGCCCTTGGCACAAGGAAGGGCCCCTGGGGCTTCCCACTGACAGGACGTTCCCAACCTCGGCTCTCCCGGCTGGCAAGGTGGAGGGGCCCAGTGGGGCGGGGGGCTGCTGGCAGCAGCCCTGGCGTGAGCAGGTGCAGGTGCCCGAGCAGCACGTGAGCAGCAGGCAGACGCGCTCGCTGCGCCGTGGAGTAAAACCCGGTGAGCGGAGGGACCAGAGTCAGGGCAGGTGCGCAGTTAATTATGCTCAGATGCTAAGTTCTTTTTTTTCTGGATGATCAGTCCTATTACAGAGGATGGTGAAACACAGGAGCGTGGAGTCTACAGATGTCAAGGACAAGAAAATGAAGAAAACCACAAATACGTTGGCCAACAGACACGCTGACCAGGTGTTCGGGGACATACACACACACAGGTACGGAAGCAGCCGACAGACGCCCCACGTCCGCCTAAACGGCCTTGTGCACGGTACCCAGTGTGGGCAAGGGGTCGATCAAATCAGACCCACAACCACGGGAGTCAGGGCAGGGTGGGATGAGAACAATCTGGATAAAACAAAAACAAAAACCCCCACACATGCATACACAAAACCCCAGCCACCACCCAAAACCAGACGAGTAAGCAGTTCCAGATGTAGAAACAAATCAGGTCAAACTCACCATCATGTAAGGGTCATCAACGATGGGGTAAATGTAATCTGTGGTTTGAACCAAGGAAAGACCACCGTGCCGCAGGGGAATGACACAGGTATCCATCCCGATGCCTGCAAAGAGGGAAGTCATCACCGTCCAGAGGTCAACAGGAAGAGCCATGTTATTTTGTACCTTCAGCGCTCTGAACAGGACGAGTTCTGGGTAAGACACTTATGGAACGCTGCTTGCTGCCAACACAGTAATGTGTTTCCTATCAAGAAGCGTAACTGAAATAAACGTGAAACCAAACCAGCCGAAGACAGAAAATGAGAACACAGTCTGCTGGTCATGGAGACTCAGCTCCAACGTGGTACAACTTTTAGGCTTTAATGATGCCTTGAACAGAAATTTTCCTTTGTGTCACTGCACCACGTGACTGGCACCAGACAGGATTTCTTTCAAGATGAGAACAGCACAAACAGAACTCAGGACGTCTCACCCACAGTTACTCAGAGTGTGTCTTTACATAACATTGTAAATCGACTATGCTTCAATTAAAAAAAAAAAAAAAAACAACAGTGTATCTTTAGGCAGCATTCGGTTTTTCCAACAGAGAATCTGTTAAGTATTTTACACACATAAAATGCCATTACTTCTACATTTTAGTTAAAAATGACTAAAAAAAAAAGGAAAAAAGGACAAAGCTAGAACAGGTAGGTATTCATCAACTCCAACCAAGCATGTACATAAACACCGTGGCACCACGTGACCTGTTACACAGGTTCCCAAAAGCAGTTTTGAAGAAACCTTAAAATTCCCTGTTATTCCTTGTTACAAATGTCACCTCTACTAACTTACACTACAAAAAGGAGAAGAAACATTTACTTAACAAGCTTATGGGGTGCATTTCAACTTATTAAAAATTGTTTCCAAGCATTTAGAAAGATAATACAGACAACTGGTGGGTTAATCAGAAATAATTCCCTTTTCCTGAAATCAGGTTAGAAATGGCCAAGACTAGCTATCGTAGGCTAGTTTCTTTAAAAACCACCTGTAATGCAAACACTGCACCAACGTAGACTGGCTCCCACCGGGGAAGCAGAACAGTGCTTTCCTACACAACACACCTCTCTCAAGGATGTGGGAGCATTTCAGCTTCGCAGTCCAACAGCCCAAGGCAGAGAACAAACCAGGATGAAGAACCAAAGGAAGGACGTGGATGCTACCCTCGACTCAGCATTCAAACGGAACTGGAATAAATCACACCCGAGTCACACTGAACCGAGCACGTGAGTTCCTGCAGATTCTGCATAAGCGAAGCCACTGCGTGCGGCAGGACCACCCCAGCAGAGGCCAGGTCCCCGAGGCACCTTCTCGGATCTTGGTCCATTGTCACCACCACAAACAGAAAACCGAGTTTAGTAAAAGATCCCTCTGCGAAGGCAGGCTGAGTTCTTACGACCACACCAGGTGAAGGTCAGAACTCTCGGTGGAAGATTCAGTTAGGGAACAGAGAACTTCACTTCAGAATGGCAAGTCTCACGAATCTGTGACAACAGAACACAAGATACCAGTGATCAGCTTTCGTGCGTCTTAGACGAAAAAGTGTGTGGTAATTCATCTCAACAGTGCGTGTGTGCAGAAATGTCATCGAACAATGTTCTGCAGCACTCAAGTGGAAACAGGGCAGGAACCACAATCAAACTTTTACTGATTCTCCCTAAACTTATCATTCCAACAGCCGGTTATTCCAAGCACATGACCATTCACTTTGAAAAAGAGGGAAGAAATAGCGCCTTCCTTTAGGCTGTCACACAAACTACAGAAATACTGAAAGAGACACAGAAAAGAGCTGCTGAAGGTTAGCTTTACATGGTTCCTAACGTGGAAATCTTAAACTTGAACTCAGTCTATCTGATTTGTAAAGCAGGTGATTTCTGGTTAATTCCCAGCCTCAGAGCATGTGACCCATGACTCGGAAGCATGTTCCTGGGGCTGAAGAGAGGCTCCCATCACCCACACTTCCTCTCTCAACCGGGACACCACTACGTGCTAGCTGAGGGTTGAGTGTTGTCTACATGGGAACTGCCAGCCACACGCGCTTAGGGAGGATTCCAAAGCATCCAAAGATGCACTACAAGACACACTCAGTTTTAAACACTTAGTAACAAGAAAAGCAAACGTCTTGTTAGCAATGTTTTCCATCATGTGTTGAAATATTTTTTTAATGCAGTGGGTTAAATAAAACATATTAGAATTAATTTCACCTGATTCTTTTTTTTTTAATGTAACTATCTGAACTAGAAAAAAAATTTTTTAATGTAACTTTCTGAACTAGGAAATTTTAAATGACACAGGTGGTTCACCTCATCTTTCTCTGGGACAGCACTGGTCTGGAGTGATCAGCTTACAAATCATCTACCAAATTTCAAGGAAGGGAGAGAGAGGGTGAGTCTGGCATGGGCCGTGGGCCTTGAAAATGAAGGTATCAAGTTGAGAGAGCGCGGGACAGCCCAGGTAGAGGGCGGGCAGGAACAAAGGAAAATGCCACAGCAGAGGAAGCTTCAAATGCCAGATCGAGCAGAGTGTGCTGAATCATCAGCGGACAACAGGGAATTCTAGGAGGTTTCAGCTGGCCTGAAACCATCCACCAAATAAATCGAACAAAAAACCCAACTCATACTACCTCCACTGCCAGCAGCCATCAGTACGTGACAGCTCTTAAGTATCAGGCAATAGATGTACCAGGTTCTAAGACACAATCATCTTAACATTTCGTTAGTTAAAACACGTCCAATAACCGTGTAAAACTGCAAAACTGTTAAGTCTCACCTTTAGAATCCAGGTACACGGCCTCGTGTGTATATATATATACATACAGGCACATACATGTATACACACACGTCTCACGTGTGTGGGTGCAGACACACAGTTCATACACAGATAATTTCTAGTACTCGCAACAGTTGCAGTTAGTAAGTATTATTATCCCATTTTACAGATGGGGAGATCGAGGCTCAGGAGAATTAGGAACGTGCCCAGGGTAACATTAGTGACCAGTTAAGTGCCTGTGCCAGGATACGAACTTAGATCTGATTCCAAAACAAAGTTCTGGCCACCAAGACACACCACTTCTGTACAAGGTTCTAACAGTCCTTCAGCGTCATTTGCTGGCAAGCTGGGGTCCATCGACCCCTAGGGAATGCCCTGAGCGCACGCTTCTGTGGATGTGCACTTTCCTGGGATGGGGTCACGGCTCTCATGGACTTCTCAAAAGCTGTTTGTGACCAGACTCCTTCGCCTTTGAGTTCTTTTATCTCTTTCTCTGGCCTGCCCCTTGCTGTGGACACCTGTCCCTGTTTGCCACTGCTGAGTTACAGCTGACACAGCTCCTCTCTCCCCATCAACACGTCTGGACTTAGAAGCCAGATGACAAGCGGTTTGGTGTGTGAGCAATCGGATGTGGATTCCAGGTCCTGCCCCTGACCCCGGAGTGACAGGGACCGGCCAACCCAGCCTTCCCGAGCCCGGGGCTGCGGGCAGGTGCTTAGTAAGTCTACGGGGGGAGCTAGAGAGAGGCATTGTTACTTCATCCGTGAGGTTTGTCCTGCATTCATTTTCACCCACTTGGCAGCTTGTTTTTCCACACGTTTTCTAAGAGCTTTCTCAGGACGTTCTCAACTCTTGACAAGTAAGCGGACGTCCACTCCACCTCAGTCACCAGCGATTTCTCCACGTCAGCTACATGAGGACAGTTTTCTAACTGAGCTTCTGGGAGGCCTACAGGTTGAGAGTGCGGGGTGAGTTTTCTTCTCTCCTACCCAAACCCAGCCCTGCTTTTATCTGTTTTATATGTGGGAAATAAATGAGAACCCTGGGTTCAAAACCAGCATTGCAAGACAGAACTTGACCATAAAATAACAGGTGAAAAGAAATGAAATGAAAACCTTGTAAGAAAGCTGATCAGGTCACACACCGTAACTATGAAACATCCACAAACTCCTAGAATAGCCAAACACTCAAAAGGCAAAGGCCTC
Source organism: Camelus ferus (assembly GCF_009834535.1). Lineage (NCBI taxonomy): Eukaryota > Metazoa > Chordata > Mammalia > Artiodactyla > Camelidae > Camelus > Camelus ferus. The sequence continues at coordinate 22,239,140 of NC_045730.1, forward strand.
TGTCACGTGCGTACTCAGCAGATCACACAACAGAAGCTAACGAACAGTATCCCAGCAGCCTAGAATTTCCTTCTGAGCTCTGTATTTGGGAAAAGGCAAACCCCTAGTGACGTCAGCAACTGGCTCAAGGAGACAAGGCTCTCAGTCCCCGATGACGTCCTGGGGTCACGCACTCGTCCAGCGCAGCCTCCTTGCCTGTGTCCAGGGCTTCTCTTCTCCCCTCTCCACACAGGCGCTTTTCTGACAGCGCCTATTGCAGAGAAAGCCCCGAATTCTCTCCCCCAACCCAGTCGCCGCTCCCCCAGTGTGGCTTCACACCACCCCTCCTAAAGTAATGAAGAGGGATCGAGCGTTCCAAGGAAAATTTCAGGATAAAGGCATTAAGTTTCTGCTTAATCTTTAGCTAACCAGAAAATCCAATTTAATAATAAAAAAGCTTTTACTGCAAAATAACTGTCTCAATCACATACTTAATAGCTTAAAAATGGTGAGAGCACATTTCTTGATGCTTTTCAAGTACTGTAAGGTAACAGTTCAGTATAGCTTTGCTCTTTGAATCCTTCTTACAGAAATTTAAAAAAAAAAAGAAGAAAAAGGCAACATGGGAGGACAGAATTCTAGTTTTCAACTCACTGCCTACACCGCAGCCAAGATGCTCTACTTGGGGATGTACGAAAGAAACACTGGTACACATACCAAGCCTTGGCATAACTGCTCCAAGAAACTGCTCATCTTCTTGGAAGTGGTTCTCCTGTAAGGATTCCAGCAATTTCTGCAGGACATCTTGGGGCACTTTGCAGCCGGTGCCCTTCAGTTCAGTGAATCTGGTTAATCGGAAGCTCTTATCCAATTCATAACTTTCTGGGTTAAAGGACTCCCGCGCAGACATGATTCTTGGGTGCACACACCCTGTGGCTGGGCACCTCTCCTCCCTCTCCTAGGCGGCTGCTTTCTTTACAGATCCACCTGGAGAGAACCGGAACACAAAGACACCATTAAGAAATCTCACTAGTACTTGCCAACAATCAAGCTGCACACAGGACAGTGAAATCACCAAGACCATGGGGAAACAGCGATCTGGGGCCACAAGTTTATCACAGCGATGCACAAACCAGAATAAGTCACTTAAAAAAATGACCACAGCATTAGAAACCTCTTCTACGTAAGAAGATGTCTGTGGTGTTACACTTGTGGCTCTGAGGGGCAGCAACGAAGATGGAACTACAGGCCAGCTGGGCTTACAGGACAGAGTGCTATTTTTGAGCAAAAAGTCCCAAAGGTTCTTTAGCGGGCAGCATTATGAGAAAACTTACAATCACTTCATCTGTCAAGCAGGAAGCACTATGGCTTAGAAATTAGATGTCCTGGCTAAAAAGACTTTTCTGGAAAACCTTCTGGTATCTTCTGCTATCTTACACAGAAAAATAAAGCGCCTGATAGGCCCTTTCCAGGAAAAGGACGTTGCTGGATAGGCAGTGGATGAAATTCTTTATGATGCTAAATTCAATTTTAGAAAAATAGGTTTTCACTCTGAGCCAGAAGTACACGATACGACCCCAAACTAAAAGGAAGCCTCAGTAAAGAAGACAACTTGAAAAGTGGAATGGCTGTTTTAACACAGCAAGGCTCATTTTCTTTTAGAGAGCACGGAAAGTTCTCTGATGTTTTAACGCAGCAGCACTGTTTCCTAGAAAGCAAACATCTCGCCCAACAAACTAGTACACACACATCACTGACAAAATATGCTACTGCGCATTACTGTTTCACTGCAGACCTAAAGTGATAAAATAAACTGTACTAAATCACTAGCATTTATGGTACCTGGTACCACTGGAAGTTTCTGGAACAAACCTTTCTAAGTTTGAAGCCTTTGGGGCTAAACCAAAACCTTGCATGTGCTCCCAGGGTTTACAAACTTCCAGACTGATACTTTATTAGGCATAGAATTACAGACGCCCCAAGTTTTAGGGTCAGTTTCCCCTATAAAACTTATGATTAAGAACATAATTCCCCTTTATAGAGTTTTCGATCCCCTGGGAAGCACATCACTCATTTAAAATAAATCTCACAAAGCCTGAATTTGGGCAGTAATCCAAACCGTCTTTACAAAAACATGTTTGGGGGTGAGCAGTGATTTCAGTTTGAAACCTCCAACTGTAAAGGAGCGAACCTTCCCACATTCCAAGAGAACCACCTGCCCAAAAGGAGGGAGCCAGGAAAGCTAAGCAAGCTGCGGAGATGGGAATTTTGAAGCCATTTTAGAGTTAGGAGAAGTCCAATAGCACTTTGACTTGGAAGGGTTTGGAACAAAAACAACAGTCCTTTCCTCACCAAATGCCTCGCATTTAACACCGCCTCGCTTCTACCAGGAAAAAAAAAGAAATCCAACTCACGAGGCATCCAGTTATTTTCCTACCTCCAATCTCTATCCAAAAAAAAAAAGCCGAGGGGAATTTGGAATTCAGGGGACTAACTTCCTCTTAAATCTTCCCAGATTTTTAAGGGGAAAAAAGTTTAAAACACCTTAAGCCCATAAGGCACTCGAGTTTTAAAAGTTCCAAATGGAACAAGGGACGTAAATCACACACATCACATCTGAATCCTAAAAATAAATTCTTACATTTTTTGGAGGGTATGGGGGGGACTCTGGGAAATGAGTAATTATTAATGGAGAGGGGGGGGTTGCATAATAAGCACTCGATTCCAACCCTGAAGCCGTCTGTTTACGCCTTTAAAACAATGATATGAATATTTAAAGACAACGGTTAACCCTTTCCTTCTCGGCCACGTTTAAAATTTTTCAAACGAGGGCGCCAGGCGGGACGCAGAGCCGGGGGAGCCCGGTAAGTGGGGGCGGCAGCGGGGCAGCCCGGGCCGTACCTACCTCCCCCCAAGTCCCTAAGCCCAGGAAGCAAACAATGAGGGGGACAGGGCGGAGTGGGCGCCGGGGCAGCGCACGTCGAGGCGGCGGCCGGGGCGCGGAGGGCAGCGCTCGGGGACACCTTAAGTCCCCGGCTGCCGCCTTTAAAGGCAACCGGAGCCTGGGCTCTTTGTGCGGCGCGGCCGGGCGGAGGCGGCGCGGGGCGGCCGGCTGGGCCATGTCCGTCCGCTCGCTCTCCGTCCCGCCGGCGGCGGCGGCGGCGGGAACCGCGCGGCCCAGGCCGCGGGGAGGGCGCGAGGCGCGCACGGCACACCGGCCGCGGCGGGTACCCGGGCTCGCGGGCCGGCCGGGCCGGGGCGCCCGGGGTCAGGCGGAGCCCGCAGGGCCGGAGGGAGGGCGCGCGCGCGCGCGAGGGCGGGGGGGCGGGGAGGGCCCGGAGGCGCCGCGCCCGGGGGACCGGGCTCTCACGCCGCGCGCGCGGGCCGCCGCCGCCGCCGCCGCACAAAAATGTCGGCGGGCGAAAAAATTAACCCCTGCGCCGCCGCCGCCGCCGCCCTCCCCCTCCACTCCTCCCCCGCCCTCTCCTCCCTCCCTCCTTCCCCGGCCCCGCGCGGCGGCGGCGGCGGCGGCGCGGGCGGTGCTTCTTTTTTAAAGCGGCCCCACCAAGCCCTGGCTCGGCCCCTCTCCAGGCAGCGCTGCAGAGCGCCGGCCGTGCACCGCTCCCGGCGCACCCGGGCGGCCCGCGGGGGGATCCGCACGGCCGCCTTGGGCCTGCGAACGAATATTCCCCTTTAAGCCTGGCGTCTCGCCCCCCCTCCCCGAGCCAGGCGCTTACCGGTTCGCTTTGCGCCCTCCGCCTCCTCCCGAAAACGGGACTCCGCCGCTCCCACAATGCACCGGGCGCGGCCGGGCTCCCTTAAGCGTCGCCTGAATAAAAAGGCCGCTCCCGGCGGCGGAGGGCGGGAGGCCTGGGCGCCGCGGGAGCTCGGCCCGGCTCGGCGGGCCCCTGCAGGGAACGGGGCCGCCGCGCTCCGCCGTGCGCCGCGCGCGAGGGGCCCTTAAGGGCCGGCTCCCTCCCTTTAAGAGGCGGCGGGCCGCGGCCGGAGCGGCTCGGTGGCTGCGTGCGGCCCGGGAAGGGGGCGGGGGCGATGTGCAGGCCCGAGCGCGGCAATGATTGGTCTCGGGGGAGGGGTGGGGGGTTGCAAGCCCGAGGAGCGGTGGCATCCGTTGCATGATGCAAAAAGGATTGATTTCAAAAGTTGCGAGTTGCTTTGGCAGCAGCCTTGGCGCCCGGGCCACCTCCTTTTCCTTGACCCGCTGGAAAGGCCGGGAATGTTTTCCAAAACCTGGCGGGACTCAGCCGCGCGGCGATCGGCGGGACGCTGTACCTGCTCCACGCGCGCTGCCGGCAGACAATGAGCCTGGAAACGATTCGAAAATAGAGCAGGAGCAGAGGAAAGGCCCCCTCTGCTGCGATGAAGGACTCAGAGACACAGACGGCGCATTTGGTTGAAATGACTTCCATCACCTCTCCTTTCTATTGTTCAGTCTGGCTCGGGAGTTCATAGGCGCCTTAGCGAACGTGTACACGTCCTGCAAAGTTTCTTGAATGTTTCATGTGCTTGGTAGGAAGTCAGAGCCTCACGTTCCGCAGTTAGATTGTTTGCTCTGCCCAGGTCCAAGTAAACATGGCAGCCTAATACTGTATGTGTTTAAATTAACACCCACAGCAGTGCTGCAGCTTGTGAAATTACTTTTTTCAGGGTTTCAACTTTCTACTGCACTGCTGAATAAAAATAAAGCAAAATGCTTTGCGACGACGTCTTTTAGGGCTTCCTTTAAAACCGAGGAGTGGGGAGGAATGCAGAGCAAACTTTTCTAGAGTGGTTCAGCATTTTCCAAATACATTTGGGGGGGCAGGGTTTTTTGTTTTGCTTTTAACGAAAAGGTACTTTAGGTTGTGCTTGCAGGTTTGTAGGCTACGCAGATGCTGTTTTCATTCTTAAAATTTCTTCTTGTCAGTTCCCCAGGGTTTTGATCTTGGTGAAGATTCAATAGTGATGCAGCCTAGGTGCCCAGGCTGCTGCAGGCTCCTCCTTTCTCTGTCCCCCTACAGTAAGTTAGAAAAGAACATAGTAGCCTGGATTCTTTAACGTGATGTGTTGGGCTTTTGTAAGAGTGGCATAACCCCGTGGCGGACAAACCTAGATTTGCCTATGAATTTCCTGGGAAAACGCAGGTACACACAATCCCCAGGGGGCACTCCGGGCCTCCAGAATCAGGGGAGGAGGATGCGGATGTCTTAATTCCTCTCGTTTCCTCCCTTTAAAAATCGATCTTGTGAGTTGTTTGTGTTTGAGGGGTACCGAGTGTTAGGTTTTTTGTTTTGTGTTTTGGTTTTTTTTTTTTTTTTTTAGCAAGAAATGTCACAACTAGAAGAAAAGATTTGGGGGAGTGGGGGAAGGGGACTTAACAGAGGTGAGTAAGGCCCTATGTGAAGGTGCATGGTTCACACTGAGGAGTTCGGTGTTTATGCTGGATGTGCCCAGGTCAGCAGAGTGTGCCTGCTGATTTGTTTTTTAGTTTAGCTTGTAAAAGAAGGCATTTGGGAGGATGCCATCTCCCAGAGGGGAAAATGGGGCCACACCTCTAGATGGGAGGGAGCAGTACTAGTCACGCATGGAGTTGAGGGTGTCTGAACAGAAGCTGCAGGAATGCAAAGGAAGGGGTTTCAGGTGATTTAGTGTGTGGTGGGAGGAAAAAGGTAAGATGACCCCCAGACTTCTAGTTTTGGGGGAATTGAAAGGGTAGTGAGGCTACTAGTTGAAACATTAACTGTTAGCAGGCAAACAAATTTTGGGGTGAGTTCAGCTTTAGAAATGTTAAATATCAGCCCGCCTCCCCCCCCCCCCCCCAGCCAGGTATTCTAGGCAGCTGAAGGCATTTGGTAAAAATAGGTCTGGCATTTGAGGTGGGGATGGGCTCTTGAGTTTCAGATGCAAATATGGGTCCCTCAGCATATAAATGGGCTTTGAAGCCCCAGAGAGGGGTGAGACGAACCCAGAGTGAGAAGACGAGGGCAAAAAAATGAAAAAGACCTTGGACAGAGCCCGGCAGAGCTTCAAAATTGAAGGGCTGGGAGAATAAGAGGCTGACCCCTGCTTTGTGTGGGGGGCTAGCAGAACTCGCTTCTTCCTTCCCCAGCCCCTGGGGTTGGAGCTCTTTGGGAGCTCCAGGACAACTTGAGTTGAACTGTCCCGAGCAGAGGTTGTAGACTCCTGTCTAAGCCACAGCGCCTTGATGAGCCTGGAGCCCGGCTACAATCTTGGGATCAGATAATCTACCAGATCTCTCATCCCTCCCTTTGTCCTGAACACAAGTCTGTCTCTGTGCTTTCCCCCATCAGCTTTCTTTCTCTCTGTGAGTCTTCCCCAGAGGGCTCATCAGCACTCCTTCCTGCTGGGAACTGTCTCCCCTGAGTTCTCAAGTCCACCTGGCGCCAACTGAAAGATGATTCTCCTGGGTTGCACTACCTGGTGGAGGCTTGTTAAAAATATGAATTTACCACAGGGGGAAGGGTATAGCTCAGTGGTTAGAGTGCATGCCTAGCATGCACAGGATCTTGGGTTCAATCCTTAGTACCTCCATTAAAAATAAATAAATAAACAAACAAACCTAATTACCTCTCCCCCCAAGCAAACAAACAAACAAAAAGAAAAAAATACAAATTTCCCAACTCCACTCCAAAGATTGTATCTAACAGGTTTAATGGGTGGAATTGTTGATACAGGAAAAATGGGGCCGGAGAGGATGGCCATGTCCCAGGTGCCAGGCAAGTCCCTGTGACACACCCCATCAAGTGAGGGTCCTTGGCTTCACACAGGAAAGAATTCAAGAGCAAGCCATAGTAGATTGAATTTAGATTTATTTAGAGAGATACATACTCCATAGACAGAGTGCAGGTGTCTCTGAAGGCAAGAGGGAGCGACCACAGGTGCAGGGTTGTTAGTTTTCATGGGCACTGTAACTTCATATGCTACCAAGTGGGAGGGTTATTCCAACTACTTCTGAGGAAGGGCAGGGATTCCCAGGAGTTGTGCCATCACCCACTCGTTGACCTTTATGGCCAGCCTCCCGACCGTCCTGGCACCTGTGCGAGTGCCATCCTGCAGCTAATATATTATAGTGAGCATATAATGAAGTTCAGGGTCTACTGGGAGTCAAGTCTTCAATTGCTGTGTCACTCCTTTAATGGTTGTGCCCTGCCCCTTTCCCTCCTGTCCCATCATGACAGATTCTTTGCTTGGTCAAACTTTAGTCAGGCTCGTCAACCTTCTCTTAGACCCACCTGTGCACTTCCTTGTAAAACCTCATTTTAGCAAATCTAGTCACCCTCAATATCTGATCAGGATCCTCATCCTCCCCCAGATAATGTCTGATCACACTGGCCTGCCTTCAGCAAGTGCTCCTAGAGCTGTGCTGTCCAACAAATACGGTAGCCACTCTCCATGGTGCCTTTTGAGTGTGTGGACTGTCTGAACTGAGATGTGCTCTCTGAGTAAAAACATACACTGAATTTTGAAGACTTAAAATGAAAAAAAGAACGTAAAACATCTCAGTTTTTTTTATATCGATTCATATATTGAGTGACATAAAATATATTATTAATTTCATCCATTTCTTCTTCCTTTTTTTTCAATGTGGCCATCTGACTATTAAAAATGGCATAGGTGGCTCACAGCCTATTTCTCCTGGAAAGTGCTACCCTAGAGGATGCCCAGATGAAAGCAATTATTATCCTTCCCACCCTATCCGCCCCTCTCCCCCTGTCAACTCTCCCTCTATTTATGATCGTGGCGGATGGATAGTTATCTGCTGCATTGCATGTGCCGAAACACTGACAGTTACCCCCAGCTCCTCCCTTTCCCCGTCTTCACTGTTGTCTGTCATTCCTGCCTCCTTGATACTATTCACATCTGAACCCTCCACTCCCCTCCCACAGGTCCTATCTCTGTTCGTTTCTCATCTCTCCCCTCAGCTATCGTGGAAGTCTCCTAATTTATGGTCTTTTTTGTTGTGATTTTCACTGGTTTCCATTCAGTCCAAAGTGATTAATGCTGTGGGAATGATATTTATCCAAAAGGCAAACGTGGTCGTGTTCTTTCCCTGCTCAAAACCTTTGGGTGGTTTCCGTTGCCTCTGGCTTTATTTCTCAAAGTATGGCACTCATTCGTGGGTGTGTTTTTATAGTTACGCATTCACTTTTAACACTGGAAAGATACAACCAACATATAAAGCCTGTGATTTCTTGGACATTATTCTTTAGAACAAAAAGTGAGTCAACTTAAGGAAGTTTTTAAAGAAACAATAGCACAGTCTAAAGTAATGGCAAGTAAATACATTTCAGGTAAATTTCAGACAATATGGTTTAAAAAAACAACAACAAAAATACTTCATGATCCAGCTTCTACTTTTCCTTTTTAATCTAATCCCCAGAGGCACCCTCTTCCTATTCATCAGCCGTACAACCATGCGGGTGCTTACAGGTCTCCAGACGCACCTTTTCTTTCTCCATCTGGCCTCTCAGCAGGTGTTATTTCTTTGTTCATAACACCTCGCCCCAGCTTCTGGCAAATAAGACTAAACCTATAAGATTCTGCTCCACGAGTCTTCTCTCTGAAGAGTTCTCTGGCTATTCCAGGGGGAGCCCCCTCTATGGTAGGGAGAATAATAGCGGTCCACATCCTAATCACCTGTGAATATATTGCCTTACCTGACAAACGAACTTTGCCATGTTGATTATGCTAAGGGTTTTTGTTTCTGTTTTTGTTTTTTTTGATGAGGAGGTTATCCTGGATAATCTGGATGGACCAGGATCCTTGTACAGAAACAAGGGAGGCAAGAGGGTCTGAGAAGTTGTGACAAAGGAAGCAAAGATCAGAGTGATCTGGAGCCACGAGCCAAGGAATGTGGGCAGCTTCCAGAAGCTGGAAAAGGCAAGGAAGTGAATTCTTCTCTGAGCTTCCAGAAGGAGCCAGCCCTGCCAACCCATTTTGGTCCTTACCGTGGAACCTGCCCTGATGATTTGCAGTTATTCCATATACTTAATCTCTCCACACCTCCCACTGCACCCCCAAAAGCCTTGACCCCCTGTAAAGAGTATCTTTTTTAAAAAAAATTTTTTTACACTTTTTTTGGTCTTGTTTTGTTTTGCTGGGGGGGGTGGTAAATTAGGTTTATTTATTTATTTAATGGATTGAACCCAGGACCTCATGCATGCTAAACCCCCACTCCACCACAGAGCTATCCCCCCCCCCCCCCGTCTGAGTATCTTTGCCTCCCAGTGCCTAGCGCATCACTGGCATGTGGTGGGAGGTAAGGTAAGGGCCACAAATAGATCCTTAGGTTTAAGAGGTCCCTGGTGGCCTGTAGGCGAGGCACTTATGTGCAGGTGGAAGACAGGGGTGGGGGGCAGAGGAGCGAGTGCAGGTTGACAAGTGGAGATAATGTGGGTAGACACCTCTTGTAGAAAGGGCAGAGGAAGAGGGGTATCTCCTCGAGAGGGAGGAGGAGGGCTTTGTTTTTTAGAACCTGGAAAGCTTTGAACAGGTGCATAAACCAAAGCAAAGGAGACTAAAGATATGAGAGTGAGGAAGGGTGGCTGGTAGAACAAGTCCTGGAGGGAGGGGTGAGGAGAGGCATTTTGGCACCTGGATGGAGGTGGAAGAGGAAGAGGTGTGGATGCTCCCACTAGCTAAATTTAGTTGGTGGGTGGTAGCACATTTGTGCTGTTTCTCCTTCCCTCAACAGACTCTGAGTTCCATGCAGGCGAGAACCCTGGCTATGGGTTCAACACAGTGGTGACAGTTAACATTTAAACTGCTTTCTGAGGCATCTGTCCATCAACAGATGACTGGATAAAGAAGCTTGGTACATTTATACAATGGACTACTACCCAGCCATCAAAAAGAATAAAATAATGCCATTTGCAGCAACATGGATGGACCTGGAGGTTGTCATTCTAAGTGAAGTAAGCCAGAAAGAGAAAGACAAATACCATATGATATCACTTTTATCTGGAATCTAAAAAAGTGACACAAGTGAACTTATTTACAAAACAGAAACAGACTCATAGACATAGAAAACAAACTTATGGTTACCAGTGAGGGAAGTGGGTGGGAAGGGATAAATTGGGAGTTCAAGATTTGCAGATACAAACTACTATATATAAAATAGATAAACAACAATTTTATACTGTATAGCACAGGAAACTATATTCAATATCTTGTAGTAACCTATAATGAAAAAGAATATGAAAACAAATATATGTGTGTGTATGTATGACTAAAGCATTATACTGTACACCAGAAATTGACACATTGTAAACTGACTATACATCAATTAAAAAAAAATAGGTTTAATAGGAAAAAATCAATTAATAAAAGAAAATGAAATTGCTTGCTGTGAACCAAGCATGCTTCTGAGATCCCTGCACGGATTAATTTACTTAATCCTCATAACAACTCAGTGATGTAAGTACCATTATTGTCCCCATTTTATAGGTGAGGAAATCGAGGCACAGAGACAATAAGTAACTTGTCCAAAGTTACAGAGGCAGAAAGTGGAGGACTTGGACTTGAACCTGGGCCATCTGTCCACACTCGGTAGTTGTCAAGTGACTGGGGAGCGGAGCTGGTTTCTCTTGCTCCCCAGAAATAGCAGGATGGGTTTGCTCTCCTGTGTTTGCCTTCCTCCTCCCCCAAGTGGGGCGTTAGTTATCCATCTGCATTGTCCCCTCACACAAGTGAGGCTTGACTGAAAGCATCACTGTCTGCTGGACCAAGGTTGAGGCCACAAAGATGCCTGAGCTATCCCTTACCCTCCACCCAGTGGCAGGAACTAACAACGCTCAGTTCCATCAGGAGGACACCTTCCTGACACCTGGGCTCCCTCTCAGCCCCGGGCCAGAACTGGGATTCACTAGGCCATCCCTTGCTGGACCAGCAGGTTACAGGGATGGTCCTTCCACACTGTCCATCACCGCCTGCAGGCCTGGCTTTGCAGCCCTAGACCTGTCTGCTAGCAGAGCTTATGGCCCGGGGGCAAATGTCAGAATGCTGCTGACAGTCGGTATCTTTGGGGAAGGGGCTGGGGGGCAGAAATTCAGATCCTGAAGCAGGAGTGCCGGAAGTAGCAGGTTCAGAGCCTGGGGAGGAAAGATGGGGCCTTGGCAGCTCAGGTGGGGAAACGTCGGAGAGTCTGTGCCTGGACCTGCTTATTGTTGACACCCTTGCCGCCAGTGTCGTCCTGGTGGGCAGGCAGATCCTGAGAAGAAGCAAGATTTTAGGCTGCATCCTGATCTTTTGGGGGTCCCTCTGTTTTCCCCTAGGCCGCTATCTAAGCTCATTCTTGTAGCTACACGTCTTTCTAGATAAATCCAACTCTCAATGGCTCAGGCTCCAGATCCCTGTCTGTGTAAGAGAAACTGGCTCTTTTTTCACGCTGTGCAATTTCCAAGTGGTCCAAATCCCAGTAAAAATGGAAAACAGCTTCAAGACCAATTTTTTTTTTTTTACACAACATAAACATGCTTTCTCCCTACTTCTAAATATCATCGCTTTCATTTCACCATTCTTGTCTTAAAAGTCAGGTTAACAGTAATCCTCATCCTCAAGCAGCTGTTAGTTTGCAGGCATTGTGTTCAGTATTGGGACCCTGTGATCGGGTCAAAATCCCAATCAATGAAGGAGTATTGCTGTAATACTAAGTTCTAAGTCAAGGTCTCAGGGATCTTTTTTTCTTTTTCTTTTTTTGAGAGGAGGAGGGGAATCTATGAGCCTTCTGAAAGTATGTGCAAAATTTTATCTCCTTGTGCATCTCTGGGAAGAGAGTTCCTAGCTTCCATCAGCTCCCCAGCGGGGTCTCTGACCCCAAAACTGAGTAATTTGGTGGCAAGAGCTGTGGGAGAACAGAACTTGAACTGGGAGGAGAAACTGGAAATATGGGGAGTGCTGCATTATTCCATTAACTCATTAATGCTACAGTCATTGCAATAATCATCATTCATTTTCTTCAGTGGTCTTCGGTAAAAACCATAGCTTTTTTAGGCAAGGGGAAAAACGTCACAAGAAATTCAAGTCATCGTGTTGGCACTTCTGTTTGATTTCAGGAGGAGTGAGTTGGTTATTTCTAAGTGAAGGAAGCTTGTTGGAGGAGACCGTAGTTCACAGGTCCCCTGCAGGCCTCCCCAAGGGTCTCCCCTCCAGCCACCACGCCCAGGGCTCCCCCCTGAGATCTGCTGCCTGCAGCATCCCCCACACGGCCATAAGCGTGGTCAGTCAAGGATGGTACTCTCCCCTGAAATACAATTAACAATATGATGCTTTCTGAAATTCTGGCCTCCCAAAATGTAGCCATGTGCCACAAGATCCCATGGGGCTATGATGTCCCTGGCGAATCCCATTTTTCCTAAGCACGAAAGTGATTCATTTGGTGCTGTAGAATGAGGATTCCATTGCTTACACCCAGAGAGTAGTGAAGGCAACAAAATCAATTATGTTTTTCCCTTTGTCTCTTTGATACATGAGAGAGAACACGGCGGGGAGGGGAAACAGTTTAATTTCTTTAATTGCATTTTCACATCCCTCTCTCTTCCTGTCTTCAGTGATTAAAAATCAGTGCAATTTTGCACATAATTTCCCCAAATGCATAGACTACCCCATCCCAAATTCTGAGACCACTCCTGATTAGTTATCCAGTTTTTCCTTCGACGACTCCCTTCCCTCTTCTGTTAAGGAAAGCTGCTCCCGCCTTCTAGCCAGAGATCCCATCCCAACCAGTTCCAGCCTCCTGTCCTTCAGGGCTTGGTTCTACAATGTAATAAATGAAGGGTCTGGATTCACGTGATTCAGGTGCATTTCTTCCTGTGTTTGTGGATTACATGTAATGGGTTGACCCTACCCCCTCTGTACGTGATTAAAAGCCCAATTCTCCCTGGTACTTGGTCAAGGAGAAGAGAGGGAGTCGTGAGGAGGGGGGAGGCAGAGAAGCTAGGTAGAGATGACGTGTGTGCGAATGTCAGTTTCAGGCTTACTGTCTATTTCCTGCTCTCAGAATTTGTTAAATAAAAATTGGCCCCAGAACTAAGCCCTCAGTGAACTAGAGTTCACTGTTCTGCCAGCAAAGAAACAGCTATTTATTCACAGTCTTTGTTAATTCGTGGCAGACTTCGCCCTTTGCCCCGCCTCCCCCCATACACCATCTTCCTTAATTATCTCCTTTGGTCAGAGGCTACTTGGGAAAAGAATTACAAATTGATTTCATCCTACCCGAAGGTTCCTGTCCTTGCCCGGCACTTACTCTGTGTTAGCCATGTGCAGGGCACATGCTGAAAACGGCTCAGGAGTGGACCCAGCCTCGGGGCCTCCAGACTCAAAACTGGGCAGACAGGATGCAAGGGAGGAATAATAAATAAGTTATGGCGGAGGCAAAAGAGGTTTGAGTTTAACCTTCTTTACAGAGCGTCCACATCTGGAACACAGGGACCATGTCTGGTTTGGGATGTGGTTCAGGTTTGGCCCTCCTTGGCTTGAATTTCTCTAAGCAGAGCCGGTCCTCTGGCCGTCGTGGTACTGGTGTCTTCAGAGAGTCAGCAGGAATGTTTCGTTTCCATGCTTGGTGGGCAGGTCCAAGCAGCACATGGATGGCTGTACTGGATGGACATTATGATCCTTTTCCGCCTGGAGATTCTGTGATTCACTTAAGGGGGGGCCAGCACCCCTGACAATTGGTTGGTGGTGGTTTTTCCTGCTTAGTTTGGCTTCCTGTTGATTCTACTTTGCTGAATATTGTTCAAATTCATTCATTTTTTTTTCCCTCCACCAGTTGGTCCAAGGTTCACATTTCATTTGCCTGAATGACTTGCAATGGTCTCTGCTATGGACTGAATGTTGTGTCCCCCCTAAAATTCATATGTTGAAGCCCTAACCCCCAATGTGATGGTATCAGGAGACGGGACCTTTGGGAGGTAATTTGGTTTAGATGATAATTTTGGTCATGTGAGTGGGGTCCCTGTGATGAGATTAGTGCCCTTGTAAGGAGGGAAAGAGACAAGAGCCTTCTCTGTGTGATGTGATGTGGTCACCTACAAGCAGGAAGCGGGTTCTCACCAGATGCCGAATCTGCCAGCACCTTGATCTTGGACTTCCCAGCGTCCAGAACTGAGAGAAGTAGATATTTGTAGTTTAAGCCACCCAGTCTATGGTGTTCTGTTAAACGATCCTGAGCCAAGTCAATCTCTAAACTGATGTCTGCTTCCACACTGTTGTCCCAACCCTCACATTATAAAATGCATACACATTAAAATGCATATAGTTAATAAATTAATGCTTTTCACACACATTCACATGCACACAAAAGTAACTGCCATGTATTTGTGCTAGTTACAAGATAACTGGAGGTTTTATAGAGGAAAAGTAAGTCTTTACACTTACGAAAGAAAGTATAAGAGCTTCTCTTTATGTCCTCAGGACAAGGATTTCTTAAGTAAGATGCAAAAAGCACCAATTAGAAAGGAAAAAAAATGATACATTTGTCTATATTGAAACTTAAAATTTATCTGTAATAAAAAAAGGTACTTCCATCAAGAGACAAGCCACAGACTGGGAGTAGATATTTGTAACTCATAATCAATAAAAGAACATTTCCTAGAATATGCACAGAACTCCCACAGATCAATAAGAAAAAATAATCCAATAGAAAAAATGGTATAGATATGAGCAGGGAATTCAGAAGAGAGGACATCTGTGTTGCTAAGATATACATGGTAAGATGTTTGGCCTCACCAGAAATCAGGAAAATGAAAATTAAAACATAATACCATTTTATAACCACCAGATAGGCAAAAACGAAAAGTCCAGCGAGACCAAATGTTGTCAAGAATGTGGGGAAATTGAGGTCGTCTTAGGCTAATGGAAAGAATGGAAATTAGTAAAGCCATTTTGGGGAGCAACTAAACACTCTGTAGTAAAATTAAAGATGGATATGACCTCTGACTCCTATTAATTCCTCTTCTAAGTGACGAATACCAGGATATTTGCAATAGCGACAAACTGGAAATAATTTAAATATACATCAAAAAGGAGGTGGGGAAGTCAATGCTGCATAGTCACTATATAGCAATTACAGTGATAGAACAACTCAATGCATCCAGATGAAGGAACGTGAAAACAGAATGCTAAGGGAGTTAGTGTTGGACAGGTATGGCGTGTTTTTTGTTTATCTTTTTCATTGTCATTATTGGTTACTACAAGATATTGAATATAGTTCCCTATGCTGTACTTACTGTTTATCAATTTTATATATAGTGGTTAGTATCTGCAAATCTCCTAATTTGTCCTTTCCCACCCCCTTTCCCCGCTGGTAAGCGTAAGTTTATTTTCTGTCTTGAGTCTGTTTCTGTTTTGTAATTAAGTTTGTTTGTGTCATTTTTTTTTTTAAGATTCCACATATGACTGACATCACATGGTATTTTTCTCTCTTTCTGGCTTACGTCACTTAGAATGGTGATCTCCAGGTCCATCCATGTTGCGGCAAATGGCATTTTATTCCTTTTTATGGCTGAGTGATATTCCATTGTATAAATATACCACAACTTCTTTACCAGTCACCTGTTGATGGACATTTAGGTTGTTTCTATGTCTTGGCTACTGTATCTAGTGCTGCTATATATATAGGGGTGAATGTATCTTTCTGAATTTGAGTTTTCTCTAGATACGTGCTCAGAAGTGGGATTGCTGAATCATATGGTAAATCTACTTTTAGTGTTTTGAGGAATCTCCAAACTGTTTTTCATAATGACTGTACCAAACTATATTCCCAACAGCAGTGTAGGAGGGTCCTCTGTTCCCCACACTCTCTCCAGCATTTATTGTTCGTGGACTTTTGAATAACGGCCATTCTGGTGTGAGGTGATACCTCGTTGTAGTTTTGATTTGCATTTCTCTGATAATTAGGGATACTGAGCATTTTTTCACGTGCCTATTGGCCATTTGTATGTTTTCATTGGAGAATTACTTGTTTAGGTCTTCTGCCCATTTTTGGATTGGGGTTTTTTTTTATTATTAAGTTGTATGAGCTGTTTATATATTCTAGAAATTAAGCCCTTGTTAGTTGCATCATTTGCAAATATTTTCTCCCATTCTGTAGGTTGTCTTTTTGTTTTGCTTGTGGTTTCCTTTACTGTGCAAAAGCTTGTAAGTTTAATTAGGCCCCATTTGTTTATCTTTGCTTTATTTCTATTGCTTGGGTAGACTGCCCTATGAGAACATTGTTAAAATTTATGTCAGAAAATGTTTTGCCTATGTTTTCTTCCAGGAGGTTTATAGTTTCTTGTCTTATTTTTGTTTTTAAGCCATTTTCAGTTAATTTTTACATAACAAAATGTGGTGTGAGGGAGTGATCTAACTTCTTTGATTTACATGCTGCTGTCCAGTTTTCCCAACACCACTTGCTGAAGAGACTCTTTCTCCATTGTATATTCTTGCCTCCTTTGTTGAAGATTAATTGATTGTAAGTCTGTGTGTTTATTACTGGGCTCTCCACTCTGTTCCATAGATTCATATGTCTGTTTTTATGCCAATGCCACACTGTTTTGATTATTGTAGCTCAGTAGTATTATCTGAAGTCTGGGAGGGTTATTCCTCCAGCTTCATTATTTTTCTTCAGTATTTAAAATTTTTTTAAATTTAATTTAAATTAAGTTATTTATTCTTTTTTCTTTTTTTTAATAAACTTTTTTTTTGGAGGAGGTAAATAGGTTTATTTACTTATTTATTTATTTAATGGTGATACTGGGGATTGAACCCAGTACCTTTTGCATGCTAAGCACATGCTCTACCAGTGAGCTATACCCTTCCCCCTTTCTCCAGTATTGCTTTGGCAATTCTGGGTCTTTTGTGATTCCATATAAATTTTAGGATTATTTATTCTATTTCTGTGAAAAAATGTCCTGGGCAATTTGAGAGGGACTGCATTAAATCTGTAGATTGCTTTGGGTAGTATGGCCATTTTAACAATATTAATTCTTCCAATCTAAGACCATGAGATATCTTCCCGTTTTTTAAAGTCATCTTTAATGTCCTTAATCAATGTTTTGTAGTTCTCCACATATAAGTCTTTCACCTCCTTGCTCAGATTTATTCCTAAGTACTTAGTTTTTTGGATGCGATTTTGAAAGAGATTGTTTCTTTACTTTCCTTTTCTGGTATTTAATTATTAGTGTAAAGAAATGCAACTGATTTCTGTGTGTTAATCTTGTATCCTGTTACCTTGCCGAATTCTTTCATCAGCTCTAATAGTTTTTGTGTGGAACTTTTAGGGTTTTCTATGTATAGTGTTATGCCACCACCATATAGTGACAATTTTACCTCTTCTTTGGACCCCTTTTATTTCTTTTTCTTGTCTGATTGCTGTGGCTAGGACTGCCAATACTGTGTTGAATAAAAGTGATGAGGGTGGGCATCCTTGTCTTGTTCCAGATTTTAGCAAGAAGACTTTCAACTTTTCACCATCGAGTATTATGTTGGCTGTGGGTTTGTCATAAATAGCTTTTTTTATGTCAAGATATGTTACCTCTATACCAACTTTGGTAAGAGTTTATATCATAAATCGGTGCTGAATTTTATCAAATGCTTTTTCTGCATCTATTGAGATGATCATGTGATTTTTGTCCTTTCTCTTGTGGATGTGGTGTATCACGTTGGTTGATTTGCATATGTTGAACCATCCTTGTGACCCTGGGATGAATCCAGCTTGATCATAGTGTATGATCTTTTTTATGTGTTGTTGGATTCTGCTTTCTAATATTTTGTTGAGGATTTTTGCATCTATGTTCATCAACTATATTGGGGGTATGGCGTTTTAATTCAGGAAGACGACAAAGTTCTGGAGATGGATGGTTGGTAATGTTTGCACAACAAAATGGATGTAGTTAGTGCCATTGAATTGTATTCTTAATGTGGTAAATTTTATATCTATTTTACCACCATTTAAGGAAAAAAAGACCCCATAATGAACAGAACAAGTGTACCATGAAATGCATTGTATGATGCATTCATGACATTTAAAAATATTAAATAATAATTTAAAAAATAAAATAGTTAAATAAAGCATTCAACCTATTGAATAGGTGTATATGTGATAAATACATAAAGACAAAGATGACAAGGAATCACACCAAATGCAAGATATGTTGACCTGTGGGATGGAGAGGAGGGAAGTGTGAGCTGGTGACTGTGCTGGAACTCTATTTGTGACATTTTAATTTTTAAAAACTCTAAGAAAACTCATTAAACACTAAAACAAAATGGGTGCTTGCGTCAGTCTCAGTGCTGTCCTATCTGAAGCCTGGAGGGGCAGGGGCAGCCTCTCCCTGTGTGACTGGGGCTTTCTCTGTCACCTGCTCTCTGGCTTTGCATTCCTTTATGAGCAGCTCTTATCCCTGTGTTTCTGGAGGGCTTTTTATGCCTCAGGCGTGACGCTAGGCCCCTGGGAACTCCAGGACGCACAGGTACACGTGGGTTCTGTGCTTAGTCGGCATCTTTCTCCCAGGGAGGTTCTTGTACAGCCGTTTTCAAAGGGCGGTCCCTGGACCAGCAGCAGCGGCGTCACCCCAGAATTTACTGGAAATGCAAACTTGGGGACCCCACCCCAGACTGGTTAACTCAAGATGCTTTGGGGGTGGGGCTCCAATATGGGGCACTTTCACAAACCCTCCGCGTGATGCTGGTGCATGCTCAAATTTGGGGACCACTGCTCTTGGATATGGAAGAGAATGCTGTCTCCTTTTCTCACCCAGTCCGAGGTGGGGAGGGGAGAGTCTGAGGGTGTCACTCCGAAAGTTGCCCATGGTCCAGAGCTGAGGAGGATGCTCTGGAATCCTGTGCACAGCCCTTTCATCGAGACTGCATGCGCCGCCCCAGTTCTGGGGCTGCCCTGTTCCGACAGCCGCTGCCCTGAGGCACTTGGATCCTCTCCCCTCTGTCCCCCATGCTCTACCTCAGGGCTGTTTGCCAAGTCAGAGTCTTTCCCAGTCAGACTCTGCTTCCATGGACCCTCCCTCAAAGCTGCCCACACCAAGTCCTATGTCTATAAATGTCCAAACTCCTGGGACAGACAGAGTTCAAGTCTTTTCCCCAGAACTACTATGGCTCCCCTGGGAAAGTGGGATGCAGCCGGATACCTGGGTACAGGGGTGTCTGTGCTCCCCTGGCCCACAGACCCTCCACCCCAGCTCCTGCCTGCTCAAGATTCCCTACTACCCTCCTTAGTTTGGTTTTTAAGACCTTGAATGACCTGATCCCATCTGCCTTTCTATCCTCCCTGAAAGAAGGCTCTGGAAAAAACACTTCTCTTGCTTGTAGAAGATATTTACACTTTCATGTCTCAGAGGCTTGTATTTTATTTTATATTTTATTTGTGTTTCTTCTGTCTGGAGTAATTTCCATATATGACAACTCCACTCTCCCCGTCTCCCCGTGTAGACACATCATTTTAGATCAGTCTCCAGTGCCTTCTCCTCCTTCTCCAGCTGGAGGCAATTGCTTCTAGCTTTGTGTTCGCCTAGCACAAGGCTTTATTAGCATCTGTAACCTGCCATTTACTACCTCTCCCGTTTCATCTGGTGCTCCAGTCTTTTATGTGTATGTCTTCTTAGGGCATAAACCTCTTGTTCAGACATCTAAGTCAAGATGATTCTTTAATAATGCTGAGCATATTTTCAAGTTCAAGTGATATAAATAAGGGTATTGTTCAAAAGTGTCTAAGGCGTGGCCTTCTATCCTCAAATTACCGGAGGTCTAGAGCAGGAGACAGATCCCTATAAACAAGGACCGGGTGATGTGTTTGCCTGCAGGGGAGAGAGTGATTCTGCTTGTGAAGGCCTTGGAGGGTGGAGGTGGGAAGGGTTTTCGGAGAAGGTGCCCTGGAAGCTGTCAGAGTGAGGAGGTCTCATTACAAGGAAGTGTAAGAGGACAGGATGCTGAGACAGGCAAAGATGCGCTCCCCTATTTTCTAGAAGAGAAGACAGAAAGGTATATACGGCAAAGAAGAGAAATTAGTAGTTTCACAGATGCGCGGGGAAGAGTATGTTTCCATGGGAATGGAGTTAGAAGCAGCACCAAAGTTAAGTAGAGGGAGATGCCCTTGACACAAGGTCATCATTGCCGCAGGACTTACGGCGGGAACTACACAAGGTACATAATCCTGAGAACAAAGGTAACGGCCTTGCAGGGTCTCTCGTGGAAATTGAAGGCACCTCTTTGAATTTAAAGCTTGGTTGCTATTTGAACATCCTTATTTGCATGATTTGGAATGGTGTTTTTCAATCTGAGGACTGTAGATATATTTAAAAGAGATTTTTTTTCCCCTTTAGAAAGAGTCTATTAATCAAGTTGAGAAGCCCTGAATTACAATTCTCCTGCTCGTGGGTTTTGTGCAGAGTCTCACTCCGGCCAGTAGGAGGCAGCATAACCTAATGCTCTGAGTCAGGAGCCTCGCGGCCGGAGTCCGCTCTGGTGCAGGGAAGGAGGCATTCATCTGCTCTGTGCTTACGTTTCCTTCTCTACGTCCTGAAAAAGGCAGGAGTGAGCTAATAGCCGGACGTCTTCGAAACATTCAGTGATGGGGGGGGGGAGGGTGCCGGGCATCACTGCAGAAATCACAGCTGCACAGAGGAGCGATCTGTCTCTGACTTGGCCCTGAAATCTGAAAGGCTCAAGCTTTTTACAGGGGAGACTTATTCCCGTTTCTGCAAATGCAGACTCGAGTATGTAGATTAACAAGAGCCATAGATGTTCAGTGTGTAGATGTACCTAAACTAAAATAAACATTACGGCAAACTTGAGCCAGTAGGTTTGAAAAAATTGCAAAAGCAAGGGTTTTTCTGGCAGTTTCCATTTCTGTGTTCCTACTTTCATGCTCTAAAGTTGTTTAAAATGATTGTGTTACTCTTGAATGTGTTAAAGCAGCGATTTGTCTATTGCAAACGCTGTATATTACTAACTGCAAGAGCTGAAATATTATGCCTGATGTATCTGCAAGTCCCTCCACTTCCCAGAGGCATCAAAGCCGACTGGAGACGCGTACCAGCCCCTCCCTCCAGCTGTGTGACCTCAGAGAGGTGGTCCAACCTCTCTGATCTTCCCAGCACCTATGAAATTGGACTGGTCGTAATCGCACCAACTTGGCAAGCTTGCTGGTGAGTATGAAACAGGAGCCTGGCAAATGGTGGACATGCAGTCAGTAGTCAGCATATTACAAGTGGCTGGATGTTTGGTCCCTAATCTAGAATATGACCTGGGCTATTGGATTCGGTACCTTCCAAATGTCAAGTTCTATGATTCTATGGGATATGGTGAAATGATCAAATGTATTTTGATTCTGGTTTTGCTATGACCACCCCCACATGGACCACCGACGGGGAAGTTGCTCCTGCTGAATGACCGTGCTAAAGCTGTCAGGATCAAGACCTACATCCTCAGAGGGCCTTAACTGCCCTTTTGTTCCCCATAAATTAGCACCGCACCCACACGAAACAGGACTCCAGGCAGCTTGCAGGGATCGATGGACATGATTATGTCTGGGGGCCCATGAAGGAGAGTGAATACATAACCAGAACAAGATGTGATGTGAAGAATGGTTGTGTGGGCATATGTGTTTGGAAACGCTGCCTACTAGTCACCTCTTAGAGATTCACCATGTGCTACAATGTATTAAAACTGTCCAATAGAAACAGAATGTGAGCCACACATGCCATTTTAAAGTTTCTAGCAGCCACGTTAAACAAGGAAAAAAGGAACAGATGAAGTTAATTCTAATAATGTTTTATTGACCTAATACACCCAAAATAGTACCATTTCAACCTGTAACCAGTATTAAAAAAGTTTAAGATATCTTACTAAGTGTTTGATAGCATGTATTTTACACCTAGCATGCATCTTTTTTTTTTTTAATAGACTTTATTTTTTTTAGAGCAGTTTCAGGTTCACAGCAGAATTGAGCAGAAAATACAGACAGTTCGCACATAGCCCTCCCCTCCCACACACATATACGCCCCTACCCTCAACATCCCTCATCAGTGTGGCATATTTGGTACAATCAATGAACCCACATGGGCACATTATTACCAACCAAAATCCACAGTTTGCATTCACCTAGCATGCATCTTGATTCACATTAGTCATGTCTCAAAAGTGGGGCACAGGGAGCTGGCGGCTAAGTTATGGGGTGACTCAGGCTCAGAGAGTCCATGCTTAGAGGAAACCCCAAGTAGAACCCGAAAGTCTCCAAGAAGTTACAGGGAAAATGATGGAAAAAAATAGAAGGTGCATTTAGGTTAACTTCAAGGCCGAGGTCTTAGAAGACAGCCTGTCCAGAAAAGGCTTAAATGACAATAACTTAAGTTAGGGTTAAAAACTCCTCGTTGTCCTTTAAAAACCAACATCAGCATTTCTCCTAAAACCCCAGGCAGAGATGGGCAGAGGCACTTGTGGTCCAGGCCAGCAGGTGGTCTGGTCTTCTGTTTATGTGACTGCTTTAAATTCTTGTTTAATCTTGTGTTACTCTGCTCCTGGGCTTCTATAGATTGAGGCTGTGCGGTGTGGGGTGATTTCTTTTAAAAGTCTGCAAATCATGTATATTAACAGCAATCATTTCTCACACTCTTTAGCCGGAGACAAGTTTTGCTCCCAACCTTTTCACTGTGTCTGTGAGCTGGCTTCTCTTTACTCCCCATCCTGACTCCCCCACCTCCTCATCTCATATCTGGACCAGCTCTCTCATCCCCCAGCCAGAAGAAGCCCCCCAACTTGAAATATTTGGTCCCCTCCTGACCTGCTGTGAAATACTTCCTCTCACCTACCTCTGTGAAAAACGCTTTACGATCCCTCATATTAATCAATGTGGTTCTCTATCACGGCTGCATAATTGTACCATGAACCGCGGTCCTAAGTCAAAAGACCTTCTCTAAACTTCCAGTGATTGCTCTGGACAGTTGTGTAGGAGGGCAGATGGCAAGTTTAATCAGAGACGAGGAGACTTTCAGGAGGACATCCAGCCTATTTCAGAACTCACCCAAAGGATGTTTGCTTTTCCCTCCCAAGTTTTTCACTTGATCCAAAGGGTGTTAACAATTTCAAAGTCAAAGCCCCCTCTTGGGTTACCGAGTGGGCATCTCCTTTTGTTGTGAAAGGAGGTGTGTTCTTATTCCGTCCAGATTCAGACACTTAATCCCAGCTGGTAGATCTCCCAAGGATGCTCCTTCCATACCAAGTTCCCGAGTTACCTTCTCAAGCGGGCAGTGCCGGCTCCCTGATCGCCCCTCCGGAAGGCAGCAGACACCTGCTGGGCCCCGAGGACCCTGCTTTCTGTGAACACCTACAGCTCACCCTGTCATCTTGAGATGTGTGTATAGATGCAGACGATCGAGTTGGGATCATTCACTTTTGATGATTTTTTGGCAAGTGAGCACTTCCCAAAGCCAGGATTTGTCATTATCCTTTCCTTTCTTAACTGTGGGGAAAAAAATATATACATATTTTGTTGGTTGCACTTTTCAAAAGTCACTTGGCTGTTTTTTGTGCCTAAAATGACTTTCAAGGCTGAGAATGTCGATTTTGGTTACTTGCCCTCCCGCGGTTGAGGTGACTTCCCTTCTACAGTGGGAGAGGAAAGATGGGGGAGGGGTGGCCAAAAATGACCAAGACAGAGAGTAGCCTAGGGCACAGTGCCCATTCTCCTGTCTGAGCCTGTCTACACGGCCAGCCTGGGGCTCCTGTGACTTCCTGCTGTTTCAGCCTTATCCTCCCACCTAATGTTTGTTCTCAGAAGCTGAAAAAGGTAATCTATACCTTAGGTTTGGTGTTTTTTTTTTAAACTATAATACACATCTAATAGAATTCACCCCCTTTAAAGTGGTTTTTTAGTATATTCCAAAACTGTGCAACTGTTACCACTAATTCTGGAACATTTTCATCATTCCAGAAAAGAAACTCCGAGTCCATTAGCAGCCAGGTTCCATTCCCCTCACGTCCAGCACTAGTCTACTTTCTGTCTCCAGATACTTGCCTATTCTGGATATTTCCTTCAAAAGGAATCCTACAATACGAGTTTTGTGTCTGGCTCCTTTCACTTAGAAGAATGTTTTCAAGGTTTGTCCATGTTGTAGCATGAATCAGTACGTCATTCCTTTTTATGGCTGAATAATATTCCACGTCCCTCATTTGGTTTATCCACTCATCAGTTGATGGACATTTGTGTTGTTTCCACCTTTGCGCTATTGTGAATAATACTGTCATGAACATTCCTGTAGAGGTTTTTGTGTGGATATGTTTTTGTTTCTCTTGATTATATACTTTAGAGTGGAATTGCTGGGTCATATGGAAACTCTGTGTCTAACTTTTTAAGAAACTGCCAAACTGTTCTCCAAAGTGGCCTCACCATTTTGCATTCTCACCGACAGTGTCTCAGGGTGTCACTTTCTCCACATCCTCACCGGTGCTGGTTATCATCTGCCTTTTTGGTTATGACCATCCTCATGGATGTGAAGTCCTATCTCACTGTGGTTTGGATTTGCATTTCCCTAATGACTCATGATGTCCATCATCTTCTCATGTGTTTATTGGCCATTTGTACATCTTCAGAGAAATGTCTCTTCAAATCCTCTGCCCATTTTTCAGTTGGGTTATTTGTCTTTTCATTCTCAAGCTGTAAGAGTTCTTCATGTATTCTGGATACTAGACCCTGACTAGAAAGACGATTTGCAAATATTTTTTCCCATTTTTGAGGATCATTTGTTTTGCTTTCCGGATAGCTTTCTGTGAAGCAAAAACTGTTTTTTAATTTTGATGAAGTCTGATGTATCTATTTTTTTATTTGGTGCTTGTGTTTAGGATATTTTTAAGCTGCATCACTTCTTTGAGTGTACCTATGTTTTAAATTTTAGCTTGAATTATAGAATGACAGTCTTTGCCTTTGGTTAAAATAAGGTAAGCATAAGGATCAAGTAGGCAAGGCTTTCGAGGGGCAGGGGGATCGCTCGGTCTACCTGTGTGTTAGGAAGCACAAGGTCACAGGTCAGTACTGAGATAGGTACCTCAGTGTGTGTGTGTGTGTGTGTGTGCACGTGTGTGTGTGCAAATCAACACTGCTTGAGGGCCTGATAAATATGACACAGGACTGAAGATAAAGTGGACTTCACACTAGACCTGAAACCGAGAGTGAAAACGTCACTTCCCACACGTGTATGCTTCACTCCAGTTCCAATTCATCCCAGTCCAAACTGGGGGTGAGGGCCCTCACCGGGGTCTCCCTGCCCCCCACGTTTATTATGTCACTCCTTCCACCTGGGACACTCATACCAGTGTCTATCAGCATCCTTGTCCTCCCAGATCTGTCTCAAATGCAGCCCCTACCTGGGCACACTGAAGGTCAGCCTGTGTTTACACTTTTTATTTGCACACTTACCAGACTCTTGTACGCTCCTGTGCTCACACCCTCCTTGAGAATCTCCAATTAATGGGGATGGGTGGAGCAGGGGCCTTCTTCACCTCCCCATTGTGCTGGGTATCTGAATTTGAACCCTGGGTTCTCGGGTTAACACTCGTGGCCTTGACCTGCCCATCGTCTGCTGACCTGCTCTGAGCTCAGGGCCGCTGTATTTAACATTCTGTGAGGCGCACAACCTTTACACGTTTGTTAAATACGCCTTTCATCTTCCTAGTCTTCTGGTTGTTTTAAAAGCGCACACACACACACACACAAAACCCATTTAGGGGTCGGCGAGAGTTTCAGATCATACACCACCTGGACCCATTGAAGAATTAATACAAAAATTAAAGATCAATATTAAAACAGATTGTCACCAAGGGACCAATGTGGTAACTTCTGGAGAGCAAAGTAATTTTAATTGAAGTAAAATTCATATAACATAAAATTAGCCACTTCAAAGGGGACAATTACGTGTCATTTAGTACATTCTCAATGTCGTGCAAACACCACCTCTAATTCCAAAACATTTCCACCCCCCCCAAAGAAACCCTACTCCCATTAAACAACCACTCCCCATTTCTCTCCTCCCCCAACCCTTGGCAGCCACCTGTCTGTGGGCCCTCTCTATGGATTCCCCGATTCTGGGCTTTTCCTATAAATGGAATCATGCCATCAATGACCTTCTGGAATCTGGCTTCCCCCCTGTATCATGACGTTTTGAGGTTCCCCTGTGTTGTAGGCTGCACCAGCACATGGTCCCTTTTCATAGCTGAAGGATATTCCATTGCATTGCCCTCTTAATAGTTTTTAAGCATTTCAAGTTAATTACCTGTATCCAGAAACAAGTAGACCAGCAGTCTCTAACTCTTCACGGTCTCGTGTAACCAAGGCCTGATGGGCAAAATGTTACACTAACAGGATTGGACCTCTTAATCACTGTGCTCAAAGCTGACTCTAATTAATCAGATAACGTAAGCTGTTCCAATTTAATTCCACTCAAATAACATCATGAAATTTGGGCACTAGAAAGAATTAGTGGCAGAAGAAAATAAATATGAGTAAAGCTTCTGAAATAGACTGGATTTGAGGCATGTCCTCCCCGTCATTGGTAAAACTCACACAGCCAGCAGGCTCCTCCAGTGGGAAAAAACACTCCCTGTCCTAAATCTAAAAATCTAAATCTAAAAATCTGTGATTCCGTAGGTTCTTAGTTTATTTCTGCCACTAACAGCTCAAATTTCTTGATGTTGTAATGTTCAGGGAGACTCTTAATTGGGAAGAATCAGCTGGAACATCAGCTCAGGGACACCCCCTGCGGGCACTGAAGATGGGGCTTGAACTCCCAGGAGCACTCGAGACTACAGCAGGAGATGGTCACAAGAGCAAGCCTGAGGCTGAACCGAGGGGCACGGAGATCTGGGCACTGGGTGTGGGTTCTCATTCCAGCCGCAGGAGTTAAGGGTCTCTCCTTGCTCCAGTGTCTTTCATTCTTTTGCTCAGGGGTAGCAGGAGAAATCAGGGAGAAGACACCGACGGCTCCCCACCGTGAAAGTTAAGGAGCCAAATAGGTTCTTCAGAGCAGTTTCAGTGACAGCTACACGAATGAGCCCGAGAGGGAAGCAAGGTGAGATTCCAGAACTGCACAAGGTCATTGAATCGAGTCATTTGGAGACGAGATTAGAGAAGGAAAAGGATTCACCTCATAAAGCCACGGTTTACTCAGCTGAAAATGGGAATGCTAATCAGAAAGCACTGCTCGCTGTGAGGCACCAGTGTAAAATGTCAGCACCATTGCACTTCCTGGTGGAACCACTGAAGAGGGTCAGGAGGCACCCCCCACCGCCCAGAAGGTGCCACTTTGGCATAAGGGTTATTTTGAGCTGAAGGCTACTGAGAATCAACAGAGGCCAGAAGAGTTCTCTGGCATCAATTTCCCTCGGTGACAGTGTCCCTCTCTCCTGTGCCAGGAGGAGGAGGACGACTCACATCACCAGAGGTGGAAAGAGAGAACCAAGATGGGTTTGCACAGACTTTACTGAAATAACCCTCATCTCACATTAGTTCTTCTGCATATATCCAGTCACTTCCCTGTAATTTGTTGAAGCCCAAACCCTCTTTCCTTTGTTAAAATGATATTTAAGCCCCAGAGCCCAATCACCTCTTTGAGTTCTACTTCTATAAACTCTGGTGCATGTAAAATATTAGTAAACATCGGACGCCTTTTCTCCTGTTACTTTGTCTGTTGTTAGTTTAATTTGCAGGACCCCAATGACAGAATTTAAGAGAACAGAGGAAAGGTCTTTTTCTCCCTGACGCCATGAGTCCTACAAGATGTGTGGATGACCCAGAGGGGTGCCTGGCAAGAGGGACCCCTCACAACTTGGTCCAGCGCCTCCCCACTGTGAGAATTTGCCAAGGCTATTTTTGTGATGACCTTCCACTAGAATTGCTTGGTAAATACCTGTTGACCTGACTGGCTGGTGGCATGCTAACAGCAGTTCACGGAGAACCACTTTTTTCTAGAGTTTTAGTCACAGACCTAGAATCAAAAAGGGCATAGAAGCGGTCAGATGTTGAGGTGGGATTTGAGAGAACAGAAAAAAGCTGTGCTTCCTGAGAAGGGTCGGGGTACAAAATGATACCGAGTTTCCTTTTCTTTCAGGGAGGAGAAAGGACTTAAACCGAGTTGTTGGCTGATCTGAAGGGAACTGATCACCCAGTCATTCAGAAAGGGTGTTTTGTCATCTGAAAAACATTCCAAGGCAGGAATTTTGTTGAGAGAATTGAGAGTACAAAGTAATCCCCAGAAGACACATTGGTGAAATTTACTTCCCTGGAATAAGCGTTACTAAGCCTTCAAAGGAGGACAATACATGACACATGTTAAAAAATATTTGGAGGATGGAAAAGGGAGCCTGTGATTTGATTTTTCGATGGCACCACACCAAGTAGGACAAGAAACAAACGCTTTTACGTCTAAAGTGATAAATAACTGGGGTTACAAAAGATGCTATTCTGGAATGGCTAATAAGCCGGGACAATGAAATGAAATAGACGGCAAGGAAATACCAAGTGAAGTCCTGGGTCAGATCAGGGCGTGGACGGAGGAATGCGCAGTTGCATGTGGCAGGGAGGTGGCGGGATGACTTCCACCTTTGAGAGCAGGGCGAGGTTCGGTGATCGCGAAGAGCCCGGGCAGCTGATGGAGCCCCGGAGCGCGGGCCTCCTGAAACTGAGCAGCTCGGGGGTGCAGGCTGCGGGGGACCCCCTTTGCGAGGCGGTGAAATGAGATCTCCGACCCATGGGATTGAAGGGCGGTTCCATTTGCCCAGAATCAGAACAGGACAAGGGGGGTCGGGGGAGCACCCCGAGGTGGGGCACACCATGGAGACCAAGGAGCAGAGAAAAAGGAGAAAAGATCACTGGGTAGTGAGTCCAGGCCCGACAGGGAAAGCTGGGTCGGGACAAACGGAAGGAGAGATCAGGGGAAAAGAAAAACGCAGCGTGGCCTGGCCTGGCGGTCAGAAGCGAGGAAGGACGCAGGACCGGTGGAAACCCGCCCTCCTCACTCTCCGTGGGCAGAAAGTTCCAGCCAAGCCACGGGCAGATAAAGGAATCCGAGGCTGATTGCCAGACCGGAGGTAAAAGACGTTGCAAGAGGAGTTCAGAAGTTCAGGAAAATAAAAGAGGATTATCATTCAAGGGTTCTGTGAACCAGAGAAAAGGTGAAATGACAGGAAGCTGTGGGAGTGGCCGGGGGTGGGGGGAGGGGTGGGAACAGAGAGGGCGGGGGAGGGGGGAGGAGCAGCCACTGGCGGGGGTGGGGGGGTGAGGGGGTGAACTCCGCCAGGTGTGGGTCGGAACGCGAGGAAACAGCTAGAAGCGAGCCAGCGTTCTCCTCCCAAAGCACTTAATGAACTAAATACGCTCCCCCTCAAAAGACCAGACTAGAGCTGACGATGGAGGACTGGTTCTGGGCAGGCTCCGTTTCTACACCCTTGGAGAAAAAATTCCTTCTGTCTTGGCATTTAAATTAAAAAAAAAAGTTTAAGTGCCATATATATAATATTTATTCTATATATTTATTTATAAATATAACATGTATAAATACAAAATTATACATTATAAATAAATAAATATAATATTTATAATTTATAAAAATGTATTTCTATTTCAAGTAAAACTTTAAATCAAACGCCAGAATTGAAAAAGCACTCAGAGAGCTGCATGTAACAAAAGAAGAGAGGTGGGGCGGCAGTAGGGGGACCAAGGGACCCCCCTTTCCAGGAAGTGGAGGCTGATAGAAAAAGATAGAGAGGCAGTAAGAGGTGTGGTGAAGGCAGGGCAAATTAGAGAACTAAATTATTGCACTGAACAGGAGACAAATCTACAGGAAAATACTGACAGCAAGGAAAAAAGAGAGAAATCTCTGTAAGTGATGGAGATGAAAGAACAAATGAAGACATAAAAGAATAAAGTCCAAAGAGAAAAGACAAGACAGGTCCTGATTAAAGCCTGAATCACAGAGGATCATTGAGGGTGGGAAGGGAGTCAAAACGTTGGTAAAAATTAGGATAAATAAAATCAATGAAGATAATTTTTTAAAGTTATAATTTTTAGGTACTCAGAAGGTTTGAAACTTTGTTGAGATGACGCAAGATGAGACAGAATATTTAGATTTTTAAAGGCCGAAATTAGAACATAAAGAATGTGTTTTTTGTTTGCATAGACTCACTGTTGGTTTAAAAAAGTAATTTTCAGGCTATTTGGTCATAGGGTTTTGATGCAGCCTTGGAAATTTAAAATGCCTGCGAAAAGGGAATTCAAAGATCTTTTTGTAAAAATGGTATTTCCTCTCTCTTTCAGTCTCTCTCTGTAAACGTACGTGTGCGTACACACACACACACACACACACACACACACACGCACGCGTATTTTTCCCAAACATTTGCAGACATGTGATCCTTCAGTATGCCTTTCCTATGAGTAAGAACGTTCTCCTACCTGCCCACACAAGCACTATCACACCTAAGAAAACGAGTAATAATCTCATCGTACCTAATAGGCAATCATATTTAAATATCAACAATACCAAGAGTAATTGCATTCTTCTTTAAAACAAAGCAAACAAAAGCTAACATTATTCCTGGTATCGCTGATATTTAAATACGATTGCCCATTAGATATGATGAAATTATTATTTTTGCCAGCCTGTGCTTGGTCTGAAGGCTGGTGGGAGACCCAGATGGACTCCGCTGAGGCTTTAAGCCACTTTTCTGCTCTGACACCCCAGGGCACCAGCCAACACACGCTGCCTCTGAGTATGTCTAGAGACTACATTTGGTCCTCCCCGGAGTCAACCAACTGTGGATTGAAAATATTTGGGGAAAAAAAGAGAAAGTTCTAAAAAGCAAAACTTGAATTTCCCATGCACTGGCAACTCTTAAAATAGTATTTACATTATACTTACAACTATTTACATGGGTTTTACATTGTATTAGGTATTATAAGTAATCTAAGGGTGGTTTAAATTATACAGAGGATTGTGTGGTAGGTTATATGCAAATAGGATGCTAGTTTGTAGAACGGACTTGAGCATCCTCGGAGTTTGGTATCCACGGAAGTCCTGGAACTAATCTCCTGTTGATGCCGAGGGATGACTGTATATTTGTAAACTGTGTGTAACTTTTTGAATGAAGTTGTTAGATTAGGGGATGCACGTTCATCAGCTAATTTCTTGCCAATATTCTCAGTAGTTGGCCCTGGAGAGTTAATCAGATGCCGCAGAGAAAGGAAAAATGGCAACCACCGCAGGGTAAAGTCTTTTGATGCTTTGGCCAACACAAACTGATGGGAGTCCTGGGATGTACTTTGGCACTAAGGGAGACTGTAGAACACTGAATAAGAGAAAGGACTGGTCAGGCAAATGAGAAGTACTGAGTGTACTGCTAAATGGACCTAGATGATGTAGAATTAATGACAGTGCATTTTCTGTTTTTTTTTTTAACTGAAGTATAGTCAGTTTACAAATGTGTCAATTTCTGGTGTATGGCATTATGTTTCAGTCATCCATATAAATACATATATTCCTTTTCATATGCTTTTTCATTATAGGTTATTACAAGGTATTGAATATAGTTCCCTGTGCTATACAGAAGAAACTTTTTGTTTATCTATTTTATATATAGTAGTTAGTATCTGCAAATCTCAAACTCCCAATTTATCCCTTCCCACTCCCTTCCCCCACTGGGAACCATAAATTTGTTTTCTATGTCTGTGAGTCTGCTTCTGTTTTGTGAATAAGTTCATTTGTGTCTTTTTTTTTTCTTTCAGATTCCGCATATAAGTGATACTGTATGGTATTTTTCTTTCTCTTTCTGGCTTACTTCACTCACAGTGATGGTCTTCAGGTCCATCCATGTTGCTGCAAATGGCAGTATTTTATTCTTTTTTATGGCTGAGTAGTATTCCATTGTATAAATATACCACATCTTCTGTATCCAGTCATCTGCCGATGGACATTTAGGTTGTTTCCATGTCTTGGCTGTTGTGAATAGTGCTGCTGAGACCATTAGGGTGCGTATATCTTTTTGAATTAGAGTTCCCTCTGGATATATACCCAGGAGTGGGATTGCTGGATCATATGGTAACTCTATTTTTGTTTTTTTGAGGGATCTCCATACTGTTTTCCATAGTGGCTGCACCAAACTACATTCTGAAGGTGGATCTTTCTCTTTATGACTTTTTTTTTAAGGTAAACTATATGAAGATGTCAGGAAGGTTAGGGTAGATACCTTGGCTTGTTTGCCTTTGTTTTCCCAGGACTCAATGCATAGTTTGAAGTATCCGCTGGTATTCAGATAATACAATAATTCATCAAATATTTCCTGAATGTATCCTGTGTGCCAGCTACTCTGCTGGCTCTGCCCCGGGTAAGAAGCAGACAGGCGGTTTCCATCCTGCTTGATAAGCCTGATGGACGAAGGGTTAAGTGCCTAGTGTCATGGGGATGAACAAGGGCCACCTGATAGGCTTGGGAGGGACAGGAAAGGCTCCCAGGAGAAGTCCCCTTTAAGTCCAGGCTGATGATGGAAAGCGATTCAAGTTGACTGAACTGAATGGGTGGATTTTCTTTGAAGCAGCTTAAAGCCACAGAGGGCAGTAAGATATTCGCACAGGTCCTTCTTGTTTGAATTGTCAAAAAACTGGTGACGGTGGTAATCCTTGCATAGGAAGGTGAGGAATGTGACAAGGACATACACCCTTTTACACCTTTTAAATTGTCTACTGATTTTTTTTGAGTAATTTTGAGAAATGAATTTTTGGTACTTCTTGACACCCCTTTGGGAACATCTTTTAAAAAGAGAGAAAAAAGTGAAATTATGTCCTAGATGTGAGGTCACTGCAGGGAACAAACAGGGAAGGGCATAATCGAATCATCCTTCGATAGAGCAAAATTTGAGGATAATGTGAACTTGACAGTGGTTTACGGGAAGGGGCTGTGCTTTCCAGTGTGTGAGCGTGTTGTGGGCTCATCCAGAGTCCAAAAATGGGAGACCATGATGGTGAGAGGCTGTTAAGAGGGAGAAAAGGAGAGCGAATGGGTTCATTTAAGTCTTGGCAATTGTTTTAAAAGGAAATCTCTAGAAACAGAAACAGGGAGAGAATCTAGAAAAAGAAGAGAAAAGAAGATTATAGGAAATACGGTAAACGCAACCTGGAAGCCGTGAATCCATGTTTCTTGATCCTTTGTTCTATATAGTTGTGCTTCACAATGCGAACCAGACAGAGGGTAGTTCTGATGTGGAAAGTCTGTACAGGGACACATCGAATACGTCACAAGAGGGTTAGTGTCACTGTGTTAGAGGGTTCAGATGTGAGATTTTTTTAATGGGCCGATTTGGTTTTCCTTTGTGAAATTTGTGTTAAGGACAGCACATTAAAGAAAATGTAAAAACCCCAGTGCAAAATGTGAAGTCCGGGGAAGGGGCACACACATGGAGTCAGGACGGCTGGGGCTTAAATCCTGGCTCTGCCACTCACTGGCTCAGGGACACTGGAGATGCTCTTCATTTTCTGTACTTGGCATCTGTACCGCTGGCGGAGGGGTAGTATAGCCCATGCAAGAGGGCTGTTTTAAGGGTTGACAGTGAAGTGGCCACTCATAGCACCATCCTTATGTTATTTCCACTGGGAAGGCTGGCCAGAGTCGTGGGAGACCACCCAGCTCAGGGGTGGTGAGGTCACCGCTGCCCCTCTCAGTGCTTCTGGAAAAGAGATGGAAAAAGCTCAGGTGACCCACTGATTAGCGAGAAATTCCTGATTGCTTGATGGGTAGGTTGGACTTCTCTGCCACCTTCAACAGGAAGAGAATCAGACCTGAGTCATGGAAACCAGAGAACCCCAAATCCAAGTCAGTGACAGTTCATTGAAACAGAGTTCGCTGTTTCCAGAGGAAAAAAGGAAAACCCTCCAAAGAAAAGCGGACAGGACAGGGATTTGCAGGAGGGGAAATTGGCAGAGGAAATGTCTGTGTCCATGGAGGAGGGGAAAGGCGGATTCTAGGTCCAGGTGGGAGGTGACAAAAAGCAGAGGAAACACACAACTATGAGCTGTCAGCGATCATGTTTTAAGAGCAACTGGAACAAGACATGGATGAATGAGAGGTCAAAAAAAAAGAAAATTGTACAAGCTTATTTTTTAAAAATACCTGTAACACAATTAGAGAGACTCTCGTAGGGAAGTCAGTTTCCAGATCAAGAATCCGTCGGTGCTCCCCATCATGGTGTTCAAGGCCCTCTGTAATCTGGACCCAAGCGTTCTTGTCCGCTCTGGACCCTCACTACAATAAGTCGTTTATCAAACCTTCGTTGACTTGCTGTCGGGGCCTTTGTACAGAGCAGAGGAGGCCAAGACTGCCTAGGTCATCTCTTGAGAATGCCGGCATCTCCAGAGGAGCCAGGTAGCCTTCAGAAAACAGAGTCTTCACACCTTTCTCATACTGTTCATAGGCGAGAAAAAAGAGAAGGTAACTCTCGGGGGAGCACGTGTGATGGAGACACATCAGAAACTGCTTCCCTGGTGAAGGGCCTGGGATTCTTCCCGTTGCTGTGGAAGGTTCCTTAAGCTTCTGTTCCCCAACTGGGTCCCACCTTCCTTCACTGGCCTTTCCGCACATCTATTCAACAACCCTCCCCTCAAGGAGTTTGCAAGTGATCGAGCAAGTGCTTATTAAGTATGATAGTGGCCAAAGGGATGCAGAGTGCTGCTGGAGGGAGGGAGATGGTGGGAGAGGCAGGAAAGAACATGCTAGAATGACTTTGTGGAAGAGGTAGCAATGGAGATGGAAATGTATGGGTAGCATCGTGGAGGATGGAGAGTTGGCTTAATGGAGTATGAGTTGGTTGAGTAAGCACCCTTTATGGCTGGATTTGGTACCTTCTTGGGTGTTCATATTTGGGTGACAAACCTGGAGAGAGTGATCTGAGTCATCCTGTGAAGAGCCTTCATTGGCAGGCTGAGAAATTTGTACTTAGTATAATAGCCAGTGGGAATCCATTGGGGGTCTTTGAGCAGAAGGGAGACACAGAACCGTGTAATCTCCGAGCTCAAAGAGACTTAAAGGCCTTTGCTTCTACCCAAAGCTTGACATCTCTGTCTGCCAAGTCCAGGCTTGGCCACCAGATTCTCCTTGTTGTGAGGATTAAATGAGATGACACTTGTCGAGTGCTTAGCTCAGGGTTTGTCGGAGAGTAAAGCTCAATCTTGACTGGTACGCACATCATCATCATACGCTGGGTTATTATTTAGGGCTGTTTTCCTTAAGCCTCCTTCCACGTTTGTCCTATTAAGAATTGGAAGGCAGCTATCCCATTCCTATTGAGCTTTTTTTCTCCAGACTGAATGTTCGTGGATTCCTCCAGCATTCTGCACCCCTTTACCCTCCTGACTGTCTCTAGTACTCATCAGAGGTGGTACACAGAACCCAGTTGTCTGATCACAGAGGACCAGAGCAGGCCCCTCCCTTCTCTCATTCTACAGACAATGCCTGAATTCGGGGGGAGGGGGGGAGTAAGGTTTTTTGGCAGCCTCATCACACCGAATACTGATTTAAACTCCTAAGCCAGTCCCACGTGCACTACTGCTAAGCCACAATCTTTTCTACTCTCTACTGGTACTTGGTCCTGGCACAAAACCTCAGACTGCTTTATGATCATTGTTTCCTCTTTTTGTCAGGGAAAAGTGGGAAAGGCTTTGAGATGGGCAGAAAGATTACTGAGTTTCCCATTCAAAGGATTGTTGGTGTCATCTAGCAAATTCTTCTGGGTTGTCTGGTTATACAGGGGTCTGTGTCTTTCATTGCTTTTGCCTGAGCTGTTTGCAACTATAAATTGTAGGAAACACGGTCATGCAGAGAATTCTTATCCGTAGAAAGACAAATGGATTTTGTCTGGTGGACATACAGTCGATTTCCACCCTGGGAAAGAGGCTGCCAGTCTCGGATCTACTAGCAAATCTGTTTCAGCATTTCTGATTGCTTTCATAGGCGTCTGTTCTTTGGGTTCCCCTTGGAGCCAGTTGTAGTGTTAATTAATGGACACAGGTTCATTTTATATTTGTCTGAGAACCCAGATTCTTACTTTAAAAAAATCTTTGGCACTGATTTTCTTATCCCTTTACAAATTGGAAAGGCATGAACAGGGCAGAAATGAAGACTGATCAAGCAATCGAGACCCTATTTTAAATTGACATGGCTTATAATTGCCAAGATATGGAAGCAACCTAAGTGTCCATCAACAGATGGATGGATAAAGATGGGGTGTATATATACATAATGGAATACTACTTAGCCATAAAAAAAGAATTAATTTTTGCCATTTGCAACAATGTAGATGGACCTGGAGGGTATTATGCTTAGGGAAATAGCTCAGACAGAGAAAGAGAAATACTGTATGTTATTACTTATATGTGGAATCTAAAAAATACAACAAACTAGTGAATATAACAAAGAAGAAAGAATCATAGATTCAGAGAACAAACTAGTGGTAACCAGAGGGGAGAGGGCAAAGGAGAAGGGCAAGATAGGGGTAGGGATTTAAGAGGTACAAACTACTATATATAAAGTAAATAAGCTACAAAGATATATTGTACACACAGGGAATAGAAGCAATATTTTATAATAACTATAAATGCAGTATAAGCTATAAAATTTTGAATCACTATGTTGTACACCTGAAATGAATATAATATTGTAAATCAACCATACCTCAATTTTAAAAATTATTAAGTTAAGAAAACAGAAAAAAATGGCATAGATCTAGTAACCCATATTGCTTGGTAAAGTCATTCAACCAGTTATTAATCCACTTAACCGTAACAGTGTACCTCTACTTTCAAACCAGCTCATAAGTCCATGTGTGCATAAATTCAGTGCGATCACGGTGGGGTAAAACTTGCCGTCCCCGGCGCATTCTCACCTGTGATGAATGTGGGTCTGACTTCCAGAACTTTCAGATCAGTTACAGATTTCTCCTCCTTGCTCATTTACATTCCATTGGTTACCTTTTGCCCAAATAGACCCATTTTACTGCCACTGAAAATTCGTAATGATCTTGTTGGCTGGTACTGAACAGAAGAAATGCAATGCTTTGGAGAAGAGGAGTTTGGGGGTTGGTTGGTTGTTGGAAACAATGTGTTAAGTGAGTGCAGTTAAGGGCTGTTAACCAGCCTGCAGGACATAATGCCCAAACAGCTCTGAGAATTAGGAGGTGGCCACAGTGATTGCATTTGGGGCTGAGAAACAGTGCGACAGCTGAGGATGCAGGCGGACAAAATGGAGGAGAGGGCGTAACAGACACTGAATGGTGCATGTACTCATTTTGGGTCACTGGAAATAGGGCCCTTCCTCCCCCTAATGATATTATAATGATAAATAAATGTTAATCTGGTCCTAAGCAAGCCTGTGTCTAGGGGCTGTGCCTTGAAAAGACAGGAGGGTTTTGAGAGTAGACTTTTCAGCAGACAGAGGGTGAGATCCAGGACACGAAGGATTGAGTTACGACTCTGAGAGCTGGTGAAGAGGCCTGGGTGCTGGAGACCTTCTTGGGTATTACCGACCGTACCCCCGTGCAGGGTCAGGTCTAAGTACCTGATAAATCAGGATTATGGCTCCACAGTGCCTCATGTTGGCCATCGCTGCACTAAAAATAACTTTAGAAGGAACAGGAGAGGTGAGGTAACAAACTGCAGCAACTTGGCAGGACACTGCTTAGCGCTGACTGTGTTCACATTCCCCAGGAACTCTTGACAGTGGGGATGGCCATGCCCACCTCACTGCAGTTGCCAGTGGGTCGAGCCCCACCGTGAAATTTCACTCTGGACCAGCTTTGTTTGCAGCTATGAAAGATCTGCTAAAAGGTTTCTGGGTCCTGTTCTCACTCACATCTCTCAACCTTCTCTCCAAGGATGGGAAGCTGATTAAATGACTTGTTCAAGTCCTGACCTGGTATGTTTAACACTTTTTCTAATTTACTGGGTTAGCCATAGAAAGAAATTAAGTTAATCTTACATAACACAGTTGTACCTTCAAAAGATTAATTTGTCATCAGTGTGTGGGCTGTATTAGGAGGGTGCAGAGAGAGGTGAGCAGGGAACTTGAAGGAGACTGTGCTCGCCGGCCGTTGTACAGATGACAGTGGTGGTTGACAGTGCAAGATGCTACGGAGAAGACGAGGCGAGTGAAGGCTTTCAGACAGAGCAAGTAGAAGGTCATTGGTGGTCCTGGGGTCGAGGTAGACACCAGAAGGAAGGAAGTTAAGGAAAGGGTGGGGGGAGGGAAGGCGATGAAGACCACAGGTGTAAACTTCTCTTCCAATCAAATTGACCTGAAGACAAGGGAAGGGGTGGGATGGTGGCATGAGTGGGAAGGAGAGCTATTTTGGAGGCTGAGTAGTTTGAGAACAGTCACGAAAAGAGGGGAAGGAATGAACATATATGGAAAGACTGAAGATAAGAACAGAAAGAGGAGATGGGGTGGAATCCCAGTGCTATTGGAAGGGGTCGCCACTGAGAGGACAAGTATAAGGAAGGAGGAACCAAGGGGAGGAAGGAGGATCCTTGTTCCTGAGAAGAGAAGAAAGATGACGGTACAGAGGGAGAGTCAGGAAAGTGCTGACACAGAGCAAAGGCGTGTTGAAATAGGTCACTCCAGACACTCGCAAGTATTCTAAGATCTGAGGATGAGGAATGGACGGAGCTGAAGAGTCAGTTAATCACCCCTTCAGATGCCTTCACTTTGCACTGCTCCTTGGTGCCCTCATGCCCTTGACCTTCCATTGCATCCAGTCTGCTCAACCCTCCCTCTGGGACGACCCCATCACCTGTCAGGTTAATGGGTGTGCACCCCAGGGCTGCATGAGGCTAAGGGGAAATCACTCGAGCCAAGTCCACCTTTCACAGCCCCGCTGGGATAGAGGTGCCATCCGTTCTCCCAGGCTCTTCCCCCCAGGCTGCTGCTTTGAAACTCACTCAGGATTAAAAGTGTAGCTGAGTCCATCTGGGCTCTCCTTGTCAGACCATGAGTATTTCAGATACGCATTTTGGGGCTCTGGGTGATAGAATGGTTTTCAACATTAACAGAAATGGTGCTTCATAAACATAGTGTGTGTATATGTATTTTCTAGGAAAAAAGACTGGAAGCTGATACATCAAAGTATTTATTTTTCATCTAACGAGTTTTCCTGGTGCTCAGGGAAACCATTACCCTGCTTTCTTGGACTTCATATTCTACTGAGGTAGTCAGGTAATAAGCAACAACTACAACAAAATAATCACAGTAATCATAACCTACCAAAGCTGTGAACAAAAATAAGGCAGAGTAAGAGCATAGAGGGCGTGGGAGAAGGGACAGTGGTCTCTCAAGATGGTAAGATTACAGATAGTTTGTATTCTTTTTTTGTGTTTTTCTGTATTTTCCAAGTTATTTATGGTAAAATGCATTCCTTCTGTAATTAGAAAAAAACAGAAGTGACTTGGAAAAAAGTTCCGTGAAGTGGCACTGACAGACTGTCAGACTTCTTTTCACTTTCTTTCTTTTTTTTTTTTCTAAATTTTGTTTTTTATTGAAGTGCAGTTGATTTACAAGGTTACAGCAAAGCGATTCAGTTATCCACATACATACAGATATGTACATATATGTAATTTTCTACCTAGCTCTTTTTTGACAAAGGTCTTTGACTTGTTGTTTACTGATCCACTGGACGCGAGGTGTGCTTTTCACGGGAGAGAACAGGAAGAAAGAAAGGGCAGGTGGATTTAGTATTTTTTCTTCATGTACTTTAGCCTGTGAGCAAAGTGCAAGAAACCCAGCACTGATCAGGTAGCTCATGGGAAGAAGTGATTTGGCAGAGCGCTAAACAGTGCCTCACGTATTTCCCTCCTCAGTTATGTGTCTATGGCCACAGCCAAAAAAAGGGCACCTCTGGGATTGTCCGAAAACCCACTGCCTCCTCATGGGGCACGGGGCCCAGCCTCGGAGCCCCATGGCTGTGATGGTTGAGTCTCTTTCTGTGGCTGTGGCCTCTGTACCCACCTGGTGCCACCACGGAAGGTCATCTACAGCCCCCGGCTTGGAGCACCTGTCTGAAACCTGATTAGCTGTTATCAAGTTCATGGAGCAAAGTCGTGCAAGGGTGATAAATGGATAAGAAGCGGCTTTGGAATTCAGCACAGAGAATCTGAGGAATTGAAACGAACCATAGGTTGGTGTTTTTAGAGAAACTAGGTATCAAGACCCCGCTGTTCGGAGGGACAGTGGGGAGCTGCCGTGGCCGCGGACGGACGTTCCGTCCTTCTGCGAAGCTGGTGCCTCTGCATCTCTAGGTGACTCATATGCGGGTGTAGACGTTCTTGGGACATGCTGGCTTTTCCTAATACGCTCCAGAACATTCTCTCCCCACCTAGTACTTTATCAAAAAGAAAGCCTTTCATTCCAGAATTAAAGATAAGGATGAGCATGTAAATGCTGTGCTGTGGCAAGCTTAGTAAGACATGGTTCCAGCCCCTCAGGGGAACAGTGAGGTAAGAGGTCAGGCCAGGAGCACATAAAGAAGGGACGAGAAGACATGGGAGGCAGTGAACACAAGAATGTGGTCCCTAAATACGGTCCCCCGTGTGTCACACAGCTATAATTTTCATCAATTATACAATTTAAATATGCATGAATTGTCAGGGTTTTTTCTGTCGAAAGAAATATTTTTCTCTGGGATACCATTAATTGAATCCATTCCATAACTTACCACTGTCTGACAGCCCAGGTCACTCAAAGAATTCCAGTCTGATCACACACTGGTCAAACATAGTGGCCCCTTCAGGTCAGCTGATCAGCCCTTGTACCCAAACTGTGGGGCGCTTTGATTTGGAACTTTAAAAGTCACGTGAATCAACTACCTAGTGAATTCCCGTATCAATCATGTGAGTGAACTGTAATAATACAGTAAGATTTTACATCCGGGTATTAGTTTCCTGTTGCTGCTGTAACAGATGGCCGCAAACTTAGTGGCTTAAAGAAACACAATTTATTATTTGACTGTTCTGGAGGTCAGAAGGCCCATACGAGTTTTAAAAGGCTGAAATCAAGATGTTGGCAGGGCTGCGTTCCTTCTGGAATCTCCAGAGAGAATCTGGGTTTGTTTTTCTTTGTTTGTTTGTCTTACCTTTTTTTGGAGGCTGCCCTCATTCCTTGGCTCATGGCCTTACTCTTCTGTCTTCAAAACACATCGCTTCAACCTCTGCCTCTGTCCTCCAATCTCTTTATTCTGACCTTAACCCTCTTGCCTCCCTCTTTACTTTGATTGTTGTAAAATATATATGGCATAAAATTTGTCACATAACCATTTTTTTCCTTTTTTTAAAGAATTTTTTAACTTGAAAATTTTTCCCTTGTTGTTCTTTTTTTTTTTTTTTTACTTTTTTTTAATTGAGTTATAGTCATTTTACAATGTTGTGTCAAATTCCACTGTAGAGCACAATTTTTCAGTTATACATGAACATACATAAATTCATTGTCATATTTTTTTCACTGTGAGCTACCACAAGATCTTGTATATATTTCCCTGTGCTATACAGTATAATCTTGTTTATCTGTTCTACATTTTGAAATCCCAGTCTGTCCCTTCCCACCTTTTAAAATTTTTATTTATTTATTTACTTGGAGGGGGTAGGTAATTAGGTTTTTATTTATTTATTTATTTTATTTTTAGAGAAGGTGCTGGGGATTGAACCCAGGACCTTGTGCATACTAAGCACGCACTCTACCACTTGAGCTATAACCATTTTCTTCAGTGTACAATTCAGTGGCATTAATTACATTCACAATGTAGTGCAACCATCTCCACTATCTGCAGAACCCTTCCTCACCCAGAGACTGTGCACCCATGAAGCTCTCACTCCGCCTCCCTCCCCGTCCCAGCTGATGGTAGCCTCGATTCTATTCGCCGTCTCTACGAATTTGCCTCTTCTACATATTTCATGTACACGGAGCCGTGCAGTATTTATCCTCTTGTGTTTGGTGATTTCACTTAACATAAAGTTTCCAATGTTCCTCTGTGTTGTAGCATATTTTAGAGCTTCATTCCTTTTGTGGCTAAATAAGATTCCATTGAATGCATACCCCACATTTTATCTATTCATTGGTTGATGGACACTTGGCTTGCTTCCATTTTTTCAATATTGTGAATAATGATGCAATGAACCCTGGAGTACAAGTTTCTGTTTAAGTTCCTGTTTTCACTTCTTTTGGTTGTATATCTAAGAGTAGAATTATGGGATTATATGAAAATTCAGTGTTTAGATTTTTGAGGAACTGCCAAACTCTGTTCCATAGGAACGGCACCATTTTACATGCCCACCAGCAATGTGGGTGGGTTCCAGTTTCTCCACATCCTCACCAACCTTTGTTACTGTCTGTCTTTATGATTATCGTTAGCCTCGTGAGTGTGAGCTGGTTTCTTGTGGTTTTGATTTCTTCAGTGACGAATGAGGTAGAAGCATCGTTTCATGTGCTTCTTGGCCATTTGTATATCTTCTTTGGAGAAATGTCTATTTAAGTCCTTTGCCCATTTTCAATTGGGTTGTTTGTCTTTTTATTGCTGAGTTGTAGGAGTTCTTTATATATTCTGGATAGTAATCTACTATCAGACATTTGATTTGCAGATATCAAGAAAGACAACCCATTCTCTTGATAGCATCCTTTGATGCACAAAAGCTCTGCCTCCCTCTTATAAGGATTCTTGTGATTATACCCAGTAATCTAGGATCAGCTCCCTAGTGCAAGATCCTTAATATAATCACATCTGCGAAGTCTGTCCCTTTTGCCGTGTATCATATTCACAGCTTCTGAGGTTAGGAGGCGGACATCTTTGGGGGTGCCAGTATTCCATCTACCACAATCCATTTCAAAATGGCTACAAGGTCAGAAATTGTGAATGTATTTATGCAAAAAAGATGTAAACAAGCAACCTTGAAATACAACAACCTGCCTTGATGCAGCTGTCATTTAGGGCTTCTGCCCTGAATGCCCCTTTCACTCTGTGCTGTGTTACTTAACTTCTCTGGATTACTCAACTTCTCTGTTCATTCTTAACATGAGATGAATTGTCCTTCCTCTTTTCCTCCTGTGGGTCTTTAGGGTGAGTGATGAATAATAGACCCAGTTGGGGCTTTTTTTGTCATCTGCCTCAACCAGAAGTTCCAAATAGAAAAGCCATTTTAGGGAACAACAAGAGGTGTGCCGTGAGTGCAAAAATGCAAGCCAACAAATAAGGTTTATGTTTGCATCAGGATCAGAAGGGAAAATAACAGGCCAACGAGGATTAATGAGACCATGTCTCAGAAAACCTTTGAGCTCTTTGGAGGAAAAGGGCTTCGTAACTTCGTAAATGCAAGCATCTCTACGCCTCTCACCTTTTTTCCTCACTAACAGCTGTGTTGCCTTTTTATTCCTTGTATCTATCACAGCACCCTGTAATTATTGGAAATAATAATTGTGCTTGGGTGGAAATGTGGCAGAGAGTGAGGATACCTTGGTAAGAACATAGGACTAGATGCTGGATCAGCATCAGGGGAGGGCCTGTCCCACAGTCACAGGACCTGAAAAGTCAGCCCTTTTCCTATGTTCCCCAAACCTTAAAAACAAGTGTATGTATGTTAGAGTCATTTCACTACTAGGAATCTATCCTAAAGAAATGATTAGCAACGCAGGCTAAGATATGTACCAAAGATGTTTGGCAGCCTTATTTGTAATCATGAAAAACTGGAAACAACCTAAATGTTGCTCCCGGCAGTTGGGAAGAGTTAGGTAAATTCCAGCCTGAAACGCCATGTGGTATAAATGCCGCCGTTCACCGTCTCAATGGATAATTTTAATGATGTTAGGAAATGAGTCTGATCAAATGTAACAGAAAAAAGCAAGACTGATTTCAATATAAGCCGTGTTCTCACAACATAATATACTGGTAGGGAGAAAAAGGGGGGAAAACAAAACAAGGAATGCACCAAACGTGACTGCGTGGTATTTCTGCGTGGTGGGACTCTGGGTGGGAGTCCAGTGACCCAGGGAGCTGGTTCTCTGGTCTCCTGTGTTGCCCTTTCCTGCAGATGATGCTAACGCATTGCGTGGTTTTGTGATATTTGCCCTGCTCTGAGGAAAGGTCAGAGAACTGAAGTGCTAAAAAGAAAAATTAGGAGAAAACCATGGCTAACGAGTGCTGAGATTTACTAGGCGTTGTTTTCGAAACTTCGTTTAAGAGTGTTGAGAATGGAAGTGAAGATGACAAGACAATCCGGTTTCTCTGCCTCCTTCGCTGTAAATGTAACTATTTCTGACACGTTAAGCACAGCATTTTTGGTTGGCCTTGTGCTGACGCTGCGTTCGGCAGGGCCTCCTCAGTCGTTTCCCTGCCCTTGTGGGCTTAGCTGTATCCCCTACAAATCCATATATTGAAGCCCTAACCGCCAGTACCTCAGAATGTGACTGTATTTGGAGATAGGGCCTTTAAAGAGCTAACTGAGACAAAACTGGGAAATATGGATGGGCCCTAACCGAATACAACTGGTGCCCTTGCAAGAGAAGATGAGGACACAGATACCCGTGGAAGGAATGTTTGTGTCCCCACAAAAGGCATATGTTGAAACCTAACCCCCCAGTGGGGTGTTGTTGGGAGGTGAGGCCTTTGGGGTGATTAGGTCATGTGGGTGGGGCCCTCCTGAATGGGACTAGTGCCCTTATAGAAGGGACGCCAGGAGCTCCCTCGCCCCTTCCACCCCGTGAGGACACAGGAAGGAGGCGGCTGTCTGTGAGCCAGGAAGGGGGCCTTCACCAGACACCAAAGCTTGTGGTGGTCTTGGACGTCCAGCCTCCA
Organism: Camelus ferus; assembly: GCF_009834535.1. NCBI lineage: Eukaryota > Metazoa > Chordata > Mammalia > Artiodactyla > Camelidae > Camelus > Camelus ferus. The sequence goes on from NC_045730.1 coordinate 22,283,984, forward strand.
GACGTGTGAGAAAAGACATTTCTATTGCTTAACGCCCCCCAGTCTGTGGTATGTTACCGGCAGCTCCAGCAGATGAAAACACAGACATATGTATTTAAATGTCTTTATACCCATTTTTGAGGAGCCCAAACACCTCAAGACAGCAATGGCTGTGAACAGTTAGTGCTAGGAAGGCGGCTGTGGGCCGGGGAGGTGGGTGGAGGTGAGTATGTGCTTAAAGCTTGTACGCAGTAGTAAAGGGAGGAGGTGCTAGGGGTTTTCTGTTTTTTGTTTTTTTCAATTGGAACTTAAAATAAATTGCCCTCCTAGCAGTCAGGATGAGTGAAAGGCACCCAGTTTCCTTCCCTTTCTGTTTGTGTGAGTGCAACGAGGGCAAGGCCCACTCACCGTGAGGAGTCCTGGCCTCGCCCGCGCAGAACGCCTGACCCAACTCCGCAGCTGAGGTCAAAGTCCTTCCCACTACACAGAGGGTCCCGAGAGGTAAGGACTACTTTAAAAGCAATGGCAGTGGGTCAAGTTCAGTTCCACCGGGCAGGGTCCACACCGAACAGGAGCTTGAGGAAGGGGGCTGCCTGTTCACGGCTCTGGGGCCTGGCCCTGCCTGGGCCTCCGTGGGGCTGAAGGAGTCATTCAGATCTGGGGGTTCTGCCCTCGAGATTACTCTAAGGCTGCTCCCCCTCTTCCCACTGCTCGGGACCTGAGCCAAGAGGACATTCGGTATCCTTGTCATCCAGCCTTTCCTGCTTTTCCTCCATTTCAGTGGCCCAGGCCTGTGCAGCGCCACGGGCTCCCAACAGCGCGGGATGTGTTTCTGAGCCAAGGAACGCTGACCCCGCAACCGAATCCGCACGCGCGGTGCGCGCTCTGCTCTGCCAGCGGCTCTAACGTTGCTTCCTCAGTAAGAACTTCTGAATAACGGGGCCCGACCACTGCATGTGTCCCCGCTGCAGGCCTGGGGTTGCTTCCGCTGCTTCTGTCTGAGAGGTTTAAGCGATAACATGATGGAGCAACTGAGAAAATCACAGAGGTAACCATCTCTCTCCAGTGCCAAGGAGCAGCAACCCTCCCTCCGCGGCCTGCCTGTCCTGGGGGGTGGGGGCCCGGCTGAGTCCAGGCTGACTCCTCCTAAGAACCAGGAAAGGGGCCGTGGGTAACCCTGGCCTTTTCACACCAGCAGGGGGCCCCTGGCATATGTTGCCTGAGGGTGTCTCTGCTCATACAGCAATTTTTTCGGAGGTGATAAAATGATTAGTGCTGGATGATTTCTTATCCCTTCTGGTTTCTACCCCTTCAGGCCCCGTGCTGGGAAGCGATGTTGGAATATGGTGAAAGGCTGAAACCTAGCTGCTTGTGGGCTGCAAACTCAGCCTTTAATTTTAAAAGTTAGTGTTTTATTGTGAAACATGGATTCTTCTAGTACATGCAATAATGTCCGTTGGCATGTAGCACAGTCTTAAAAAAAAAATTTGCCTGGGCTCAGGAACCAGTCTGCCTGAGTCTAAATCCTAGCTCATCCAGTGAGAAGCTGTGTGAGCTTAGGCCTGTTACTTAACATCTCTGGTCACTAGTTTCCTTGTTTGTAAAAAGAGGTTTGATGATGTCATACCTACCTTAACAGATTCTTATGAGGGGTCGTATGAGTTTTAAACAAGGAAAAATTTAGAACAGTGCTGTGCATAAAGGAAATAGTCAATAAATAATAATAATTATTTTCTTTTTTTTATTGTGATCAAATATACATAACATAAAATTTACCATTTTAACCATTTTTGAGTGCACAGTTCAGTTAAGTGCTTCCACATTTTTGTGCAACCATCACCACCATCCACCTCCAGATCTCCTTCATCTTGCAAAACTGAAACCCTCTACTTATTAAGCAATAACTCCCTGTCTCCCTCTCTCCCCAACCCCGGTGACCCCTGTTCTATGAATTTAACTAGTGAGGTTCCTCATAAAAGTGGAATCATACAGCATTGTTTTTTTGTGACTGGCTTCTGCTTAGCGGAATGACCTCAAGTTTCATCCGTGGCATAGCCTGTGTCAGAATTTCCTTCCTTTTTTTAAATTTAATTTTTATTTATATATTTTAAAACTTTTAATTAATTTATTTATTTTAATTTTTATTTATTTATTTTTTATTTTGGGGGAGGTAATTAAGCTTTTAAAATTAATTTATTGATTTTTAAAATTTTTAAATAGAATTTTGTTTTCTTTTTCAGTTTTATTAGGCAGAATTATTAAGGTTAATTTATTGATTTTAATGACAGTACTGGGGATTGAACTCAGGACCTGGTGCATGCTGGGCACACACTCTACCCCTGGGCTATATCCTACCCCCCCACCAGAATTTCCTTCCTTTTGAAGGCTGAATAATGTCACCTTGTGTGTGTGCACCATGTTGTGTTCATTCATTCATCTGTAAATGGACAGAGTGGTTGTTTCCACATTTCAGCTCTTGTGAATAACACTGCTGTGAACTTGGCTGTGCCAATATGCATACGCGTCCGGCTTTCACTTCTTTGGGATACTTCCCTAAAAGTGGGATTGCTGGATTATAGGGTAACTCTATGTTTAATTTGTTTAGGAACCATCCTAGTGTTTTTCACAACAGCTGCACCATCATTCTCATGGTTTTAAGCACTAGCTACAGGCTGATGGGGGCCAGCTTTCTATCTACAACTTTATACCTTTCCTGAGCTGTAGGTAGGCAGTTGCCTCCTCGATCTCGTCAGTGAGGTGTCTCGCAGGCATCTTGAGTTTAAATGTGTCCCAAACTGCACCTCTTGACCTTGCTCTTCCCCAGTTTGGTACATGGCACTGAGCATCTTGTTGCTCAAAATGGAAAGCTTCAAGCAGGACCAGCTGCATAATTTACCAGGCCTGGTGCAAGATGAAGGCAGGGAGCCCAAGCCAAGAGCAGGGAAGCCAGTTCCCCCTTCTTACAGGTCTGTGCCCCAACCCACAGTGGAGCAGCCACCCCAGGGGGATTGCTGCCTTCGTGCTGGGATGTGCCCAGGACCTTGACCTGAGAGCCTCCACTGAGGTCCCCCCTAGCCCAGGGTGTGGACGGCTGTCGGCACTGGCCACATGCCCATGTAGCTGCCCATGAATCCTTCCATAAACTCTGAATTTCTGTTTTCTCCTTACCCTCCGCCTTCCCTTCATCAGCAAGACCCGTGAGCCCCACCTCTAAAACCAGCCTCCACTCCTCACTGACTCTCCTGCTGTTAGGAACACCCAAACCGCCATCGCCTCCCTCTTAAAACCCCCCATCTGGTCTCTTTCGCTCACACTTGCCCCTCCTGCCATGTTCCACATGAGAGCCAGAGTCATCGTTTCCAAAAATCAGGGAGTCCATGTTCACTGCCCAGTTTAAAAACCTTCGTGGGCTCCTTGCCACACTTACAGTGAGATGTCAGCTCCTCGCCAAGGCCGGCAAAGGTAGGCTCCTCCCAGCCCTGCCCTTTCCTCTGTTCTCCTCCGGGCGTGGTGTCCTGCCTCCTACACCCAGAAGATGCCAAGCCTACAATGGCCCCTGGGCAGGATTTCTCCATCTCAGCATCATTGACATTTTTGGGTTGGGGTTGGTTTGTTTGTTGTCTTTTTTTAAAACTTAGCTTTACTTATTTGTTTGTTTTTGTTTTTTAATGGAGGTGTGGTGGCTTGAACCCAGGACCTTGTGAGTGCTAGGCAGGCTGGCCACCACTGAGCTCTGCCCTCCCCCGCACCGCTGACATTTTGGACAATCCTTTGCACAGGGGTTTGTCCCCTGCACTGTGGGAGTTTGGCAGCACCCCTGGCCTCTAACCATTAGGTGCCACCGGCACTGTCCCCACCACCCCCTTGTGAGGACAAAATGTCCCCGGACATTACCAGATGTTCCCCAGGGGCCACCCCTTCCCTATTCCTCAGAACATTCTTTGGAAACTTAGGGCACTGTTTCCTCCCTCTGGTTGGATCATTGCCTCCCTTCCCACCACCTTCACCCTTCTGGCACCTTCTTGTCCTTCAGAGAGCAATTTAAGTGTCAAAAAATGTCACTTTCCCTGATCCACCAATATAAAGTGACCTCTCAGTCACACTCTGTTGTTGTTGTTGTTGTTTGGTGGGGAAAGTACTTAGGTTTGTTTGTTTATTCTTAGAGGAGGTACAGGGGATGGAACCCAGGACCTCATGCGTGCTAAGCACACGCTCTACCACTTGAGCTGTACTCTTCTGCCAGCCACACTATTTTCAATTGCTGTGTGAACACTCACCAGGCTCCCATATCTCCTTTGTTTAATTATTTGTTGGTTTACTTCCCGCCCCCCTCCCGCAGCCCCCGCCAGGAGACAGGTTCCTTGAGGCTGGTCAATTGCTCGGTCTCGTTGAGTCCTGTGTTCCTGATGCCTAGCGTGGGTCCGGGCTCAGAGTAGGTGCTTAGGACATAATTGCTGAACGAATGAATTCACAACCCTCTGAAACCCGTATCTTCATTGTTTCTGTGTGTGTTTCAGGCCATGTTCATTTCTTTCCAGTTCTTTCTCTTCCTCCCTTTTCCAGCACCTGCTTTCCTCTTCTGGTCCCCACTTCTGCTCTGTTGTCCTTTTTCCTTCTCTCCAGCCCCGGTGATGTTTCCCACATGAACTTGCTTCAGCATCTTTCATGACAGGAGCACCAGCTAGACAAACACGACCCAGATAAAGTCTTGGTGAAGTCGAATTAGCAGCAGGACCTCATGGCCAAGGTCACTGGACTTCACACAGCAGGGGGCCTCCCAGGACACAGAGGATCCCAGGCGTTCTAGGAGCCAGACAGGGCGGCCCAGGTGGGAACCCCGGGGCCTCTCACTCGGTCCCTTGTCCTTCGCTCTGAGTGTTGGCCTCACTCCTCTCTTACGGACCAGTCCCCGGTGCGCTCAGCTCATCCAGGGGACACGTGGCAGCCATCAATTCTCCCAAGGCTTTACCAAAGAAACTAGGCAGATTGAGTTAAAGTGTCTTTATCCCAGACTCAAACCAACCGCCAGGGCGAGGATCCCTTGGCTCACCTTGGGGAGGAGACTTTGTTGAGTGTCCCCATGTCCAGGCGCCTCCAGGGGATGAGAATGCAGTAGAGGACACCCCAGAAGAATTCTCTTGTCCTGGGATTTGTGTTCCCTGACCTGCACTCAGTTTGTTGCTAAGCACCAGTGAAGAACCAGGCCCGACCCTTGTACCCAAGGATACAGTGAGCAGAGCACACAGACATAACTGCACATGGTGGTACATTAAACAACTCATTTAGTCAGTAGTCTAGGCTGACATAGAACAGGGGGGACTTGGTTTGAGAAACTCAGGAAAAAAATTTTTTTAATATGAATTAAATGAACGTTGTTTTTTCAACAGAGAGGTTGTGAAGTTAGTATAGAGGTTCTCATATATCCCAAACCTGGTTTCTCCTGCATCTTAGCATCTTCCATGACGATGGCCCATTTGTCACAGGGATGAGCCAATGTGGATACATCGTTATTAACAAAAGCCCCTCTGCTTTTCAGATTTCCTTAGTTGGTACCTAATGTCCTTTTTCTGTTCCAGGATCCCATCCGGGATCCCACATGTCTCTCTGGACTCCTCTTGGCTGTGACAGTTTCTTGAATTTTTGCTGGTTTTGATGCCCTTGACAGCTTGGAGGACAGCTAGTTAGGTATTTAGTAGGATCCACCCCTCTGGTGGAATTTTCCTCGTGGTTAGACGGGGGTTATGGTTTCTGGGAGGGAGATCACAGAGGTGAAGTGCCATCTTCATCCCATCCTGTCAAGGGTACGTCCTAGCAAGTGACCTGTCGCTGCTCACGGCTACCACGACCGCCTGGCTGACAGAGTGTGCGTCAGGTTTCTCTGCTGCGATGCGCTTCCCCTCCCCCATTCCACACGGTAGTGCAGCCACATCTGGGGGGAGGGTGGGGATGCTTCACCTCCTTGGCAGTGGGTGTTGTTTTTATTCGCTTTATTGAGGTACAATTTACATACTACCAAATTCACCCATTTTAAGCGAACACTTCAACGAGTTTTAGTAAATGTAGATAATTGTGCCTGAGGGAAATGGTCTTCGAGCTGACAGCCAAAGAATGAGGAGGATTTAACTAGGCAGAGGTGGGGAAGGACTGCTGTAGGCAGAGGTACCTGTGTGCATCAGCCTCTCAGGGGAGCACGGCGCTTGGGTGAGTCCTGAATCACCTAGAAAAGGTAGACTGTCGCCCTCCTTCATAAACATCTTCCTCAGAACATTTAAAAGTCAACAGCATTTTATTGCCTAAATGAATACCAGTTCTGTGAAACACATGTCTGTCTAGAACAATCCAATCCCTGTTGGTTTATCCAAGGTTTCACTGTAACAAGAAATAAATATTAGGTTAGTACAATGGTCCCTGAGGGGGGAATAAAATTGTTAATAAAATTTCTTCCCTTTCTCAAGTCTTGTTTAAGTGAGAATGTAAAGTCTATGTACTAATTCCTCTCCGGTAAGTCCCTGATTTGTTTCCCTTTGGAACAAACCCACTGTATCAAAGTGAGAATGAGAAGGTGACTCTGAACGTAGTTCCTTTCCCTTCAGGGGTAGAAGAAGGGGAAGGAGCTATATTCCAAAACGTGTCCTCAGACAAACTTAGAATCTGAAAAACTCCAGGGAGCAAAAGCACGAAAGGGCTATTTTCATGTGGGAAGTATCTGAGAGGCTCTGTCAGGGCTCCTGGGGGACACTGGAAATCCCTGGCACGTGTAAGCGCCATGTTGGTCAGGATAGGTAGGGTGTCCCAAGGAACCGCATATTCTCCTCGGCTTAATGCCATAGGTCACTGATGTAAGCCGGGGGCTCTCCTTGGTGGCTTTCCTCCAATACTAGGCTCTACCGCTCTTACCATGGTGTCACCTTAATCACGCAACTCAGAAGTTTGCTGCAGAAGAGGAAGCATGTGGATGATGACAGGGTTTTATGACTCAGTCTGGAGCTGGTATGCATCGCTTCTGCCCACATCCCTTTGGTCAGAACCCAGTTACATAGGCGCAGCTTAAGTGCAAGGGAGGCTGGGAAATGAAGCCTTCTTGTGTTTGCAGGAAGAAGAAGATAAAAAGGGATTAGGTGAATGTATAGTATTGCCTTTGCCATAAGCTCTTGACTTTTCTTATTTGATGCTTTTCAAATTATAAATGCATGCTCATTGTAACAAGTGAAACAGTGTATAAGGCGAGACCAGTCATCCTCCGACCTCCAGTCTCTCCACACATTCCCTTCCTTGCCAGTCCCGCCACACCTCTGTGCTTGTTCACGTAACTGTCTTCCGTGTATATGTGTGACTCAGGAGAAATAACTCTGGAAGGCACTTCTGAACTGGAGGTTTTTATGATAAAGCTTCTGGAATTGCTAAGAAACACGGGAATGGAACGTTCAACCAAGAGGTGCCTCATGTTGACATTCTAGTAGGGCTAGAATTTTTGCTGGAATTTAAAATCCAGTGCTTTGTTGACTTTTCTCGGCTCACTGCTGGCTTTTGGCATTCACCTCTGCCTCTGGGAAGGCATCCTGGGCCCCCGTCACTGTTAGAGGCTCTGCTTCTGAATGGTGGACCCAGCTGGAGCTGTGGCATCGGAAAGATCTGGGTTCAGATCCTGGCTCTGCCTCCTGCAGTCTCTGTGACTGGACAAGTAATAAACTCTTCCGAGCATCATGGAAGCATGATGACCTCTTACTTGAAACAGAGACTGTTACCTACCCCTGTGGTATGCACAGCTCCTACTCATAAGTCTCCCAGGTGCTGGAGTATCTATGACATCTTAGTAGCCACAACTAGAGACCAAGGCAACTGATATTTAAAATACACACAGTGTGACCAAGCAGCTGGGGTGATCTCTATAAAACCAAGTGCCATAGATGGGGAGGAAAGGAAGAGAAAATACAGACTTACCAATGTTAGTGGGCTGAATCTGGAGTATTCATTTTGGAAGGAAGGAAGACATGTAGGTAAATGAAGATTGGGAGATGCAAAAGTTATTAGAAACATGTGGAGACTGATAAGGTCATTTGGCTACCAATTTTCCTCTTCATTAGTTATGCATAGCTCCCATCAACAGGGCCAGGGTCCCGCTGTGACAGACCTTCTTTGTTAATGACCCAGTGGAACAAAAGATTCATTGGAGCCTGGAGGTGTCCCCAGAGGAGGAGATTGGGTCTGCCCAGAGCTTTAAGTTTGTTTGCCAATTTAATGTAACAGCGGTCTAAAACCAGAGGAGCCCAACGAAGGGGCAAGTGGCAAATTTGGCCAAAGTTGAGAGGGTGGTGGGAAGAAATGTTGACAACCTAAAAATTAAAAACAGAAAGATCCTGTCATGGACTCAGCAAAATGAGGACAAAGAAGAGGACGGAAACATGAAAACTTGGGTATTTACAAACATACTTTGGAGAAATTGTGGGTTTGGTTCCAGGCCACCGCCATAAAGCGAATATTACAATAAAGCCAGTTGCACAAATTTTTTGGTTTCCCAGTGCATTTAAAAGTTATGTTTACACTATACCACAGTCTATTAAGCACCTAACACTTTAATGTCTAAAGAAACAGTGTAAATAACTTAATTAAAAAATACTTTTTGCCAATAAATGCTAACCATCATCCAAGTTTTTCAGCGAGTAGTATTAGTCAGGTCAGAGATCACTGATTACCATAACAAATATAATCATAATGAAAAAGTTTGAAATATTGTGAGAATTACCAAAATGTGATACAGAGACACAAGTGAGCAAATGCTGTTGGGAAAATGGCACCCATAGACTTGCTTGACACAGGGTTGCCACAAACCTTAATTTGTAAAAAAAAAAAAAAAAAAAAAAAGATATGGCTGTGAAGTTCAATAAAGCAAAGTACAATAAAACAAGGTCTGCCTGTTCACAAGTGTCAAAAAAAAAAAAAAAAAACCCACAAAAAAACAAAAAACCAAAGAAGCATTCATCAGTAAGAGTTCAGTCAGAAATACCAGAAATCACCAAAGGTATTTCAAACAGAGAGGGATTTAATACAGGGAATTGAGTCATAAAACTGGTGGAAGCGCTGGGAGAGCAAAAATGCGAGATGAGAAATGCAGGGAGATGGGAACACATTCCGTGCAGTGTAATTCTGGATGTTGAAAGCTGTTCATGACCTGATGTTCTAAGAACAGCTCTGTAGTGTTTCTGTTCTTTGTGCTGCCCACGTGTATGGGTTAGATTATAATCCCAAGGCTCAGTTTTATGGCCTGTACCACGTGCAGTGCCCTGTATGGCCAGGACAATGGTGTTGTAGTGACAGACAGGCTGTGAGAGCCGGTCCATGGTGTCTTAAACTTTGGCGAGAGGGCCATTCACACAGCCATGCTGGTAAGTCACTCCCTTGGTTTTGCCTTCCTCTTGATTCAGCCCAGGGTTGTGTTTGCTCTGCACGGTGGGCTGACACTTGAACCAAAGGATGCTGCTCGCTGTCCTTTCTCCTTGGAGTTGGGGGGCCTGTGCTCTAGGTGTGAGTCTGATGTACCTAAGAGCATGACCTGATGGCAGGGCTGGTGAACATTTTCATGGACGGTCAGAGTTCCATGAGTTTTTGAAGGAAGCAATTTGGGAGGAGCTCAATGGTGACTTTGCAGAAAGGTGTAGAGAGGGGGAATTTGGTGTTCTCTGTCAGGGGCCAGCATGCTGTAGCTCATTCCTCACCTCCTCCATCATCTTCCCGCACCTCTGAGCTGTCCCCTTTCTCCTCGGTGCCCTGAGTCAGCCCTCTCAGCATGCGGTGGGAACAGGAAACCCAGACGACCCCCAGGTGATCCTGCCATGGATAATGGCTTTCGGTAGAGTCTGTGGTTCCTGTGACGGGGGACTAAGGGACAAGTCTTTCTGCTCTTAGGCCCCTGCTTGTTACTCTGGAGCAGGCTGATTGCCTGGGCCAGGAATCCCCTCCAGATCTTCATGCTCTGACTTCTAGACCTTCTTTCTGAACCAGACAAAGAAGTAGCCTAGGAAAATATACGGAGTGTGGGCGTTTGCAGCAGATTTGTTCTTGCAAGCTCAAAAGGATGAATTTTTCTTTCAGGACTTGTCAAGGGTCCATTTTTGCAAAGGAACTCTTCTGTAAAGGTTGGAGGGATGGGGTCTTGAAAGCAGAGCTTGATGGTAGAGGACTCCCTCCAAATGGGGAGATATTCCAGTACATTTTTCAAAGGTAATGTCTTTTGATTAAAAGACATTAGAAGAGGGTGGGGCGTATAGCTCGGTGATAGAGCTCAAGCTTGGCATGCACGAGGTCCTGAGTTCAATTCCCCAGTGCCTCCATTATGGGGAAAAAATTTTTTTTTAGTTAAAAGAAATTATTTTTAAAACAAAACAAGTGTTATTAAAAAAAAAAAAGACATTAGAAAAAGCAGATCTGTTCAGTACATGATTGAAAGAGGAGGGGTTTGACTCTAAAACCCCTGACAGAGGTAGTGGGAGCCTGCTACAAGCTGATCCCTCGGATGCTAAAACTTCTGCCCTAAGAGAGGAAGGAGAGGAGGACTTAAAATCAGTGATATTTCTTGGCTGTGACACATCCGGACCCCACACTTCCAGTATGTTGGGAGTTGCCGACCAAAATTAAATCTCCAGGATTCAGGACTCATCTGGGTTTGCCTGGAGGGTGGGCAAGGCGAGTCCCAGGCCGGGAGCCAATCCTTAAGGGCAGTTTTGAGCACAGCAAAGCCATCCAACATCCTCCAAAACGTTCCTCAAAGCATGTAGGCGTCAGGAACCTATGCCATGGCCCAGCTTTGGGGCAGGGGTGAGGCCTGTGATTCGGGCTTCTCTGTCCTTTAGGAAGAACATGCATCCACAGGTGGGTGGGATCGGTATCTGGGACGTGGCAGAGCACCTCTCCTGACTGCAGACCCCTGAGCAGCAGGGGACAGGACCAGGGGCAGGCCCCTCCCTGGGGGCCTTCAGGCCTTCAGAAGCTGGGGCAGTGCATCCCCTGGTAAGGAACAATTGTTACAGCTGGAAAAAATAGTGCGTGCTCCGTTGTTGTGAAAGGACATACGTACCCATGAGACGCCCCCGGGAGATGTCCCAGAAATGATGGCAGAGGCTTCTAGGGTGGCTGCAGAATCCTTAAATGGTTGACAGGGTCAAAGCCAGAGACTTCCTTGCTATCATTTTACCGCACAACGTCCTATCTGGGTTCTGCCCTTGGCCAGCCAGCAGAGCCCTCACCCTCCTCCTGAGTGGTCACCCAGAGGTGAAACAGCTTAGGGCCACCAGTAAGCAGGAGGAATCAGGGGTGGCCTCAGGACTGAGGAAGCTCACCGAGTGGGCATCCATGTTTGGTTGGGCTCGCAAGAAGGGCATTCTCACTGCTCAGCCAACCCCAGATCAAGGGCTGATCATGTAAGATATGCGAGGCGAAGGTGGCCAGCAATCTTCCCTGAGTCTCCCTGGGGCGGGCCATGCCTGGCTCACCTTTCTAACACCCTCCCACCTCTCGTTGGCACCTAATATGTGTGCTATGTAGACTCTGATTGAATTGGACGACATGGCCAGAACCCCTTCTTGGCCACGCTGGTTGCTCTCTGCCATCCTCTCAACCCCATCCACCTTTATCTCCCTAGAGCCCGCCCCTACTTCCCCACTGCAGGGGACTCCATTCTGTCCCACCTAACGGACCCCAGGTGAGAGGAAGCCCCGAGAAGTGCGGGAGACAGCCTGCACGGAGGGGGATGCACGAGCGGAGGGTGCACACTCCGTGAACGCCAGGTGAGGACGTGGGGGCAGTGACTGGTCACCTCATTATCCATCAAGGGACTCAAGGCGGACTTCTGCTCCCTCCGCGCCCCAGCTACACACGTCCACCCTGTGAACAGTACCACGGGCTTAAGATAGCAGGACTGATGTAAGTAGTAGGGAAGGAACATCCCGCAAACATTGTCGCCTCCAGGGCTGGCACTGGGAAGCCTCCTGAGCTTGGGGTCTGGATCCTGGATGTCACCTTTGGGAGGTGAGGGAGGGCTCCAGTGGCAGTGGGAGGGTGAGGGCTTGTGATTTTTGCCATCCCTGTTTGAGCACCAGTGGACTCTGGAGCCTGGGGGATTTCAGGAGGTCTTCAGTGACCCAGATGTAGCGCTCAGTCTCCAGAATGTGGCATGCCATAAATTTGAGGGTCCCCATCTTCTTGGCAGAGCTGGCTTCACACAGACCCCCTGCTGAGCAGAGCCTGGCATATGCTTAGCCACTGCCATCTTGAAATCCTTCATTTTTCTTGTTTAGTAACTTTCCCATTGTGGTCAAATACATGTAACAGTGTTTGGCCATCATTAAAGATTAAACTCACACCCATCGTGAAATTTGTCGTTTTAAACATACGATTGAGCACAACCATCACCACTATTTACAAAACTTTCTCTTCACCTCAAATAGAAAGTCTAAATGCTTTACACAATAACCCTCCACCTCCCTGTCCCCTCCATCCCCGACAACCTCGGGTGCACTTTCGGTCTCTGCGAATTTGCCCATTCTGGGGATTTCATGTAAGTGGAATCAGATAATATTTATTATTTTATGTGAAGATTATTTCGCTTAGTATAATGTTTTCAAGGTTCATCCACATTGTAGCATATACTGGGACTTCATTTCTTTTTCTGGATGAATAATATGCCATTAGACATCTGTACCACCATTTTGTTTATCCATTCCCATGAAAATCTGTGACTCGAGAGGCAATGAGTGAAATACTGTTTTCTTGGGGGGAAAATTGATTGGTTACTTGATGTTAATTATAGCACAGTAATAGGAAAAGTTTGTGTCTGTGTTTTTAAGTTTTTCTTTATTCTGCTTTTTGGCTGCTATAAGAGTTTTCTTTGTATTTTTTATTTTAACAGACCACTGTTTAATTTTCTGTGCTTGTCTGGCTGGGGAAGAGATGAATTGTGGAGAATAAGATTTCTATTCCATTTAAGGATGTGTTGGAGGTACCTATGGCAGGAACGCAGCGTTCTTTTCATCCTAACAGGCAGTGCTACGAATTAAAAGTGTGAGGAAGGGACATCCATCCACAAGTCTGCGATTCATTCAGCATTATCCCTTTGTTCTTTGCAAAAGTTTCCCTCAATCATGAAGACATAGAATCAGGGCTCACCACCATGTCTTGCTGAATGGCGTGTCCTAGAAAATGGCTTGGTCAATGCATCCAGGATGGATGGGGGTGACGCTGGGGAAAGACGCTCCGGGATCTGGATTGAAGAAATTAGATGATGTTTTCCCAAGATTGCCTGGGCCACGAGTCAGGAGTATCACCAAGAGAAGCCAAGGACTTGTTTCAGTTAGAATGACGACCTCCAGGTCCGTCCACATTGCAGGAACGATGCTCAATATCTTGCAGTAACCTATAGTGAAAAAAATATGAAAAGGGGCATATGTACGTGTATGGATGGCTGAACCACTATGCTGTACGCCAGAGACTGATGCGACATTGTAAACTGACTATAGTTCAGTAAAAAAAAGGAGAGAGAAAGAAGCCAAGGGCATACCTGGGATTCTTGTTAAAATGCGGATTCTGATTCAGGAGGTCCAGGGTGGGTTCTGAAATTCTGCATTCCTAACAAGCCCTGAGGTGATGCTGACGCTGCTGGCGAAGGGACCACACTTAGAGCAGCAGGATCTGCTACTTAGGTTGTTTCCCCTTTTTGGCAATTGTGAATCGGCTGCAATGAACATTGGTATACAGTTGTGCGTTTGAGTTCCTGTTTTTAGGGTTTTTTTGGTATATACCTAGGAGTGGGTCATGTTGCAATTCAGTGCTTAGCTTTTTGAAGAACAGCTAGACTATTTGAGATTTTTTTTTCTTTTTTTCAAAATGGCAGTGCTGGGGATTGAACCCAGGACTTCCAGCATGCTAAGCATTTGCTCTGCCACCAAACTATGCTCACCCCACTATTTGATATTCTTAGTATTTGAACAAGAGACCCTGCATTTTCATTTTGCACAGGGCTCTGCAAGTTATGTTCGTGGTCCTGCCTCCCAGGGCTATTGTCAGATAGCGAAGTCAAAGGCATAGTCAAGTCACCTGTCTCTCGACGGTTTAGCAAATGTCAGCACTACTTACCCAGAAATTAGCCACCTTGCCTGCCCTAGAGCCACGTAGGTTTGCTGTACTCCTGTGAGCAAACGTGGTTTCTGTTTCTCTGTGTCTGTCATTGTGTGGAAGGAGAATGGTTTACTAAAGGTCATTAGCTTGAGGACTGAAGCCATCCATACGCACAGAGCTTCCGTCCATCTGCATTAATGTGACTAGTACCACGCAGTCTTCACTAACGTGACGACTGTTTCTACTTATATGATTTCACTAGTGCAGAATCATTTGCTCAGGAAGATAAGCATTGCAAATAACTTTATTGCCTCGGGAACTTCCCCCAAACCCACTTAAAACTGCTTAGCTTTTCAACAGAGAGCATCAAATGACTGTGAACTCACATTGCTGTGCCCATGAGCCTTAGCCAATCCTAACCAGCCCCACACTGAACCACGCACCTTAAACCAGGTGAATATGCTGACTTCCCCTACCCTGTTTAGAGACGCTGTCAAGACTGCCAAGTAGTGACCTCTCTTCCGCTGTGAGCTTTGCTTTATCCACAGGTTGTCTTGGTAGTATTTTATGGGAGCCTGTGTTCAATAAGCTACCATTTTACCTCCTGCATGATGCAGTTGCTCAACCCTATTTGTGTCTCTCCTTTTTTTTCTTTCTTTTTTAATAGAAGTACTGGGAATTGAACCCAGCACATCATGCATGCTAAGCATGTGCTCTACCACTGAGATATTACCCTTCCGCAGCCCTGTTTGATCCAGTATCCATCCATCCATCTATCCATCCATCCAACCATGGATTTATTCACTTATTCAACAGATATTTATTGAGTGCTTACTACGTGTTGGGCACCCTTAGACACTAGCTCCATGGCTGAGACACGCACAGCCCTTGTTTTTATAGTGCTCACCCTCTGATGCATCCTTGGGCCGTGTTCCTGCTGCTGGACAAAGTGGAGATTAAGAGCCACTTTCAACTTGAATTTATTTGAAAATGGAGCTTTCTACAGCAAATAAGCTGGATCTCTGCTTTTAAAATCTGATTCTGTGGACTTGGGGAGGAAAATCTTTTCGTCTACCCTCTTAGGTCCAGTACCTGAGGGCCTGCAAATTTAACCAACAGAAGTCAGATTAACCGGAGAAGAGGAAGATGTATTTTATTAATGTTTTACATGCACGGAGTTCACAGAAGAAAGAGTGAAACTCAAACAGGTTGTTAGACTCAATTTGGGGATTTATAGACCATCTTCAACAAAGGAAAGGAGGCTTGAGCTTCAAGGGACAACACATTGTGGAGAAGTGACTAGGATATATAAGGGGGAAACTGATGGAAGATAAGGGTTTTTGTTTTTCTTTTAACTTAAAAAAAATCATTTCTTTTTTTTTTTGCAAGGTGAGGGAGGTAATTAGGTTTATTTACTTCATGGGAGTACTGGGCATTGAACCCAGGACTTTGTGCATGCTAAGCATGCGCTCTACCACTGAGCTATGCCCTCTGCCCCTGTAAGGATATTTTAATAAGATCTGTTTATGGAGATTTGACTCTGTCCTGGTGATAAGAGTCACTCTTCCCTTTCTAGTATAGGACAGGGAGACATCTTCGCAAAGGGAACTTAAGGGAGAGAAGAGGATTCTTCCTATATCTTGTTGATTCTCACTTTCTACCAGTTCAAAGTAATCCTTATGCCAAAGTGACATATTTGGGGATGGCATCTCCTGGTCCCTTCAACTTAATCTTTAGAAGATCAGGCGGAAAGACGTTCTTACGATGACTTTGTCCCTCTTAATGACTACCTGACTTATCAGTGCTGTGTTTCCTTACCTCTAAGGTGTGTCTTGTGTCCTGGTGCCCCCCCCCCCAGGTGGCCAATGTGGGGACAGAGCCCGGGGCTTGGCAGCCATTGGGTGGCCTGAGTCCGCCAGCACAGCGCCTTTCAAGCCCAGCGCCCAGTTATTGGCATGACCACCAGCTCCACAGGAGAGCCCATAGAGGACTATTTCCTGGCTATGTGATCAGCCTGGTAAGGAAGGGGCCCTATCAGGAGTTTCTCCGAGGTATGACCTGCCAAACCGGTTTGTAAACCAGCTCCAGCCACTTGGGCGGGGGGCGGGCTGTTGTGTGTCCGGAGGAATACAAATCTGGACGCTCAAACTGTTCTCTCAATGTTTGATTTTCTTTAACTTAAGATGGGCTTTCACTTTTCTTCCCTTTTTATCTTTTCTGCAGCCAGTTCTTCGAGATGCTCCAGTCCAGCCTGTTTATCTTGGGAGCCACAGCAGGCACAAGCCCCCCGCCCCGCAACAGCTCCGTCCCCGTGTGATTACATCTTTTCTCGGTCGTGGGGTTGGGCGGTCCTTTTGTACAATGCTGAGCCACAGTGGGACGGGCATCTTCCCCCTTATTTTTATCAGGCGCTTTTATTCCCTGAGTTGTTTTGTTAAGTGTGCCTGTTTTTGATTTTGCTCCCGGTCAGGAAAGGGGCCTAGGATTCAGGGAGATTAGATGCCCTGGTGTGTTGATGGATCTTTAAAAGAACGAAGCAGGAGTTGATCACGTGCTGAAGCTCAGGGCCAATGCAGAGCTGCCTCCCAAGAGGCCAATCAATTTCAATTAAGGAGATTAAAAGCCTGGAGTCCAGAGCCGGCTGGTCACGCGTTTCTGAATGCCTTGCTTCTCTAGCAGCCTGAAAGCAGGCCAGGGGCCCCAGGAGCGCTGGACGGCATCCTGGGGGCCAGCGTCAGCACAGCAGTGAGAGGTCAGATGCAAAAGGAGAAGCTGGCTCTCCACTCTTCAGGGGGCCCTCCTGGCATTCGGGGCAGGACTGACCTGTCAGTGTTCTCCACCCCGTTAAGTATCCAGACCCACATCACTGGGCCATCCCAACCCAACCAGACTCCCGCACACACTTCCAGGGTGGAACTGGGCAGCTGCCTCTGATCTGCTGTCTGGCAGAAGGGCAAGCCTTCTGTGGCTTCCAGGTGGGGAGCTGATTCTCCTGGTCTGGACCCAGCTCCTCCAATGGGCATCCCGGAGGCTCGTGTCTGCTACGGTCCTCACTGGATTCCAGGTGCCCACCTTCCCTAACCGCTCTGGCATCCCAGGGGCCACACTTCCAGAGGGGTAAGGGCAGAGGCCAGAGCGGGAGGTCTGGTGGAGGAGAGGGGCTTTGGCAGCCCACAGATCAGGGCTGAGTCCCCTCACCTCCGGTTCTTAGTGGCTCTGCATTGGCCCTGAGTCAGCACGTGACCAGCCTGTGCTTGTTTTTTCTTTTAAGACCAGTGGACACCCCAGGGCATCCAATCTGTGCCCAGGCATCCAAGAGAGCCTCACTTTCCACGTTTATAAAAGGGAGCTACCCACTCCCCCACCAGCCTGCCTCACGGGGTTTGCCAGGCTCACAGGAGGTACTGTGTGTACATAAAGCGTCCGATGTCCCCTGGCCCCCTCTGATTGCAGTGGCACTGGGTAGACAGGGGACTCGGAGGCAAAATTACACTCAGCTCCCTGGATCTGGTGACTTTTGTTCAGAAGCCAACACATCACCAATATCGCAAGGATTTGACCAACGTGCTTTGTCCGCTGTAAATACCAGTTACTTGCGGAAGGAGGGGGCAGGAGCACCGGGGTCATGGGAGGAGGAGTGTGCGGGATGCAGGGGAGGAAGGAGGAGGGGCCCTCCAGGAGCGGGAGTGGCGTAACCACGGGCACGTGTTGGGCAGGAGGGAAGTGGCCCTGGATGGAAGCCAGATGCAGCCTCCGGCACAGCAGAGACTTGCTGGGAACTCCAGGAGGCCGAAGCCACGTCCCCCCGGCCCCTGGGCGTGATGTTCTCTCTAAGGACTGGCTGTTCATCGTGGGCCTCTTCTCCCTACTCTCCTGTTAACAGGACAGCCTGGAGAGTGAAGAGGGTGGTGGGGTCGGGGGGCTGGTTTCAGGCCTTTTGGCTGCTTGTTTGGTTATCGAAAGGATAGGATAGCCTCTGTGGAAAATGACCTCATCAAGAAGTGTGGGGTCACAGAGCCCCGAACCCTCGTGGGGAGCCAGGCGCAGGGCAGGTCCCGGACTCCCCCAAGGTCACCTTCCTCAGTAGCAGGGCCAGTCTCCTGCTGCCCCACCCCCACCCCCCCGCCTCCCGGGCCTCTTCTCCCTGACCTACCTCTCCCAGGATAACCGAGCAGCGATGCCGGGGAGCCGCAGGCTTCCATTTGCTGACAAGAGCTGGGAGGGCTGTTCATAAACTTTTAAAGTGTCTGGACCTTTCTCTCAAACAACAACAAGAATAAGTCTTGAGCAGGTTGTTTTATACAGAAAAGGTCTTGTTCTTGATACCAGTTTATTTTACCAATGCAGAAAAATGGAACTTCCCATGGATACCAAAGAGGAGGAAATGATTGCTGTAAGGAGCTCTGAGGTCGTGAGGAGAGGGGTAGAAGAGCTTGCAAGTCCCACCTCGAGGTGGGCCTGGCTGTGGGTGGGATGGGATCGTGAGCCCCGTCCTTCCTTCCTGCGGGGTGGCCGGAGGGCAGGGCGGCTGCCAAGCCCGGCAGCAGGAAGGGTATGGGGTGTGATGCATCCGGGGCATCTTGTGTCCTGGGGAACCGGCTTGTTCATGTTACATCACATCATGTCATGGGAACCCACACCGATTTTGATGAAGACCCAAGGGAAGAAATGCTGCCCGTGGAGGAAGCCCTGGGCGGCAGGAGACCCTGCTGCCGGCTCGGCTCCTCGGGCTGTGAGTGGCAGAGCCAGAATCTTGGTCCGTTCGCACTGCTACGACAAAGTGCCACAGCCTGGGGAGTTAAACCACAGACGTTTACTTCCCACAGTTCCGGAGGCTGGAAGCCTGACATCGAGGTGCCGGCCGATCGGTCCCTGGCGAGGGCTCCCCTCTTGGCTTGCAGACGGCGGAGAGAGAGCTCTGGTGTCTCTTCCTCCTACAAGGACACTCACCTCATCACGGGGGCCTCACGCTCATGACCTCACCTAAACCTAATGCCCACCCAGAGGCCCACCTCCGCGTACCATCCATCACACTGGGGGTCAGGGCTTCAGCGTGTTGGGTCTGGGGAGACACAGACACAGCCCGTGACGCCTGGGCTCGGTGTCTCCCCATCATCTCTGTGCCCCCTCCATCAGTTATGCTGGCCTCTGGGCAGCACTGTCCAATGTCTGCCGTGAAGGACCAGTTTTCTTATTTGCAATGAGGTATGACATGTGCTGAGAAAAATGAGATTCTTGTACAAAATACAAGCTCATTTCTTTTTTTATAATTGGGTTCCACCGACCTAGTGTTGCTGTTGAATTGGTGTCGACACTCTGCTCACCCTCGCTTTCTGTCTCCTCACCCTGGAGCAGCAACCAAGCCTTCGAGGTCTTCCCTCCATGGACCGCCCTTTCAGGGGTGCTTTTGAGAGCCCCCCGGAAAGCCCGCCATCAGCCCTGGGGCGATGGAGTCTGAAGCTTCCAGAGACAAAATGCCATGAGCCCCAGCTGGGGAGGGCCTCCCAGGGCCGGTTCCTCTCTGTCACCCGGGGGCGTGGGGTGCCTGTAAGGAGGAGGGTGGTCTGGTCCCGTCTCGGTATTCTGAGGTGCGAAAAGCACAGGCCTGAGTCAGAGACTGCAAGGCAAATCTGTCTCCCCCGGTCATGAGCTGTGGAATTTGGGGAGAGCTCTTAACCTGTTGTGCCTCAGTTTCCCCGTCTAGCAGATGGAGGAGGTGATGGTAGCTTCCTGACAGGGAGGTTGTGAAGACTAAGTGAGGCGGTGACTGGGAAACACTTCACGTGGTGCCTCCTCACTCTGTTCCTCCTTCAGAAAAAGCGAGTGTGTGCCTCTCTCACAGGGGAGAGGCAGGACTCCGCCCCAGGGGTGGAACCGTGCGCTTTACAAGAGCTCAGAGGCCTCTTTCCCCAAATCACAGGATGTCAGAACAAAACGTGGCTGTGGGCACAACTTCTTCCCAGGAAGGTGGGATGTCAGCGCAGCCGCACACCGGTCAACCAGATGGCTCGAATTCCAAATCCTTCATTGAGATCTGCTGGAGGACGACATCCTGACCAAAGAGGACACTGACCTCTGTGGTATCTGAAATAAACACGAGGCCTGTGAGCACCAAATGGCAGGCATGCCTGTGGTTTCGGGGCTTCGCACAGGAAGCCTCAGAGGCACCACCTTGGAGCATCGCGATGGATGTTGGGGGCCGGGGGGCGGGGGCCTCTGATCCCTCATGGACATGTTCGCTTGCTCGGGCTGCTGTAACAAAATATCGCAGGCTGGCAGCTTAAGCAACAGAAATGTATTGTCTCAAGGCTAGAAATGTGGGAGCAAGGTGCCGGTCGGGCTGGTTGCTTGTGAGGGCAGGGTCTGCTCCAGGCCTCTCTCCTGGCCTGTGGGTGGTCATCCCCTTCCGGTGTCTTCACATCTTCTTCCCTCTGTGCCCGTCTGTGTCCAAATGTCCCCTTCTTATAAGGACACCAGTCATGTTGGATTAGGGCCACCCTGATCATGTCATTTTAAATTAATTAACCTCTTTAAAGCCCTATCTCCAAATGTAGTCACATTCTGACGTGCGGTGGGGAGAGCGGTTAGGGCTTCAGCATGTGGATCCTGGGGGGGGGGCAGTCCAGCCCATAACAGCCCTTTACCCCACTGGCCTCCATTTCACCAGCAGAGAAATAATGGGTGAGCCTACGACCCCCTGATTTCTCCTGAGTTTAAGCATATTAAGGTTCAGCCTTGTGGACCAACCTTCCAAGTGCAGCTGAGTGTGTGACTCGGGCCACGTAATCTTTCCAGGTTAAAATGTCAAAAGCACAGATAATAAAAATAAGACATAGCATCCATTTGTCGCCCCAGGTGCTCTGAGCATTAAGTTATGGTCACAGCAAGGATGCGGGACAATCAGTCCTCAGACAGAATGACGCAGAGGCAAGTCCACCAGCAGCACCACTAGCACAAAACAAGCTTCAAACTAACAGGAGAAGACGAGAGCGTAACGCCTCCCTAACAACCCCACTTCACCGATGCAATGCCAGGAAAACGATGTTAGATTCCACTGATTCTCCTTGGGATCTAATAAAATGCTTTATTCAGATCTTATTCACATACCTCTTCCTCCACGGGTCCATCTCAGGAGCTGAAGTTGGCTAGTTGCAAACAGAACTGGTTCTGCTGTCATTTGAAATCACAGAAGTGAATGCGTTTTCTACCACAAAAGCTACCATGCTTTCTTTGGGAAACAGGGCACGGTTGGAAAAAAAAAAACCTCACTTCTAAACAAAATTGAAAGCATGGCTAACTTGAGATTTGTTTGATTACAAAGTCCTTCTCGGGGCTTATCAGTGTTAGAACCCATTCCTACTGGCACTGATGAGCCAATAAAAGATCCAAAAGGAGAGAAGAAAGTATCCCGTCAACTCAGAGAAACAAGGTTGTTCATTTTTCCAAAAGGCGTTGGATTAATGTTTACATCGCTGAGTCAGATTATTTATACATCAGCTGTAGGTTTTGCATCTCCAGAGTTTGTTAGCATTCAGAGCATGATAAATTGTACCTGACTTGTGAAAAATCATCTCGAGAAAGATTTTTTTCCCTTTGGGGAAATATGTAAATGCCACATGGTGATGTACAGCCAGAAACACTCAGCAGGAGGGAGGGGGTTTGGGATGTCACAACGCATGGTTGAGAATTTCGGCTTTGGGGGAGTGTCGTGACAATTCTCAAGTCACGTCACCTCTGAACCTCGACTTCACCTCCAGAATAGGTTCCAAACTCCGGGCTTTCTGTAAATACTCAATGGGACGATACATGCACAGAATTCTGCACTAACCCACCCAGTGGCCAAATACGAATCCAGTAAGTGCCAGCTTTTCTTTCATTATTACTACAGAGAATCTTTGCATGCTTCATATTTCATCTGTGGAAAAGTCACAAAAAGGATTAAATTTGTTGGGGAAAAAAGTGTCTTGGGCCCCCTTACTTAGCACCTGTGTTTTCTGTCTGTTCTAAGAAGTGATGTTAACAAATAAGCAGGTGTTAGGGAGCGTGTGGGGAAACCAGGACCCTCGTACATTGCTGGTGGGGATGTAAAAGGATGCAGAACTTCGGGCAAACTCTTTAGTGGATCCTCAAAAGGTAAACACTGATGTGGCCCAGGAGGCCAACTCCATGGTACACACCCAAAAGAACTGAAAATAGGCTTCCAGACAAAAACTTGTTCATAAGTGTTCATTGCAAGATTATTCACAAGAGCCAAAAGGGGGAAAGCTACAGCTAAAAGTGTCTATTAACTAATGAATGGATAAACCAAATGCAGACCTGCCAGGCAGTGGAATTTCATCTGGCAACAAGCAACAGTGAGGTGGCCTCATGCTCCAAGGTAGATAAACATGACGCTGATGGAAAGAAACCAGTCACAAAAGGCTACATATTGCGTGATTCCATTCATAGGAAACATCCAGAATAAACAAGTCTATAGAAACAGGAAGTAATTAGCGGTTGCCTGGGGCTGGGAGCAAGGGCGGGCCCCCCGGGGGTGGCGCCTAAGGGGTAGGCGCTAGGTTTCTTTTGGGAATGATGAACATTTTCTGGAATTAGACAGTGAGGATGGTTGTACAATTCTGTGAATACATTTAAAAACACTGAATTGTACACTCTAAAAATGGTGGATTTTATGGTTTATGAATTACATCTGCAAAAAAAATCAGTGAATGCTTAATGTGAAAAATAAGAAAACAAGGAAACAAAAATTCTTATTGCAGCATCCAAAGATAATCACTGCAAATGTTTGAAGTCAATCCTTGCAGACTCTGATGCAAATATATACATTAAAAAAAAATAAAATGGGATCATACAAGTACATACTGTTGAGTGAAAGTTTTGTTTTTATATTCCTTTCCCTTTTCCTTTCTATATTAAGAAATTGACTCTCTAAACATAGGTGTGATCCACCTCTAAGTCTTCTCAAATGTCTTACCTTTGCTCATTCCTCTGCCAACCTGTTTCTTCTCTTTCCAAAACTTCTTAAGACTTTCCAAACGAATCTGTTCACCTGATCAACAGAGTACTTTTGGTACTTGTGGTCACAACTTGACCTCTGTTACAAGCTATTTCATTAATATCCATGATTTCGGTGGAATTGATTCCTAAATCCATATTTCTACCTTGACTTCTATCCCGTATTCTAGTCCTGCATCTGCAAATGCCTACTGGAAATTCCCACTTGGACATTCATCACTGACATTATCCTAAGACTAAAATCCAATTCACACATTTCAATGTCCCAGCCCGGCACAGCAGAAGATGTGAATTTTAATCTAGAGATGGAAGTTCATGCCCACACTTAACCTTTCTCATCCAAGTCATGTTTCTTGGAAACCATGGAAACCTACTCTGGCTAACTTAGAAGAGGTAAGTATGGAGGGAGATGGGGTAGCTTACACCATAGGCAGGAGGGAAGGCTGGGGGGCCAGATTTGGAAGAGGGGCAGGAAAAATGGCATTCCAGGGACTCTGTAGCGGTTACCAAAGCCAGGTCGGGCGCTGAGCATGGTCGGGGCTGATGCCTGGGCTGGTACAGGCATCCCTGCCACTGCTGCCGGGGGCGCTGATGGTCCCATGTCACCTCTAGCAAGTCCTGAGAGTGAAGAGAGGAGTCGGACATGGGACAGTGTAAAGACAAACACCTGTCTACTTCACTTGGTCTCGATTTCCTTAAACCAAGAAAAATGGGGATAATTTTCCTTCCCCACCTCATGGGATTGTCAAGAAGATACTTTGTAAACCATAAGCCCCTCCACAGGTCTAGGTTGTTTTCACTATGAAGTGAGGGTTTCCTTCCAATCTCTCTTCTGTTCCTGACCATTTGCTGCCCTGTTCCCCCTCAGAGGCCCCACATCCGCTCACTGCCTCCACATCCCCTCAGTGTCCTGATGTCCACCCCCAGGGCCCCGATATCCTCCCCCAGCGCCGCCACATCCCCTCGGTGTCCCGACACCCCTCACCACCTCCATGTCTAAGCAGTGGTCTTGCCTGTCGTTCCTTCTTCCTCCCACCTGTTCCTTCTCATCGCCACTGACACTTAGAATTCAGCTGCAACAACGGAAACCAGTTGCTCCCAGGCTTGCCGAGCCGCTGGGCTCCGCTGGGCGGTAACTCTGCTTCCGCCGGGCCGCACGGAGCCCGCGGGGCGGCGCTAGCAGCCGGCTCCCGGGGCGCCGCCGCCGGCGCAGCCCCTCCGAGAGCCTCGGAGGTCGCTGCCCGGAGCCCTGGTCCCCGGGAGAAGGGCTCTGTGCTGAAACACGTTCGGAAAACTCGGCACACAGCATCTCCCCGCGAGGGTCACGGCCGGCGCGGGCCTCGGGGAAGCTGCCTGTGCGCGGCGAGAAATGCGGCTCTGGGCTTCGCCCGGTTTCCGCCGGGCGGCTCCCCGAGCCCCTGGGGTCTCCTCGGTGGGGGCGCCTCAGAGGGGTCTCTTGCTGTGTTAACGGGGTGACTTTTGGAAGCACTGAGGTTGGGGTTTTCTTTGCCAGAAGAGCCAGCTATGTGATTAGAGGGTTGAAATTTTGAGTCGCAGCCCCCTGACCTGGGGCCAGGGGCTGGAGGTCGATCAGCAGTGGCCAAGGATTTAATCCGTGTGCCTTTGGAAGGAAGCAGCCATTAAAAATCAAAACAGTGGGGTTTGGAGAGCTTCTGGGTTGGTGAACACGTGGAGGTGCTGGGACAGTGGCGCCCGGAGAGGGTGTGGCAGCGCCGAGCCCCTACAAGTCTTGCCCGACGCATCTCTTCCGTCCTCTCATGATAAATTGGTGATCAGGAAAGTAAAATGTTTTCCTGAGTTCTGCGAGCTGCTCTAGCAAACTAACTGAACCTGAGGAGAAGGTTGTGGGAACCTCTGGTTTATAGTCGGTCAGAAGGACAGGTGACAACACAGCGCAGGGGGACAGTCTTGTAGGCCTGAGCCCCTAACCTGAGGAATCGGACAGTATCTCTGGGTGGAGAGCGTCAGAATGAGTTGAATGCAGGACGCCCAGCTGGCGTCCCCTCCTCACGTAGGAGCTGGTGCTAGAACACACTTAGTCCCGTAACAGAATTTTAATAATTCTACAAAGAGAAGTTTCTGAGAAATATACTTTCACTTTGGGGAACCCTGGCCTATAAAATCTATTTAGAATTCTTTAGTTTCCAAGGTTTTTGACCATTTGGCGGCAAACTTCATCTCTTCCCATGCCTCCAGACAGACAGTCGTCCCTGGGGATCTGCAGGGGATGGGTTCCAGGAGCCCCGCAGAGACCAGCATCCTCAGATGCTCAAGTCCCTTCTATAACATGGTGTAGTACTTGCGTATAACCAATGCACAGCCTCCCGTATGTTTCAGTCCTCTTTAGATTACTTGTAACACCCAATACGATGGGAATGCTGTGTAAATAGTTGCCAAGCATGGGGCAAATTCAAGTTTTGCTTTTTTGGAATTTTCAGGATTTTTTTCCTGAATATTATCTGTTGGCGGTTAGAGGAAACTGTGGATACAGAGGCTGAATGTACTTCCAACCTTGGCCAAATGTCCTGCCCTTCCTGGTGACAGACGTGCAAGCTCCGCATGTGTTGCCCTTTCTCACGCCGAGCCATCTCCTCATTGGCCGCTCTGCTGGGGTGACCACCACTTCTGTCTGTCTCGTCATCCTCCAAGACTCAGCTCGGGTCCCTCCTCCTCCACAGAGCCTTCCAACAGCGTCTCCATCCTCGCGACTCCTAACCTTGTTGATTGCCTGGTACATCCTTTCCGCCGGGCGCCATGGTCTGTTGTACAGTGTCCCTGAGGCTTGTCTGCCTCTGCAGGTGTGGTGGGCTGTTGTTTCGTCTCCTCATCTACCCCTTGAAAGCAGTGACTGTAGGATCAGTACTTTCCACCCCTTCCCCGGTGCAGGGCTCTCTGCAGGAGGTGCCCTCTGCACAGCTGCTGGCTGGCTGAATATCTTCAAGGACTTGCAGTTTTTTTTCTTCTCTAGCTGCTGCAGCCCGGGCTCCTGCAGCGCCATGTTTGTGGGGCTCGGGGTCATCCCAGAGGGCGGAGTGTGGGTCAGGGCCAGTCGGTGGGTTCCATGACTCTCATGGCCAACCACACACAGGGAGGGAAAGGGGATTCCCGGGGGAACACAGCCATCGAGGGACTGGGGCAGGGAGATAGCCTGAGTGTGTGGCCCAAGGGATTGAGGGTTCTGGGGTCAGTCCCCGCCCTCTGGGGGCCCCAAAGCAACCGAAAAGGAGGAGGCTGGTCTGAACTTTTCCCCACACTGCCCCGCCTCCACCGGTCACTGGGGAATTGGCTCTTCCAGTTGCTTCTGTAAGGCCACCCAGTTCTCTCCACTCAGAATGCAAGGGGCAATGATGCTGCTGCCTGGAAAGCTCTGAATTTGCTCTAACTCCTGAAAGGAGCCAATCCACATTGTCACCGTGGCTGCAAGTTAGTGGCCCTCCACATCCTGCTCTGAGCCAGGGCCATATCTCCCATGCCTCCTAGGGCTGTGGCTTCCAGACTTCAGTGGGCATCTGGTTGACCTGCAGGCCCCATTCAAAGTAAACACACCGGGCCTCACCCCAGAGCTGCTGGGTCAGCAGGCCCAGGGCTGGGCTGGAGGTTTTGCATCCCTAACAAGTTCCCAGGTGCTGCTGATGCTGCCAGCCTGGGGACTCCCGCTCTGAGGACCACCAACTGGGGGCATCACGCCCCTCTGGCTCCCCCAGCCCTTTACCTGCAGCACATGTCTCCCCCAACCCCCAAAACGGGGGCTTCTCAGAGGCTTTCATCATCCTGGGGAGAGTGTGACCTCCATTTCCATCTCCCCTAACTCTCTCTGGTGGTTGGATGGCAGTGGGGAGTGGGGAAATTAGGGATAAAAAGCTAGCTGAGCTCAGTAAATAGCACACCCAGGACTTTAGCCTTGGTCACTGGGATTCCAGAGCTCCTCTGTTAACCACTCTGCTCTGTGCGCTTGGAAACCTGAGGTCAGATTAAGACACTAGCTACTTCCCAGGCTCTTTCTGACAGTGTGTTGGGATACTTCACACGAGGTGATTCAATCAGAACAATTAAAACAAGGCCTGACATGGAACAAAGAGCCAACACATCTACGCAGAAGTAGCTCATCCTGCAGCACAGAGATGAGGAGCAAGGCTGTAGATCAGAAAGCCCAGGTTTGAATCCCGGCTCTGCCACTGATTAGCTCTGTGCCTTTGGGCAAGCTAGTTACGCTCTCTGTGACTCAGTCTCCTCATCTGTGAAATGGGGGTGATAATAGTCATACTTTCAGGCTTCGAATGGAGATTAACTGAACTATTATCTGTAAAATACTTGGGACAGTGTTACTATTCCTAGTTCCATGCCTTTGTGCAAACTAAAATGTAAAGACCATTGTAAAGGCAGCTCAGACAGACGTGCCCCTCAATGGGGTTGCTCTGAACACTTGTCTCTACTGAATGCCTACATGGATGGGTGCTGGGGTCCCACTCGCTGGATTCAAAGCGTGGCTAAAAACAACTCCTTAGTGAACTGGAACAAACTGCCTCACTTTTTTCATCTGTTAAATGAGTATAACTATAGTGTTGACATCACAGGATGGCTTTGTGGATTTTATAAGTTAAACTGGACTTTAAAGCATTGGAACA
This sequence comes from Camelus ferus, assembly GCF_009834535.1. Classification (NCBI taxonomy): domain Eukaryota; kingdom Metazoa; phylum Chordata; class Mammalia; order Artiodactyla; family Camelidae; genus Camelus; species Camelus ferus. The sequence continues at coordinate 22,311,730 of NC_045730.1, forward strand.
GTGCCTGGCCGTGCCAGGCATCCAGCACATGTTAGCTGCTATTCACAGAGAGTTGGTGCTCCCTGTGGGCCTGACAGCCACCCATCTGTTTCCCGAAGCACATCGCCTGTTAGGCCGTGTCGCCTTGCACAGAGAAGCACACAGGAGAAGACCGTCGTGGCCTGAGCTGCTTGGGTCTTGGGTTCATTTGTTACAGGAACCCACCCATTTCATTTTTCTTAGACATTCATTCTCCCCAAATCCCAAAGGCCCTGACGGAATTGTTTTTTTGAACTGCTGTGTCAAATGCACTTAGACCTCAGATGGGTTTCTTCTTATCTTGCTGCTGATATATTTTTTATAAACCATCAGCTCCAGTTTCCTTTCAAGCTGCAGAGAGGATATCCTTTTCCTGTTAAGCTGCAGAATGATTTTTTTCCTCTTCAAAGTAAAGCATAAAGTTCCAGAGTCATGTAAATAGGTTCAATGTACATATTACTGCAGTAACAAGCTGACGTTTTCCCTGGAACGTGTGTGACACTTCGGATTCCTGTGGTACAGGAATTGACATCAGTCTGTCAGGTGTCCCCAACAGTCTCCGAGCATGAGCACCGCATACAGACACATATATGGACCCCTGAGGCTTTTCTTCCTTTACCTTTTTTTTTTCTTTTTAGAAAATTATACATATTCATTTTAGAAAACTTAGATCATCTTTCTTTTGCAGAGCACTAGTTTAATTTTTTAATTTTTTAAAAATTTTTTCATGTTTCTATTTTTTTTTTTACTTTTCTTTATTGAATAATAGTCATTTTACAATGCTGTGTCAAATTCTAGTGTAGAGCACAATTTTTCAGTCATACATGAACATGTATATATTCATTGTCACATTTTTTTTTCACCCTGAGCTACCACAAGATCTTGTACATATTTCCCTGTGCTACACAGTATAATCTTGCTTATCTATCCTGCATTTTAAAATCCCAGTCTGTCCCTTCCCACCCCCTGCCCCCTTGGCAACCACAAGTTTGTATTCTATGTCTATGAGTCTGTTTCTGTTTTGTATTTATGTTTTTTTTTTTTAATTTTTAAAAAATAGTTTCAAACTTGAGCATTGCAAGGGTAGTACCAAGAGCTCTCGTGAAATCTTTCTCTAGATGCAGCCATTGTTAACCTTTTGCCACACTTACCATTTTTGCTTTAGTTGAATATATACGTATACTGTTTTTTCTGATCCAGGTGAGGGAAAGTTGCCTGTATCATCCCGTTACTCCTTAGTACCAATTACATATTTATTAAGCCAAGGTACTCCCCTCACATAATCACAATGCAGTTAACATATTTGTGAAATTTAGCATCGATACAATATTTAGATCAATAATTTTTAAAAATCACAGATGATTCTACCGCTCAGAGAAAACTACCATTAACAACTTCTATTCTTCTGTTCTGTGCACGTGTATAAATACTTCTTTTACAGAATGATCAGGCCACATCGTCTATGCCTTTTTAATGTTATAGGAGGTTGTTGATGTACATATATTTTTGGACATGCTGCAATTTGTCAGTTACTTACACACAATGATCGTTATATCTAACTCTATAAAAATAAGTGCATTTCTGAAAGAAAAATAATATGATCTGGCTGAACATAATATTTAATAGCAAATACATCACGCACATTTTTCCACGCTATAAATATTTTTCTACATTATTAAAAAGTTTTAAAAATAAATTCCCTTTTCACTGCAAAAGCAACACATGTTCATTATAGGAAAATTAACAATAGGAAGAGAATTTTAAATTACCCACAGTCTCACCATCCAGAGGTGGCTCTCAGTAGCTGGGGGATGTCCTCTTAGACTTTTTCTGAGTTTGTGTATTAAAAAAACTCAAAAGATCCTACAGTGGATACTGTGCCGTGACCTGCCTTTTTCAATCAGTTGACTGTTGATTTCTGTGTACACCACTAGAAATAGCTGCCCAGTGTTCCAATTTCAGGATGTATTATAATTTAAACTATTGACATGTAAACCGTTTTAATTTTTAAGAACATTTGAACTATGTACAATGTTGAGATGAACACCCTGTAGCTTGATCTTTGAGGGGATCCATCTTTCTTTCAGATAAATTCCTTCAAGTAAAATTGCTGGGTCAAAAGATTTCATCAAATTTGATTTGCATTGTCAAACGGCCATCAGAAATATTGTACCGATTAACATGCCTATTCATAGTGGCTAAGAAATTAGCCACTTCACTCCAAGAAATACTGGTGCTATCTTTCCTTCAATATTTGTCAACTGAATAACCAAAATGTTCATACGATTTTAATCTTCATTTCTTGATTTAATTTTCACATTTTAATATTTATTGGCCATTTGGTTTATAAGACTTGGCTATATGACAAGCATATTCCTTCCGGCAAGTCATTTGTTCTGCAGATGTTTTTCTCATTTTGTCATTTGCGCTTTCTCTCGGTAAAATTTTTGAAGCATGATTTAGAGTTTTTAGTTGATCAAATAAGTTTTACTTGGTAATTTCTTCCTCTGGCATCCTGTTTGAGAAATCCTTTCTCTCCTCAAGCTTATATAAGTATTCATTATAAATTTTCTAGTATTCTTATTGTTTGCTGTACTTAAACCCTTGACACATTTGGAATTCATTGCCACACACAGAGTGAAGTAAGAGGGTCCAACTTTAGTACTATTTTTTAACAGCTTTATTGAGATATAATTCACATACTGTAAAACTTATCCTTTTAAAATGTACAAGTCAGTGATTTTTAATATATTCAGAGTTGTGCAACCATCACCACTGTCTACTTTTAGCACATTTTCATCATTCCAAGAGGAGACCCTGCATCCATTATAGTCATTCCCTGTTATTGCTCCCTTCCTAGTCCTGGGTAACCACTAATTACTTTCTATCTCTAGGGACTTGCCTCATCTGAACATTTCCTATAAATGGACTCATAGAATACGTGGCCTCTGGGTCTGGTTTCTTTCACTCAGCATCATGTTTTCAAGGCTCGTCCATGTCAGATGTATCAACTCTTCATTGCTTTTTATCGCTAAACAATAATCCATTGCATGGATACGCCACATTTTGTTTATCCGTCCACCAACTCATGGGCATCCAGGTTGCTTCCAGTTTTTGCCTATTATGAATAATGTTGCTCTGAACGTTCATGTACAGGTCTTTGCATGGATGTGTGTTTTCAGTTCTCTTAGAGCGTCATTGCTGGGTCACGTGGTAACTCTACATTTAACTTTTGGAAGAATCGCTGATCTGTTTTCCAAAGAGCCTGCACCGTTTTACATTCCCACCAGAAGCTGAGGGCTCCAGTTTCTCCACATCCTCACCGACACTTGTTCTTGTCTGTCATTTTGATCATAGGTGGCTTTGTGGGTGTAAAGTGACGTCTTACTGTGGTTTTGATTTGCGTTCCCCTAACGACTAACGATCCTGAGCATCTTTTCACGTGCTTACTGGCCTGCTGGCTATTTACGCATCTTCTCTGGAGAAAAGTCTGTTCAGTGTGGTTTTGCTCATTTTCAAGTTAGGTTATTTGTCTTTTTGTTTTTGAGTCGTAAAAGTTCTTTTGTATATTCTCAATACAAGTTCTTTTTCAGATATCTGATTTGCAAAGCTTTTCTCCACTTCTGTGAGCTGTATTTTCACTTTTTTTTAAATGTCCTTTGAAGCACAACAGTTTTTAATTTCTATGATGTCCGGTTGGTCCATTTTCCTCTTGTGACCTGTGTTTTAGTGTCATATCTAAGAAACCATTGCCTGACCCAAGAGCATGAAGATTTACTCCTATGTTTTCTTCTAAGGGTTTTACAGTTTTAGCTCTTACATTTAGGTCTATGATTTTGAGCTAATTTTTGTATATATCTAAATTGATTTTTATACACGGCTAGCTAGTTTTCCTCGGCACCGTTTACTGAAGAAACCATCCTTTTCCCAACAGTGAAAGTAGCACCTGCGGTACCACAGCTGATTGCCCCCATTCTTCCTCTCGGTAGTAACAGAGCCCGAGCCTTAGCTGGGCACATAGCCATCCAGCTAGAGACGCTATTTCCTAGTTTCCTTTGGTGCTAGGTTGTGGCCAACAAGATGTAAGCAGAAGTGAGGTACGAAATCCCAAAGTCATTTTCATAAGGAAATTGCTTCCCCTCCAGTGTTACTCCCCCTTCCCATAGTCTTAAATATAGACTTCTACTGGGGAGCCAGCTTTGACCACGTGGACGAGGATGTCTCCTGGGCGGTGGCAGAACAATAAGATGGATGTAGCTGGGTTTCCAGATGACCGCATGGAGCAGAGCTGCCTGCCACCACCTGGGTCCACCCACCCAATTCTAGGCTGTAATGAGTTAGAGGACAAAACATCTGTATTGCATCTGAGCCACTTTATTTCAGGGATTCTTTGTTATAGCAGCTTAACATACATTATTCTAATTATTACAACACCTTTGATACATGCTGTATATAGACAAGTTTTTTCCTTAACTTTCCATTCTGTTTTATGGGTCTGTCTATTCTTGTATCAAAACCACAGCTTCAACTTTAGTAGTTTTATAATATGTTTAAATGGGAGGAAGGAGGGGAGGGGAGTAAGTCTCTCTCACAATTTTTAGAGCATTGCTTGGGTTTTCTCTTGCATTCAATCTTTCAAATGAATTCAGGTGAATTTTGTCAACTTCCACCGCCTCCTCTTCTCCACCTCCAGAGTCACTGGGGACTTCCCAAAGTGGCCTTTGACAGTCTGCTCATTTTCTAAAGCTGTATGTTAAAATGCCAGGGGTGATCAAGGTGCATTTTGGCTCCCATCTCTTAATATGGTCAGCAGCCAGGAGCTGGGAGTCAGTTGGACCTTTCAAATATACCCAGGAGAGGACAGTATAGCTCAGTGGTAGAGTGCATGCTTAGCATGCATGAGGTCATGGGTTCGATCCCCAGTACCTCCATTAAATAAAGTAAATAAGTAAGTAAAACTAATTAGCTCCCCCAAACAAACAAACAAACAAAAATAATAAAGTAAAATAAAATATACCCAGTCTACCATAACTTTGTTCACTGGGACAAAGTTGAGGAAAGACCAGCCACGGTTACCGCTCCCCGGAACACTGACATCATGGAGGTGGGTAGGACAAACACTTGAAGAGTCTATGACATAAACCACAGAACAAACTAAATCTTAACAAGTCAGAGCTGCCCACAGTTATAGGTCCATGTTACAGGGGGTGTAGGTGTGGAGGGAGGTGGCATTGCTTCACACCAATGACATATTCCTTCTCAGGATGCTGCAGGGCAATGGTGTTTATCTCAAGAGGGGGATGGGGTTAGCGCTGGGGCTAATTGATCTGATCTTTTCTATCCAGTGGGTAGAAATACACCACCTTTGGAGGATGCTTAATTCAGTCATATACAGAGTAAGTGCCATCTATTATACTGCATTCTTTCTCCCTCCATTGCTAGAGTACAGAGAAAATAGTTTTTCTACCAGAATAGGCAGTTGGCCCACCACTTCATTGAACCAATTTAGGATGCTCAATTTCCTTTGTAAGACTGATTGTTTTTGCTCCGTATTTACATCGAGGGCCCTCCACTTTTGGCATCTGGGTGGCATCGTGGCACAGAGTACATGCGACTAGAAGTCAGGAGAGCTGGTTGACCAGCTCCTCTGGTTAACACACCTGCATTGGTTTCATTTTTGCAAAGTATTTCAAAGGAATTAGCTGAAGTGGCTTAGTCTCAGCGTTTAGGTTTAAAATTGCCTTCAATTTCTCAGTATTAACAAATAAAAAAGTGGCCAAAAAAGAAAGGTAAAACATAATTTAAAAGGCCCTTAAGTATCAGGACTTTTTGGAACATCAGCATGTGTAAAGCACTGCACACTGTGGATTATGCCCCCGGGTTCCATCTCTAGGTTGTTCTCGGCTTTTCCATATGACTCTTTTACATTCTTTTAATTTCACTGATAACAAAAAGGAAGTAAATAATAAACACATGTACATAATACGTATTTTGGGGGGAATGATCAATATCGTGCTTTTAGAGGTTACAAAATGCAAAAGAAGTTGGTTTGTGTAAATTCAAAGCATTGCTCTGAATCATTAGAGTTACAGAGTCTCATGAAGAGCACCCAGTATCCCTCTGGCAGATTTACTGACAGTTTTGCCACCATTTATGAAGAGTGTGGACGTAGGGACGGAGGAAGCCCACGCAATCTAAGACTACAGGACACAAGAGAGGGAGAGGGTGGTGTCTGTCCTCAGCCACTCCTTCTGGGGAGGACGGGGAGTGGGGGAGGGGTGTCTTAAGAATGTTTTCCTTAAGGACTGAAATCTAAGTGGCCTTAAAGATAAGATCTCTGACATCACGATGCTTAGATTCCTCAGGAAAAATGGGTAATAAACACAGAAATAAGCAAGACAGTTTCAGAGCGTGGTAAGTGACACCAAGGGACCAAAAGACTGGGACTTGAGGGAGCCTGGTGGCCCCTGTGAGCCAACAGTCACAGACCCTTCTGTGATGACATGGTTTAGTGGAGACTTGCATTATGTGGAATGGGGATGGGGTTTCAAATCTGGATCGACTGTAGCTTAGGACAAAGCTACCAAGTTTAGGTTCCCTCCTCTAGTTCAAGGACACAAAGAGCCTTAGATGCTGGTGTCTCCCGGGGCTCTCTGCTTGCTCCCAGCCCCCAGAACAGTATCAGGCAGACCCTAAGTGTTCCATGAACACTTGCTGAATGAAGGAACAGAGTGCCATCTGCACCTGAACTTGTCTGTCATCTTTCTCGAAGTTGTTGTTCCCACTGTGTTCCCAGGATTTGTGACCGCACATGGTAACCACGTTTTCGCAGCCAGAGTCCTGGGTGTCCGCCTTGGCACCTCCTTCCTCCTCCCGAAAGCTGCAGTCCCTCCCCGACCCCAAGCGAGTGCACCACCGCATCCTACTGGCCTTCCTCTGTGCTTGACGTGTAGGGCTCTGGCCACTTGGGTCCTCTTCCTCCATCCCTGGCTGCTCCCACCGTTTCTGAGTGGGACTCCTTGCTTTAGGCTTGCGCCCTCCAGTTACCGCTCCAGACTTCAGCCAGATGCATCAGGATGGCACATGTCTTCACTGGAGAATTGCTTGTTCAGGTCTTCTGCCCATTTTTGGATTGGATTTTTTTGTTTTGTTTTGTTATTAAGTTGTATGGTGGGAAGAGATAAATTGGGAGATGGAGATTTGCAGGTAGTAACTACTATAAATAGATAAGCAGCAAGGTCCTACTGTACAGCACAGGGAACTATATTCAGTGTCTCATAGCAACCTATAAAGAAGAATATGAAAATGAATATATGTATGTGTATGTACGGCTGAAAGATTACACTGTATACCAGAAACTGATACATTTTACTGAGTGGACTTCAATTTCAAGAAAGATAGCATATGACTCTGAGCAAACGTACACTCAGAAAGCTTCAGTGTCCCCCACGCCCTCCAGCTCCTCAGGATGGCCCACAGGGCCTGGTGTGGCTGGTCCCCAGCTTCAGTTCTTGTCCCTTGCATCCCCGCCCCAGCCGTGCTCGCCCGACACAGCATCGACCTACAGCGGGTGCTCAGTAAACACCTTAACCAGGCTCAGGGTGCAGCTGGGAAACGAGCCAGCTGCCATCGCCCAGTCGCTCAGTTTTAAGGCTGGGCCGGTAGGAGGGGAGAAACTGAGGCAGCTGTGTGAGCTTTTATTCTACGTGAACCCCAGCAGCCCCCTTTTTGGAGGAGCCTCTGGTGGTGAGACAGGGTCCCCTCACAGTGGATGAGAAAGCCCTACAGGGTGTCAGCCAGGCCACCTAGAAGGCACAGACCTCACCAGTACGTGGGGGCAAGGGCATCCCAGGGCCCTTGGGCCAGATCACATGACGTGGCCCCTCACAGATGATTTCACGGCACAAAGGGCCACACGACGCCCTGGAGGTGTTACAGCAGGACAGGCAGGCTGGTGCCAGGCTCCCAGCTTCCAAGAGGTGCGGGTACGTGGAAGACTCCGGCTGGCAGGGTTTAGATTTTTTTCTTTGTAAGCTATTCACCCTGTCGCTTTCCCTCCTGCAGTCCAGCTGCTTGCTTGCTTGCTTGCTATTTTAACTTAAAAAAATTTTTTCTTTTAGCGGGGGGAGGTGATTAGTTTTTTTTAATTTATTTTTATTTTAATGGAAGTACTGGGGATTGAACCTACTACCTTGTGCATGCTAAGCACGTGCTCTACCACTGAGCTACACCCTCCCCACTCAGTTGCTTTCTTATTGGCAGCTACTCCCCATCACCCCACACCCAGCCCCTCTCCCAGCTGCAGAATAGCTCAGCATCCCCAAAATGAGGGCCCAAGGACCAGACCCCCAGCCAAAGCCCAGACAGAGCCCACAGACCAGCCTGGGGGTGCTAGGGGCTAGGGGCTGGAAGTGGCTTTTGGAGGGAGGAGGGGGCCAGGACCCACAAGGAGGAGCGCCCCCCTGTGTTCAGAGAGGAGAATAAAGCAATTACGTTTTAACAGCCACTTTGCATTAGAGAAGATTGATTTGTCCTTCTGCTGTGTTGTTTCCATAGAAGCAGGGCTTAACCTTTTAGGTGAAGATTATAAAGCTCCCTAATTCATTTAAAATTAGGCTTCAAGCCTATCAGTACTTACTGCTCAAGTGTTACTGTGGGACTTGCTACAGCCGCTGATCTGACCACCAGCCACAGCCTGTGACTTAATACATTCAAACATGCTCTTTCTGGTAGCAATGCGGTTTGTTCGTTTAGTTTTAAAAATTAACTTCATAAGGAGATAAAAGTTCCTGTGTAAGATCACAAGAGTATTAATAAATACCCTTTAATTAATGACTAGCATTAACTCCTCTTTACAAACGCAGGAGGACTGGGACACAGTCATGAAACAGGCATGTCCAATTAAAGTAATTTATTGTATTCTTCCAGAATGGACAGAAAGGGCGTCTTGGGAACTGGTATCACAACACACGTTATACACCATTCTCACAACTAGCCTTGTGTTGAATTTTTTTTTTAAAGAACATAGTCATCTTAAAAAATCTAAATATTTACATATTAATAAAACATATATACAGAAAATTGAGACATCATCCATAGATATGGAATTTTTCTTTGCTAAGAAAGCCTATAAAAAGGATTTCTGAATAAAGTCTGAACAGTAGTCACAGTTAACTAAACACAAATACAATTTTAATTTACAAAATATGATTTTGCACTTTTATGAAATGTATTTCCCATGTGTGAATCCATTGCATATTTTCTGTGCGCTGCACGATCCCCACCCCTCCTCAAGTATTGAAAAATTCAAGCTCCTGCCCAGTCTTGGCAGGAAGTGCTTTGAAGCTTCCCGGTGTATGTTTAACAGAATGCACAGCCGTAAGGTGAATGTTTCCACCTTTATTCGCAACGTATTCATCTTACTGTAACAGAGTTGAAAGGTCACTAATTAATCTTTTCAATTCCCTTGAGAAAGATATCCTTCTGGGAGGCAGAAGGCAAATTTTAAAACATATGTTGCAGAAAAACCAAAGCCTGGGTTCACAGTACTTCATCAGACCCCTCAGTGAGCAGAGGGACTGGTTTCCAGGAAGGGGTTACTAAGTGGCTTGAAATCTAAAAGGAGAACTAAACGTGTGATGGAAACCATTTATCTGAACCTTCCTTGAGGCTCAAAAAGAAGATAAATAAAAGACAGGCAGATATGAGATGGAGCTGTCTAGTGGCTGCACTGATTCCACAAGCCACACCTAGAACCAGCTTTGACACGGTCCAGGGATGCGTCCTGTGGTCTCGGGTTGATTAGCTGGGCTTCGGTGGGGTACGGATTCATCCCAGGGCCCCCTCCTCGCTCAGGCTTAGCTGCCCGGCGCGACGTGTGTGGCGCGAGTACCTTGGACAGGGTAGCAAGGAATTTAGGTTCCAGGCTTGGCCGGGCCGCTGATGGGCTGTTACGCGGCCCTGGGCAGCCATGGGCCTCACTCCCCAGCGGCCTCACCGCCAAACAAGGGGGTGGGGCTGAGGGGCCCAAACAACGCCTCTGAGCTTTAACATTCTGACATTCGGTAAATGCTAGGGGGATGTGTTAAGTGCAAGCACAGCATTTTTTCCCTCTGGGGGTTGGTGTTCGTACTGCCCAGATTTCTTCTGGACAATTTTTGGCCTTTGGGTCAAGAGCCAAAGAGTCACAGTAATTTGCTTTATACAATAAATGAGGTGGAAATGCAGTGCCTCCCAATAAAAAAAGGTAGTTTAAATTCACCATTTTCTTAGAAAAAGGAATCTGGAGGCAAATATTTCCGTAAACAAATACCCACATGGTAAAGCATTTCTTTAAAATGCATCCACATTTTCATCTGTTGGCTTTATATAAAGTGGAGGCAGGTGTACCAGAACCAAATGAAGACTATAATGTTATGTGTATCTGTGGCCAGTCGCCACACAACGTCACAACACTCAGTGAAAACCATCTGTCAAATAGTTGTCAGGTATTGTGTGGATAACTACTTTGAGTTTCTCACCTTTTAATCAGTTATTTTGTCACTATGTCGACACAACTTACATGAAAGGTTTTCCTTTCCTAGGAATTCATGTATCACTTACACTTATGAGTGACAAATGATTACTTTGTGGGAAAATGATGTCACAAATGATTTCATCTAATAGGTCAGAGCTGTCCTGTCTCCCGAAACAACTTTTCCATCCTCTAAGCTGATGAAGGTCTAATTAATTTTGGTCTTCACAACTGCTCATTCGGTCCTAGAAAGAGCCATTCTCCTTGATACAGCATCTAAGCAATTTACGTTGAAATAAATATGCTTCAAAACTCTATACTACATTCACATTGAAAAACACCAGGGAATGGACAATGAACTAACCGGATGATACGTTGGACATTTAAAGTGTGAAAATTCAACTCTAAAGATGATTTTTAAACATCTTCGACCAAATTGGAGGCTTGATTATCACATGAAGTATAAGAACACTATTCAGACGTGACGAGTCGCCCTCACAGAGCGCCCACACTTGGCAGTAACCTGAAATGCTAGTGGACCTTAGAGGAAATTGCAGTGGAAGAGGTGCACGTGCTAAGGGAGACTGTCACTACGTGTGAGTCTAGGCAGTGACACCTGTCTCTGTGTCTTCAGCGTTTTCTCCCCTGGTGTCAAACACATAACCTACAACAGAGGTGAGAAAGTGAAGGGGGCCGCTCCTCTAAGAAAGAGTTGTTTGCTTTCCAAGACACGGTCAGACCGGGCAGGCGTTCTGATAACTGAGGAACCTCTTAGGGGAGGTGTCTGTGTTTCACATCTAAATCACTGTTTTTTAGTCCAGGCTTCAGTTGTGCCAAATGAGCAATTTTAGCCATTAGAAAAGTAATGACGATTTTTACAAGAAAACCCGTGAATGTGGGTTAATATTAGAGTATGTCCATTTCCATTGTCCAGGAATAGAAAATGGCCACATAAATATGATTTACCTGCAAAACAGAGTATTGTGCAGCTATTAAAATGATGCGTGTGAAGGTCTGTACTAAAATGGAAAATGCTTGCTAGGTGGTAAGACAAAACCAAACCTCAGGAAAGAAGATTGTATGGGTCTGATCTCCATTGTATAAGTAAACACACGCAGAGGAAAGCCTGGGAAACACCCAATAGCAACGGCTATCCCCGGGCGGCAGAAGTGGCTTACATCTTCTTCCCTGTTATTTTCTATAATTTTTAAAAAGGATGCAAAAGAACGCCACCTGATAACAAAAAACGCTGAGCCTAGGTGTGCTCTTCACTGTTTCAAATTCAGAAGCTGCTTTTTAAATTTTTAGAAAGTACCGTTTCGATTTCAGCCTCTATCCCCTTCCTTCCAAGTTGTTCCCCTCTCCTGGTGGCTTTCTCCCCCACCAGAGTGCTGTCTCCGCCCCGGGCTGGGGCCACCTCTGCCTCCCACTGGTCTCAGGGCGGGGTTTGTTCACCAGAACCTAACTCAGTGCTGATCCCTGGCATCGTCAAAACATGCTGGCTGACAGGGTTGAGGGAAAAGAAATTAACAGGTGTTTCCACTATAAAAATCTGTATCCATTTTTGTTAAAACGAGACCAACAGAAAGTTGCTTGAGTGCAATTGATTGAGATCATATCAATGGATGCCCGATTGTGACCTTGACCTGGTTGGTTCTGGTGGGTCTGGTCTGCAGAAACACAGGGATTTATACCCCTGCCCTGCCCCTCCCCGACACACTCAAATTTGGAAGGAGAAAAAAGACCTTAAAAAGATAACAGAGGCATTGTTAAATCTGTAAAAAGGACCAAGTGTTGCTGGCTTGGACAGACTGGATGAGGAAGGTCTGGCCAGTGGGTCTCGAATCCAGGGATGAAATTGCATGTACAAAAAAGGGGGGATTCCTCTCTCGGGTGCTCTCATCAGGACCCACAGAAGGAGGAGGGACTCGGCCATTAGCTGTATTCAAAGCAGCCACCAGACTGAGATTTTACTTTAGAGGCACTCGAGAGACAGCTAGTCTAATCAAGATGATTTAATTCCATTACTGCAAAATTTGGACCCTAGTCCGTGACATCTTTTCCCCTTTACAAAATGATAAGTGGTATTATTTATCATGCTGTTTAGTGATGTGCATCAAATATCTAGCAAGAGTCTAGCGAAAAGACCTGCAGGGGTGTCCTACCACCGTCTCTGCCAGGACCTCACGGCCTCAGGTAAGATGTGGGGAAGGACTCCGGGAGCCGAGCGGCTTCAGGTTGACTTACGATGGACACTGAACTGTGAAGGCGGTGGGGGAGGACACTGAAATGGAATCCTAAAGGGGTTAGTACATCCATCAACTCCTCGGATCTGTAGGAAACATGCAGAGAAGGTACGAGAAAGCTACGTGGTAGGATGGCTGGGAGTTGAGAGGCCTCGGCTCCGACCAGGCCACCAACCAGCTGTGAGAACTTGAGAAAGTCATTTTGTGTTTCTGGGCCTCAGGCTTTTTTACCTGTAAAATAAAAGGACTGGATAAAAAAGCAAGGATGGGATTAGATGATCTCTAAGTTTCCTTCTCTCTCAGAGTCCTTGAAATTCTGTTCAGATCCATGAGGTGGTTCTACCATCCCGTGTTCAGTTTTCTCATCTGAAACATCTCTCTGCCTCCATCTTCAGACAGGAAAACGCAAAGGTGTTATTTCAAGGGGAATGGTTTTTGAATAATAATACTTTTTAAATAAGGCAGCTGTGTCAGATGATAGCCAGGACTGGCGGTGCAAATGGACTGGGGTCAATGGGGCCGGCGGGGGAGGAACGGGGTCCTATCACCAGCTAGGACAGCACTGCACTCCCCCAGAGGGCTTCCTGGAAGGCACTGTTTCATCATCAGTGGCAGGGCTTCGAGCAGCTACATAAGAGCAAGGCTAATATGAGTTGTCCGGATATTCAGAGGAGGCAGGTTGGGAAGGAACAATAGAGATCATGCATTTCAACTCTCTCAATTCATAAATGTGGAAACATAGCCAAACAAGAAGAGAAATCTGCCTTTCCTGTAATTTCCATAAGGACTGTATACAGTAAGAACTTGACAGAAGCGGGCCACTTTTTCCCTCTGCGGCCCGTTTCATTTACTGGTCCGTCGATCTGCTGTGGAGCTACTCAGTGGCAGAGAAAGCACCGTATTTACACGGCTGGGTTTCCTGGTGGCTCCGGAGTTCACTGACGTCCACCCATGGTACACTGTGAACTCAGGATAAGTGCCGTCAGTGAACACTTGACCTGGCAGAGTTCCTGCACAGAAAGCTACTCCCTTAATACTTGCTGGATTTAATTCAAAACTTACCACCCCAAATGCAGAGAATACACTGAGTTGAGTTTTTTCATTTACAGGGTTTTGGGGGGGGTGGGGTGGGGTCTGGGTTTTGTTGTGAGAGAATCTTCGGGTATTTTGAGGGCAGTCAATAGAGAGTCTTGAGACCAACTGAGGGAATAAACTCTTAGTCACATGTCACTGATCGGACACCTGTCTCTAGGGCTCTCAGGTGTGAACCCACACAGAGGTAGGAGGCCAGGGTCAGAAATATTACTTGAGAGTCAAATAATAAGAAACCAGAATTAAGTCTGTGGCTTAACACTACAGCAGATGCTTGGGGTGTAACACTGCACACAGCTGGTCGGGTCCCCGTGCCCCTCCGCTAGACGTGGGCTTAGTCACTCACTCACCTAGAACAGTATTCACTGGGTGCCCATTGTATGAAGGCTATGACTGACTCTGCCTCTCAAAGCCTTTTAGAGGGAGGCAGGAGAGGACAGAACAAACCTGAATTTCATCATAAAACTGGTGATCCCTAATCTAAACAGAAATATCCTTTCCTGGTAAAGTATATTTTTTTAATGTCCGAAGGTTTGGGGAGGTGAACTGCTGTCACACTAAGTTCTCAAGACCTGCTGTTCTGAGGTTTTCAAGAAGATGAAACAGAATGTGAGAAAACTAGCTTTTCATATTCAATGTGAAAAATCTCTCTGCACGCAGGACAGCGAGCACCTCTGATTACCAGGGGCTGGTTCTCTTACAGAAGCGTCTGCATCTTTGCTGTTAAGAAACATTTTCAATGCAAATATTTTCACGTGCTGCATTTTCCAGCGGGTGATGAGAATGTAAATGTGTTTTACCTGTTGGTGGTAGAGAAACGCCATCCAGCCTTTCATCACCGTCAGCTGCCTCTGCTGGTTACAAACACAAAACACAAATCTCATTAGTTTCAGGAAGCACATTCATTTTGCGGAATACAGTAATACAATTTAAAAACTCCAGCGTACATAATAGTTTTCACCTTTTCCCTTCGTAGCTTTTCAGCCAGTTCACGTTATAGATTTTAGTACCATTATTTAAATAAAATATTTTTCAAATGATGATATAAAATCCATTTTCCTGTATTAAAATTTTTTATATCTTACGAAACTTACTCTATCAATCATTAATGATCTCAGTTCATTTTCACTTATTTGCATAGGTTTAAGTATCACCCCAGAATCTGGGATGAAGGCACGGAGGTCAGTGAATTCCTATGGTTAGAATTTTACTTGTCACCCCTAGAATCCTTCCAGTGGGGCACGCTTAGGTTCTTGAGAATGAAACCTTTCTTTGGTGATGACTGGAAATTCAATCTAAAATGAGCATTAATTTAGTCATAAAATCCGAAGGAATAAGTGTTTCTCCAAAAGATTCATCACTTCCATGCTTTAAAATGCAAAACTCTGCTCATCTCTGATATATTTCAATCTCTGTAAGAGTTTTCTAAAGGCAGATCCTTCAGTCACAGAAAACCTTCCACCAAGGACAAAAAAGAAGGTGCCTATGTGTGTCCTGGTAACTGATGGCTTGTCAGTTTCCCCAACATGCTGTGGGCAGGCCCGAACCCTCCATGCTCCTGGGGTAATTTTGGCCCTGCTCCCTCTGTCCCCGGGCTGTGGCCCCAGAGGAAGCTTCCTGCTCTTGGCCACCTTCCTGCTGCCTGCACGCGTGCCCCTGAGGCCAGACGAGGGCTGCCACATGCAACACGCTGCAGTGCTGAGTCCATGGGAAGCAAACTAGTGCGATGTTCTTGTTGTAACTGCTGTTGCTTTAAGCACAAAGTTAAGAGGTGGCTGGAGATGTTCAGAGACCTGCCCCTCACTCACCCCTACCGCCTTGTCCTCAGATTGCTACGCTGGCCGGAGGGGAAGGCCCACTGCCCCTCACCTGCTAAATCCACCACAAAGAGGAAACACCGAGACAGGGTAGTCAAGAGCAGTTTTGTTTGGAGGAGAGTAGGAACCACTAAAAATGACGTTGCAGATGAATATTTAACAACGTAAAACATTCCAGTCACGCGATGGGATAAATGGTAAGATCAGAATCTTGTAAGCGGGTTGATGGACAAAATACAGGACACACTAAAATGTTAACGATGTTTCTCTCGGGATGAAAAAGCTCATGGGTATTTAAAATTTTGGTCTTTGAGTCTTCTAAAATTATATATGTAAAAAAATAACAAACATGTTATATTTTTATATTTAGAACACATTCTCTTCTGATTGGTTTGAGTGAATTTGAGCACACACATGAACTATGGTAGTTCTTTCATTGGGACTTTAGAAATTCTTCAGGAATAAAAATGATAATGCTGATAGGCCTCATTTACTAAATGCTTATTACCACCCAGCCGGCACTCATCATGTGTGCACTGCGCCATCAAAGCCTTAGGAACCCCTACAGGGTAGGTCTGTTATTCCCATTTTAACGAATGAGGCAACTGAGACAGACAGAGGGTAAGAAATTTACCTAAGGTAATGGTAACGCAGCTAGGAGGTGACTCTGTCAAGGGTGTGACTCAAGCTGGTGCCTGTGCTCTTCACCTCCGTGCTATTAATGTCCAAACATCCATCGCACGCATCATCGTAAGCTAGATTTTAACAACTTCAAGTTTTCATTCATTTTATACTTCAGTAACTTTCTCTGCTTCCCAAGGACAGTTGCTTTTCATTTAGTTGCGACAAAAATCAGTTCTGGTTATAAGTTGATCTTCCCCTTGTAATTTAGCTCTCCTCTCTTTTTAAAATCAGGCCTATGCAATTATGTGCTTTAGTAAGAACAGATTATACACAACCAAAAAATGTGTCAGTGATTACGTGTGAATTAGCAGACACCCACTGCACGAACAGGGCTGAGTGTCGCGGGCGATGCACACGACTGTTAACTTGAACTTAATTATAACATCTGCCTGTAACGGCAAGCTCACGATCCTTCTTGCCTGGCGACGGGCAAGTTGTGAAATTTGGCAAAGATGGAGCCAGTCCAATAAAAATTTGACACCAGCGACCGCTTTGCTCTTAGAACCAATACAAATAAAAAATGGCCATTTCAGCGCTGAGAAAATAATCTAATGAAAATGATGATAAGCCACCCCAGGAAAGGAATCATTCCAGTTATCGGGGGAAAAAATGATTGCATGTGATGAGATGCCCAAATGAATTTCCATCTGGATTCGCATAGCAACCTTTCAAATCTGAGGGGCGCCTCTTTTTTCTAGAGGCAGCGCGGGTGGCCTTTAGCGGCGAGTTGATTACCTGCCCAGGTAGAGTCTGTAGCTAAATCCAGGAATTGAGCCAAATATGATAAATAAGGTTGACATTGTGGAATATCTATGAGATGCCATATTGTCATTTAGACTGAAAATAAGATGGAAAAACAAGCTGCAGTACTGACCCAGGCCCTTCCGTCAGCATGATGACAGGAACACAGGTGGCCCAGTGACAGTTTTCTGGGGCCCCCTTCTGTGCTGCTTGAGCAGAGTGAAGGGGGATCATATCTGACAAAACTGGGGGACAGTCACTGTGGAGTGCTGTCACCTGGCCCCGCTGGTTCTGTGTCAGGGTCGGCCGTGTCCTCTGGCCACCTCCACTTCTCAGACCCCAGGAGAACGCTGCCCACGTGCCACTCACACACGCCCGGGAAGAGACTCTGCACCCAACATCAGAAGTGGAATCAGACATGACGATGACTAGGGAACAGGGCGGACGATCATCTGAGCAGGTGAGATGCTCCCACAGGAAGCAGCGGGGGTGAGAAACACTAACCGGGACACTGAGACGGTGAAGAAATGGGTTCCCTGGCCGGTATACTTGGGCGGAAAGAGAAACAGGGACGGGGAGAGAGGTTCCCATGGTGTGCACGTGTGTTTGCTGGGGGGAAGGGAATGGAGACGGGAACTTATCAGAATTGGTCTCAGCATCTGACAATAGGAAAAAAAGAGGCACGTTTACATATAAAACATACCTAGGAGGGGGAACAAAATGTAGCTGAACTTGCTCTTCTAGCCCGGGCCCCGGCCAGCAGAGCTGCTCCCGCGCCTGTGAGAAGGGTCCTCTCCGACGGGCCCGGCACACACTCAGCAGCCTGCCCTCTGCTTGTCTGTCCTCTCCCTTCAGAGGTTACTCCTCAAACTGAAACTTGCCAGGTCCTTTAGGGACTGTCCGTCATTCTCTGCAGCGAGAGGCCCGAGTTCTGTAACACAGAGCCCTCCTCCCCTCTCCCGGGTGTCTCTGCTGCCCCTCCGTCTCCTGAACTTGCACATCCTTTTCCCTCAAGCTCCCAGGTGCTCCAAGTATTTCCCACGTTTTCCGTGTCCTCCCACCACCCTCTGGGATGCACGGAGGGCTTCCTGGTAGAGGAGTCGAGTGCAGATCTGGTAACCGGCCCGCGGCTGGAAGCTGGTGCACAGCTGGACTGGGGTGCGGGGGCCGCGGGGCAGCTGGTGGCAGCGGCGCGGCTACTCTGGCCCTTAGCCTTCCCTTTGGACTGACTATTACATTTCAGTCTCTTCATGGTGACAAATGTTAGCTCTCTCTGATATATTTCATGTCTTTGTTTTGGGGTTCAACAACTTGTCCTGAAAATCAACAGGTAAATGCAGGTTCTTACATATCCAGAACAGGATTGCTGGCACAGAATTTAGGCAGCATAAGACCAACTAAACACTGACTAGCAAGGACACCGCTCAGGCTTCACACCTGAAATCTGATTTGGGATGTAAAGCCGAGGAGACCTGCACCCAACACGACACCGGTGATTAATCAGGGTCACTGTGCTGTCTTTTATAACACCTGTCAGTCAGTCATAAAAAGCTCTTTCCCTGGAGCCTGAAGTCCAGGGGGCAACAGTAATAAAGAAGCCTTTGTGAGGTGTCTCAAGGCGGAGGCAGGAGACCTTGAGCCTAAGAAGAGATAAGAGACCTGCGGTGGGAAGTTACTCTTCCCAGGTGTCATTCAGTTAACTCGCCCAGAGTGAGGTCCGGGCATCGCCACACTGGATTCTGAAACTCTGGGGGAGGCTGGGACAAGAGGAAGTGGGGAGGAAGTTCTAGGACTACGGGGACAGGGACAGAGAAGTAAGAGAAAGGACTGGAGGAGGAAGGAAGGAGGAAGGGAGGGTGGGACGAGGGAGTGAGGGGCCGCAGATGCCCCCCAGGTTCTGGTGGGGGTGTGGGGACTGGGAACCATTAGAACCTCACGTAAGGAACAGATGGACTGTTTCCCCAGGACCTCACGTGACCGTGATGAGCTAAGACCTTTTTGCTGTGGACTGCCGTCCCTCCATTTCCATTCATTGATTCGTTGGTTCACTTAGCAAATATTCTTGTGTATCCATGCTGTGCCACACACAATTCTAAACACTGAGGACAGAAACGTGCCGCCTCTGCTCCTGAGGGCCTCATGGAGGAAACAGGTATGTCACAATTCAGGTGGCAGAAGATTAAAGTGCTGGGGTTGCTCTGAAGTCCCCTGGGGAAGGGAGCCTTCGAGATGCTGCAAAGTTTCCCAGGCAGAGGGAAAGCACGCGTGCCGGGACCAGCCAATTTCAGACCAGAGAGGATTCTGGTGTGGCTGCAGGAGGCACCAGGCCGATGGCAGGAGAGGATGATGGCGCCAGACCATGAAAAGCCTCACCTGCCACGTTGTGGGGGACGTGTAGAGGGGATTTTATTCTGGGGACAACAGGAAGCTAGAAGTTTGAAATCAGGGGCAGGGAGTGACCAGATCTTACTAGCAGAGGCACAGAGAATCAAGTCTGGGGTCTCAGGATGTGGCCAGGCCTGCAGCCGCACATGGAGGAGCCACTGATGGTGGGACAGCTCAAGTCACGAGGAGGGATTCAGAACGAGATGAGAAAAAGCAACACGGATGGAAACCAGGACACTGGGTTTAGGAGCAGGCAGAGGAGGAAGAGGCGGTGAGGGAGACCGAAGGCATTGAAGGGAATTTGCAGGAGAAAGAAAGAGAATGAAATCACAGAACCTGGCAGAAGATGAGATTTGACTGGGTAAAAATCAATATAGAGGTCAAGTCAGAGTGTCAATACAAACAAGTGAAATCTGATCATCAGATGTGAACGCGGCAAGGATTCCTGGAGAGGACTGAGGTCAGGGGGCAAATGCAAAGGATTCTAAAGTGAACTGGGTGGGGAGGGTACAGCTCAAGTGGTAGAGCACGTGCCTAGCATGCACGAGGTCGCGGGTTCAATCCCCAGTGCCTCCTCTAAAAATAAATAAACCTAATTACCTCCCCACCCCAGCCCCCAGCCAAAGTAAAATACTTAAATAATACAATAATAAATAATTGAACATTTAAAAAAGAGTAGTTTAAAAAATAAAAAGAATAATAAAAAAAAAATAAAGTGAACTGGGATGGGGAAGCTGACTCAGGGAAGACAGACCCTTTTGGAAGAAATCTGACCAACAACGTTAGAAGAGACGGTAGTGGTTTTAAGACCTACAAGGAAAAAGGAATTGCTGTGTTTTGTTTTCGGTTGGCAAAGGGAAGGAGGATGAGGTGGTGGGCGCTGTTTGAGCCTTACTACATGTCAGCTCTCTATTGGTGGCAATAGCAACATTATCTAAGTTTAACTCTGAAAGCACATATGAGGTAGGTATCAGCCTTGTTATATAAATGGAGAACCCGAGGCTCAGAGAGGGTGAGGAATTTGTTCAAGTTCCCAAGAAACTGTAAATGACAGATAAGGGCCAGGAAGGCAGACCTGTTCTCTCCAGTGTCCCACACGGAGTTTATCTGCGATGACTTGGAGACGCAGGAGCAGATGACAGTGAGAACTGGGGAGCCGAGGAGGGGTGAGCCTCCCCTCAGCTTTATCCATTATCCTTGGATAATAATGACTTATCCAAACCTGAAAGTCTCTGGCAGCAAAAGGGGCATTACTGATCACAGCACCCAGGTGCAGCAAGCTGGCCAGTCCCCTGACCGAGGACACTGAGGCCACCTCAGTGACCTGCACGCCACCAGCACGGCTGTGTGCACACAGATATCTTCAGAGAGGTACACTAGCTTCCCCGATGCGGACACCTGTGTACCGCACACGTCTGGAGCCTCAGGACAACTCCGAGGCAGGCTTTATTTTTATGTCCACGCCATGACAGGGACCTGAGGATTAGAAGGACTGAGAGAACTGTCGAAGGTCCAGAGCAGACACAAACCCTGAAAACCAGATCTACTGATGCCGTGTGCCTTGTCACATAATGCAATCATCCATTTTTTTGACCAATTAAAAATACTATAGTCCATTATTCTTCACTAAAAGAGTATCAGTTAAGTGAAAAGTAAGTCAAAAGGCTGAAAAAAGAAGGGAAGATTTTTTTTTATGTACCTTTTTTTTTTAATTGAAGTACAGTCAGTTACAATGTGTCAGTTTCTGGTGTCCGGCACAATGTCCCAGTCATGCATGTACATACATGTATTTGTTTTCTTTTTTTTTCATTAAAGGTTATTACAAGATACTGAACGTAGTTCCCTGTGCTACACAAAAGAAATTTTTCCTTTTTAATCTGTTGAAGGGATGATTTTTAATTAAAAACAAAATCTCCACCTAGCTGGATAGTTTAGATTCTGCTAGCTGCATTTATGGAATTATAAGGGTTTCCCTGTGTCTAGTCGAGTCGAGGGAGCTCCCACTTGAGCCGGGAGCTGTCGTCCCCGGGGTGGGTGGCTGAGTTCCTCCCCAGGCTTGGTCACGGTTACTACTACTGACAGTGAGAGGTCAAGTCAGAGGCGGTAATAGTCTCACGCATTTGTGCCACGGTTCTCATGGACCTCCGGGCCTCCACAGCACCCCAAAGTGTAATCATCTAGCATCTGAAATCCGTCTCCCAAACTCTCACACCACAGCCACAGAAGCACGGAAGGCTCTCAGCAGGCCAGGGGTCCTGAGGTTTGATTGGGAATTGTTTTCTGTTTTGTTTTGTTTTTAAATAATATCCAGACGCTTGTGGCCTCCTGGAAATGATTATTCCTACATCTTGGCAGAAAACTGACCTCAGGGATTCTTCACTGGTAAATTGTCCCCCTGTCACTCTGGGGATGCTGGAAGATCAAATAACCAAGTCTAAATAGCCATAATTCAACTGGTGTCCACTTCTCCTAGAAGAAGTATCCCAGAACTGCCAAGCCCATATTTTTTTTTAAGTAAATAAATAAATATTTGACATAAAACCCCTTTCTAGCTCATGAAAGGTAGGATGTTTACTGTTTTTCTTTAACCTTAAGTAACTCATACTTTTTATAAAGTCATGCAGATCCAAACAAATAAAAATCAACAGGCAACAGAAACAAATCAAAAAGAGACAGCTCGTTTCATACAATACGACCACCAGTGAGATCAGCCATCTTTTTCACTGGCACTATTAAAAGTGAATAGCCTGACATAATTTTCACTATGTAATCTTCAGGTGAATTTCAGAATCATCTGAATAAGATTTTAAAATACAAAACCAAAAGCCCATTACATAAAGCTTCTCCTTCAAAAGGCAAAAGACAATGAAGTACCCTAGAGCAAAGGATCGTATTTTGCATCATCTAACAATTCAATAAAGGGCTTCTGCGGTTGTTTTCTTGTGGTTTATTCATACCTGAGCCTCTTTTTAACCTTCTTCTAGCCAGTTTGATTTGATCCTGTAGAATCTGTACCCAGTCTCTCGGGCCAGGAAGTTTGTCCACGTGATTAGCAGTGCAGTATTTTTCTGTGAAGACTGAAAGAGAATGTGAAATACTGTTAAATATTTTAACAAATAAATCATGCAGATCTGAAATAGGAACATAATTCCAAGAAGAAGGGGAAAAAAAGTGCATTTCTAAAAGGTATCAGTCCTACAGTGGGTATTCTCAGAATCCACGTGACATTCCTTTGGTGGAGGTGGAACTTGGCAGGACCCATCCTACATGCAGATGGAACCAGCGACAGATACTAAGTAGTTCTATGGCAATTACGCTTTTAATGTGTGGGCAGAGAAGAAAATGCTTCCTAGGGCACACTGGCCCCATGACAGAATTCTGCCAGTGTATTAAAATATTTCACTTTTCTGTCGTTAACATGGAATGGAAAAATTACACACAAAGGTGATGATCTCGCGGTGATGCCCGCTAACCCGATCAGCGCTCAAAATAGATCCAGCGCAGCTGGGTCTTAGTGAAAGTTCCCATTCTGCTTTGAGTCAGCCTCCTGCGTCCTGTGCCCGCAGCTCCTAGGAAAGAGCTCCCTCGTAAGCACAAAAGAAACTGTGGAGAGCCCTACGGCAGGACAAGAGGGAGGCCGGACAATTATCCCATTAAAGGCGCGCAGCGTGCGACTGCGTGCCCAGCGCTGGTCCTGGCGTTTCTGCTGCAGCTTCGTTCCCGAGCACTTTTCAACCTGCTCTCCGTAAGGTCAAGGCTGTGTGCAGTCACGTCATACTGCCTCCCTGGTATTTAAAATATTGATAATTTTCAACATTTTAAAGGTTTCTTTTACAAAGAAAGGACAGAGGAACATGGTGACAGGTTCAGCTACCTAAAACCGTAAAACGTCTATTGAATAAAAAATAAACATTTCATTTGAATGAGAAAAGCTATTTGCACTGAATCCACCGCACTGGGGAGACGTCGACCAGATAAAAAAGCAACATCAAGTCCCCACAGATAAATGGACAGAGTATGCTTAGCAAAAAAATTAGGGAAAATGGTCAAATACTACGTAAGCCTCCAAGTTGTAAAATATACTTTCTACCTACTAAATTAGAAAAACAATTAGGCTAATACTTAATATTGATAAAACTGTGGGTCTGGCACATTCAAATATTACTGTTGGCATAAACTGGCAAAACCTTTTGGGAAATCAGATGATTACTATATAGTGAGAGACATTAAACTGTTACTCCTTTGGATTGGTAATGTTACTCCTAGAAATTTATCCTAAGGAAATAATAATATGAAAGAAGAGAAGAAAGTCATGAACAGTCATCCCTTGGCATCTGTGGGGAACAGGTTCCAGGACCCCCATGGATACCAAAATTCCTAGATGCTCGAGCCCCGTATATAAAAAGTGTGGTACACGCGTATCCTTCCACACATGTTAAATCATCTCTGGATGACCTGTATTACCTAAGACAATGTACATGCTATGTAAATAGATGCCAACACTTGGCAAATTTAAGTTTTGCTTTTTGGAACTTTCTGGAGTTTTTCCCCCCAAGTATTTTCCATTGGTGGTCAGCTGAATCTGCAGGTGTGGAGCCGTGGTGGGAAAACCTGAAGGGATGGGAGCAGGGGGTTCCTTCCAGGACTCTGTGCAATCATCGGAGATAGGGGCAGTGTTAGTGAAGACGGAACTGGCATTTCTGGCAGATCACGTGACTGGTAACACAGGAGGGAAGGTTTGTGAGGGGAATGGCAAGGTGTAGCTGGCGTGGTTTGGGACCTGCTGAGTTTGGGGTGTTTGCGGATCCCCCATGTGGGGGTGGCCAGCAGGTGTTACAGTGTGGAAGCCTACAGTTCAGGGGCGGGGTCCTGCCTGAAGGTACTGGTTTGAGGGGCACGAACATACACATGGCAGTTAGAACAACAAGAGAAGGTTTTGAGGGAGCGGAGCACCGGGCCACGCACAGAGCAGAGAATCTGAGCATCTGAAAGGCGATTACGGCTCAGGAGCCCAGGAAGGAGCCAGGATGGGCTGCAGGCAGGAGAACCGGGAGTGTGGTTCCGTGAAGGCTGAGGCTGGTGCGAACAGAGGAGAGAGGGACACAGAAGGGCCAGGAAGGACGTGTGGAAAGGGTCGCCGGAGGCCATCAAGGACGTGGGGAGGGGGCCACAGATGACACTCTCACAACACCAGGTTCAGGGGGGATGGAAGAGGAGGGGGTTTACAGGTGGAGGGAGGCGGCCTGCACTGCGGGAGATGAAGGATCCAGGAAGGAGGAGGAGGCAGTCAGAGGAACCACAGTGGAGGCACTGAGGGGCAGCGGGGTCCGGGAGAGAAATGGGGTGTTACCCTGGACCAGGAGGAGAACTGTGTCCTCTGAACCAGAGGAGCGGAAGACTAGGGTAGAGTGAGAAGTGGTTAGAGGTCAGAGGCACCCTCCCACCTGACACCTCAGTGGACTCACTGGTGAGGGGTGTGGAGAGGGTGGGGACGTCTGCAACGGCCTCAGAGAAAAACAGGAGCAGGAAGGCAGGAGACCTGGATGCGGGGCGCTGAGCAGGAGGGAGCACCGCCTGCTTGTGGCAGCAACAACCTCAGGGCAGCTCATTTCTCCATGGTGCAGGGTGGAGACACCAGATGTAGGGCTGGTTGAGGGTTAGGATTTTGCTGGACAGGTTTGGCAGAAGGACAGGATATAAAGCACTTGAAGATGTTGGCGGAGATGCCCCCTGGAATGAATGACAGCTGTCTTCACGCACCCATCCTTTCCACCCAAATCTGGGAAGCAAGTGAAGCCAGAAAACGGCTCAGACTCAGGAAAATTGATGGAGATCCAGGAATGGAAATATGAGCGGGGTTGGCAAGGAGGTGCCAGGGAACAGGGGCAACTAAGGGGCGAGGGTTGGCAGCGAGCAGAACGTATGGTCAGCAGTGTGGGGCAGAAATGCAGCGGAGGTGAATGCCAGTGTGGACGAGGGCTGGGGGTCACGTGGGTCTTCCGCGTGGATGGAGAAGTTATCCAAGATGGCAGCAGGGTCTGGGGGCAAGAGGAAGACGTACAGCTGTGCGGACAGAGGGGCTCCAGCCCAGCCCAGACTGAGTGGGGAAGGAGAGGCCAGGAGGAGGCAGAATTAAGGTTCGGGGAGCATATCAACCAGGCTCCCCAACAGATGATACGTGGGGCACGTGAGTCAGCGGGCCCCACTTGAGAGAGATGCAGAGAAGACAGCACCCCGGGGTGGGCGAGCTTCTGAATCTCCTGGACCAGATGACAGACACCCCCGGGTCTTCGTTTTGTCTCCCTACAAGCACCCACTACAGTGCCCTGTACAAAGAACTCCATAAACATTTGAAGGATAAACAAACATATTTTCTACTTTTGTTCCTAATGAAAGTAAATACAGTCGCTCACACATTTAGGCTAATTGGAGGAGAAAGGCCTATTTGAATTCGTAGGGAGTCTTAATAGAATATATTTTAAAAAACAAGGTTTTATTACATTCAAATGCCCACCCAATAACACTTCTTAATCAGTTGCAGAAAGGTTCTTGAAATCCTGTTTTAACGAACAGGAAAAAATTATTTGTATTTGGCACTCTATTAGTTTATAGGAAAATGTGTACCACGAAAATGACTGAATACATCATCTCAGCAGGTGAACATCTCCCTCCTTGTAAAATTATTTATATAATTAATTTCCACAGAAATCCCTCTTTTCTTAGATTGTGAAACACACGTATCCAAATTAGCCCACATTAGGAAGTAGTGATTTGAAATGAACAACATAGATTTAGATTACGCCAACATCAGAATGACTCCCGGAAACCACGCGTGTCCACGGCCACGTTTAGGAGCAGCAGAGGGAAGGGCTCCCGCTGCGTGAGTGCCTTCCAAGCGCATCTTTCTAATCTCATCTTGAGCTCAAGTATTCTGCTGCTCGTTAAGAAGGCAGCAATTTCTGGTTATTTTTTTTTTCTCCTTTCAGTGAAAACTTATCTGGTTTTTGTAACAAGAAACCAGGGAACTCTCTGGCTCCTGGGTCAGTGGCTGAGACCTTTGAAGGCAAAGCGTTTAGGCTTTCCGAAAAATACCTACACACATATTTCCGTTGGGCAGATTACAGACATTCTATTTCACAGATTCCACTCAAACTTAAACTCTTAACCAGAATCTACCGACAGAAGACAAAAGCCTACTCTGTAACACGTGCACAGGAGGCCTGAGAAATGGGCCAAAGGGCTGTATTGATCTGAGAGTACTCCAGACGCTACGCGGATGGAGGTGTCGGGTGAGCAGAATCTGAAACTGCAGCTAAAGGTCGAGCTGTTATCCCGGTAACAGTTCCATTAGGAGCAACCATGTGACAAGAGGTATTGCACTAATGCGCTGGGTTTCCTACTACGTTAATGGTGGGTCATTAAGAATCATAGGAACAATTTGCATTCATCCTTAGAACGCAATAGGTCCTAAAAAGAAATTTCCCTCTTTTCCTATTTTGTTTAATCTATTAAGGGGAAGCGGGGGATAATGCTAAACAAGTCCAAATAACCTGAACAAGTGGATGAAGGCCAAAAATTAAGCTAAATAAAAGGATGGAAATATGCTCTCTGCTTAATATAATTTGAGGTCCCAAGGCACGAAGAGTACATGAAGTCACCAGGGAAATGACAGACGTTCAATTTGATCTGTACGTGACTTTCCTCAGATGCCTGCATTCATTTGAACCATGCCCTTTAATTGCATATAAATAATGAATAAGCTGGTGGTGGCCGCGCTGATCCTTCCCCGGGAACATGGCTTGTAACAGCAGCGTCAGTGAACGCGGCGGTTGCAGAGTGTCTGAATGAGGCTTGCTGGGGATGGAGCGGTGGCCGTGTTCCCCAAACAGCTCTGCTCACACAGTGGTTCCTGCAGAACTCCTGATGGGGGTTTTTCTGGCTCTCTATGCTGGGAAAAGCAGGATAGGCTATGGATGTTTCAAAAAAGCCACTGGATCACAAAGACCATCTAAGAAGCAGGAGAAGACTTTGTAGAACTTTAATTTCCCTCTAACTGGATTAAAACTCTGGCCAGCAGTGAGAACCCAGCTTCTGATCTGTTGACTCGGTTTTAACTTCTGGTCAAATAGATAAGCGGAAATCAAGGTGGACATTAAGCAAAGCTGAAAGGGGGGGTCCTCCTTAGATCTGCCAAACTCCCAGAGCTTGTGAGGTGCCGGGAACAAGGGTGCGAGAGAGAACCGTCCTCAGTGGGGTCCCCCGGATGTGCAAACAGGGACCAGGCTGATGAGGCTTCCCTGCAGGCTGCTCCCACCTCCTTCCACCTGAGTGAGAACAAAACAGCCAGCCACTATCCCACACGCCCCTCTTTCCTTTTATTCTTTGAAAGCTATTATCTGTGACCTCCCATCTGTGAAGCACTATCTCATTTAATCTTTGCAGTAACCCAGGGGCACGGGCATCATGATCCCGTGTGACAGGTGACAGACTCCAAGTTCAGGCAGGTTAAGTAAGTAGCCCAAGGTGGCACAGCTAATAGGGATTATTTTCCCCATAAATTAATTTTTAATTTAAAGTTGTATATGAGCACACAGGTCCTGTCAAAGAATAATGATTGAATTCTCCATAGAAGGAAATTGACAGTGAAGGTCTCACTTCCAGGGGGACAGCGGTGAATGTTGGTGTTACTTTCCACAACACAGACGCATGCGACCAACAGGAGAGAGGGGACCGGGTGGGGCTGTGGGGCACCCCGTCCCCGAGATCAAGGGGCCCCCGTGGCCCGGGGTAAGTTCGGGAGAGGGACACTGGACCTCGGGCAGTACAGGTGTGCGCTGAGGGCGAAATGAAGAAATTTTTAGAACAAAGATTGAAAGAATCTGCCACCCAGACCCTCATTCAAAGAACGACTAAAGGCTGTGTGCTTGAGGAAGAAGAAACCGAATGTGGAAGGAAAAGACGGGAAGAGGGGAGCGGAGGGGAGAAAAGACGTGCCCTGTAGGATGTTAGGAGTCACTGCAGCGCCGCAGTCATGAACAGGTAGGTGGTGCTGGCTCAGAGGCGGATAAAAGACCAAGTGCACACATGGAAGAGGGGACCTTAGTATATGACAGAGGTGGGCTCACAATTCACGTTTGAAAAAATAAAGTATGGTGTTGAAATGACTGACTGCTCGTAGAGAAAAACACATTAAATCCCTCCCTCACATTTTAGGCAAAAGTAAGTTTCAGGTAGATGAAAGACCTGAATACGAAAGATAAAACTTTAAAACTTTGTTGGAAAAAAAAAAAAACCCAAAACAAGAGACTACGATTACATATTCAGGGCAGGGCGAATTCCTTAAAATGAGCACAAGAAATGCACAAAGCATAAAGTAATCTATCTGATTGTTAAATCAGAACTTTGGGTATGATAAAACAGCTTTGTGGGTAGAGCTTTCTCAGGCTGGAAAATAAGCAAAGATACTTTTAACCCCATCACTGACAAAAGAATTCACCTAAGTCAATAAGGAAAGAACAAGCTGATGGAAAAATAGGAGAAGGATGGAAATTCACAGAGCAAAATAACCAAACAGTAATAAACATGAAATGATGTTAATTATCACGGAATCCACCACGGAGGTGCTGCTCAGTACCAATCAGACGGGCAAAGAGTAAAAGTCTGTTCACACCAGATGCTGGCGAGAATGAGGAAAAACAGGATTTTGTATCCATCGCTGGTGGATGTCTGAATGGTCCCAGTCACTTCAGAGAGACATCTGTCAACGCTAAGGGGCAATGACACAACTTCTGCCCTGTGATTCAGTCCCACTGCCTGCCGGCCGCCACGGATAATCACAAAAAAGGAGAACTCACTTGCCTCTCAAGGCTGGGGAAAGAAAGTGCTTTTTTTATACAGTGGTGAAGAGCTAAAATGAATAAACTAAGGGGGGAGGGTATCGCTCAAGCGGTAGAGCGCATGTTTAGCATGCATGTCTTTCTTGGGTTCAACCCCCAGTACCTCCGCTAAAAATAAACCCAATCCCCCCCCCACCGCCAAAAAGTAAGTAAAATAGTACAATAACAAATAAATAAACAAAATTTTAAAAGAATGAATAAACTAGATTCATAATGTAGGGTAAACTTGAAAAACAAGACACAAACTTGCCAAACTACAGTGTGAAGCTGGGTATGTAGACTCGCAAATTCACAAAACAGCAGTAAATGTGATGGAGTGCACACACTTAAACAGTAAAATTGGGAAAAAAATGAATGGGGAAGATTCACACCAACTTCACATTTGTCTGGAGCAGGAGGGAGTCTGGTGGAAAGATGTTTTGATTCTTCAAAAAAAAAAAAGAAAGGAGTGGGGTTGGGGGGGCAGGAGGGGTGATGAAGTAAATCCAACATCTGTTCTCAGTCTCAGCGGTAAGACAGAGAGAAAAAGGAACCTCAGAAAATGTCAGCACGTTCACGATGAAGCGGAGTGTGATGCTTTCCACTTCTGACCTCAAGACTGCTCACTGCTGATGGGGACAAAGGCCGCTCTTCAATCAGCCTATGAACACATCAGAAAGTTTCTCCTAGGATGAGGCCAGGAAGATGTCAGTGCTGACCGGTCTCAAGAACACTCCCCACACACACGCTCTCTTGGGACGAGCACCAAAAGCTTTCTTTGAAACAGAGCCAGGAGCAGACGGGGTGACTTGCCCAGTGGGAGGAACAGGGGAAGGCAAGACTCCATCATCCTGCAGGTCTCGGCTGACAAGGGACCTTCTCAGGCAAGACCTCCCTGCCTGATTTTTTATTTTTAAATAATACCATCTACTGATCATCCAGACTATAAACTCAACAAGGCAGAGACCACAGCTCTCTTGTTCACTCGGTGCGTCACATAACCGGGAGCACGAACGTCTCGTTTGTGAAAGAAGAAATCTGAGGTACTTTTTCTCCGGTCAAAGAATTGAAGGAAGAAATTCTTCAATAAATAAGTATTAGTCTTGAAATGCACTGAGTCCTGAGGTTCATTTCAGGTTTTGAGTCAACAATAAGACTTAGCACAGTTCAACTAATGCACCCCAAAAAATGAAGTCTTTAGATGACAGGTAAAGCTAAGAAAACACAGTCATGCGGACAATGATGCACTTATTAATGAAATCAGAATATCCCACTGAACTGTGCGGGCAGGAGACTGCAGGCCAGTCGGCTGGTCTGGCCAAGTCACAGCTGGCCACGACGACCATGGGTACTTTGTCCCTGCGTGCTGCTCCTTCTATGGGGGGGGGGGGCAGGGCTGTAACTTTCAGCTGGTTGTCGTAATGGAAAGGAACTTACATACCCATAAACCTGATTCCCAGTCATATTTATTTAATTACGAGAATTTGGACAAAAGCTACTGAACCACAGAATTTCTGAATTGGAAGAGACTTGAAAAATCAGCCAAGCCTTTTTTTCTTTTTTCAGGAGAAGGTCATGTTTCAAGACGTTAAGCGGCAGAGTCGGGAGTACATCCCACGATGCTCCTTTTGTTGTTCTCAAACTGGTGGGATTTTAAGGTTTGAACCATCTTGTTGAACCACAGTGATTCTCAAAGATTTGAGGCCAGAGCAGTCTGGAGGAAAAGGACAATGTCCCTTGTCTTCCTTTGTTCAGTTTTTGCTACAGTGGCGTCTCTGTCTAAAAGGAAGTGGCTTTAGTGGGGTCTGACATTAAACAAAGTTAATTTTCATTGACTGCTCTTGAAGGAAGCCCTCAACAGAGCTCATCTGTGAGGCAACTAGTCGGAAATACAATGAGCACCATCCTTTGGGCTCACTGTGCTGCAACACGTTTGCTTAATATGCTTGATGTGTTTCAAGGGGATGAATGAAATCCACTGAATATTAAGATCTGGTTAATAACAAGCTTTGATGTAATGGTGTTTTACTATTTACACCCCTTTTCTGGGAAAGAGAAATGTTTCAAGATCATAGATTTATAGAAATTCTACTTGGAAGGCATCTTGGATATAGCAGAACTCTTTTGTTTCGTAGATCAGGAACTGAGGGGGTCAAGTGAAACAAAATTGAAAAGACTGGCAATCTTCAGTTCCAGAAGTGGGGCAGCGGCGTGAAATCCCACGTACGCCCGTGCCCAGGCAGCGCTTCTCAGAACCCTTCCCTGTTTACCTGTCCTTTATAGAAACAGATGAGGAAAGAGTGCTGAGTTTTCTCTCCTTTTTTAAAGCTAGGGTTTCTTGGCACATAAACTTTTTGAAGACCTTTCACGAGGTCCTGAGTTCGCCGCTAGCCAGTAAGAGCCAGAGTCCCAGAATGGGTTACGACACATTTGGGAAGTTCAGGGACCGTTGTATTCCCTCACAACCACCTCAGCTGAGAGGTGGCCAAGGTGGGAAGGGCAAGAATGGAGAGCCAGGGGAGCAGCAGGTGGATGAGGTCTCGCCCGGAGGGATCAGGGCAACACACCGCCCCACCCCTGCCTCCTTCCCCTGTGGCTGCTGCGCTGTGAACGTCGGGGTGAAGATGCTGGGCGTTACCGCAGGGCGGATGCCTCAGAGCTAGGACTGTGTTTTCTGTTCTTTTTGAATGGTGACAACTTCTTTCCAATTGAGATCAGCTTTAAGAAGATCGTGGGCTGACGTTGAGGCTGCCGATAAAAGAGTTCGTAAACTTTTCTTTGATACTCTCTCTTTGAGGCTCCGAGGTGCTGTGATGCTAAAAAACGCAGGGACGGACAAGTATACTGATACATCAGGAGGTCTTAAGATGCTAAAACCAGAAAATGGTGCTTTAGCCTGCTTAGGGGCTCCATTGTGAGGTCTATTTAAATCAAAACCCCACAATAAAATGACTGCACTTTCCCTTTTGAAGATGATGACTCTGTGGCACGAAAGACACGGTGACAAACTACACTTTCTATCTTGTGTCTTGTGAAGGCTGCTCTTTGATATTTAATGACAACCGCACTGAGTACAACTGGGTCTTGCACTCAGGACTGCCCTGATGGCTTTGATTGACAAGACTGATACCGTCCTCGATTGCTCTGCACCGCTTGACTTGTCTGTGGCTGTTGTTTCTTCTCATTTTCAAACTTATATTCTGCCTTCTCAGGTTTCAGCTGCCCTCTTCCAACGTGCCGTGGAGAAGTTGTACGCTTGCCCCGTGATTCGTGCCCTGTACACATCCACCAGTGGAGTTGTGTTTTGATTTTTAAGAAACCACTTATTTCGTGAGGATGAATGGATTGCCCGGTTACCTCCGTCTCTCTTCCCTTCCTTCCTGTATTTATGGGTCATTAATTATGCTTCATGTCCCGAGGAATATGCAAAGCAAGTGTTCCCCACGTCAGATTTGCCCCAGAGGAGCTGACAGCCTTGTTGGAAAGATGAGATGTCCGAACACAAGTAGGATGACCGTAGATCCAGCTTTGCCCAGGACAGTTCAAAATGTCTGTTTTTCCGGTGGAATGATTAGCAGCACCATTTTCACTCTCAGAAGTGTCCCGGTTTTGGCAATAAATGATACAGTCATCCTCCACATAAACCACGAGTAGCAAAGCTAAGGGTTAGGATGTATTGCTAAACTGTATAAAGGTAATATGTTCTACAGGAGTTTAGAAAAGGAGAAATCAGTGGAGGCTCAGGCATCAGGAGAAAGTCTCCTGGCAGCGGTGATGACACTTGGGCTGGACCAAGAAGAACGAGTTGGATTTGTCTACAGAGAGAGGACTGTGTCCCCGGGGAACATAGCATAACTCAGAGTCCAAATGAGCACAGTGTCACTGCTGGGCTGGCTCGCCGGGAGAAGGGCTGGGAAATACGGTTGCAAAGAGAAGGAAGTCGAGTTGCAGCAATTCTGGAAAGGGCCAGAGTGTGCACTTGACGTAGTGGGTGAAGAGGAGGTAAGACAAATGTCACGCAACCTTGTTTTACAAGTGGCTGTCAGTACACAGTGTGACTGAGGAGAAGAAATGAGGGGCAAGGAGGATATTTTAAGTTTTTTTTTGCAGAACTTCAAGGACAAGGTGATGGACATTTGGACAAGGATAGTGTCAGAGAAGGTGAGGACCAGTGAACAGGACAGCAGGGGCAAAAAGAATGGACAGGGTGGCTGGTTAAGCAGGGTTAGTGGCAGACAGAAAAAAGGCACTGACGGTGATTCTGAGCTTTCAAACTTGAAGAGCAGGAGAACAGTGATGCCTCTGTCAGAAATAATGTGTTTGCAAGGGGGTGTTGGCATGAGAAGCCCCGTGCCACCCCTCAGGTGATGCACCGTGCGGGTAAGAAGGACCACTCCGGACTCTAGAAAGAGGCCAGCCAGGCCCTCATGTCCTGTGATTGGATGTCCTGTGTGTCTCAGTCCCCACTGTCAACTGTCTCGTGTGCTCCTGGTTCCTGTCCACATTCCTAATTAGGATTTGCTCCCTCTTGGCTGTAGATGGCTGAGCTGGTTCAGAATGGTATGGGTGGCGAGGAAAAGGTATGGGGAGGCGCGTACTTGACATACCCATGTTGGGTTTACTCTGTGATCGAGGGGACAGGGTGGGTGAGGGATGCTAAGGCTCTGAGAAGTCCCTGGAGCTGATCACAGAGAGGCAGCACAGTCTACCCAAGAGCCAGATGCAGGACAGAAGAACCTGGAAACACAGCCAATGTAACCGCAGACTTGACTGCAGGGAGCGGTCGGTGAGGAGCCCTGACTAATTCCAGGAGGCAGGTCTCTCTCTTCCAAGGGTGTCTGAATGGGACAGATGCAGCCCTGCTCTGCCTGCTCGCACACAAGGATGTCTTAAAGGCAACCACCGTCGATGACAGCTTTCAGTTCCATTTGCAACAAAGGTCTATGGATTTTGAGGCATTTTCTTAATGGAAGCTGACATATATCCTGAGTTTTTTGTGGACTTACCATCAGTCCATAGTCCTATGGGGACAGCAAATATCCCATGATCATTTGCATATGCACCTATAGGGCAGAGATCCAAGCAGACATCAGTTCCCGAGCCTCTCGGATTCCTGATGCATACCTTGTACAAGACACTCAGTAACTGTTTACGGAAATGAATGAAAACAATCGCCAGGTCACCAGCACCAACTATAGGGCCAGGAGAAAAGCTCTGAGGAATGTAATTTGACCAATTTTGACTTATTATACAATTCTGCTTCTTTACAACAGGAAAGAAAACAGGAGCGATGTTGCATTACCTGAAGATGCTGGTGAGCGTTTAAAATCAGCCGCACAACTCAGGGATTCGAAGAAACAGGAACTGGGCTATGCAGAAAATGTTGTTTTCTGGGTTCAGGGCCGGGGCCAGCCCATGTGGTGCCATTATGCAAATTAGACAGGTGCCCCTTCCTCTGGCCAGCTGACCTGCATCTGCCAGAAAGCCATCATGATGAACATACAAATCAACAGACTACGACGCGCAGTCGTGCTTTGGTGGCCCTGTCTGTGCCACAGAAACTCAGCTCTTTTGACAGGAGGCTGCTGATGTCATCCCGGACCGCGGTGCCGTGATGCAGGGTGGGACCGCAGTGCCGTGATGCGGGCTGGGAAGACGTCGGTGCCTGGGAGTCAGAACTGAATCTCTCCAAGTGAATCTCCAGTGGGTTCCCGTCCTTTGTGTGACGGGCTGAAGGAAGATCGTAAAAGCCACAACCCTCTTCCTACCAAATTTCTCCACGTCCCCCTTTGCTCCTTGTGCCTCAAACAGACAGATCTGTGATTTTGAGAAAGGGGAGGTCCCTTTTCTGAGCTTATGGAGGACAAAGCAGGGGAAGTCTTGCCATTCACTCTGGCCCCAACCCCAGGGATTCTGCTTCCTTACGCCTGGAGTGGGGCCGAGGCAGCTGTAAGAAGCAGCTGTAGGAAGCACAGCCATGCTTGACAGCCCCTGGCGCTTATTATTCATGACATTAAACATGTCAAGGTGCACAGGTTGGTGGGGACTGAAGGCTCAACACTCAGAGTAAGACTTTCAAGGGTTTTGGAGCCGAAAGGCTTTCACCCAATTTCTTACTTCATTTAAGCCTCAGGAAACTTACTCTGTGAGTTAACCTTTTCCATTCTCTTTGCACCTGGCACACATGCTTCAAGGTCTAGTCCAGACGCCCCCTGCCCTGCGTCTTACAGGGATCTCCAGCTCCTGTGCTTCTTCCCGCCGGTCAGCCACGGGCACTGGGCACTGATTCTCTTCCATACTGGAGGACGGTTCTGGGTCCGGCTCACCGTCTACACCAGATGCACATTCCTTAAGCTCAGGGGCCATGCCTCACTCATCCTTGTCACCATCCTCGTCCTGGCTCAGTCGGTGGGCAGTAAGCACCAGTGTCCTTCCCAGAAATGTCATGCCTGCGATGATGTCTAAGTTTGCGACATCAGTGAAAATGCTGAAAACATTTCGGCGTTCTCCCGATTTATCTAGTAGTGGTAAAGCAGCAGAGACCAAGTCTTCTCGATCACACTGTTGGGTGAAGAAGTTGGCTGGATGCGGGCTTCAGATATGCAATCGAGGAGCCTGGCTGAGTGCTTGCCAAGAACAGAGATGACATTTTCTGTCACAATGATAGGGCATCATGGAAAACTATGTTTGTTGAGTGACTGCATGTTAGAGTTGGGCTGAAGTCTGGCAACACCCCTCTTCCACTCTGGTAAACTGGGCAGTTAATCACTCAAGTCCTGGGGAAGCATCGCAGGCACGTCTGAAACCAGCCCCCTTGTGTCACACAACAGAAAAAGGTCAGCTGAACCCCAGAGATTGAAAGGGTGAGAGGCTCTGACACACACTACCTTCTCCTTTGCTCCAGGAGGGATGGAGGGCAGCCTTCAGGAAGGGGCTGCTCTGAGCAGCAGAGGAGGGAGATGGACTTGTGCAGGGCTGTCGTGTGTGCTGCACAGATCGTGACTCGTCAGAACCAGCATTACAATCAGGGCTGGGACAGCACGGCTCTTCCGAGGGTGGCCAGGAGACAGCCTGCACCAGACTCACCTGCAGCTGCCTGCTCAGAATTCAGATTTCTGGGACTACCGAACGTCTATGGAATCAGTCTCCAAGGAGGGGACCCAGAAATCCAAATTTTGAACCAAAACCTCAGGTTAATTCTTACGCACACTAAGATCCGACAACAGCTATGGAAGGGGGTGGACATACGGGGCTCTATGTATGGACTGGCCAAGATTCCGCATCACCCACCTGTCACTGGGCTGCCATAAAAAGTGGGCGGATACAGACGACCTCCACCACGAGGCAACAGTCATCCACGAGCCGGGAGACAAGCTGTACCCTGATGTAATCATAGTCGTTAGTTCTTACTTTGTTGTTAAATATCATGCAGGTCTAGCCTGTTCCAAGCTGATCTGACAGCTAAAAATATGAACAGATAAGTTAATTATCCATCTTCCAAAAGGATTCTTGAAAGAAAGCACTTGTCTATGGGTTCCAACGGCCAAATATTTCAACTAGAACTTAATTTACATACACCTTGGGAAGACCGCCTCCATGCAGTGCGGCTTCCCAGCTCGCTCTTTGCGGCTGTCTGTACTGAAGAGTCTCGGAAGCGTCCTTCTCCCTGGGAGGGGGTCACACTCTTCTCTGCCTCCCCACCGGGATGGGGCTGATTCCCACTGCCTTCAGAGGAAGACCTGCCCTTGAAGCATGTCAATAAGCCCTAGGAGAGCTACGTTTTACCTAGAGGTTCATTCTGAATGTGACCCAACAACCCACTGGTCGTTGTGGACCACTGGCCCGGCCGCCTTCCCCATGGAACTGACAGAGAACCCCAAATGCTAAATTTTAAGACAGAAATTTAAAGTTGGGATAGCTTTCCTTCTTTTCAAGTAGTCCTCACAGAAGGAACAAAGTAAGTGTGCTAGACAGCGGCTTTGGAGTCAGAGAGGCCTCGGGTTAAATCCTGGCTCTCCCACTTACTAGCCATTTACTTTAATTTACTTAACTTCTCAAAGCCTCAGTTTCCTCTCCTGTAAGTGGAACTAAAATCATCAACATCATAAGGGGTATCTGAATCCAAGCTGATGAGTCAGGCTTGTTCCTACAGGGAGATCTCCGAATGCACAGAAGTTACTGTCAAGAAATAAACAATAAATCAGATGTAGATGCCACCCCCCAAACATGTTAAAGTCTGTTGAAGGTCAGATAGAAGACAGCTATTCACTTCTGGGGGAATAAATCCAAGGAAGTGAGTGATGATGTACAATAAAAGTGGAAGATAAAGGCATTCTAAAAATGGCAAACATAGATCCTACGTGTCTCTACAGTTGCTGAAATAAGAAGAGAGGTTTTGGTGGTGTGCTGAGCAGAGCCCATGGGAGGATGAGGTCCCATGACGTGTAAGGAGCATGGCTTAGTGCCGGGAGCGTCCCCACCCGGCGAGGGCTCCTCTGGGGATGCTCCGCTCCCCGTGGGCCCTCCCGGCGGGTCATCAGCCCGGACGCCCCGAGAGCAGCAGTGCAGTTTGCGCTGCCTCGGCTGTTGCACAGAGTGAACTAAGGGCAGGAGAGTGGTTCTTGCACTTGACAAGCAGACATCATTTCCTTTGAATGCAAGAGGATTCAAGAATCTACAGAACATTCTCAACTAATCACCATGAAGCTGAATTAAAAATCACAGCCCAGGTTCTAAAAATGGCTCCACTGCAACCACACTTTCTGAAGAGCATCCAGAGATGCAAAGATGAGGTCAGTATGACCTCTCGCTAGGTCACCCGGCACGGTCTCCCGGCACAGGGCATCGAGACAAGATGGTCTGCAGCAGGTAAAGCCTAACGGGAGGAGCGTACGCCCGAGTCCTGACCTCCACTCTGTGTCCTGGCTATACTGTCAGTCCCAAAGTCAATCTGAGACACTAAGTTATCCTCAGCACCAAAACCTGAGACTTCACTTAATAAGGGCCTAAGTTGCTTCTTCACAGAGTTAAACTTAAAGTGCTCAGGTGACTGTTTCTCATTAAGGACCCTCTCATCATCAATACGTTGGGTCATACCTATAAATGAATT
Source organism: Camelus ferus (assembly GCF_009834535.1). Lineage (NCBI taxonomy): Eukaryota > Metazoa > Chordata > Mammalia > Artiodactyla > Camelidae > Camelus > Camelus ferus. The sequence goes on from NC_045730.1 coordinate 22,350,210, forward strand.
TTTAATGAATTACCAGTAAATGTCAGCCACCATAACACAGATGAAACTATGTGAAAAACGTGATCTCTACAAAGAGGCTTGTATTTTATTTTCAAGATACTGTCATGGGGAATATTAATTATCACCACAAAGAGCTATGTTAACAGTCCCACAATAAACTCTGCTTCTTCTATTCATTTCTCTTCCTACTTATAAGCATTTTACAGGTTTTCTTTCATCTTTTTTTCCCAATTCTAACCAACCTTATCACTTAGTTTGAAAAAAAATCCAGCCCTCACTGTTGTTTTCATTTTCACAATCTTACAGATAATCGACTCATCTTTGCATCTTACTAGGGTGTGGAAATTTTCAAATTAATCTAGTGTTGGTGCACGATCCCATAAAGGATGGAGGAAGAAAGACTACATATTTAACATTTGCAAAATCTTTTCAAAGTATGTGGTAGACAGTAGTGGTAACACAAGTAGCCTTGCCACTATGATGTAGAAAGAAAACACTTTATCACGTTCCCAGATTGCTCAGACTCAAAAGACCTGGTTAGGGAAATATATTTCTAACTCTAACAACAGCGAGAAAAACAGGGTATAATTATTATATACGACTTTCAATTAGGAGTTACTCAGATTTCCTGGATTTCTCCCATGTATACGTGTTACTACATTTTGTGTGATTTTCTCTCTTTAAAAAAAAAGACCTTCCAGGGGGAGGGTATAGCCCAGTGGTAGAGCATGTGCTTAGCATGCACACGGTCCTGGGTTCAACCCCCTAGTACCTCCATTAAAAAAATTAGTAAATAAACCTAGAAATAAAATAATAACGCCCCCCAAAAGACCTTCAATGAAGAGTTACTTCCAAAAATCACTTTATATTGCAGTATGTGGGTTAATACACTTCTAACGAGTCGAAGTATGGTATGTAAAGGCAAAAAGTATTAGGGAATTAAGAGAATTGTATTCAAATTTATATTCAATTTTAGTTTCCATTTTTTAATGCTTTCATTGGCACTTTATTAATTGGTGGAAATTTACAGCAACATTTTGACGTCAGTCATGCCAAACCAGGTGTGAGAATGGATGTTTCACACTAGACCCACTGTGTCCATGGGTTAAGGGCAGAGCCGAGACGGAAGACGAAAACCTACGTCCGTTCGCTCGCGCAGCGCGCACTTGCGCAAACCCGACTGTGTGCGGAGCTCTCCCTGACGTGCAACAGGGAATAAAAAGTAAGAAGACGATGCTTGTCCTCGAGACGCTTGTAAGAAACGGTCAGAATCAGTCAGGTGAAAGCAAGAGCAGAACGTTCTCGCAAGAGAGACAAAGCTGACACCACATTCATGCTCTGAATGAGGCCTGTAGGACGGTACCAGCACCCTCTGCAGACCGGGATGATGGAGGCCTTTCAGTGTCTATGCTTGTCTACCGTCTGGGTTTTTTTTACAAGCAGGTATTAGTTTGTAATCAGGAACAAAAAATCAAAGTAAAACTCTTTCTACAAATCAACACTGTGAGTAAACAAGTGAACATACAGTATCTGTTGACCCAGGTTGCTGGTGGCTTATGGGCGGACTTGTGTCTGTTTTAAAGTTACTTTGTTCTAAAAGAATTCTAATGCCAGGTTTAATTCAACGATAAAAGAAGGTATGGAAAATTTAAGTTCTCTGACCTGAGTAATCTGCTTGATTATGTATTAAGAGCAGAAGCAGCCTCACTGTCATTTTTATTTCTGGCTAAAGAGTGTGGCCGTGAAGAAAATTAAGGCATGTTCTCTATATGAGTTTTTCAAACCACTGTATGAGGTCCAGTCTGTCCAGGTTGAAAGTGATGGAGTAAAACTGTACCAGTGTGCTCGTAATGACAGATTTCATTCTCATCAATTAGGGTAACTCTCCTACCGTCATTAAAATGCAACATGGTCGTTTATGATTCCCTAATTTCCAAACATTTTCATATTGCTAATATACTGCCCTAGAAAAAGAGAAAATTAAAACAATCCCTGGCTACATTTCAGCACGTTTAAAAGCGTCAGCCTGAAAAGCATCTCAGCCTTGACCTTCGTGTTTCCAGAAGCCCCAGCCATATTAAATCCAAATGGAACCCTTCTTCACTTCAGCAAGTCCTGGTTACATCACTGACTATTTTTCAAATTCTGTAATCTTGTTTTTAGTGTCGCTCCAGGCTGAATCATTCTTTTCAGAAATGGCAGAGATTGTGGTATCTCTGTGGCTTATTTAATACAACTCAACTGTCACTTTAAGTGAAAAAACTCTGTTGGAGAATGAGAAATTTTCTGTTAGTGAGGGCTTATGTCCTTCTGGCCATGAACAAAAGCTGCCTGGTACTTGCTAACTCCATTTAAAAATTGTATTATTTTGAAAAGTTAATTGTGGGTTTCCAAGTACCCTTTAAGCACTGTTAAATTCATTTACTCATTTTGCATGACAGCGGGGACCAGGAGTGGGGGTGGTGGTGGTGACTGTGTGTCAGTCCCAGCCACAGCCAAACGACACAGGACCTGGGCACTGAGGAACATTCTGCTCAGTGATTCCAGGGCAATTAAGGCCAGATCCCAAACTTCATTTTCATGGCAGTTGTGTTTGTATCTGAGAACTCATTTACATTCTTTCTGAAAATTGCATCTAAATACCTAAAATTAAATTACTAAAATCTATTACCTAAAATTACACTTATCAGAGTCCTGAATAAGGACATTTTAAAATTAAGAAATAAAAAAAATACATCTAGGATGTGGAAGTGGACATAAATGAATATTTACTCATACGTGCATGGCTTTCATGATGCGTGGAATTCAGACACAGTTTGCAATTTTTAAGAGGGAGACCCGTGGTCCTCTTTGCATGTAACTGGCATGACTCCATGTTACAAAACCAGAGGGAGCAGAGTAGGGTTTGGCTTCACAGTGGGTTCACTTCCACTTAAAATGTCTTTAGAAGCAGTGACGTGCTAAAGCAACTTCTGAACTTTATTTTCAAAAACGCATCATAGCTTTATTCTTACAGCTAAAAAAACCTCAGCAGAAATCCTGTTCTGATTTTACTGGCAGGAAAAATATCTTCATTTTCAAAGTTAATTAAGGAAAAACTTTTTGGTTCTGCAGTAGATCAGACTGGCTCTTAAGTTATGCTTTTTAACAAACTAACATCACCATGAAATAGCAAATTTTAGCGGTATTTGGGGTGGAGAGTTATGGAGCTCACGCCCCCAAAAGCCCTGCTGCCGGGCAAATGGCCAACCACATGTTAAATTCATCTCTAGCTCTTTGCCACAGTTTCAGCTGCGTCTTTACGGAATGAAGGCAAAGCTTAACAAAGAACCCGTAAAATGAAATGATGCAGACCAACCTTTTATTGCACCCACAATATTTTGGTCTAGTCCTTTCCGGTTGTCATTGAGTCCTCTTTTCCTCTTCCCATTGGGTAAGGAGTTAGCCAAAGTCTTGTCATCAAAAAACGCACACACCAGTTTTCTAAACAGAAGGCTCCCTGAGCGAGTGTAGTTTGACAATATTGAGTCCAGCTGAGATTTAGGCATGAACACGTCGAAGCCTTCAGCAAGCTGCACTTCTGGCTACCAAAAGAACATAAACGTGTCATTAAAAGCAAGATTTGAAGCAACTGACTTTGGGCACAATGTGCAACAACAACAAAAACATCACTACTGATTGCAACGTCCACAAATCCTGCAAACCGCACAGCCTCGGCTTTGTGTGCTGGGGTCTGCAACTTACAAAACCAGTTACTAGTTATAATTCCCCAAACAGGATGCTCTAATGCCGATATTAAGTCCTTGTCCACAGCAGTGGAAGGGAGTACGCTGAGAAGGCATTCCTGTCCTTAGAAACAGTCAAGAGAAAGCTGGATAATCACCAAAGCATTTAATTCTAGAGCTATAGAGGGGACTTGAGACTCCTGGGTGAAACATTTTCATTTTGTAAATGAAGGAAGTCAGGCGCCCAAGAGATCATAACAAAAATGACTTAAAAATAATTTACATGTACTCAGCACATTGCAGTTTACATATCACTTTCTCCTACGTTAAATAATTTGCTCTCATTTGCCCAAGGACACGCACATGGAGCTGTACTAGACCAGTGCTTTTTACCTATGCAACTGTATTTATCTCCTCCACTGAAGACTTAAGCCAACTAATACCTAAAATAAACAACACTGCCGAGCAGCTGCCCCAGGCAGTTTAAGCCCACCCCTGACCCCTGCTTTTGGGAGGAAAATCTGTTGGGGATTTCCTGGCTGGGACACTGGATCAGAAGACCGATAAGGTGCCTTTCAACTTGGACTCTACCGTATAAACTCAGACACTGAAAATACATTCTCTGTGGGCGCACCATGGGTGTTTGCAATGGCCTTCCCATCTTGCAACACAGCTTACGCCACTCCCTTTTCAAAGCCGTCCCTAACGCCTTCTTTCCCAAGGAGGCGGCTGCGTGCTCTTTGTCACGGCTATTTATCTGACATGACTGTATTTATTATGTCTATTATTTTCACATTATGTTTTTATAACATATCTATAAAATTATTATAATACATTTTATGTTATATTTATAGATACCATTATATGTCTAATTACAGTTATTTATTAGATGGAGGCTCTTCTGATGCCTGGAACTCAGGCTTCGTATCTCTAAAGCCTGGCACATAGTAGGCACTCAATAAACTCTCGTTAATTAGAAGTCCGTTAGTCATCACCTGTGAAGTCATTTTCTGCTACGACTTACATAATGACTTTAGTAACTTTAACATGAAGAAATGCAGTTGGTTAAGCTTTCATTAGAAAAAAAGTCCAAAGGAAACATGACTTAAGCTCTATTATAAAAGCTTATTCTTAGCTATCATATTTGAAACTCTGCAAACCTGACACTACTTTAGATTTCCTAAATCCTATGAGTCATGTGAGGATTTGGGTTTAGTTTTTCTCCTGGAGAATAGGGGTTATTATTTTTGTTCATTCTCTTGCTTCTCATAATGCCCAGCTATGTCCATGGTGTGTGATGGTCAGAGTCAAAGGGCTCAGGGAAGGGCTGAAATTATTCAGATGATGTGGGGAGGACTGGGGGCCCTGCCCCTCCCAAATGGAATTCTCAACTGGGTTATCTAGAAAGTCATCTCATTTCTCTACTTTGCCATTCAACTTTCGGTCTCTGGATGCTTGGTAAATACCACTATAGGAACGGTGCTGTGGGATGGCTTCCTGACCTTCGCCCCTCGCTGCTGGCAAAGGTCTGCAGAGGAGGCTGACGGAGCTGGGGGCTGTGCCCCCAACTCCAGGGACAAAAGCTGGCATACTCAGGCCCTCAGGGCACGTTTGTTGAATGATTCAATGTGGAAATATTAGGGCTGAGAGAAGTTTACCATCTAAATCTAAGATGAAGTTTTATGCATAACCAGAATTTTATTTTTCACACCCCATAGGGTAATCTATTATATATCTATTTAACAAGGATTTACTGCACTTAGACCTTTCATGCTAAATGAACTGACCACAGAGTTTTGCTAAGAGCTCCTATACCATCTGAAAGCCATTAAAAAAAAAAAAAAAAAAAAAGAATCCCAGTCAACTTTATAGAAACTGCAACTCACAGCTATTTGAGGATCCGAGGCGGTACAGAAACTCTTCAATTTGCAAGAGAGGAAAGGGAAAGGTACCAGCTTATCTCATTCGTGTATCTCTGCCAGATTCTGGTACCTCCAGGCAGGTGCTTAAAGCTCAGCTCCCTGACCTCCGAGACGCCCAGAACTCCCCTTGGATCCATCCTGTGGGACTTGGACCCGGTTTGAGAGACTCTGACCTTTACTAGCCACCAGGCAAAACTAGCCACTCGTTTCTTCACCCACTCAGAGTATTTTCTATGGACTGTGTTCCTGGCACTTTTCACGCTGCATTTATTTAGTTGGGAGTCTGTGTTTCTCACCAGAAGGTGTACTCTTGCATCCAGAGTGCCAAACGCCCAGCGAGTGCCTGACAGTTTTCTCAGAATAAAGAAAACACTAAGTGAGGTGCTCTGGTTCAGTGTGCTCGCCTTCTCCTAACAGGACCTGTGCCGGCTCGGGGAGCGGAGACCCCTGCCCGACTCAGTGTTGACAGCATCCTCCGTGCGGAAGGAGTTCAAGGTCAGGCTTAGATGAGACACACACGTGAACCCAGTCACACAAAGCAGGGGACGCTAAGTGCCGTAAGCGGGCGCAGACCATGACACGGGGCACCTGGTGGGTGAGGGATGAAGGCGATGTGGTCGGGGGTGGGCAGGACAGCATTTCATCAGGGCCTTGGAGGAGGTAGGATTTAGGAGCCAGAGGTACAGTCACCGTTTCTGGCATCTGCTGTGACTCCTAAAACAAAGTGTCTGGAGGTTTCTGTGGAGCCAGGAGACTCCCTATATGGTGACCGTGTTCTGATTTCTGCCGCCAGGTACTGTCATTTTGGAGCGTTCCTTCCAGATCGGGGAGCACCAACTCGCCTGGTTATGTGCCCCTTCCACAGGAGTCAGGTTTACACGCTGAGGCAGCAGCCAGCAGAGGACAGGAGCCAAGGTGACTGGCCTGCCCCGCCTGCCCCTCACACCCTTTCTTTCAGGCGGATTTCTTAGCTGGTTGCCAGCGAGCACTAAGGCCATGTCTACCAGGTGCCATGCAGCAACAGACCAATTCCTTGAAAAAAAAACAAAAACAAAAACAAGAACAAAAAAACGAGGGGAGCTTTACTTCCTGAGACATGAAAAAAAGATACCAGGGTAACTAATCGCAAACTCCTACTATGAAACCTTTTTATCTCCTCCATGTGACAAATAGAATCACAGTGGATTAGTACTGTGTAATGATCCACAACTTTGCACTTATATTTAAAAACAGGTTAAAACTCTTTCCTTAATTGTATCCTTGAGGCTCTTCTTTTTGTTTACCGTCTAGTCTGAATGAGTTCTCTCTGCTCACTGATGATGGCTGTGAGAGAAACCACCACTGTCCCAAGTGAGGATCATTCTGAAGGCTAGACTTCGACAGAACTACTCTTGGCTCCTCGAGCTAGGACAGACAGCTAACACACTAATTTATAGATTCTATTGATTACTGAAGTAATATGGTCTTCAAATGAAGACATCCAAAGTCTGGGGCAGGATTTATGACACGTAGAGTCATCGCTGTACAAGTCAAGGGTCTGAATCCCTGCTATAAATTTGGATTCTCACATATGTCTTGCCTATTTTCAGTCCATCAGCCACCGAACACAATACTGTCTTCGGTGCTGAACTTCCCCTTCCCTTATCCGGTGGTGTTACACCTTACACTGAGGGACGTTCTGAAGGCAAAATCTGCACATCCTCGTGAGGACATTGACTATTGTCTTTCTCTCTGCATTTCAACTGCGGTCTCCCTCTGCTTAGAAGTAGTTGGGGTTAAGATCTAGTTTGGCTGGGGGAATCCCAAACCCGGTAAATTAAAAGATTCTCCCTTAGGTCTCTCTGAGCGTATCATGAGACTCCCCTGTATAATCTAAAGTAAAATATGTAAGACAGTTTCAAGGAGATCATAACAAATTAATCACACAGGGAACAACCTGACATTGCCTATTTTATATAAGGTTTTATCAATAGCAAATTACAGTAAGACATGTAAAAAGCTATGTGTGGTCATCGATTAAGAGTAAAAAGAAATACATGAATATTCATATTGGGTATTAGCCCCAGATTTTCAATTGCAAACTAATTAATTATACAAACTAGCTCCTATACTTGACTTGCTAGCTAGTGTGAGTTTCAGACTGGCTCAAGACTGAAACTTAGAAGAAGACTATGGAAGAAAAGGCAGGATTCTGTCGAGTAAGACTAATTGATTTTGGACTGAAAATCCAAAATTTATAGCAAAATTTATAAGAATGTTTAAAATCTGTGAATTCAGTCTTTCTGTTCATAATACTTGCACATACAATGACCCTATATTCTCATTTAGTATTTATTTTGCAGTATACCAGATGCATGTCTAGGAAAATGAGCTGTAGTTTGTGAAATTTTAAAAAACACAAAACCCCTTCATAATTGATTTTATTTTGCTCACAAATGTGATCTGCTTCTGTTTGAGAAAAACTGTAGTTATTTCCAATAACTCAGGTCTGTTTCAGGTAGATTTAGCAAGTATTACTGTTACCACTTATTAAATGCCATGCCAAGATCATGGCCAATGGGCTGAGCGGCCCCAAGAACCCACTGGATTGAAAGATGGGCCTGATCCAGTTTGTCCAGCTGGCACAGCTGTTTCCAGCTCAGAACAGCGTGGCCTGGGGACATGGCAGAGCTGAGAACCACAGCCCCAATGGGCAGAGGTCCACGGTGGTCCCTTGGATGTTCTGCAGCAAGTTAAAAATGCTCAGACAAGAGATCCACCCAAAAACGCATTATGTAATCTCTAGACTGGCATATATTGAACGTTGAATAGGATAATAATTACAAGAAGTCATTAAAGAGCCAATCGTTCATCGACTTCTATCTGACAGAAATTTCGGTAGAACTAAGAATTTAATGTTAGACGAGACACTACAATCTGGCTCCTTGAAAGCGTCTTCATGCACTTGCGTGTTGAGACACTGCAAAGTCTTTCAGAGATGGTTTCAGCTTCTTCCTGTCTCAGATGGCAAATTAAAGACTCTTGAGGACTTGGGCTTGATTTATGCTAAAGATATTTGAGCCAAAATGTTTACTACATAACTGTTAACTGCAGTCTAGTGTCATCCATTGTAACTCCACTGAAACTGCTCCTCGCAGAAGATTCCACCTCTGAGAGCCTGTCCTTCGCCCTCCAGGCAGAGCACCGCCCCTGCTCCTCCACTGTGTCTGCCTGTGCCAGAGCTTCCCCCCTGTTATGCTGTCTTTACTGCTGATGTGTTTTCCTCGCAGGGTCCTTAAAGGGCAAGGACTAGGAGCCCTGGAAAATGGCGCTGTAATTAGCACATATTTGCTACTTACTGTATTCCAGGCCCTAGGCTAACACACACTGCAGGGGTTTTCTAATTTCATCCTCATCATCCTAGGAAGTGGCCACTACCATTAGCCTCAACTTGCAGATGCAAAAACTAAGGCCTAGCGAGATTAGGTAACTCCTTTTACGATTATCCAGCTAACAGGTGGTGAAGCAAGGATGTGAACCCAGGAAGTGTGCACCACAACCTGAACTCTGAAGCATACCCTGCCTTAATTTCAGTGTGTCAGTGAATAAAGTAAAACATCGCTTGCTTGATTCATCTGCTTTACTAGCTCCCAGTGGATTACTTTATTTGTTGGGCTAAGAAGAAATTAAGAAAACAGACTCTAACTTCAGAAGCTATGTTTATGTTGAAAGCACCAAGTACACTTTACATTGTTTAAGACTGACGTAAGCATTCACAAAATTATCTTAAGCTGATGGATGTCTGTAGCTTTATCTGCTGATAACCTTTGTGTAACTTAGGATTACTGGAAAAAATTCATAGTAACTATAAGAAGTAGAAAAAAGGTTTCTACATTTTTAAAAAACTTAAAATATTTTTAAAAAGCTGGTTAGTGTTTCAACAAGTCCAAAGAACAAGCCGAACAAGAAGAAACAAGGAAATAACCCTAAACCATTTATATCTGCCCCGAAAAACACAGATCAATAAATCCAACCAGGTAGGAAAGAACAGTAACTCAAAAATTCACAGGTGACTTTTGTCTGAGTGCCAGCAGAGTACTAGGGTATGAGCTCATGAAGAAAGAATCTAAAATTGCATTTAAATCTGAAATTTGGTTTGGGGTTTCTGCTTTTGTGTCTTGTAATTTAGGTTTCAGTTTTATTTAATGTGCTAATTTAAAATGGGTCAAATAATCCTGCCCCCGAAGAAAAATATTTCTGGCCACTCTCTTTTGAGAAACCCTATTAGTTCACGTGTATTTGCTCATATATATGTTCAAAGAAGTTTACTTAACAAATGTTTATATTTGTTGCTATAAAGGTACTCAACTAGGACTGCTGAGGTTTAAAAAAGAAGCAGTATTTACGGAGCGCTTAAAATGCACCAGGTACTATTCTAAGTGTTTTACCAAATGACTTCACTGGACTCTTCCAGTGGGCCCACACTATGAAGTCAGCACTATTATTATCCCATTTCATGGAGAGAAAACAGGGAGGTGAGGAAGGTGAGGGAGGTGGGGCAGGTGCACTTGCTCAGGGTCACACAGCTGAGCTTCGAGCCTGGCATCCTGACCCCAGGGGCTGCACCCTTAACCATGCAGTTCTCCCTCAGAAACTCCCCAGTACACAGAATCAACAGCCATGGTCTAGCCTTTCAGTTCTCCCTTGTGGTACAATCATCTCACGAGCAGTTACTGAGTGCTGGTCACTTACTGGGCGAACTGGGCGAACTGGGCGAGGGCTGGCGCCCGAGTCCGTCACGCCCTGGGGAAGGGCACTCTCAGCCCTTGGGTTTGAGAACCGGCTCCACCTTTCTGGCGGTGTGAGCCTGGGCAGGATATCAAGCCCTTTATGCCCCGGTCTCCTGAGCTACACAGTGAGGATAATAGTGATATCGCCAAAAGGAAGGATGAAATTGATGAAAAACTTAGCAAAGGGTAGCATACAGTTATTATTATTATTATTATCATTATGATGACGATGATGGTGAGGTAGTCCCTGCCCTTGAGAAGCCGGGGGAAAGAGGGAAATCACACGAACAACTACAAACCAGCAGAGTAAGTTCTCAAAAGGACTGTAGAAGGAGGGGCGTGCAGAGAGGAGCCACGAGGAAAGAATGAGAAACTGGGGGTTAAATCGAGGAGAGGGCTCTAATTAAAGCCAAGTCCTAGACCCCAAGCTTTGAAAGGTTAGTGTGTATATTGCGCTTAATGCAAATGCAGGTGTTCTGCCATTTATTGAGCACATTTTATGTGCCAGGCACTGCAGCAGGGTTTTCCCGTATGTTCCAGGGTATTCAGCGTTTACAGCACTCTGAGATGCTGATGCTGACGCTGGTTTCGACTAGGGCTCAGTTTCTCCGCATCTGGGTGGGGATAACCATCCTCGGACCTGTGGTCCAGCTGCTCTGATCTCCAGCCCCAGATGTTTGTGCTTGTGCACAGACAAATTCGTTTCTGGGTGACACTAAAAGTCACAGCAGAAAAAAGATAACTTAATAAATTGTGAACTTTAAAACATGTACAGTAATTTTTTTTTTGCATTTAAAAAGCAATGAAGTACAGCCTTTATGTGTCCTTTTTTCATGGCTTCCAGATCTCACCTTGCTCACCCAGAACTGAAGGCCTGCTTCTGCTCTTGCCTTCCCTGTCTCCGTGAAGGAAGTCTGTACCATCTAGTAACCGGCCTAGTTTCCCAAGAGAAATGTGGGAATTATTTTCTCCTGAGTCACCAAGTCCTCTGGGTGGGAACCTGCTGGATGCCTCTCGTTTCTCTGTCTTACCAGGCTCACTGCTCCTGAACAGAGCCTCCCAACGTCTTGCCTGGTTGGCTGGAATTATCTTCCTCCTGGTCTCTCTGCCTCTAGTACCTTCTCTACACCTGTCAATCATCCACAGTGCTGCTCCAGATTCCATTCTAAACTCGGGTATGACGATTCCTCTACAGAAAACTTGCAAAAGCTCCGCAGCGCCCACTAGACCAAAGGGCCCAGGGCCTAGGGGGGACACATTCGGGCTTTCACCGTCTGGGTGAAAACATCCCGCCTTTACCTCATCATCTGCCATCAGGGCAGCCACACGGATGCTCTAGCCACACTGGGCCACCTGCTCAACCCTACAACCTTGGACTTAATTTTCCCAACACCAGGTACTTTACAGAGCCCATCTTCAGAAACAATTCCCATCTACTTATATATAATCCAATTATATTACATTTTCTCCAATCTGTTTTATAGAATAGTTCCTATAAGGTTATTATATATTTTCTATTTTCTCCTCTGGACTTCCACCGAAGTTTAAAAGGCTCATGGCTAAGAAATAATAAAAGACTACAAGGGCACCTAAGTTTACACACCTTAGCGCCGATGGTCCCACACTTAAGGGCGTCAGTCCCCCTGACCCTGGGACTGCACAGGCCAGGCTTGTTAATACCAGCAAGACTATCTGGGGCCAAAATTTCTAATGATGGGACTGACTGCATGGTCCCCCAGTGCAGTTACAGTTCCTGTCGAATAGATGACTCAAACGGCCTACAGCCTTTCAGCTGTAAAGACAGCATCTCTATATAGTTTTTGCTTTTCTTTATAGAAGCAAGTTATCCTTCAAAGATAATCAGCACCTAAATGAGTTTCCATGGACAATTCTGAATGTGCTTTATTAAATTTAATAGCTCCTGTTAACAAAAATCATTATGAATAAAAACCAAAAAAAAATTTTGTATATAAATTACAATACGGATATTGGTAAAGACAAGAAAAATTCTATTCTGTTTCACTAATGCACATCAGGCCTTTATCAGATCTTTCTCAATTTACCTCTGCAGTGCATTTAGAGCTTAAATATTAAAAAGGAGACAGTTCAGTTATTAGCATTAGATCGACTCATTTAGGAGATGATTTTCACAACACTAATGATTGTTCCTGATATATTTATGCCGATCAGAAAAGAAAGCCTAAAAAATTCAAGAAAAAAGGTAAAAGTATTATGTAAACTGCTTCAGACTGAATGCACTTTGTGCTGTGGAATCATTCACCTCTGCTTCCAAATGTGTGATCGACGTGGCTTTTGAAACCTGGGCCTTAGTCGCGATAACAACAGGATATTGTCAAAGGAGCCAGATGGTCCAGGGTAGCCTGCTAGCATCATCAGTGATTTTTCAAAGCTAAGTTTTCCATCTAGAACCTCTTAACAATTGTGCGTGTGTTCATAGATATGAAACAAACAGACAAAAACCTCTTCACAACAACGACTGGATAGAAGTCCCAGTGATTTTCTAGCCTAACAAAGTCATGAGATGATTATTTCTGTCGCCTCCCTTTATTAAAGACCCATGCCAGCAAATTGTCCTTCAGCAACTTGAAAGGGAACAAATGCTTTTTTAAAATAGTAATTTATTTCTTATTTAAAGTTTAAGAGGTAGGGCCCAACTCCCATCCTATATAGGCCTGTGGGAGTTCTCAGCAGGATTCTTATCCTATGCAATCTGGTAATAATAGATCACTCATTCTTGTTTATTTTAGGAGCTCTTCCCACAAGCCGGGACCCACAGCATCCGTGTACTTAGATCAAGATACTGTACGTAGAGCGTGCTGTTGCAAGTACAGCACATGACTGAAGGAGTTAGTTTATGGCCACATGACTATAAAATGGCAAGTCAGATGGATGTCTTAGGCGTCATCCAACATCTTGGGCTGCAACGACCTTCTGGCTGTGATATTAAAATAGAAAAACCTTTGCAGAGTGTTAACCTATCATTACACAGACTAAATGGCATGGCACTGCAGCCGAATTAGCAGTGTAGCGTGCATCTATAAAGCAGAATTAGCACCACTGCCTCTTTTTTATTATTAGTTTGTGTTTCTAGAAAGGTGAGACCTTATCCGGAGGGTTCTGTTCATTTATGCCCAAGGACTTAATTATGTTCTTTTAGCTCTTTACACGGAGGAAACTGAAAACGGCCACTTCAAAATTAAAAACGTTAACGGAATTAGTGAGCAGCATCTTTACTCCATTACCCTTCTTTTTTTCAGAGATAAAGCATGGAAACACGTTTAAGTAAATAAGGCTTAAGATTTTCAGGAGAGAAATTCTGGGCAAGGAAATTCGGAATAGTTTTCCTTTCCTCTTTCCCACATGTATTCTGTAAGTTTCTCTGGTCTTCTTGGGCAGAACGAGTTAAGGGCAAAGTGTATTAATCCTGTACAGTTCTTGACAATTACACGACATTAGCACAAGTAGCCAGAAAATATCGACTTACATCGGAGGAAGGTGATTCGACAATGATGCCGAACCCTAGGATGTGGTTCTCCCCGGAGGGCGTGTGCTTGGTTGCGGGGAGACTGGGATTCTCGGGGGCCACTGCCGTCTTCTTCTCGGATTCTAACACACCAGGCTTCTGTTTCACAGTGAGAGGTTCAGCGGTCTTGGGGGCCACTTTTTTCTTTTTATTTCTCTTGCGTGAGACAGCAGTTCGCTGGGAGCAGATAAGGGAAATTGGGGGTTGTTGTCGGTTTTGGGTTCCAACTGTGAACAACAAACAAAAATACGGTACAGGCACTTGTGTCTAACTTAGGAAAACGTATCACCTGTCTGTCTACTTGCTCCAAAAACCGAGGCTGAAACAGCAAGGCACACCAAAATCAACCTTGCGCTGGACCTGCCGGTTACCAAATACCAGCTCGAGCACCTTAAAGCTCGACAGGCAGGAAAACCCAAGAGAAAACTCTGCTCCAAAGGCTGGCGAATACTCACACTGCACTGCCACCGCTGGGGTCAACGGGAGGGAAGGGTTAGGAGCTACGAGAAAACACTGAAGCGTGATTTTACGCATCGTATGACATTTTTAAGTGACTGGGAACTCTGGGACTTAAACCGAGGTGTAGACATCCATGCTTCCTGGCAACCGCAGGAATATTCCAGCTGTCACCTGAGGTTACACTGAGCAGTAACCAGCAATCTACAGGTGCCCAAGCTGACAGAGACGGCACAAGGACGATTATGTGGGCAAGGTGGCTCAAAAGACTCATTCGGGAATGATGGGGACACCTGCGCCAGTGAGCACGAGGGCCGAGCCTGCCAGTCAGTTACAGCCCAGTGACTGCTGCCGCGCAAACCCACACCGTCCGCACACCGACCGGCTCCGCACGCCGCGGGATGCCCACCAGGCTGCTTTCCCCAGACCTCAGGCTTCTGTAGCTGAAGAGTAGGGAGACTGTAATTCTGTACAAGGGAAGCCAATCAGTAAGATGCAGAAACGGTGTGAGTTCCAAAGACAAAGAGCACCGATCAAGGACTGAGTGCTAATACCGACTGTGCGCCTGAGGAAACCGGGGCCGGTAATTATAGTTTTCACAGGTGCCCTTTGAGAAGGAATGTTTGTTAACCATTTAAAAATCCTCTGATGGAAAGTTTAATGGGAAAATACAGCATTATTACTTAAAGCTTCATATGTTGATACGGCTTACTAAACATGACCGCAGGACACAGGTGCTCTTCTACAGAAACACGCCACTAAATACAAGCTCTTTACATGCACAGAGTACGGGTCACTGCCTGTCAGGCTGCAAATAAAGAATATTGATACTTTGAACTTGGTATCTGTCTCTCCGGACTGGACAGACATTCATAAATATTAGGAACAAACCCCTTGCGCTGCAAATGAGCACTGCCAGGCTCTTTGACCACCTGTGCAGGAATTAGCCTAGCTCCCTGGTTCTCCACCTTGGCTACACATTAGAATCACCCTGGAGCTAAAAAAAAAAGAAAAAAAGAAGCCAGTGCCTCAGCCTCACCCCAGACTAATTTGAATTGGAATTTCCAAGGGTGATGTCTGGGCACTGGGAATTTTTTTTTTCAAAAGCTCCTCGAGTGATTCTTACAAGCCAGACTGGAACTTTTCTCTGTTCTACCCGAGGCTAGGTCACCATCCCCGAAGTCAGATGTCCTACGGAAGCAATTATCAACAGTCTAGGACTCAAGCCTCTCTAAGCCTCACTTTTCAAAATTAAAAGAGAAAACGTTTTAGCATAAAGAACGCAGGGGTTTCGGAGTTCTCCCCCTCCTTCTGCAAGTCCAGGCAGAGCCATCGTCTCTTGCATCCAAATCTCATTGCTTGATCTTATTCCCTGCCTCCTCCCTAAAGTCAGGATGAAACTTTCTAAACAGGAGTCAAACCTACGATTTATAGGCAGTAAACCTTAGGTAAATCTCCCCACTCAACACAAATTCTTAAGTTTAAGAAAATTAAAGAAGAGTAATTTATTCAGTTTATCCTACAGCTTTGGAGTCATTTACCGCCCTAATCTGCAAAGGTCCAGAAAAGAAAACAGGGTGACATGGTGGCATTTACTTAATAGATTCTAAAACGGCTTCAGTCAGGGATTTAAATGGTTGCAATTTGTAGTTTGCCATTTCAGTAGTAAGGAGCTTAAGTAACAAAACAGATCATTACATTTCATAGGCATATTTTCTTAAGTGCTAACAAATTCTCCCTCTGAGGAAAGAATCTGTACATAATGAAGTAACCTTTCTTTCCGGGCTCCTCATTTAGGAGATGTTAACCTTTGCCAGGTTAATAAGCACACAGATTATCCTGGCGGAACAAGGTGAGTTAAACGCTTACCAGTCTGACCAAAATGTTTATTTTTTTTTTCCCTTGGGATAAGACCAAATCTGGCACATAAAATTAGATGTTGCTTTTCAGAAAGCCCTTTGCCCACTTTACTTTCATGTGATCTTGGGTGACTGATGTGTTTTAAGTTTTTTACATCAAACCACATCACTGAATATTGACATTTTACTAGAATCCACTAAATGGCACTGAGCACGACTTCCACACGGTGCCCTTTCTGAACACCTTTACAGCGGGGCGGGGGTGGGGGGTGCCAGTCAGATACGACTGTGCTGTTTTCCTGCTCAAGGACCAGCCTTCCCTGAAGGGTGGGAAGGCTAAAAAAAAAAAGATTTATTATTTTCTGTGCCTGTGACAAAAAAAAGTTCTGTCTTTCCCCCCACTAACTGTGGGGGCTAGAACACAGAGCTACTTGAATAAGGACCTAGACTTCCAGACCTCCATGGAATGCTCCAGGTCTTTGCAACAACAGTAATGAAACAGGCTTAGGCTCGGATCATGCTTTACACAGTTCATTTCCATCTACTATCTCATTCTATTTCCAAACAGCCCTGTGAGTTAGATATTAATACTCCAGTTACAAGTGAGAAATCTGAGTTTCAGAGAAGTCACACAAGCTAGGAGAGGAGAAACTGGGACTCTGACCCCAAACTGCAAGTTCACTGCTCTTCAACTTGTCTAACAGGAGTGAGAACCAAAAAAGCATCATGTAAACAAAAAGACAAAACATGAGGTGTCTCTGAACTCCTCTGTCTTGAATGTTGGGGAGAAAAGCCACAAGCAGAGCCCAAGACGAGCGTTTCTTATCAGCTGATGCTCTGGAATCTCCACCAGCAGAGCCCAAGCTTCCAAAGGGATCCTCTGTGCATCCAGAAATGTGGGGCTTCCCTGCTGTCATGCAAAGCCCAGGGGGATCTTGTGCAGGAGGCGGGGGGTGTTGAGATGCACGCAGCCCCCCAAACCCAGCACCTCGGGAGGGAAGAGAAGTCATTCTCCCCTTGCTCCCTGACATGAACCCCTGTGTTGACTCACATTAGGAAAATGAGCTGAAGAACTCTGCCCACCTTGGGGTATCACTCTCTCCGAATTTAGTTAGCTTCATGAGTTTAACCCTTAAGTACCAGCAGATCGGGGTGAAATACATGGAGAACGTGCTCGAAAGTACTTAGCAGTATCAGTGGCAAAACATGTGTCTGACTTGCTAAAGGGAAGACGGGAGGCAGGAAAGGCTGAGAAATGGACACTTGAGAAAGCACAGCGAGACAGCCAGGTGGGATGCAGTGAGGAGTCCAAGCCCAACAGCCCAAGTGAACACGTCACACGCGCATGAAAAGCCAGAGGGCTGACCTCCGTACCTGCCTGGATCTGCATTAACTTGCGCATGGTCTTGAGCTCCTGGAGAATGGCCTGCAACGTCGACTGGCAGTTACAAGTGCAGCAGCTCGGCCCCACTGACGGATTCATGGCTGGAAGTTCTCCTAAGCATGAAAGAAAAGAATGACGGACGCCAGGCAACAGCGAAGGTAAGAGGGGAAAAACAAGGGGGAGGGTGTCTGGATGGGATTCTGAAGCCTGTGCAGTTATTGTGAAACCTGTGCCCAAGGAAAAGCTACCCAGTAATTTTCACAACCTGAATTTTGGGGCTGACTTGATCTAATTATCCGGGGTCTCCGTTGTAAGGGCCGTGCTGTTCCCGCACGCACACGCTTCGCCATCACGGCAGGCCTCCCTCCATCCGCCAGTTCATCTCAGATAATAATACGTCACAATTCACAAAAACCACACTCACGCTACTCTGCACAGAAAATAGCTCTGAGAACAGCCTTGCCAAAAAAACTCCCCAAAACCTCAAAACTGGTGGCTGCTTACGTCCTAAGAGTTCATATTAAGAATGAAATGTGTCTAATTATTAAAATAATAGTTTTAGCATTAATTGTGTTATTCCAAAAATTAAGAAGTGTTAATACATTAAACTTTCAGAACACTCTCTGGGGGGTGGGGTATAGCTCAGTGGTAGAGCTTAGCATGCATAAGGTCCTGGGTTCAATCCCCAGTCCCTCCATTAAGAAATAAACAAACCTAATTACCCTCCAACCAAAAAATAGAAAAAGAGCACTCTCTGGGTGTGATGTGCTTCAGTGGGGAAAAGCGGAGGAGGCAGGGGGGTCTGGGAGGATACACTTGAACTTAAGAGGTTGGAGGGCGCGGGTGTGTTGGATTTTCTCCAGCTTAATAAAGGAGATCCTCTGTCTTTTTCCCATTACCATTTCTTCAGTTTCACTTTAGTCTCTTTCTCACTGTTTAATACATCTTTTCCATAATAAAACTATCCTATCCTGTTTCCCTTATGTGTAAATAAACATCTCCCTATCATCCTTGGAATAAAATGGGACAATGGAAAGTCACTCAGTGCAGCTCTCTCTAGCCTTGGTACCCAGCCCTACTACCTTAAAGTGGACCAGGACAAGGAGACTGCTATCACCTAGGTTTTTCAAAGATGGAAGAAGTATTAAATTCTACACTTTAAGTCCAATGGTATCTTTTACTACACATTAAATACAATTTAAATCCTGCAATGTGCATTATTTGTGGACACTATCAAAAGACTGAACACAGCAAAACCATGAAATACTTAAAGATAACTTAATGTTTGGAGCAGCACAATTATTTACATTCAAAGTTGCAGCAAACTGAGATGTCACAACTTTAAAACTGCAAATAATTCCAATGAGACAGATACCAAAGTTGTCACAGTTCAATATAACGCATCTCTTTTGAAAATACGTGAGCAATCAACACAAAGAGATCTATTTTTCAATGAATATGGAGGAATTTAGGCTTGCAACTTTTACCGTTAATCACATTTTCCAAAGTACATCCACCAAGCTTGCTGTGCCCTGGAAGACAGAACATTGTTCACCCAACACTTTCTGATGTGGGGCTTACTAACTTCAGACAGGCCTAAGGGCATTTTATTTCTCTCATTATTTCTTCCACCACAGGAGAGCTAGGAGGGCCTTACAGAATATTCCTAGTCACTATTCTCAGTCTATCTTCATCATTTTTAGAGGACAAAACCAACCCTTTTCAGCTTGCTATAAATCATTTTCTAATTTTAAAGAGAACTGCCTTTTTATTTTTATGGAGGAGCCTTTAAAGAGCCATCTCCTTCTAACCTGGATGCACGCCAGCGTTGAATCTGATACTGGCTTATGTAATATTAAGAGAAAGAGAAGACACTATGCATCTCTTGGGGTCCCTCCCTGTCTCATCAGCAGTGGCTCAGGAGGGCTCTTCATCCTTCTGAACTGGTTACTGCAAACTCTGGATTAAAAAAAATAAAATCACAACAGTTCTCTTTTTCTTGAAGGACAGTGAATGGGAAAAAACAAATCCTTAACTTTTCAAGGACACCAAAGATGCATTCTTGCTTTCTTCTTGTTCTCTTTGTGAAAACCACAGATCTGCACATCTGAACATTAATTTCTAGAACAAGTAACATCCCATGTCACTGGAGGGAAAATTAATGTGAATGGAGAAGTCACTGAGTTTTTCCTTACGTTTTGGAAAAAAAAAAAATTGCCATTTGATTTTTCACCCTAAAATTAGGAATTTAAATTAAGGAAATTTTACTTTAAAGGAATAATTTGCAACCCGAGTAAAGCCAGTTATAAAATATGGATCATCTGGTTCAGTAGCTTGAATGGGAGGCCAAAGTGAAGGTGCCACTTGGGGGCTGAGTTATCAGTCCTCCCGCTGACTCCTCAGATAATGAAGAAAGCGCCAGGACTAGGCATTAGTACGAGGGGATGTATTAATAATACACCGCATGACCAGGAAGCTGTCTTTTAATGACAGAGGGAAGCTCTTTCTGCCCTAATGTTCAGTCTTTTGTGACAATAATACCCATATATTGGCAAATGATGGCTTTAGCATCTTAAAGGGCTAAAATCTCTACAAAGAAACTATCACATCTAATGGAGAACCCCCAGTCTTTGCTGCTTCTCAATCCTGTTTTTTTTTTAATACTTGTCAACTTTGTCCTTTATTCCTTTATGTCTTTTAATACAACTCAGCTAAGGCAAGTGATGAAGGGAGAGCTTAATACATTGATCTCAAGGAACATACTGACTATTCAGAAATAAAATGCATCCAGACCACCGCCTCTGAAAGCCCTCCGCTCGTCTGATGACCGTACCGTTGGCGCTCCCTGCAGCGTGGGGCTGGCTCTGGAAGGTTCTAGAGCGGGTGCCATACTGCCCTGAGAAGTGCCCGCTCTGGGGCGGTAACTCATTCCAGGCACCACGGGAAGGCGGGTGGAGGCTCTGCGGGGCCTCGGCGGAGTTCAGGCGGGGGGGCCAGACTGAACCCAAATCCTGGGGTTCTTCTTTCAGCTTCTCCCCCTCCTTGCCCACACGCTGATACGTCCTCCCAGTGCTGTCATTCAGTAATCTTCTCATTCCTGTAATTTGTTTTTTAATTTCCATGCTTTCATCTCCTAATGGAAACAGGGCCAGAGATATCACTGTAAATTAGCGAGAGAAAAAAATAATCCACTACCAAAAAAAAAAAAAAAAACACCAAAACTGCCACCCCTTCTTTGGAAATGGAAATGATTACTGATTCCAGATGCAAGCTTCTCTTTTAAGATTCCTCTTCCCTCAGGGGATTATTTTGTTTTTGAACCAAGGTATCTGTACTGCACTGGGGGGTACTTAAATATCACCTAAAGATGACTTCAAAATTATGCAGACATAAAATATTTTCTATAAATAAGAATATTGGAGGATGCTGAGGTCTATAAGAAGCTATTTCAAACATACTATCTTCTTAAATTGTCATCAGCCAGTATCTTCACAAAGATTAAGAAAAGTAGATTTTTTTTCCCCTCTAATCTGGGTATTAAAATAAAAGTCTAACGCTAGGGCGTGTATACACACTCATACAGTCACTCAACTAAAAACGTTTGAAATTTCACCAAGAGAAAAGGAAAAGGCCCACAGAAAGGATCTTTTAGGAAAAACACAGCTCTTGCAGATAAATCTAGTACATTTAATACAATTATGTTTTAATGTATTCGGCATCGTTATTAGCCAGATTTCTCTGTAGCACTGGTAACCACACCATGAGTGTAAGGATTTTGCGTGGTCAAGGTAGATATTCAGCCAATTAATATATGAATACATTACTGAATATAAGGGAACTTTTATATACTGTCTTGAAATAAGTACCTTCAATTTTTAAAATGACAACAAAAATATTGTCTTTAATATTTAACATGAGCAAACACAGAAATAACACAATTTCCAAATGTGCAATACTGCTCTGCGTGGGCATATGGTTGAGAGGAGAAATATTTTAATTTGTAATAAAACTCTTTACTTCCAACACCTGTGAAAAAGACAATATCAAATCGTAAATCATGTTCCAGAGTTTATGAGAATGAATGACCAAGCACAACTTAAGTAATGCAGAGCCAGCAAAATTTACAACTTTCTCAAAATGTCTGGGGAACAGGGTGTGTCTGGAAGAGGTCCCGGAGGAATTCTGAAAGACAAATCTATAAGCCATTGTGGCTGGTGTTAGTTTCCGCATCCAAACATATCCTTCCCCGGCTGGCTTCACAGCACAGTCTGGGCAAAGGAGAAGCTTCTTTCCTACAGGGTTTTTAGCCTTGATCTTCCAGATCAGGGAAGTCGCACATGCATCCAAGGCTGCAGCACACTGATCTCAGCTGGCACTGGTTGGTGGCTGCCACTCCCCCGGTCCTGGCTCCCTGGCGAGAGCTGCGCAGCCGAGCCAGGCGGAGGCAGGCTTGCTGCCTCGTTCTTGAGCCAGTGCCAGCTTACTCTCCACACGAACCCTGACACGTCACACAAAAGGGATACTCTCTTCTCACAGGTTCCACCTCTGCTCCGGAGATTGAATTCTATGATAAAGTGCTGTCTTCAGTGGGGTAAAAAGTCATGCGGATCCTGGAACTTTCTACAAGCAAATCTGCTTTGTCATGACCCGAGCGCCACGGTCCTAGAACTTGCATGTCTGCAGATGACCAGACTGCACCTACAATGTGACTCCTGCAGACTTTTCCACGTGGAAGACAGGATCCTAAGTCGAGGACAGGGGTGCAAGCACAAAGCGGGATTTTGGCTGTGGGCGCTCCTGTGGCGTTCAGAGACATTCCTTCCAAAATCAAAACTAAAAACAAGCAAGGATAACAGATCAGGACCCGGGACCAAGGAGGAAGAGCCAGGGGGCTGTGAGGGACAGCAGAGTGGACTGACTTCACTCGGGAGAGCACTTGCCGTCTGTCTGACTCAGGGCATCCGAAAGGACAGCGAGTAGAGACAACCGCAGGGGTCAAGGGGAGGGAGACGTGGGGGAGCTTCTTAGAGGAGGCAGGCTGGGCATCCCCAGAGGTCAGGGGAGGCGTAGGGGTGGTCTCTGGGGCCACTGAATTATCCTTCCTTTAGCCAAAGAGGTCGGGAGCAGCCCTGGCCGTACCACCTGGGGGAAGAGGTCCTGGAACCAGATCCCACACATGGGCAACGCGGGCCCTGCAGAGATGGGGGAAGCGTTCCCTCGCACATTCGGGACAGATGGAGCGAAGGGTCAGGGGTGAGACCTAACGACTAAAAGTGGGGACGACAGAAGAGGCTGAGCAATCAGGATACACTGGGATGGAGTGGGTGCCAATCACAGAGGCTCAGACCCTGGGCGCTGGGGTGGGTCTGCGGGCAGGCTGGGGCTAGGGCTCCCGGGACCTGGACTCGCTTCCCAACTGCACTGACTTGCTACTTGATATGAGGCAAGCCACCTGCTAGGCTCCAACTTCAGCTTCCTGAACTGTAAAATGAATGCACAAGCCCAGGGAGACGCAGAGCTGTCTAGGAGGGCTGCAGGTTTTCTCGTTACCAGGATGTTCACCGGGCACCAAATGCCTCTGAAGGTCACGTGTGTCCTTGTCAGAAAGAGTGGGCTTATTCTGACTGTCACAGTGAAGCCTAAGTTCTCTGATTCAAAAAAAAAAAAAAAAAGTGTTTGGCGGGGGGCAGGAAGTATTAAGAGATTGAGACTTTGACCATTTGCATTAGTTGACCTCTATTTGTCTGTCCAGTTCTAATGAGTCAATGGCTTCTGGTGGCAGGAAAAAGAGGCTCTAAGACAATGATTCTGTGAGGAAACCCGTGCACTTCCCCGACTCCTTTCCCAAATGAACTATGCCTTTGCTCGCGGTAACCCCAAGGGGCTGGATCTTAAGAAAAAGAAATCTTACTAACACGGATCCCTGCCACGTGGCTGCCTTATAGGTAAAACAACCTTAAATGAAAACGTTTCGAGTGCTTAGTAACTGTACTCCTTGGACAAGGTCTACAAAGAATGCAGGCTGGATTTCAACTCTGTGAAACCACTCTCCTTCACATGAGAATTTATATGATCCCTACAGAGTCCTGCAACACTGAAGTCATCATGCAGGATCTCCTTTAACTTGGCCCGGAGAGAAAGATGAGCGAGGCAGAACAGGATTATTCAGGGTTTGGGTTAGTAAGAGAAAAAAGGCGGTAATGCCCAAACCCAGGGTACTGAGGTGTCACCTCTGATCCCCTCTTTTCACAAAGACTCACAAGGATCAGTTACCATCTCTCTGCCCTAAAAATTAACTTGTGTTGACGTATATATAGTAGGCGCTCCATACACCTTTCTTAAGTAAATGAAAGACATGTCTTAGCAAAACCAGAATGCCGTCCAGTAAAGTTACAGATGACACTAAGGTTATAAACAAACAATATATTAATAGGATGGAGAGAAAGTCACCAGAAATAAATTATTCAAGACACACTTACCAAGCATCTCCTAGGCTCCAGAGCTACAAAGATCATCTGGTACAAACTGAAAGTCCCCCCACACTCCCACCCCACCCTGCCAAATCTCTCAAAGTCTTTTACCCAAATCCCTTTTTTATTGGTTGGTTATTCTGAAAAAGGGTCCTGATTTTCCCCAGCCTGCTGCCCGTACACGTCTTTTAATTGTGTGACCCCGGAACTCCAACTAGCAGATGGCCCTCCAGCTCCCTGCATGAAAGTTATTCATCTCCCATTTCCTTGGGGCGGGGAAGGGTGGCTCCCCCAAACATCACTCTTCCTGCCCCAGGCAGAAGCTCACTGTTGTCTGAGTTGATGCCACCAGCTGTACCACCTTCCATCCTTCCTGAAAGGCAGTCTGCATGCTGGCAGTTTATGACTCATAAAGAGGAGGGGCAGGTGATGAAGTTGAAACATATAGTCGGGTCCTCCTTACGTGCCAGGTTAAGGAAGAATGATGTCGCACTGGAGATACTAGGTTATTACTCCGGGTAATTTAAAATTCATTATCTCCTTTAATATAAGAATGATAAATAATCAGATCTACCCTTTAGACAAAGAAATCTGGCAGAACTATGGTGAGAGTGGTGTGGGGAGGGGAAATCAGCTAGCCAGTTATTGATAAAGGCTATAGGAATGGCTGTGACAGTCTGTACCAGGATTTGGGGGACAGGAATGGAGAGAGAAGATGGAGAGAGAGAGAGTGAGGAAGTTTCACCAAACAGACTTGGTGAGTCACTGGATGCAGGGATGGGGGTAGGGCTGCTAAAGAGAATCAATTAAGGGTAACTCCAAGGTTTCCCGCTTGGGTGACTGAATGCATGCTAATGCCAGTCAAAGAATTAGAAGGTTGCAGGGAAGAGGGGTACAATGAGCCTAATTTTAACAGAGAAAATAACATACAAACACATACAAATAAAGGCATTTGGGAACGCAGCTGCAGTTATATCAAGTTGACGAAGAAGCGGTTCTCCTGAACGATTCTGGTAGTAGCAGCGGCCACCATTACTACCAGTAGTAGCTGGCCCCCTGGACTCAGCCAGCCCCCGGGGTTCACTAACAATGCAAGGACATCTTATATGGAGATATCAGATTTCCTATTACTCTAACATGCAGAGAGCTCAAAACCCTCAGCTCACCATTAAAAGAGCCCTGACCTCATTCGTTTCCAAGCTGGTAAAGTGAGTCCACCTCTTCTCCCGGACTCCCTGTCCCCGGGGCACACAGCAGTCACTGCAGTCAGAACCGCGTGTCCCCAGCTCTTTCTGCCCCCTGATCCACTGTCAGGTCCACCCCCAGGCTGCCACTCCGACAGCAGGACTGACAGACACTTAGAGCCCCGAGGGACAGTCCTCCGCTACTCTCAGTATGGACATGGTAGTGTCATGTCCAGTTCTGCCCTGTTTTAAAGAGGCTGCCGAGAAACTTGAGATCATGAAAAAAGTAAACGAAAAAAGCTGAAAGGAACGAGGGAAGGGCAGAGAAGCTGGGTTGTTTTGTGGAGGAAGAAATGGCTGTCGAGTGGCTTAGCCGTCCTCAAATGCACCACGTGTTTCGACGGACGCTGTTCTTTACTAACAAGGAAAACGTGGACTCAAACTGTAGCTTCCAGGCAGGAGGCTGGGCAACATCATGCTCTAAAGAGCTGACCCTTCCAGGTCCCGAGTACGAGAAACAGAGGAGAAGCATCTGAGAAAACGTGCGGAGGAAGTGACAGTCAGGATGCTTTTCCGCTGGGGATGCTGAAAGAGTTCTGCAAACAGTGGTGACGGTGGCATGTCACTGTGAATATACTCAAAAAAAAAAAAAAAAAAAAGCTTGAAAACTCCTTGCCCTTTTCAGGCAATGATATGTTAAAATAAACAGAAAAAAGGTTGAGTTTAGGCATGAGAAATACTGAGATGACCAGGATCTCTTACACACTAGCGGGAGCCGGCACGCAGCCTTGCTGCAGAGAGACTGAACCACGGCCCGTCGAGTGACAGCCATGAGAGAAAGGACAGGAAAAGGGGCGCAGGGTTCACCAGGTTGACCCTGCACTCTCTTCACAGCTCTCAACAAGTGAGTCCAAGAGCAGAAGCCCTGCAGCAGACTCTGTGCTCTGAGCAGACCTGAGGTTGGCACCCTCACTCCAAGCCCGTACTCATTTGGAGATGCTATCAAGGTCCCAACTGGCTGTCCCCAGGGACAACAGCCATGTGTACAAGGGACATGCAAGACTGGGACTCTCTCTCAGCAAAAATGGTCTGAAAAGCATTAGTTTCTTAGACCACAGTGATGGTTGCCAAGTGAGCCCTTTCCTCCAATGCAATTTAAAGTGGAACCCAGCACCCCCACCCCCCCTACATACAAATAAAGAGGAGCCGAGCTCTACTGAAGAGAATGTGCCAGAACCTGCAATCCTGAAACAGGCCCTGGAGTCCGTTCGGGAGCCCCAGGGGCGCCGCACAATAGAGCCTAACTGCCACCGGGAAGGTAGGAGGCAAAGCCGTGGCTGGAGAAGCCCTGAACTGGCGGATTCAAGCGTCTCCACTGGGCGGAGTTAACCCCACGTGGGCGGCCACACGTCGGAGGACCCCGCTCAACTGAAGGCTACAGGGGAACATAAGCAAGCAGCCCAAAGCCCCTGTGGCATTTTCATTTAAAGGACAGTGAGGTCCCTTTCAAATCTGTTTGGATGGTATCAGGTTCCCTCATCCGTTCAGTAGTATTTACTGTACTACTGCTCAATACGAGACACCGTGGGACCGAAGAGAGGTAAAGAGAAGAGACGTAACAGCCCCTCCAGGCCAGGAGCTCGCAGCCTAGCAATGGACACAGACGGACGCACAGGGCCTCGCCCCGAACCAGGGGCGGGCATCTCCCCACGGCCGCAGCCGGGGCGGGAGGCTGGAGCGCTTCGTCCTCAAGGCCACGGAAGGAAAGCCGGGCAGGGCCCAAGACGGAATGCCACAGGCCCTCGCTGGAAAACGGGCCTTCGAAGCAGAAAGGACAGAAGGGGGTTGAGACGGGAAAGAAGGGTCAAGGGAGCAGAGAAGTACCAGGAGATGAATCAAAATGGGCAGTCAGGCTGCTTCTCAAACGTGTCCCGCAAAGAACCCCGACAGACAGTGGGGAAAACACCTGGAAGCCTGGGGGCGAAGTCCTAAAAGGGGACTAAGCAACAATTGTCTTTGATGTCTTCATGTTTTATCTTCCAGAATAAATGCAAATGTACTCTGCTCCCCACCCACCGAGACGAGCGGATCCATGCAGCCCGCGGAACCGCACTGGGCCCATCCCAGAACCATCCCAGAAGCCACAGGGTGGTGTGGCTTGTCAACGTCCCGCACTACGTAATCGCTAGTGTGACTGAACAGACTAAACCAAGGGGGTGGATGCAGAAGAAACACCCTGGATGCTGCATCAATTACAGGTGGTTCAGGCATTGAGAGGAAGGGGTCGTTCTGAACTGGGAGGATTATAACCAGCTTCCTGAAGGCGGTGAGACATGAGCTGGTCAGTAAAAGACGGTCAGCATTTCCATGGGCGCTTTGGGGGAGAGGAGAGGGGACTGCACTGAACACTGACTGAAGGCAGAGAACAAACAAAGTGGGCAACGGTGACTGAGCTGCCTTCCTTGGACCGAACGGACACTGAATGGGCGAAGCAGAAAACACAAGGACCCTGATGTATTTACCTTCTCCTGAGGATGACGGGACGTCAGTGAAGAGAGTGACATGATACAACTAGAACTACCCATCCAACGTGGAGAGTTTATCTCCTTATGTCTCCCCCGGGTGTTCCTATAACACGGACAACTTTTATTTTATAGTAAATATAACATGGCCGCCCAGTCGAATGTTCCTTCATCAGACGTGGAGTGTAACTCCAGCCACCACTCAGTGAGCAGGTCAGAAGCCACCACTTCAAGTAACGTTCACGAACAATCAAGCCAAAGAGTTAAAGCCCCAAGGACCAGGGAGACGTCTCTTCCAAGTCAATGAAGTTAATGGGCTCGGGACATGCACGTGTAATTCACAGGAGAAATACACAGCTAAAAATCTCTTCATCTCCCTTATTACTAATGTAATGAAAACTAAACAATGTGAAATTCTTTGTCTGTTACTTGGCAAGGACTAGCGATTCATAAAAGCCCGTTTCTGGTGAAGTTGTAGGTTATGGTCACTCTTTCGCTGTTTTGGAGGAAATTCGGAAAGTCCATTTGCAGGCATGTCTCCTACAGAAACGTTCAGACACACGTCCCACCCATGACACACAAACAGGGACATTCACTGTAGCAACATTTTACTAGTGAGACATTGGGAACAATCCAAACGTCAATCAGTGAGCATTAGATAAGTGAGCTATGGCGTATCAGTACAATGAGACTACGGTCAATCTTTACATGTCTGTAAAGAATGAAATGGACCTTTATATAGTCATTTGGAAGTAAGTCCAGGATAAACTATAAACTCCATGGCAGCCAAGACCACGATTCTTTCCTTCACTACTCGATAATCAGGGCCTAACTGCCTGCCTTAAACTAGGCACTCAACCTGTGTGGAATCAATGGAGATTTGGTTAAGCAAAAAAAGTTACAACGCACTACACAGCATTATTCCATTTTCCTTTCTGTAACACACCACACACCCACACACGCACATGGATTTTTTTTTTACACGTACTCTATTGTTACCAGTGGTGATTGCTAGAGAGAGTGACTGGGGTGGATTTTTTTACTTTACGCCTTGTTTTCAACTTTATAAATTTTAACTTGAAAAAATGGTTTTGAAATGAATATGTATTGCTTTTTCATAATAAAAAAATAATCTGGAAGAATTATGTTCAGTTTTCTTCCCGTGGGATTGTAAAGCTGGGTATAAGGTGACTGGTAGCGGCAGCTTTGGACATTAAAAAAAAAAAATCTTCTCTAAGTCACCCAAGAAAGACAAAGTTGAGCAGGATCGGGAACCAGGTGGTGAGGGACAACAGCCAAAGACAAGCAAGCAAGGAGTTGGGGGGGGTGTATTTTACAAGCCGCTAGGGTACTGACATAAGATTACTTTCTCTTGATGCTCATTACAAGCCATGTATTTTTTAAAGGAAACTGGAGGTACTTGGGGTGAAAAGTGCTGAATTTTCCATTTCTGGGGCACTTACTACATACATCCCAGGCCCTCTGGCAAGCACTCTGCCTACACTTATCCTGGTTACAAGCTGAGAGGTGTGGATATTGATGAATACATTTTATCCAGGAGAAAACAGAGACTTGGGGTTTAGAAACGAGAGGGCCGCCACGATCCAAGGTCCCTGAGCTTCACCGCTCTGCTAAAAGGCTCAAGGAACTAACTTAGCCGAATGGCAGAAAGGACCCCATTCCCAAAACAGTCGTGCCGTGTGGTGTCCAGGATGCTGCTATGACACGCGCTGGGTGCCGTTTGAACTAGCTAGCACCTTAACCACCTGCTTATGTTAATACATGTGGTGGAAACAATGGAATCTTTGTAACAAACTCTCTTCACGGATTCCAATTTAGCTGTGCTGTTTCAAACTAAGAGGAATAGGGCTCAGATATGCCCCTTTAAATTCAAAACATGGTTCACGTGAATCCTGGTAGTTCTACAAAGCCAAGTGTTAAAAACTTGCAGAGAGCAGTGTAAGAATTTATTTGTGTTCCTGCTTTTGTGAAACGTACAGCTGAAGTCTTCAAAGGCTGACAGCACACACGGGAAAAATATAAAACGGCTGTAGACCCAGAGCTGCTTCCAAATAATCTTCCTTCCATTGAATGAGGGATAAAACATTCACAATTTACTGTCTGGAAGGAGACAGTCCTTTTGAATATATTTTGAAATGTGGATCCTCTGTGCTACTGTATAGAAAACTCTACGAGAAGTGAACACTGCCCCTCCTACTAGAGACGTTAATTTACTTAACTACACCACGGCTCGGTTAAGAACGACCAAGATTAAGACTGGCGATTTTATATGTCTTTGACCATTTAAAATTTTAAAAAATATTCCAAGTTAAATACATGTGCTGTTGTACAATCTCATCTTCAATGTTAACAATATTAATGATGATGAAAAACAGATCACAGTCACAGCGCCTTTCTCTTCCAAGGATCTCAAGGAACCCTGATAACTTGGGGCCCAGATGCCCCCACAGACTGGCAGTGCAGCCTTCCCTGAGCGAGGCCGGTGGGAAATCTCTGGGGGTGGGGCAACCACAGCAAAAATCAGCAGCTTCCCAACTTTTCTGACCAAAGTTTCATGAATTCACCCTTCCCTCACACCGGACACTCTGATCATTTTCTGTTTTATCCTATTTCTTTTATTATCATCACTGTTGTTATTGGGGTAGTTAGTGTTGGTGACAATCTGCTAAACTGATTTCACGACCCACTTACAGGTCACATGGCCACTGCCTTAAATGTTGACGTTTCCTAGGACCCTGGCCTGGGCGGTCTGCTCCCTCTCCACCCACTTCCTGGATTCCCCCAGCCTCTCTGCTGGCTCCAGCAACCCCCTGATGTGAGGGCCCCCGGCCCTGATCCCACTTTGGGGCTCCAGACCCACAACTGCCCACTGGCCAGCCCCACTTGGATATCTCAAAAGCAACCTTAAAATCACGTCCAAAAATGTATTTTATGACAACTATCCCCAAGCCTTAGTAAACAGCACCCACCCAGCTGTCCAAGCTGGAAACCTGGGCCTCAGCTCCCTTCCCCTCCCTCTCAAGTCCTGGCTCATCGTAACTTCTGGATTCACTCCTGAATCCTTCCCCAACCTTCTCCCCACCTTGCTTCCCACCACCACTGACGGGGCTACAGCCAAAAGCCTTCAGGGCTGCTCACCTCCGGTCCAGAGTCCAACCTGTAGCCAGGCTGATCTTTCAGAAACACAGACCTAGTTAAGTGACCTGCCTTGGTGGGACGCTGGCCACCTGCGGGTGGAGCCTGGCCCTTGCACTGGGGCCCTGGGCGCTGGGCCTCCCTGGCCGGCTTCTCCTGCCTGGCTCTTGTTCTAGACGGTGGCTCTCAGCTCTGACTGCACATGAGAATCAGCTGGACAACTTTTAAAACATACCAGTGCCCAGGCCTCACATCAGGACAATTAAATTCGAATCCATTAGTGATCGTACTAGACGGCCAGAGGGTCCTCAGCTTCAGCTCTAAGGGAGGTCCTCACTTCTCCAGGTGGGCTCTCTTCTGGCCGTCACTCCAGCCCCACATTTATCTTTTGGGTCCTTCTCTACTTAAACATCCTCTTCTGAAGGGTAAAATCCCTTCACCCCCCAGGGGAGGCCCCCCTGGTTCTCTGTTCCCAGAATTCATGATTTCTCCTATCACACCTAGTGGGTGGTCCATGTCCTAGCCTGGCACTAATGGCTACTCAGTAAAGCCCTACCAAATGGATACAAACCTATACCAAAAGGAGTGGGCTAATTCTAGGATCAGATATGCCAGGAAGCTACCAGTGAGGAAAGCTGGAGGAAAAAAAGAAAACAAAACCCAAATGTACTACTGATGTACAAGGCGTAAACCACCATCTGCGACGAACGTTCTCGTTTCGGGGAGGGTTGGGGGGTGGGGCAGCACCGGGGCCTCTGTTCAATCACGCCTTCTTGCGAAAGCTCCCCCCGAGGAACACATCTCTTCCTCAGCATCTTCCCAGTTTATCAGAGACGACAGGCAGGGAGGGGTTCCCCCTATTTCTCAAAGGCTGAGCTGCCCAAAGTGACCCACGGAGACCGAGGAGGATGGGCTGGGTCTGGACCAGGCATCTCCGCGGGGGCAGTCAGGTGGGGACGCAGACTCGGAGGAGGTGAGAGCTGACACTCCCGCAGCAGCTCCTTCTCCACCGTATTTCACACGATGCTTATTAAGGTGCCCATTAAAGTCACGCTAGTAATTGAAAAAATTATATATGTGTGGGGAGAGTGAGTTAATGGTAACAGAAGAACCTTTACTTTTGCCTCGGCTGCTTTCTTTTAAGTTGCACCTTCGCCTTGCGTTTTTGTGGAGTTCTTTACGTTTTATGTGTAGGTGTAAAGTCATATTTGAGATATAATTCCATTAGCCATACAAGCAACTTCGTAGGGCTATTATGTTGCATCAACTTTTTCTGTCAAAATAAATTGTTCAGGATATTATTCCTGGAACAGAATAAATTCTTGGAATTACTGAGTAACTTATGCACCGTCCCACTGTTCCAAGAACACATTACTTATTTTATCATGACAAAGTCAAGTTATTAATCTTCTGACTTCCATTTCAACAATGAGAAATTCTGGGAGACACCTGCATTACATTTCAGTTCAACTTTATATCATCCATAAACATCTCTGTTTTGGACACCTCGTCCAAACAAATGCTCACAGCATTAGTCTATGCAGCATCCAATTTTATGAAACTATAAAAGTTCCTTGCTGTTAATTACAGAGACAAATGTCTCATCACACATTTGGTTACCAGATAGCATAATTAGTTTTCTCCATTAACCTTTCAGATATAAAATCTGATTTCCAAGTTGAAAAAAAAAACCCTTGTAAAACCCATGGAATTCAAATAACACAGTATATTTGTACATGCTTGAAAAAAATGCAGTATGAAGAAAACAATTTTATGGATTCTTATTTACAAGGACACTGATTGTCTGGAATGTTGAAAGAAAATCTGTCTATACTTCTTAATGGTTTTAAAATATATGATCAAATATGCATTTTCTAAGCTGTCCTTTGTACAGAAAGGAGGCACAGTAACCTGACCATGAATGGCATGTGCCCCTCGATCTCTTCCCTGGATGGTGATGCAGCTGAATTGGTCCATCACAGCCTCTGTCATATGTTACCCCTTCACCCGGGCACCTGAGAGAGAACAGCGAGGAGAAGGCACCCAGTCTACAACAATGCAATAGTTTCCCTCTGCTCAAACCTGAAGGACCCCACGCCCCTGCCCTGCTAAGGACAACACTCTAGCTCACAAGTGCCGAGGGCGTTTCTGACTATCACGATACCTGGGGAGACGCTCCTGACCTTTGTGTATATTTATGTCGCCAACAGTCAGAGGGTGAGATCCAGACCTCCTTCAACACACAGGACAGTCCTGCCCAAGGAAACC
Organism: Camelus ferus; assembly: GCF_009834535.1. Classification (NCBI taxonomy): domain Eukaryota; kingdom Metazoa; phylum Chordata; class Mammalia; order Artiodactyla; family Camelidae; genus Camelus; species Camelus ferus. Next base: position 22,383,469 of record NC_045730.1, read on the forward strand.
GTCTCAGCTTAACAAACTGTCCCACTGGGATCAGCTGATAACTGGTGGCAAATTACATTTTAACATGTCTTAACGTGGCATTCATTCATTTATTCAAAATTAGTGCTCGAGAGTCTACTTGGTGCCAAGTATTGTGTACTGAAAACACAGGAAGCTCAAAGTCTTGCCCTGCAGGAATTCAAGCTGAGACTCGAGGGGTCAACAGAGGATCTTAGAGACAAGGCAGCTGGGAGAGGTAATTCTAGGCAGAGACCAACAGAGCAGATGCCAGGGCCACAGGAGTGCAATATTCCAGGGGCGGCTTTACATCATGCAGCGCTGTCTTCGAGGCCCTGGGGGCGGGGGCTGGGATACACACTATGGCTTCCCATTCCTGAGTTAAACTTTGAAAGGGGGACCACCATTAACCTAATACGAAAGAAAAAAAATTCATAATGAAGCATAAACGTTCCATTGTCAGTGTTGGTGCATTTCATTCCTGATGTGAGGTCCAGGTAGCCACTAAGAAGGATGAATGGACTTCCACTTCATGGAGCCAGGATGGGAGCTTCGAGGTAAAAGAGGTGAATGGTGAAGCTTCAAGTGGCTGATCTTACTACTTTATTTTTAATTTGAAATCGGGCTCCTCTTTCACTCACCAAGCATCCTCTGGTGTTTGTGATATAACCAGCATGGCGCTGGGTGGTGGGGACACAGAGATGGTCGTTAGGAGGACAGAGACAGACATAAACTGGCAGTACCTTTGCTTTGGTGGAGATGCTGTGCAAGGAGAGGGGAGAGGGAATCAGAGAAGACTGCCTGGAGGAAGTTACATCAACTTGGAGTCTTTAGGGCCAAGAGGGAGCCAAGCCAAGAGGAGGGAGATGGTGCAGGTGTGGGCTGCAAGCAGAGAAGGAGGTAGTGCAGTCACGGGGGCGGGGGCAAGGAGTTAGAGAGAGGAAGTGGGGCCCGTTGCAGGAATAGGAAGTGGTCTGGTGTGGCTGCAGCCCAGGAGGTGGGAAGGGCAGTGTCAGGAATAAGCCTGAAGCAGGCAGCTGGCAGTTCATGCCTCGTCTTATCTGTCATCTGAGTCCCAGCCTGAGAGCCCGAGACCACAGGAGGGGCAACCCTCTGCATAAATCACTGCAGGTGCCGGCAACCTGTTACTGCTGTAACATTCCTTCCCAGGTAGCAGTCTCTCCAACAATCTGTTACTTTTAAGAACACCGCACTTGCTGTGCAAACGTCCTGGGTCTATTTTTAACTTTGAGAGGCGAGACACACTGTTCCCAAGTCTTTCTTTCACCTTACGGACAGCCATATTCCTTTCCTCCAAAAGGAAAAATCCATATTCCCATGGGAACCAGGGAGGCTAGCTGGTTAATACATCTCCTTAAATTCTGTTCCTCGTGGAGATTAATTTCTTTCTTTCTTTTTTTTAGTAATATGCTCATGACTGGTGCAGGAAAAGCAAACTCTCACAACCTATCATGCATTTCACTCACAGAGCAGTTGCTGACCCACACTGAGCTTTTATGAGAAAAAGAAAAGGTTGGGGGGCAGGATCCCTCCCAAACAGGACATTCACCAAGGTCTGCTGCCGTCTAATGCACGGATTTTCTTAAATCCAGGTAGAAAAACTTGCTGTATATGCAGCCTGAGAACTAAACAGTGGGTTCTAAACATGGGTTTATGAACAGGGCAGGGCTATCTTCAGCCCCTATATAAAGTTGTGCCAAGATGACAGCAGAACACGGAGCCAGCAGAACATACGTTATTTTTCAGTTTTGGTTTTCAACACGTTGTTGTTTTCATATGCGAGCTCCTCTCCTTTTTGGTCTTTTCAAGATTCGAGGGGGAAAAAATAGGTTTCAAGTTGTCTCTCACCAATCAACATCAGAAATCCCCAATTTCTACGCTAGTGGCGTACAATATAAAAGCCTCTTTGGTTAAATCAGGCGTGTTTTCGATTGGCTTACTAAATGTCTCTAAAATCTCAAGACAGTGGTAAATTTTAAAGAACTTCAGAGTCCTACACGACAGTATCTGGTATATTCACGCAATTAGATAACGCAGACTTGAGTACCTGTAATTTGGGTATCTAGTGGGAACAAAATGCTGTGCCAACTGGTCTAAAGGATTCAAACCAGAATCCAGGTCCCGCTTGCTCTGTGATCCTCCAATTCACACGAACGATGGTGCAACTACAAAACCACAGTTCCCTGCAGGGAGCGTTCAGGGTGGCATGGAGCACAGGAAAGGCATGTGCAAAACTGAGTCACACAGGCAGTCCGTGGTGAGTGCACAGAAGAGTGGTGTTACTACTTAGCGCCGAGGTGTCCTGAAGAAAAAATAACTTCTAATTCGGAGGAGAAGGGAGAAGAGGATAAAAATAAGAATCCAGTGTTTTCTAGTTTGAAGAAGTGTTGCACCATATAGGACTTCTGCCATACTCTGGGGGAACCTGATGAGGGATTTGGGACCAACATCAGTATTTTATTATGTAAGATAAAGAAAACCGTCAAAGGGGGGAGGGGATAGCTCAAGTGATAGAGAGCATGCTCAGTATGCCCAAGGTCCTAGGTTCAATCCCCAGTACCTCCTCTAAAAATTAAATAAATAAATAAAAACCTAATTACCTACCCCCTCCAAAAAAGGGGGGAAGGTAAAGCTCAGTGGTAGAGCACATGCTTAGCATGCATGAAGTCATGGGTTCGACCCCCCAGTACCTCCGTTAAATAAATAATAATAATAAATAAATAAACCTCATTACCTGCCCCCCAAAAAACAAAACAAAATTTTTCTTAAAAGAAAACCCTCAAGAGTTTTGTTCAAGGGGTGCTGAACTGTTAACCTGAGATTCAAATCTCAGCTAATCTTCGTAGATGTTAAAGGAACCTTAGTTCTTTCTTCCCAAAGGGTGCTGGGTTTCCCCACGTCGAAGCTCTCGGCCACCCCTTTCCTTCTACCCCTTTCTCGCCTGGAAGTCCTACTTTGCTGGGAGCGGAGGACGCCACTTGGTTCAAGGGAGGTGAGTTACATCAAGGTTGAAGATGGAGACCCAGATTAGGGTCAGACTGTGGATACTTAAGACTCAGTTAAGGGATTTCAACTCGATCCTAGGATCCTTGAGGAGGCAGCTGAGCCTCTGAGCAGGGCAGGGGATGCTAGGCATACTAGGATCAGCCCGTGTGGGCGGGACGGGAGAGGCAGGACAGGCAGCTGTGACGTCATGGAAAGAGTCCCCAGCTGGGACCCAATCGGCAAGCGTGGTCAACGGCTAATTCCTGTGTAACCTTGGGCCAGTCACTGTCATCTCTGAGCTCAGCTTCCCTTTTGTAGAAGGGACGTGACACCTACCTCACGGTGCAGTTGTGATACTAACTCGTGATGATGCATGAAAGCACGAGGCAGGCCCAACAGCAAAAGCTCCCACACTGGGCAACAAAGTCGGTCGTCTCTAAGCATGACCAGGCCCACCTCCACAGCTCCAGAAGAGCACGTATTTACGCGCCCTTACAGTCCAAGAAGCCATCTGCGCTTACGTCTCCTCAAATCTGCCTACGCTCGTTTCTGAAGCCACTTTTGGACCCACAGTAGAACCAGGTACCCCTTTAGTGCTGCAGGAACACAGAAACCACCCTGACCAGAGGCTTGGGCACCCTGGGACGTGGGCGCCCTGACATTTCTGCAGAGGCCTGCAGAGGCGGGGGGAGATGGTACATGCGCGGGAGCTCTGGCCTCCTTTACCTGCTTCCAGCGGCCCCGCTCCCCTTTCACCTTTGTGCATATCGGGGTCCACCTGGGAGTCCGTTTGAATGAACCTTTTAGGCGGCTAAGGGCGTGGTTTTGGAGACAGACCCTGGTTTGCATCCTGGTTGTGTCACTGAGCTACTTCGTGAACTCCTCAAATTCCGCATCTGTAAAGTGGGAATAATAATGCCTTTCCTGGGACAATTAGTGGGGTGACACACAGAGTTCTCAGCATGGTGCCGGCACCCAGCAAATGCGATGGGTGGCCGCATTCCTAACTCCAGGAGACAGCGTTCTGTCCCCTCCACTCCACCATCAAAAAGGGAGAAATGACATGAAAAAGGTCAGGGACACGGGGACATGGTGGGGCCATGGCTCTGAGGGGGAAGCTTCAGGGAGGTGAGACAGAGGTGAAACACTCTTGTTTCCAAATGATACTGCTTTTGGAGGTTCTTATTTTTCCTCTCTGGCGCTCCTTGGACCTTCATTCTACTTGAGGTAGGTTCTCACTCTTGGAACTCCAGCCACGGAGTTCTGTGGTGGTGAAGCAGAAGGGCCCAGCTCCCTCTCCCCCTTGAAAGTCTCCAGGCCCTGGGACTCTGGGTGAAGAGCCTGTCCACTTCTCAGGTAGAAGGACACTGTGGTCACAGGCTAACTCCCTAACCTGGAAAAGTGGGTACGAATTCTTCGAGTGTCACCTCTGAAGAGATTCTGGGGACCCTGGTGCAGGAAGCTGTCATCAAGAAAGCCACTAAAAAAAGAGATTTAAAAAATCAGAGATCTCAACCCTGCTCACCTGGTGTGGCAACTGCACCCTGTGCTTTGTCTTTGGAAAGTTGTGTAACAGGCCTGAATATTCAAATGAGTAACTGGGGGGAGGGTGTAGCTCAAGTGGTAGAGCACATGCTTACCATGCATGAGGTCCTAGGTTCAATCCCCAGTACTGCCTCTAAAATAAATAAATAAACCTAATTACCCCCCCCAAAATGAAACAAAACAAAACAAAAAATAGGGGGGTGGGAAATGGGGGGTGGGAAGGGATAGACTGGGATTTCAAAATTGTAGAATAAATAAACAAGATTATACTGGATACCACAGGGAAATATATACAAGATCTTACGGTAGCTCACGGAGAAAAAAATGTGACAATGAATATATGTATGTTCATGTATAACTGAAAAATTGTCCTGTACACTGGAATTTGACACATTGTAAAATGATTATAAATCAATAAAAAAAAGTTTATAAAAAGGCAATTAAAAAAACAGAAACAAAGGAGCAACTAAGCAGGACCCGGCATGTAACTGGAGCTCAATAAGCATTTGCTGAATGAATAAATGAATGAGACTAAACACCTGAAAAATAGACGTTTCAAACTTATCTACTAAAATAGTAAATCTATAAGTTAAAAAATCTCATGTCTAAAAAGAGATATTATGAAATGTCTGTATTATTGCTGGGAATAATAAATTAACTGCCTCACTAGAATACTTTCTAAAATACCCTGCTGCCGCCGGCTGAGGTTCCTCCGATGAGCCTGGGACAGCCCGGCTCAACCAGGTGGAGGCAAGAGCTCTTTCGACAGGAGGCGTCGGCTTACTCCAGATTCTGCCCCTTACAAGCAAGTCGCTCAGCTCTGAGGCTCAGTTTCTTCCTCTGGGTGATGAGAATAACAAGGTCCACCCTGGCTACGCACAGGTCCGCTGTAAAGTCATCAGACACGTACGCAAGCACTTTCTAGACTATAAAGCGCAGCCCTCACTCGAAGTCCACCCTGGTGATGCTCAGCTCTCTCCTGAGGCTCACGTCACCCATCCCTCCTTCCTCCCTGGAATCTTCTCTGGTCCAGATCCTTCCTGAGTTCAAGGTCTCGCTTTTTCAGAGCTCTCCACCTTTCCCTAAGTGTGATCCTCCCCTTCCGATCTGCTTTTGCTCATTGCCCTGAAGGCTCGTGTTTGGGGTCTGTCATGCCTGCACCATGCCACGGGGTGTGGACAGCTCAGGCAGACCTGCGTGGGGTCCCAGGTGTGGCACTTGCCACTTGAGTGACCTGTGGTGGCCGAACTCACACCTCTAAGTCTCATCCACCAAACAGGGATGGCAACGACTCTCAGAGATTTGCTCTGGGGAGTAAACGAGAGAATTCACATAAAGGACTCAGCTCAGCACCGGGCACACAGTGAGCGCTCAGACAACCAAAGCTCTTCTGATGACCGAATTTTGTTCCTTAATCATGTCCTGAATTTGTCTTCTCTCCCCACCAGGATTTTAATCCTTGTGAGCAGGGTCTCCGTCCTATCCATCTCTTTGGTTTCTCCTGATCCCACTCCCATCCCAGAGAAGTGCTGAGTTCATAGTATTTTCTCAAAAAAACAAAAACAAAAACAAAAAACAAAAAACACCTGTTGAATTGAGCAAAATGAATTAAGCCGTTTTTCTCCAAAATTGGGCTCAAATCTTTACAGTGGCCCATCCCAGCTGGCTTGACAAAGCCAGTGTCCACAGAGTAAAGGAACCTCTTCTGACCCTACTATCAAGTTCAAAGTGTGCGAGGAACGCCCAAAGCGCTCAGCCAAGCCAGTCACACTACTGAGTGTCGGATGTGCTGTTAACCAACAGCCTAAAAATATTCCAGGGAAACTGATTTGAGGTGGGAACCTCTGCCAAATTCTGGAGCCTTCTCCTTCCCAGAGACATGAACTCTGATCTCATAGGTGCAGAGAGTATCAAAGATAACACACGTTTCAACAGAGCAAATCCCACACAGCATCCCAGAGCCACGTTTGAGGACCGCGTTATAGGTGAAAACAGTCCTGGTGTTTTGTTAACAGACCCCCTTGGACGTCACAAACCCCACATGGAATTCTACAGCGTGGTAAGTAATATTACAGACAGACTGCGGCCACTTACAAAACAAACATGATTGACACTTGGGTTTGGAGAACAGTAACTATAAACTAAAGAAAGGTCCATCTTATAACATCATCAGCAACAGAATTTCTGAACTTCGTACGCTATCAGGAACTATCCTCAAGGACTCTAGAAATCAGGTTTGCATAATCATTTGCTCTTCTGCTTTTTTTTTTTCCTTTTCTTTTTTCAAATTGACCTGAAGATCACAAAATAGAAGCATTCTTTGGGAACTATACTGCACTTTCCCCAGAATGAGTAAAAGACAGAGAAATAACCCAGGCACACTTTCATGCTGTTCAGTCTTTTGTCTCAATGTCTAAGGCCTCTTGGGCCAACAACTTAGAAACATCCCAAGCCCGTTTACTGTTGTTCTCTTATCTTCCTGGACTCGAGCTAGGAAATGTGAAAGCAGCCAGGCCCGCCCTTTCGAGAGTTTACCTGTCACTGAATCCCAGGCACTAGAATCTCCCTGTTCTGCATCCTTCACTCTCTTGTGCCCAGAATTCACTAACTGTGTAGTGTCCTCACCACCCTCCAAGTCACAGCAGAAAGCGGGGAAAAGCCTGCTCTGTCAGAAATGAACTAAACCAAGGACGTGACGCTCCCTCTTTATGATAAACATACATGTCCTACTAACAGGGAAATTCTTCATTTCAAATGGTTAAATTGAGGGGTGCTTTGATATAGAATTCCAACTGATGAAAGTTTGGGGAGCTGAAAAATACAGAATTCTAACTGAGGATGTTTAAGGTATTCTGCAGGGTCATGGTGTTTCGTTTGACTATTAACCTTTGGGTTTTAGACCTCTTAATAGTAAACAGGTGCTGAGAGAGTGCTGGCCTCAGGCACGGTCTCTGGATGGAAAGATCCAGGTGGGGAAGAAAAGCTATTACTTCCCTCCTATTTTACCCCTATTTAGTATCTGTTTGACGTCTCAGTTCTCTTCTTCAAAGCAAAAGAGAGGGAACATGCCTCCGTGCGGTTTCCACGTTGTTTTAATTGGCAGTACACTGGATCTGAGCACCAGTCCTGCTTCCTTAAGACCAATCAACTCCCCCAGAGATGTGGCCATTCTGGCCCCTACTTTTAACCACTCTTGCCAGGACCGTCTCCCATCTTCTGCTTCCTTGTCGTGAGGAACCCAGCTCTCATGCTCCTAGCGGGGGCTTGGGGAGATGTTCGGGATGGGCAAGGTAGAAGCCACATGCCGTGATCCACCCCCACTCCGACTTCGTGGGTACTTCACTCTTAAGGGCAAAATCCTCGATCGTTTAATTTTTGGCTCATGGTCTGCAGATAACAAACTGCCCAGGCAGGGTCGCTCAGGCACAGTATTTGTACCAAAAACATCACTTGGAAAGAGAGGCATCGTTTTGGAGGGACCCACTCATCCATCATGCAGCTGCACTTGTCGGGTGGTTTCAGAGGTGCTCTTTGCTCTGCGTGGCCCTGAGGTGAGCTGGGAATGGCGAAGAGGAGGGGAGAGCAAAGCCTGGCTCCTCTCTGACCACAAATGTTGGTGTGAAACAAACACAAAGTCGGGAAAATGAGGAGTGGCTCACTGATAACTTGTCCAATCAAGAGGTGGTTAGGCGGACAATCACCCTTTTATTTTCCTTCTGCTTTTTGGTTGGAGAGTTAATTTAATTTTGTCATGGCAGGATTAGCAACCAGGCCACGGAGGTGAAGGGACGTCGTTATAATAAGACAGCATATTAATCCTCTATCCCACCCAAGGCAGAGGCAAAACCAAACAAATAGCGGCTTCCTGGAAATTGAATTTCTGTTATCCAGATGTCAAAGATGTAATACCCCAATTACACAAACTACTGCCAGTGAAGCATGCCAGCGAATATGCAATGGAGATGGGGGTGAGCGTGGAGCCACAAAACTGCACGGTCAGCATCTGGCTCCGGGAGCGAGTGATAATTAGCGCTGTGTGTAGACACTAATAAACATTTATGTCTGAAATTACAACTTTTAGCTTTGTTAATAAGGGATATATTGGCAATCCGTAAAATAAAAGGTCTTGAAAAGAATGTTATACATTAATCCAAGGCAGACATTTCCCGTTCTGGCATAACCTTTTTTTTTTTTTCCCTTCCGCCTAATTGCAAATGGCCACGCTGTTTTGCTCAGAAATTAATTGACATAAGAACCTACCTAAAAAAATGGGTTGCGTCTCTTTGGCCTCCCCATTAACATCGCGGCTGAATTCTGAGACCTTATATACTTCGTGGTGATAATCTGGGGTGAGAAAACAACCAGAAATTAGAATTCTAATGGCCTGCAAGCTACGCATAAGCAAGAAGGACTGGAATCTCATTACAGATTATGTACACCCTGGACTGTAATTCGTAAATGTAATTTTCAAGAACACAGCTAATCACTGGCAGAATCTGCAGATCCCCAAAACTTTGCTTACTCTGGAGAAGTACACAAACCTGAAATCATGACTTTGACTTAAGAAAACACCCTGCTCGCTCACGCAGATTTCACAGGAAATTTGGCCCACAGATGCCAATTACATACTAGGTTTCTTTTCTTCCAAATGACAAGTATGTTTATAAGGTGAAGAAAAAACCTTGCCCAATCATAGGCCAGGGGAAGAGACCCAATTCATCTCCACAACCCATATTCATGAGTAGAGGAACGGTATGCTTCCGAGTTAGCTACCTGGTACTCTCAGTTTACCCAGAAAAAAAAATCCCAGCCTTCAAGCAGCTTACAGGCAAGCACACATGAAAAATACCGATTTGTTATTTCAAATATAGTATAACCTGGATAAGAAAGCAAGATTCTCATCTTTCACCCAAGTGAGTCTTGCATTCAGTTAGTGCACTTTAATATGCAATCGTTTATGTTCTAAGAACGCACCTGCAGAGAGAAGAATCAGACCTATAGTTTTGTTTTTTTTTTTAAAGGAGAAAGACAAACTTGCTATGTCAGTCAAACTTTAAAACACAGTGTTTTACAAGCTTCTCTACTGCGCTTTGGCAATTCTCTGTTTCTAAAAAAGTAGGATCACTTAGGCAAGAAACTAAAGGTTCTTTCTTAACAGCCATTCCCTTTTTGGGGCCTTCAACCTCACAGGGCAAGGTCTACAAAACACTCTCACTTTTACGATAAAGTAGTGAGTTCCCTGAGGTCAGACATAAGAAAGCAGCCTACATTCCAGAATGAATCAGATAGATCAAGAGGCCAGTCATATATGAAAAGATTTCTGAAGTACAAATGACTGAGAAATCAACACTATTGGGGTGGGGGGGGAGAAGTACACAGGAAGAGGGGAAAGCCAAACATTTTAAATACGTAAAACTATTTCAGGCCTTTTTCATTTAAGAGTATCCAAACTAAATTGGAGGAAACAGGTTATGAGTAGAACTTCAAAATGTTCATAACCAAACCATTTTCAGACTAACCGAAAGCAGGCTTGATTGAATCTACATCATCGTTAGCTAAGCTTAGCTGAAAAAGCTCTGTTACTCAAAACTGCCCTTCAGTTTTCATCAGCTTACATGCGACTTCTCCAGGTTGTTAAAACAATCGCCTCGCTCTCTCCTCTGATGCCAATGCTAGATAAAACAACAGAGTGGACAGGTTCTGTGGTTCGGTTTTGACTGCATGCTGATTCAGAGAAGATATTTAAACAGGATCGTTCTCAACTCAGTGTAAGGACTTGTGACATCAGGATGAGAAAAAGTTACCAGCTTCTAATTTAAGGTGACTATTAATGCACAATGCGTTTTGATGGACATATTTTTTTACGTCTGCCCTTAAGTTCTTATCGTTTTTCAAAAGTCAGCTCAGGAAAAATACAGACTCTAACAAGGCACTGAACACAGACAGGACTATTCAACTTTCCCCTCCCCTGGTACAACAAACCCAAACCCAGAGACTGCGGTGTGCACCTGTTAAATAGTCAGGGACTGGCTGGATTTTTTTTTTTTAACGATACTTATCTGGCTGATAAGTGATCTATTCTAAAATACCTTTCCAGTTCAAATAACGTATCCAGAAAAGACGCTGAATGTCAACAATTCTTATCTGGGCTTGCACACCTAATGAGCTTCTTTCTCGATCTTACAAGAGCCACCACCACCTTTTCCCCCTTCTCTTTAGGGGAAGAAAAAAAAAAAAAAACCCCAACCACCACAACCATTGGTCCGGCGTGGTGTCCGCACGGCCTAATGGAAAGGTCCCCCCCCCCCCCCGCCGCCGCCGCCGCCGCCGCAGCCGAGCCACAGGAGTGGAATACCCAAGAAGGCTCTCCGCTCCCCAAGTGTCATTGTTTGTTAATTTCCTGATGTGCCCTCCGACTTGTTTACGCGGAACAACATCCTGCCTCCCCCCCGCACAACTTTCCCCGCCGCCCTGCGTGCGCGGCCGCAGCCCCCTCGGGAGGGGGCCCGGGGGGACCCCGGGAGTTGGCCGCGCGGCCGGGGCGAGGGGCGAGGGGCCGGGGTCTGTTTACGCGACGCCAAGTCCTCCCTCCGCCGTCCGCACGCCCCCCGCCCGGCCCGGCCCGGCCCGGGCCCGGCCCGGCCCGGCCGCCGCTTACCTCGGCTCACCAGTTTGAAGCTCTGGGATTTCCTGCTCCTCTTCCTCTCCGAGAACTCCATGGTGCCGCGAGCAGGCAGCGCAGGGGCTGCGGCCGGCGTGGAGGGTCGGAGGGAGGGACGGAGGGAGCGGCGGCCGAGGCGGCGGCGGCGGCGGCGCTGGCTCTTGTCACCCGGCAGCGGGAGCGCGGGGACCAAGGTCCGTCTCTTGGATCCGCAGGGGGGAGGCACAGGCAAGGGAAAAAACCACTGGAGCCCGCCCGGGGGCTGCGGCCGGCGGGGCTGGGCGGGAGGCGCCTCCCCGGGAGAAGTTGCCCCCTCCTGGCCAACGCTCAGCGCGCCCCGCGACCCTGGCTCATCCCCGGCTGCAGGGCGAGAGGCCGCCGGAGCCGAACTTTCCGTTGGGGAACGAGCTGGGGGCAGGGAGGACAGGGAGGGCGGGCCGGGGCTGCCGGCGCCCTGGGCACTCGCCGCGGGCCGGCCTGGGCGCAGCTCCGGACGCGGCGGCGGCGGCGGCGAGCGCGGCCCCGGGGACGCGGCGGGCGGGTCGAGGGCGGCGGCGGCGGCGGCGGCGGCGGCAGCGGCGGCGGGGTGCGAGCCGGGTCGGGGCGCTGACCGCCCCCGCGGGAGGAGGGGCGCGGGGAGGAGGCGGCGCCGCCGGGACCCCGGGGCCACCTGCTGGCAGAGCGCGGCGGCCGCCATCCCCGGGGGCCCGGGCCGCCGCCACCCACCGGCCTGGCCGCGCGGCGCCCCGAGAAGGAGCCGGAGGCCGCGGAGCCCTCGGGGGCTCCCGCCCCCGGGAACGGCGGGCCCTGCCCGGCGCGGGGGTCCTGACGCCGGCGCCGCGGGGGTCGGCGAGTCGGGGCGCTGCTGTCCCGGGTGCCCGCCTCTCGGCCCGGGCTCGCCTGCGCCTCCCCGCCGCTCCCCGAGGCCGATCTCGTTCTCAGCAGTCCTGGGTGTCGGGGACCCTCCTGAACAGCCCACCTCGCCTTGAGATGCAAGGTGTCGGAGGGCCAGACTCACTCGTTTCAGGCAAGTTTTAGGGGGAAAAAAACAACCCCAAAACTTACCCATCTGCGTGCGCTCTAGAAGGAAGAGAGATTTTAGAATTTACTGGTAAGCCGAGTATGGGAAAGGGGGAGCTTCAGTTCCTTGCCCCCGTGCGAGGAGGACTGTAGGAAGGAAGATCAGGAGTTATGTTCGAGGAGAGAACTTGCAATGTGGGGCTTGGAGAGGCTGATAGGGGTGAGCGCTGCGACGTCAGTGGGTGCCTGATCGCCCTGCTGACTCTTGGGGGAGAAATGGCCAAGGCAGGTGCAGCGGGCTCTGCCATTTGATGGAATAATGCCAAAATAATTGGCAGAAACAGAAAGTGTGTGTTAGGTGTGTATAATACTCTTTTCTAGGGAGCTAAGAGCACACCATTGCGCTCTCAGAACAACTTACTGTGGGAATGGAGGAGAATTGTATACGACCTGGGAACGGCAGTGCAGAAACGGGATCCCAGAAGCTTAAAAGTACTGCCTCCCAAACTGATCATCTCTAGACCAAAATACAAAGAGTAAATGCTGGACAACCCTTCCAGCACTGTGACACATTCAGGTGGCCTCAAAAGAGTAGAGAGGAGTAAGGGGGAGGGGTATGTTGATAAATAGGGTAGCAGTTCACACTGTGAGTCTCACTCTAAGGAGGAAACAGCCACTTAAGGTCCACTCATATTTAACAGGGACAACTAGGAGGAAGGGGCAAGTGGGAGGGAACCTGCATAAACATACACACACCAGGATATCAAACCAAGGAACAAGGTGACCCGCCCAATAGTGGAAGCAGAGCCCAGTCCACCTTCTGAGGTCTCATGTTAAGTGGTATATATGTCGCAAGTGAGGAGGCTGGTTACGCCTGGCTTGGAGGTAAGGAGGAGGGCTGTTCATTCACTTCACCAAAATAAACCCTTAAACAAGAGGTTCTTAAACTTTTTGGTTGCTATCTCCTTGAAGGTTATGTTCAGATCTCAGGGTCTTTTCCCAGAAAATAAATGTAGGACAAACAAAATTTTGTATAGATTTTTTTTGGCATTCAAAGAGGTGGCAGAAGGGATTAAAGTGATAACAAGAGTTAACTACCCTATTTGGTTCTCTACCCTTTTCCCCCTCTTTCTTTAAAACCAAGCACCCAAACATGTTTTGAAGGTTTCTGAAGAAACAAAGCATATGATTCTGTTCCCTGGGCCGGGACCTTCTCTTTCTTTTTTGCAGTGCCTTTAAAAATGTTATTCCAGAAGCCACAGGGCTGAGCACTATACTGACTCAGCAACATTTAGGATCGTTCATGCCTTGGAGCATAAAATGAGATTTTATTATGCTTAAGTGATAATGAAATTATTGAAGGTACCATACCAAGAAGCAGATCCCTAGAGGGAGATTAGCAACTTAGCATTTTCAGTTTAAGTAGGAATATGACTTTCATTTGCTGGAGAAAATATTTTTGATAGTTAAGAAGAAAATATTTCATTGTATATATAATATTTTAAAATAATGATCATTTTCCATGACACTTCCTGGCTCAATAAAAATGGTCTGTGAGCAAGCTGGTCTACTGAGCCATGGGTCAGTCCCGTCTTACTTAACGTGTAGGGAAAATCAACAGATATTTGTTTATTCTCCACATTGTGCCAATCACCATGCCTTTATTTAACAAAAATGTATATAGTCATCATTAGCATTAAATAAAGATTAATTATGATAATGAATTAGAAAGAAGTTGCTTTAAGTGGTAGTGTTAGTTTCTTGAGCTGCCATAACAAAATACAATAGAGGGGGTGTCTTCAACGATAGAAATTTACTTTCTCATAGTTCTAAATGCTAGAAGCCCCAGATCAAGGTCTGGCAGAATCAGTTCCTGGTGAGGGCTCTCTTCCTGGTTTGTAGATGGCTGCCTTCTTGCAGTGACCTCATGTGGAGAGAGAGTTCTGATGTCTTCCTCTTCTTATAAGAACACTAATCTCATCATCAGTGTCCCATCCTCATGACCTCGTCTAAACCTAATTGCCTCCCAAAGGTCCCACCTCACAAATTCCATCGTATTCAGAGATTAGGGCTTCAACATACGAGTTTGGGGGAGGGCACAGTTCAGCCTGTAGTAGTATTGTTTTTGGTTAATTGAATATAGTTTTTTCTGTTGGAGTGTTCTAGGTAGTCCAGTAGGAGATGTGCTAAGGTCATTTCTCTGTCTCAACAGTTCAAGATTCCCCAAAGGTTTTAGAAGCACAGGTTTATGTGTTATTAAAGCTCGGGGAAAACTGATCAAATACTCCATGACTTCAGGTAGGCCAAATATCATATGACCATTCGAAAACTCAGCTGATCATACATAAAGATTAAATGTAGGTTTTGATCTTTAACAAAGACAGGTAATTTGCCCAGAGAACATTTAAGCAATCTTAACCCTAATTTTTAAAACTGTCTTTCTGGAAACTCTGTCCTGAGAAGAGTAGCATTTTAAAAATCTCCATTTTTATTTAGAGACTGATGTGCAATGGAAATATAATATAAGCCATAAATGGAATTGAAAGTTTTCTATTAACTGCATTTTTAAAAGGTAAAAATAAACAGGTTAAGTTTATTTTAATAATACATTTTATTTAACCCAATATAATAAAAATATTATCATTTTGACATATAATCACTATTTAAAAAATAAGATAGTTTACATTCTTTTTTTTTCTTTTTGTACATTTTGAAAACGATATGTACTTTACCCTTAGAGGACAAATCAATTTGGGTTAGCCAAATTCAAGTATTTAATAGCTACATGTGGCTAGTGCTCAGATTTAGAGGAACTATGTGATTTGAGCCATGTTACATACATAGATATTACTGCAACCTAGTTGTTTTATTAACAACCCTCAAAGAGAAGGAGAGGTGCAGGATGGTATTAGGGCTTGAGCCAGTTTATAAATCTTTGATTGGAGTCTCTGGAATTGAAAATCCTGTCAGTAAGTAGATTCTGGAATCCTTCAGGAAGGTTTAATAAGTACAGATATTAACTTTACAGTTTTGTGATGATCGCCCATCAGAAGGGTCGTGGAAAGAATAATAGAGGCAGCCCTACTTTATCCTCAGTTTATCAGTTTGTTGCTGGCACAACTCAGGTTTCACTTTCATTTACTCTATGGGTTTTAGCAACTGTAACTTAAAAGAAAGGAGGTTGTATTTATGAGATTACTTAGGTGAAAATGAGATCTCAGAGTGCCCCACCAAAAATATTACCTTATATTTATACCGGGCTTCTCTAAGAGGAACTCAAGGATAGTTACACATTATCTAATTCTCTTAATTGCTATGTGAGGTTGGTGGATATTAATATTCCAATTTTGGAAATGAGGAAAATCGGTTTTCATAAGACCATTTTGTAGTGAAATTCGAATGCCATGCTGGTTTCCTGACTTCTAAATGTGATGCATTAACCCAAATGTGATACAATAATCTTCCTAACTTTGTGTCATTTCTTTAAGACAAACATTTAGTATTCTTTTTTAAATTAAGGTCTAACTTACATACAGTAAAGAACCTGCATCTCAGGTATACGCATCAATCAATTTCTTTTACTTATTTTTTATATTGTGATGATTCCTTTAAAAAAATTTCTTTAATTGAAGTATAGTTGATTTACAATGTTTCAGATATACAGCAAAGTGATTAGTTATATACATATATATGGATTCTTTTTCAGATTCTCTTTCCATTTTAGGTTATCACAAGATACCAAATATAGTTCTGATTTCTTTTACTTTTATGTCTACATCCATACAACCCCCCGCCCCCAGGTTAAGATAGAGAACATTCCAGCACACCAGCAGACTCGCCCATGGTCTCTCCCAGCAGATAACCCCCAAGGACACCACAGTTGTAACCTCTGTCACCATAGCCTGGTTTCGCACGTTCTTCTTCTTCATCTTATTGGAACCGTACGGTGTGTATCATTTTGTGTCAGGCTTCTTTTGCTCAACATTATGTCTAGAAGTTTCATTCATGTTGGCTATGGTAGGAGTTCATCCTTTTTCATTGCTCTGTATTATTTCATTATATAAATATGGCACAACTTTTTATCCATTCTACTGTTGTTGGATATTCCTGTACGTTTTAGTTTGTGTCTTTTGGTAAACATACACACATTTTATCTTGTGTTGACGAGTGAAGTTTCTGAGTTACAGTACATACATACGTTTAGCTTTAGTAGATACTGCCAAATGGTTTTCCTAAGTAGTTGTACCAATTTACACTCTCACCATATCTTCACCAACACTTGGTATTATCGGGGTATGGTGGGGTACCATTGTCCAATGACATTATGCGCATTTTCACATGCATATCAGTCATTTGGACGTCCTTTTTTGTGATAGGCCTACTTAAGTGTTTTGCACATTAAAAAAATTTTGAGTTGTTGGCCCTTTTCATTAATTCGAAGGCATTCTTTCTATATTCTGGATAGAAATCCTTTGCAGAATATTCTTATTGCAAATGCCTTCTAATCTGTAGCTCACGTTTTCATTCTCAATGTTCTCAAAGTTCTGAATTTTACTGAAAGTGGGTTTACACTTGACCCTTAAACAACTCAGGCATTAGGTGTGCTGACCCTTGGCACAATTAAAAAGCCAAATATAACTTCCATATACATGATTCCTCCACATCTGAGGTTCCATATCCAAGGATTCATCCAGCCGTGGGTCATTCACTACTGTTGTGTTTACTGTTGAAAAAAATTCCAAGTGTAAGTGGATCCACCCAGTTCAAATCAGTGTTGTCTGAGGGTCAGCCGCATAGATTTTTTTTATGTCACGTTAAGAAATTGGTTTTTGTCTGCATACTCTTAAACTTGCATTTGTTCATGTATTCATTTCCTGAGGCCGCTGTCACAAACTGCTACAAACTCGGTGGCTTAAAATCCCAGAAGTTTATTCTCTCACAGTTCTGGAGGCTGGAAGTCAGTCTCACTGGGCTAAAATTCCAGTGGCGGCAGGGCTTGATCCCTCCAGAGGCTCTGGGGAGCATGCATTCTTTGCATCTTCTCATGTTTTGCCTCTTCCAGATTCTGCAGACTGCAGGCGTCCCTTTGCTTGTGGCCACATCACTCCGGTCTCTGCCCCTGTTTTCACGACAGCCTCTCCTCTGTATGTGACATCTCACTCTGCCCGTCTCTTATAAGGACTCTTATGATGGCATTTAGAGCCACCCTGATTATCCAGGATAGTCTTTGCCTCTTACGATCCTTAACCATATCAGCAAAGACTCTTTTTCTGTATAAGGTCATATTCACAGGCTCCAAAGATGAGGATGTGGATCTTTGGGGGATCCATTTTTCAGTGTCCCTATCAGATTGACTCCAGAATAACTAAGCTTCAAGGCAAGACAGTGATATTATAGATAAAGTTCTGGCTGGGAGTTGGGAGACTTGGGTACAACTACCCATGTGAATGTTTGATGTCTGTGGGCCTCCATTTCTATATCTGTAGAGATAACAAATATACCTTCTCACCCGTACAAAGTCACTTGGGTAAAATCCTGCGTGTGGAAATGATTTGATATGTTAAAATTTACGGTCAAGTGGTTTTAGTCCATGAGGAGATGCAACTGAGTACCTTACTCGTGTGTAACAATTGTCATTTTTGCCATCAAATGGAATTCCCAGATAAGGGAATACTTCCTGTGGTGTTAGGGGTGTCCAGACCGTAGGGGAAGTTAACCTGGATTTTATCCCAAACATGTGAGACAATCTCCCATCAGAGTTTGGAGTGTGTCCTGTGTTATCAGATCTCCTGGATTTGAAGCCCAGCTTGATTGCTTCCTAGTGGCACGATCTTGGGCAGTTTGGGGTCTCGTATATAATATAGTTCCCTCCCAGCACTGTATCTAGGGACAGTTGAATGTAAAGAATTGTTAACTAGTAGGAGCTTAACTACTAACCAGGGTAAAAAGCATCCAAGGGGTACAGAGGTGGAGGCCACCAATAGAGGGACTAAGGACCAGGGAAGGGTCCCACCCCCACCCCACCCCAAGGCTGGGGAGTCAGTCCCCTTCAGTCAGGAGCATGGCTGCTTCATGAACACGTAGCCTGCTGGTGGGGAAAGACATTCCAGAAGGTGGGGCCAGCGCTGGTCTGCAGAAACAGCTACGAGGGAGGACACTGTAGTGCAATGCAGCTGGACTCCTCCAGGCTGGCCACTGGGCTCCCACACTGGAGGACAGCCAGCCTCGGAGGAGGGTCTTCCGGGGCTGCAGCCTCGCAGCATCCCTCTGGTGCCCTCTGTTGACGTGGCCGCGCATTATCCGCCAGCTCCAGCTCCAAGAAGGGTGGGTTTGGAGCTGAGAGATAAGACATTGCTAACTGGCAGTTACTTAACTCCTATGCCCCATGTTCTTCTTCTGGAAACTGGATCTAAGAGCTGTACCCCCTACACAGAATGATTGCCGAAAGCAAATGAATTACAGCACGCAAGTGCTCAGACCGGAGGCTAACTCAGTGGAGGTCAGCCCTTCCAACTGGCGCTTGTATATTGCCTCGTCCCAGGCCCATGCCGGGAGCTGATACCAGGAGGAAAATAGGCTGTGGCCTCTCCTTCATGAACCTCATCTTTGGGACCTTAATTAAATGGTCAGATTTTAGATGCTTCCCGGTTATATTTCCAGGGCTAACACTACTACCTCGAAGCCCATCTTTAGGAATTTGAAGAACTTTTTCTCATTCTGTATTGATTGGGGTTGGGGGGGCGGGGAGTGGCTCTTTTTAGCAGAGAAGTATGCCTGGGATCTTTCTATTTGAGTCCTTAACTAGAGAAATCAGTGCCAAATAAATGCACTTCTTCAATATTTATTAACAGCCTCCTATGTGTCAGGCAGTATCTAGGCTCTGGGGTTATGGAAGTGAACAAGACAAAACAAAGTAAAATTTCTGCCCTCACAGACCTTAAATTCTAGGTGGGGCTGGGGGAGAGAGGCCATAAACAAAATAAATGAAAATATGGTGTAAGTGATAAGCACTGTAAAGAATAAGGAAACTGGGAACAAGAATAAACTTGATCCTTTT
This sequence comes from Camelus ferus, assembly GCF_009834535.1. Lineage (NCBI taxonomy): Eukaryota > Metazoa > Chordata > Mammalia > Artiodactyla > Camelidae > Camelus > Camelus ferus. The sequence continues at coordinate 22,402,755 of NC_045730.1, forward strand.
TCTCAAGTCTCCTTAAAAAGAAGTGTGTGTGTGTGTGTGTAGTGGTTGTAATTCCCTTAACTGCCAGGTTGGCAGTGGTGATGTCTGGTGAGTTGCTGAACCCAGTCTTTTTCAGCTGTATGTCTGAATGTCAACATCTCCTTAAATCTGAGTAGGTCTTCTGTGTTAAGTTCTCTTTTTAAAAAATCTTCCTCTTTTAAATATTCATGGGAATGGCTGATCTCCCTCCTATGAAATAAAAGTAGAAGTTTTAGACTAATCTCTTCTATTTAATTCACCCATTCCAAAGACCTTAGAAACAGGTCTGAAAATCACAGGAACCACAAATTTTAAGTGTTGGTTTGATGTGTCTGAAATTAATGCTTTAATTTATTCACCACAGAATGTCTTCACACATCGCTGTTTTCTGTAATTTATACCATATACTGTCTACTCAAGTTAATGTGTGAAGCATGGTTAAATTATGCCTAAAGGGGAATTTGAAAACTATCTACAGTATGGTGATAGGAAAAGGGTGTAAGTAGGAGTGATGGGGCAAAATTTAAATAAGACAAATTGAAATAGAAATTTCAGAATAACTGTCAGGTATCAAAGATGTCCCTGACTGGAATAAGTTCTTTAGAAAAAGATTTAAGAACATTTAGAGGAAGTCTATGGAAATGGAGTAAACAAAGCTCTAAAAAATTTCTATAGGGAACGTGTAATTGTATATGTGGCCCAAAATGTAGGCTAGATAATCTAATGGGCTTTTGTGTGTTTCATATGTTCAGTTTTCAATTTCTGGTTAATGATGTCAAAGACGGTTTGGGATAAAGATCAAATGAACAAATTCTGTAGGAAAGAGACAGATTTTGTCAACATGATTTCATTTGTTCTTTTCCCCAGTGTGCGTAACATGCTGACAGGACTTCCATTCATTTTCTGTCGGCTAATTGAATGCTGGTCAGGGTTTAGTAAAGCCACAGTGATACCTCCAGGGTCTGCAATCTGTTCTCCACTCCCCTGACCTCGTGCTTCCTCCATCTCATCCTGAAGGAGTCTGAGGGAGGACCATAAAGGCAGGATGGTCTCTATGTGATTCAATCTTGTTTGAGTTTGGAGATTAATAACATAATACTAATTAGTGTTTTTAAATGTTAGCAGTTTGGAGACTGTGCTCATGAATTCACTGAAGCGCCTGTGTGCAAAGCACTTGTTTCTAGGTTTTATGCCCCGTAGGAAATACAGATCTGAGAGGCTGCTCCTGCCTTCAGCGAGTGCACAGTTTGGTTAGCTGCTAAAATGAGAAAGAGCTGACTGTCTTTATATAGGAGTCACTCCCTAAACGCGGAAATGGAATCCAGATGGCAGGTGACTGCAGATGGGGAGGGAGGATGTGCCGGAGGAGGTCTCGGGGTTGGTAAGTACGGTTTCATTTCCCGCTGTGATGCTTAATGGGCTTGTCTTTATTCTTGTATTAGTGGTCTCCAGAGAAACAGAGCCAAGAGAGGAGACACAGAGAAAGATATAGATGTACATATATGTGTACATATCCATAACTGTGAAAATTAGGGAAAGCGTCACCAAAACGGAGTTGGGAGGTAGGAGCGGCAGCTCTCACGCACGGACCACTTGAGGTCAGTGCAGATCCCAACAGGGAGAGACACACTGTGCGTCTCAGGCTGGAAGTGGCACTACTTTGCTGGAGGAGAAAGGTTTTCTCCCTGCCTGGCAACAGCTCAGCCAATCAGAGACTCTCACTACTCAGCCAATGAAAAGCCACTGTACAGTTAACTCCCAGTTTCCGCCAATGGACTCTGCTTAAAGTAGCTTCTCTTAACTCTCCCTTCTCCTCTGTAAAAAAATGTTCCTCTCCTTTGTTTTACCAGACTTGCAGGTGGCTCCCCACTGTTGTATGCCCCAAACTGCAGTTCTTTGCTGCTGCAGAATAAACCCATTTGGCTGGTAAAATAATCCGCTGGTTTCGTTATTTTAGGTTAAAAATATACACATAGATAAAGAGATTTATTTGAGGAATTGGCTCAAGTAATTACAAAGGCTGAGAAAGTCCCAGGATCTGCATCTGCAAGCTTGAGACTGGGAAGCTGGTCGTGTGATTCCAGTGTGAGTCCAAAGACCTGAGAGGCAGCAGAACTGATGGTGTAAATCCCAGTCCAAGGTCAGGAGAAGGCTGATGTCCCAGCTCAAGCAAACAGGTAGGAAGCAAAAGGGGCAAATTCCTCCTTCTTCCTTTTTGTTTTGTTCAGGCCCTTAATGGATTGGGCGATGCCCACCCTACCCGGGGAAGGCCATCTACTGAGACTGCTGATACAACTGCTAACCTCATCCGGGAACGCCCTCACCGACACACCCAGAAATCATGTTCAATCTGAGCACCTGATGGCCCAGTCAAACTGACACACAAAATTACCCATCACAACTCTTACGTCCTATTTTAGCAGAATAGCATCCCTTTCTAACAGAGAGCTGATCGTGCAAGACCGTTTTTTGAGCTGCTTCAGAGGAGCCAGAGACAGCACGATCTTAACCTGTCACTGCCTGTGCCCTTACCTGAAGCGTCCTCATGTTCCACTCCTCGCACGTGCTCCAAATACCTCTTCCTGTTCCCTGTTCTGCCTAATCTTCTTGACTCTGGCTTACCCAGGAGTCCCCATACTATTCAGACAACAGGGGATAGCTGTAGGTGCAGGAAGCTTCATAGCACTGGTAACCTTCCATAGCTCCCGCTTCCCCCGTCTAGCGCATGCCCTGTTCTATCTTCCCGCGGGAAGCGGGGGGAGGGGCAAAGGGTCTCATTTCATCCGTGAAGTTCTTTGTAGTTAAACCTTTGCTCAAGCATGCTAGGATGACATCTGTATCTAATGGGAGTAATTTAATTTTTAAAAACAGCAAAGCAAAACAAATACATTGGATATCTGCTATGAGACTTGGGTGATTTGGTGATTCTTCTGGTTTCATAATTTGTTAGTAACTAATAATCTGTATAGATACATCTATACAAATCTAATAATTTTTTACTAATTTAACTGAAATAGTTTATAATTACATAAAAATATATCACATATCTGCTTTTAAAATAATGATTCAGCCTGATGAAGTGACACTGAAAGTTTCATTCTCTGAAGAATTAGGGTGAGATTCCTTTTTTTTTCTTCTTTTTTTTAATGAATGATCAGGATTGAAGATAAGAAAGGAGGAATTCGCTAGATGTATTTAGCACTTCAAATTTTCACTTTTCTATTCAACCTGAAATTAGTGTTTTTCAAGAAAAAAAATATTTTTTTTTTTTTGAGCATTTTGGCTGATGTCTGCCCTCTTTAAGTTTTCCAGGTCAGTGTAGTTACATCTTTGATCTATATTGTCTCTTAATTTGGCAATATGAACTTTCTTCAGATTTTTAAATATCCCTAGAAGCACTTTGCTTTGAAATCCCCAACTCCCTTTCCAGGAACCAAGAAGAGACTTTGAGCTCATCCATATAAGTTGTGCTGACATGAAAATTTTCATGTGGTTACAACACCATATACTCTTTAAGGACAAGCTGACTTAGTCTGTCTGCAGGACACCAATAAAGCATTTCCAGCTACTTAAGCATCTTAATGCTGCAGACTGCCTCCGCCTATCTTGATGTTTTCAGAGCCTGCTTTTTTGATATTTTGATATTTTAGGTACATTTGCTTGTGGGCAACTCAAGAGGCAGTATATACCTAAGAATTCTCATTTTTAAGCGTAAGATTTTCACTTCTGGTTGATTGTCATCAGTTAGGGTTACCAGATCTAGGAGGGGGTACAAATAATCAAACAGGAACACCCAGTTACATTTGAATTTTGCATGAGGATGAACACATTTTTAAATAAATTACAAGTATATCCCGTCAATATTGAAGGACATACCTATACTGAGAAATTATTCATTCTTTACGTGAAATTCAAATTTGACTGGGTGTTCTAAATTTTATTTGGCAACCCTATTATAAACAGGAATTTCTGTTCGTACAGGTTCTCCACCCTTCAAACCCCAGAACTTCCCCCAGGGTTCATAGTCTGGGGGGGAGGGGAGCAGGGCTATAGGATTGGCATTTTCTGGAGCTTTAAATACCCTTGTAGGCTTAGAAAAGGGTCCTAAGGCATGAGATAGCTCCTCATGGGACTAGTTACCCATCCATTTAAATCAATACCAATTTAACTAGCCCCTAGCAGGGCGACAGCAATCTATATCAGTGAATATGTGGTTCCTGCACTGTTCACCTGGACTCTGTAGCCAGGCCACGTTGTACCTTATGATGTCCTAACAGTATCTCTGGTTAAGGTTACCCATCCTATCACTCCTGTGCAGTGAAATGTAATTCTGCCTGTAAGATGTTGGTATGACAGGAAAACAAATTAATATTTGAGGATTCACACCCTCTCCCCTTTCTCCTTGGCAAGGAGAATTCTGTCTTGGCCTATGCTGTGTCCCAGTCCCAGGATTGTGCTGCACCAGGTTAACGGGAGAGGGAGGAAATTAAAGGCAGCCAAGGCCACTTCCAGTGATCTCAGAAAGTGGCAAAATGAGAAAAGGAACAGATTCAGGAGATGAGATTGGTAGGACAGAAAAAGAAGAAGGCGGTACTTGTGTGGAAGGGGGCATATGAGAGAGATAGGGAAGGGGGATAAGAGGATGTAGGAAGAAGGGGGTCTGGAGGCCATGCTCCCGCTGGGCCCAGTGAGCTATCAGAGAGGAGAAAGAAAGAGAAGATTTCCAAGAAGTTTTGCTCTGGGTTGTAAGATTTGCCCCCCTTTTCGCATTTTTTTGAGACCATGTGGTTAATATTTATATTTATCTAATCCCTTTTGCTATCACAGTGATGTTTCCTCTGAATGAGAATTATCCTCAAATACACCTGTGTACACCCTGGCTTCTGCTGTTCATACAAGGTGAGGAAGGAGGAAGAGCCAAGCAGGAAGGATCCCTTACATTCTGATCAAACGTTGGGCAGCAAAACTGTAAAACTAGTGTCTCATTTATTCCATCTTTATAACATTTCCTGGGAAGAGCTAAAACAGTTATTCTCAGCAGGAACGTTACAAAATAAATTGACATTATCTATTCATGTCTTCATGACCTTGTGGATTTCTTCTTTACTTCCTTTCCTCCCTTTTCCGTCAAATATATGTGTGACATCATGTGTGTCCATGAGATAAACATATTTTTATCAGGCAAAGTAGAACTTATACTCCAAATTAATAGGATTTTTTCCCCCAAAGTGGTCAACGTGGATGTTGAAATCTTTGCATTCAGGCATCATTGTATTGCATTGCATTTGAACATGCATTGTTCAAAAACACTGGGCGCTCTGTTTTGGAATTACCTTCAGAGTTTATGTCAAATTATTTCAATTATTCTCAGTAATGGAAAATCTTCAACCTTATTGATGCATCTGACTTTTGGAAACAGCCAAGGACAACTTGGAACATACTTTGATGGATAAAATATGTAATCGTAATAGGTCACATTTTTGGATTAAAAACAAGGTAGCAAAATTAATGAAACTTTTTGTATAGCTCCCCATCTGAAATTAATTATAAAGAAGTCATTCTAAATTACTTTTGAGCAATGGATTGAGTGAAATGAAAGTATAGTCTCCCATAAAACTATTTTTTAAATAACCATTTGTTTGGAACTGTATTTATTCATTTTTTTGTTTACCCATTTATTCAAAATTAATTCAATAGACATGCCTTGAGAACCTACCCAGTCTTAGACACTGGTTCTGAGAATAACAAGATAAAAAGACTTAGTTCTCATTCTCAAAAACTTTTAACTCCATTGAAAATTTGATATATACATTCACAATTAGAGTATATGTATCTGAAACCTTTGATGGGTTTTGGAATTCAGAATATTTCACATCTTTGCAAAGCAGTATGATGAGATTCCAGTTACTATGGCTGCAGAACAATTACCCCAAAACAGAGTGCCCTAGTACAACAAAAATACTTATTTTTCTCATGAATCTGCGTTTTGTTGGTGGTGGACCAGCTTGTCTTTGCTCCACTCAGCCAAGTGGGGGCGCCTGAACGCCAAGGGCAGGCATCACCTGAAGGCACCCCTCTCTCACGTACCTGGCAGTTGATGCTGGTTAGTGGTTGATGCTAGCTGAGACCTTAGCTGGGGTTGGGGGCCAGAACACCCACAAGTGGCCTCACCATGTGACAGGGCTTCCTCACAACATGGCGGCTGGGTTCCAAGGAGGGAATTTTGAGAAGAAAACAGGCAGAAGCCATATCACCTTGTAGGACTTTGCCTTGGAGGTCAAGCAGTTTCATTCATTGCTTTTACTCATCAAGGCCATCATAAAATGACTCCCATTTTCAAGGAGAGAGGAAATAGACTCAACTCTTATGAGCAGCGAAAGTTCTAGAACTTGTGGGATGAGACATGTAGCAGGAGCCATTTTTGGAATGAGCCACAGGTGCGTATACTCCCTGGGACAATACCACCAGTCGGGTCTGAGGCTTCGCTCTAGCGAAACTCATTAATATTTCTGCCACATAATTGGTGACTAGTTACACGAAGTGGAGTAAATTGAGATTATAAATACAAATAGTTCGATTCAGTTTTTGCCATCAAATGAGTTACCAAAAAATATTTTCATTTTTCATAGATTGTCTGGATTTCAGACTTCCCAGTAAGTGATTTTTGATCTGTAATATAATTTGTGCTGATGGAGGCTATAGGTCTTGGAAATGTACCTGGAAGAAAATGTTGTAGAAGGACCGGGTAAGAAATCTTCACAGAAGAGGTAGCTGGAAAGGGTTTCGTTAGAAAGGACATTCCAAGCCAAAGAAACAGTGTGTGTAAAGGCATGCAAGTCTGAGAACACATGTAGTGTTTGAAGAAAAGTAAAATTGTCAGAATAGCTGGAACATGTACATGAGACAGCGTCAGGGGCCAGATCCTGAAGAATCTTGGCTGCCACACTGTGGAACTTGGGTTTGATCTTGTAGAGACAATATGAGTCCAATTAAGGATTTTAAGCAGAAGAGGGATGTGATCATATTTGCCCTTCGGAATGATTATTTTGGTGATGACAGTAGATCAAGGGGAATGAGAATGGAGTTCACTTAGGAAGCTCTTCTTAGGAAGCAGTTGGGGTTAACGGTTACCTGAAATAAGAGCAAGGAACAACGATTGGAATTCTTTATTTAATCTGTTGCACTTAGCTGCCATTTCTTTTTGCACTACAGATCAGAGTAAAATCCTGAAAAGCACAATGTAGAGATGGATATGAGTTGTCAGACTGTCCCTTTCCTAATTTAATTTTTTATCCAAGTAGCATATATCTTCTTTACAGTGTAAAATAGCACACGGCATAGAATAAAAACCAAGGTGTCCTGTACCACATCTCATTACTCCCAGTCCTGCTCCCTAAAGCCTCCCAGTTTTACTCCTTTAAATGGTTTCTTCTGAGATTTACTTCCATGATCTAAGTAATGTGCTACATCTGTTACAAGTAAAGAAAAAATTGAAAATGACTTAAATAATAACACTTATTCTCACATAACAAGAAATTGGGATTGGACAAGCCTCAAATGCTGTTTGCTTCCATCTCAGCTGGCTCCTCTCATGATCGTAAGATCAGTTCTTTGGTTCCAAGAGTCACATGAAAAAAAAAATCCAGTGGAAGAAGAGAGAATGTTCTTATTGTGAGTCCTAGTTTTATTTAGTTTATCAGCAAATAAATGTTCAGAAGCTCGCCAGCTTCCTTCCCCTCCTGTGCCTTTGACTACTTTGGGTCACGTGCTCCGAGTTGGATACTCCGTCGTTGACTTGGCATCACCAACACCACTTCTAAGGCCTCCTTTGCTTTGGAGAAGCCAAGAGCTACATTTGTCAGAATCCCCTTTGTCATATATGGTTCCAGGCTGAAGTGTGCTGATGAGAGGCACCCCTGAACCAGAGTTATGGAGAGAACACTTCAGTCAGTTACAACCAGAACTGTGAGCAGACATGATGCTCAGAGAAACTTCAAGGTGACTTTCGAGAGCTTTAAGTTGAGGTCAGTGGTGATTTATCTGACCATTTCTTCCTCAGACCTTTTTTTTTTTCTGGGTAAACCACCAATTCCCTATATTAAAACCCTTTATATCTTGCCTGCAAAGAGTAGCTTCTAGTTTCCTGACTGATATATGAGCCTTCTTAAACATTTTGTCAAAGCAGGGGAAATGAGTTATAGCACTGACCTAGAGGAATCAGGATTTCCCCCCAAAGATATGTGGGAAGAGGATGGACATTTTAATAAAATTCCTGTTATGCTAATAAAGAAAAATAGGATGGGGAATGGGGTGTGATTCCAGTATGGAGCAAAATAGCTGTACGGGGGAGTTTGGCTCCTGGAAATAGTGGATTAGCTTGGTTGGACTAACCTTCCCATGGCTAATAATGATAAAATCTGGTTGAAAATATTGGACAGAGACTAAAAGCAAGCAGAAATTGAAGAGAAGTCTTCACTTAAAAGATCAGAACTATGCCCTTGTGATGTTTGAGTTTAGTTTTTTCCCAGAGATGCTCCCAGTCCACTAGGTAGCTCAGGATGAATCTGCAGCCTTACTGGATGATATTGTTAAAGTACAGAATTCAGGGCTGGAAGAGTGGCTAGGAAGGTCAGGGGATATCCTAGAAGGGAGGGAGCTATAGAGATGGTGAGCCCCCAAAACTGCATATAAACCCTGCTCCAATTCTTGTCTGACCACTGAAATGTGTATAAGTGGGGGAGACCACAAAAAATGCAGTGGAAAAGTGGCAGCTAGTAACTGAAAGAACTGAGTAGAGATTTCAAATATAGCCCAAAACAGAGGGGACAGACTTAGGAGTTTGAGTCCAGCCAAATCATTAACCTGCTAGAACAGAAATCACATTCTTCTGAGCAATATAACAGAATTCAGTCTACAGTGTATCATTCCTAATGTTTATACGCAATAAAAATGACTAAACATGAAAAGAAATGGGAAAATGTGATCCTTATGCAAGTAATTAAAAAAAAAAAAAAAACTCAGTGGAAACCAAACCTTAGGTGGTACTTAGCAGACAAGGACTTCAAAGCAGCTCTTATAAATATGTTCAAGGACTTACAGGAAAATATACTCATAATGAATGATGAGATAGAGAATCTTAGCAACACAATATAGCATGCCAGGGCTGCGATCACAAAAATACCATAACAGCAAATATTTATTTCTCACGGTTCTGGAAGCTGGAAAGTCCAAGATCAATGTATTGGCAGATCTGGTGTCTGGTGAGGCCCACTTCCTGTCCCTCGACAGCTGTCTTCTCACTGTGTCCTCACATAACATACAAAGTGAAGGAGCTCTCCAGGGTCTCTTCTGTAAGGGCACAAATCCCATTGATGAAGGCTCCACTTCCATGACCTCATCACTTCTCAGGGGTCCCACCTTCTAACACCATCACATTGAGGGTTAGGATCTCAACATGTAGATTTTCCGGGGGACACAAACATTGTCTATAGCAAACTCAAAATTCTAAACAAAAAATACAGTAACTAAAATGAAAAACGTACTGGCTATGATTAATGGCAGATTGAAGATTGCACAGGAATCAGTGAATTTGAGAACAGGTGAATGGAAATTGTCCAAATTCAAGAAATAGGAGAAGACAATTAAAGGAAAATGAATAGATCCTCAGAGAGCTGTAGGACAATATACTAAGCAGTCTAATAACGTATGATTGGAGTGCCAGATGGAGCAAAGAGAGAGAAGAGGGAAGAAAAAAATATTTGAAGAAATAATGGCCGGAAACTTCCAAATTTAGTAAAAACACTAACGTATGGATCCAAGATGACAGTGAACCACAAGCAGAATACATATTAAGACAATCACACTAAACACATGACAAACCACTGAAATCCAAAGATAAAGGAGCCAGGAGAAAATAAAACCATACATTACATAAAGAGAAACGATAACACAAGTGATGGCCGACTTTGTATCTGAAACAATGGCGACCAGCAGACTGTGATGCACACCCAGATCCTGTCAGTGAAAAACTTGTTGCCCCAGCTTCAAGGAGTGCTGTTAACAAGTAGCCTTCAGCTGTCAGCCTCTTTCACACCTTGCCTCTGCTGCAAAGATCTCTCTCATTAAAAGTCATGACCCTTCCTGGGATGCCTACAGCCAGTGATTGACCAATCAGGAGTATGAAGACTTGACCATCTTGGCCCAATGCAGGACAATCCAAAGAGCCATTCTTGCTCCAGATCTCCCCGAGGGGGTCAGCCAAGACTGGTATAGGGCATGCATCACAGCCCAACTTTTCCTTCTTACACTCTTGTTTCCTTCTCCTTTCTAAGATTCGGGACCAAGAAAACTCCTTAGTAAACCAACAACTGGATAAACTTCATTTCAGAGTCTTACCTCCCAGGGAACCCACCCCATGACAACAACTGAATAATGTCTTTAAGTACTGAAATAAATAAAACTGTCAGCCCACAATTGGCAGCAAAATTATCTTTCAAAAATGGAAGCAAATAAAGGTATTTTCAGGTAAAAGTTGAGAATGCGTGTCACCAGCAGACTTGCGCTATAAAAAAATACTAAAGGGAGTTCTTCAAGTGGAAGGGGAATGACACCAGATGGTAACTTGGATTGAGTGGAAGAAATAAAGAGCAGAGGAAATGGTAAGTATTTTGGTAAATATAAGAGTATGTACATATTTTGTTTTCTCAACTTCTTGAAAAGTCATGTGATTGCATACTGCAAACTATAACTCTTGTTGGGTGTATAACATAAGTAGATGTAATAAAAATGAGAAAAAAATGTACAAGGTTTGGGGGAGAAGTAAATAAAATTATTGCATAAGAAGTTACTATATTTTATAGAAAGTGGTACAATACAAACTCTAAGTAGACTGTGCCAAGTTAAAGGCATATATTGAAGTCTTTAGAGCAATTACTAGAAATAATGCAAGATATATAGCTAAAAAGCCAACAGAGAAATCAAAATGGAATACTATAAAATATTCAAATAACCCGAAAGAAGGCAGGAAAAGAGGAAGAGAGGAACAAAGAAGGAATTTGACTAATAGAAAACAGATAGCAGAAAGTGTGTTAATGATAATGGGAGGTAGGTTTCTTATTGTCAGAGAAGGGAGTTACAAACATGAAATGCAGGAAACTGATGTACCAGTAGTACTGGAATTCATGTGGCTTTCAATATACACAAGTTAACACATAAATACAGATGTAATATGTGTGTGTATATACATATATACCTGTATATAGGTCCATCAATATATATATGTGGACATATATATATATATCCATAGATGGTTACACACACATCCATATTATTTCTAGCTCTGACCATGAACAAGGCTTGAAAGCATCAGAACCCCAATAGCAATGAGACATCTAGAGGCCTGATCTTCATTTCTGAAAACCATTTTCAACCAAAAAGAATCAAGGTTTTTTGAAGAAATGACTGATATGAGGGGATGTACAGAATAATCCTAGAATATTTTGTGCTGGAAAGTAAGGGAATCCCCAAAGAATGGTGGTCTGTCAAAGGACATAGACTCCAGCTTGGATGGGCCCCACTGGCAAAATCTGGGGCAATGGGACATCAAAGTAAACAATGGTAACAAATTTAAGTATTGAATAAATCAAGAATCCATGAATCTGCATTTGATATAAATATGTGAATAAGTTGAAAGTTAGATGAGGAACAAATATTTACATAGCCTCAAATTACCTACTCATAAAGCACTTATTAATTACAAAGGAGAAAAGTGACTTTACAGCAGAGAAGTGTGGCAGACATCATCTTAATCCAATGAGCAAAGATTAACATCACTAGGAATGGGACAAATGGAAATCAGAACCATCTGATGGGATGCAGTGAGGACACACACACAACATTACTTCTACAGTACTCCCATCAAGGACTCATAAACCGGGTCTAATCATGAGGAAACATCAGAAAACCCAAACTGAGGGACGTTCTACAAATGAACTCTTCTGTGCCTTCAGAATTGTGAAGGTCATGGAACTCAAGGGAAGATGGAGGAAAAATTCCAGAGCGAAGGAGACTAAAGAGATATGACAAATAAATGCAAAGGATGTGTATGATTCTGGACTGGCTTATTTTGCTGTTAAGGATGTTATTGGGACAACTGGTGAAATTTAAATGAGGTAAAAGGATTAAATAGTAGTAACGTATTAATGCTAATTTCCTGACTTTGATGACAGTGTTGTAATCATGCGGGAGAATATCCTTTTCTGTAGGAAGTATTATCTGGGAGTAAGGAACATGTTGGTAACTACTCTTGACTGGTCCAGAAGGAAGTGTACTTTGTACTTTACCTACAACTTTTCTTAAGTTTGAGATTGTTTCCAAAATAAATAAATACCCACTTTTTAAAAACAAGGTGAAACAGAATAAAATCCATGTGATGGCTAAAATACAAAAAAAATGATGACAGAAAATGTTGAGAGGAGGATGTGAAGCAACCAGAACTCTCACAAATTGCTGGTGGAATAAAAAATGATAAAAATCACTTTGAAAAAGGTTTGGTAGTTTCTTATAAAGTTATCCCCCTCTTTGACCCAACAATTCGACTCCTACGTATTTACCCATGAAAAATAAAACCCTTTGTTCACTTGGGCACAAATGCTCGCGGCAGTCTTTCTTTCTAATAGCCCAAATCTGGAAACAGAAATCTATTAATGGGAAATTGTATCAAGAGACGTAACAATCCTAAATGTGTATGTACCTAATAACAGACCATCAAAATATATGAAGCAAAAACTGTTAGAACTGAAAGGAGAAGAAATCAAGTCCACAATTAGAGGTAGAGATTTCTATGCATCACTATCAGTAAGCTGATGGAGTAAAATCAATAAGGACATAGAAGAATGAACACTTGAACACTATCGTCTAACATGACCTAACTAGAACTTATGTAACACTCCACCCTAAACGTCAGAAGGCATGCACGCTCTTTTAAAGTCCATTTGAACATGCACCAGGACAGATCACATTCTGGGACATTTAACAAGTCTAACAAATTTAGAAGAATTAGAAACACGCAATGTAGGTTCTCTGACATCTCTATCATTTGAAATAGTCCTCTTTTTCCCTAGTAATGTTCCTTATTCGAAGTTTTACTTTTCTAAATTGTTTACGGTGAGACAGCAGTTACTGTAGCAGCTAGTCCTTTGGGCTGGAAGCAACAATCCACTACACTTTTTCACCATTTTTGTGACTGTTATTGGAAATGTTTACTTCCGTTGATCTTTTTTGCTGTTGTTGTTTTTTGTAGGGGGATGTAATTCGGTTTATTTATTTATTTAATGGAGGCACTGGGGATTGAACCCGGGATCTCATGCATGCCAAGCACACACTCTGCCACTGAGCTATCCCCTCCCTCCCTGGTATGATCTTTAAGCTAATTTTCTCCTCTTACAGAACCCCACTCCATAAAAAGTATAAGTGAAACACGGAATTTGTATATTACTTTTGGGAAAGTTGACATTTGCTCTGAAGGTACAAAAGCGACAGTGAGTTCACTGATTCACTGGCATGAATCAAAGCGGTGGCACTAAACTCTGTCACTAGTCATTGTCTTCATCCCTGGGGACTCACAGCCACAAGAAAGCAAGCTGCACTTTAACATTTTTTGAATGTTCTTAGTAAAGCAGTGGAAATGATGAATTTTATCAACTCTTGCCACATGAGTAGGCATCTTTTTAATATTCTGTGTGATGAAACAGGCAGTGCACATAAAGCCCTTTGGCCACGTACTGAAGCCTGCCAGTCAGCTTTAGGAGGAGCGCGTGTGATTGTTTGAATCGCAAGCTGAACTAGCTCTTCTGTTTCACAGGATACTACTTCAAGTAATAGCCATTAGACGGAGTATGGTTATTCAGACTTGGTATCTGGGAGACGTTTTCTTGCAAATGAACAAAGTGAGCCTGCCACTTAAGGAAACAACTGACATTTGTTGTTAGCAATACAACACGAGCTTTGGGGGAAAATTAGCATCTTACAAATAGCAAATTGTACCTGCCACCATAAGCTTAATATCTTCCCTGTAATTAAATGGCTTTCTGAGGAGAATGAGGAGGTGATATTGATATTAATTTTAAAATATTAATGTGTTATAGTGTATCAACGTTTGGAAGACCTGCATATATCAGTGAAATATTTTCTAAATGACCATTGAGTGATGTTACAAAATCATGCACAAGTAAAAGATCCATTTAAAGTTCAAGAGGGACCCATGGGTTTTAATGTAACAGAGTAGGCAAAGGTTATTGGTATGGTTTCAAATTCCGAACTGCAACAAACTTTTAGAAAACTACCATTTGTCGTGTTTGAGTATAGTAGCAAAGAATGCCCACTATTACCTCATTAAGGTGCTCTTCTCTCTCCCAACAACACAGCTCCCGTGAGGCTAGATTTTCATTACATACTTCAAACAAAATAGCATTTTATAACAGATTAAATGCAAAAGCAGACATGAGAATCTGCATTTCCTTTATTTAGGCTAGACATTAAAGACATTTGCAGTTATGTAGAAGAATACCACTCTTCTCTCTGAATTTTTGGAATAATTTTTCCATAAAATACATTATTTATAGTAACATAGAATGTGTTTTTGTGTTTTTTTTTAATGGATTAATAATTTAAGATTTTTTTCTGTTTCAGTGTTTGGTATGATAAATATAGTTCACATGAACAAAGAGTTTCTGAGGTCTTCAAGAATTTTTACTAATAGAAAGGGGTTCTGAGCCCAGAAAGTTTGAGTTATCTGTTCTTTAAAGACTGTGCGGATCTCAGCAGTGAAAATTTCTGTCTGATGCCTCTTAAGATGGGGGGGTCTATAATCACCCTTTCTTTCTTTCTGCTTAATTGCTTATTTCAGTTTTCTACTTTATATTGAACAATTTTGGTAGCTTAAATTTTTGTTAGGAAATCATTCATATTTAGTTTTTGTTTTTCATACTTACTCATATTTATTTATTAATGCTCATCATTTATCATTTATTATTATTCATATTTAGTTTTTAGGTTTTCATATTTATTGCCATTGAGTTGCAGGTAGGATTTCTCATATTTCCTTTAATGCTTTTTGGATCCCTGGCTATTTTTCCTTTCTTATTCCTAATCTTGATTTTTTTTCTCCTGAACTCACTCTTTCTATTTTTAAATTTATTTTTGATTTTTAAACTTTAAATTTTAAAATTTATTTTTATTGAAGTATAGTTGACTTATAATTAAATTTATTTATTTAAAAACATTGAAATATAGTTGATTTACAATATTATATTAGTTTCATGTGTACAGCATAATGATTTGATATTTTTATAGATTATTTCCATTTAAAGTTTATAAAGTTTTGGCTTTATTTCTCGTACTGTACCATATATTCCTGTAGCTTATTTATTTTATACATAGAAGTTTGTATCTCTTCATCCCCTACCCCTATCATACCCCCCTTTCCTCTCTCTGCTGGTAACCAGTAGTTTATTCTCTGTATCTTGGGAGTCTGTTTTTTTGTTATAATCATTTGTTTTATTTTTTTAAGATTCCACATATAAGTGAAAATAAACAGCATTTGTCTTTCTCTGCCCTATTTCACTAAGCATAATATCCTTCAGGTCCATCCATGTTATTGCAAATGGCACTGAACTCTTTAATTCATTCGTTTTACATCCCCCACTAGCAATACAGTATGAAAGCTATGGGACAAAGAGAACAGAAGGGGAGACCAGAATAGACAAGAAATGTCAAGGAAGAAAGAAGGGGGGCTGACGAGAAGCATGGTCTATCCCGTCATTTGGTCTCCGGGAAAGTTCAGGAGAAAAAGATGTCAGTGGGGACCGTCCGGTGGCCTCTCAACCCGGGCTTCACGGGCCATTGACATTACAGACCCACCAGAATCCAAGCTCTGCTTCTCAATGTTTAGCCACCTTAAATTCACTTTTGCTTGTGTCACCAGACTTGGATCAGGCTCTGGAGTAACCAGCTGATCGTATTCACAAGAATGACTGATGTCAAAACTAGCCTGCCAGTTGAATAGTCTCTTAACAACTGAACCACAGCACCTGTGTCTACTGGTCAAAGCGTGTCTTTTTTTTGCCTGCACGTTTGTAGTCTCCTAGGGAATGCTCTTGGAGATGCATCTGTAAGGAAATGAGGAAGGCAGGATTTGGCAGAGGGAGTAGCCAGACTGCAAAGATGTCTCAACTAAGATCGCCTGTGGTCTTTGGGGAGCTCTGGAGCTGGAATGCCCCTTTAGAGTTGTCCGAAGTTGAGGAGTCTTGGGGTCTCCAGTTGTGGGCACCCTCCTGGGAGGGGCTGTAACTTCGGCTGGGGCTAGGTCTGTGCGCAGTGAGGGAGGCAGCTGTGTGACACCCCTCCACCCCCAGTTCCCGGCAGGTGAGGAAGGGGTGCCTTGGCCCCAAAGACAGCGTCCGGGGCAGAACACACAGCCCTCGCTACAAACACATTGGTTGTAAAATGCATATTGAATTAAGAAACATCAAAATGTGAAAAAAGCATACCTTAAAAAGGTATATTCAGGAGTGTTTTTGGTATGGAGATGGCAGCTAGACTCCAGGAAGAACCAGAGCAGAGAACTGGAAATCCAGAGGCTTCGGAAATGAATCTCACTGTCCATCATTCAGGATTCTTCTCGAAAATCTGTTTTTCTCTTTTTCCTGATATCCCAATTTTCTTTGCTGAAGAGTTCAGCAAAGCCCATGTGGGAGGTGGATAATGCCCAGTGCTGTGCTGGCGAGTGTTTAAAAGCTGGGTCTCCGGAGGAAAAGAAGTGTGCACATACAGTCATACAATGTTTACTGAGATGAAGGATACGAAGGACAGTTTCTAGGCAATAATGAACGACACTATACTCTTTACTGTAAACTCCATATGGCCAATTGATTCTCACTGTTTTAAATGATTTTCGCAGAACTCCTAGCTAACCTGTGTCCCTAGCCAACCTGTGGCTTAATTGATGAACGCATCCAGCTCTGACATGAATACTGGTTGATATTTTTGCTTAAATAAATGAATAAAACAAAAGGCAAACAACAAAGATGGATGTCAGAACTTCACTTGGTTGTCAATGATTTGAGAGACTTCTAATTTTTTTTTTAATAACAAGACCACGTCTTCTAATTTTAATGAATGAAGGATGTAGTAGATGGAGGAAAATCAGAGTGTCAGCTTCTGTAACCTTGGACCACATAGATCTTATGGCCTGGTACAGTTTATCTGTCATTGCCCTCACCTGCTAATGAATAAAAAAGATAAAAAAAAAATACTTTTTCTGAAAACCTCCTGACACTGTCTTCTTGCTACTTCTCCATGGTTTCTTCTTAGGGAAACTTAAAAGGGATCTGGTTTCCAACGTAATGATCAAAACGTATCAATGAGAGACTTGTTTGAATCACGTAATGGTTTTCAAATCCTGGAAGAAGGTCTCATAAATCTTTGTCCTTTTTTATTATGTAACAACTACAGACAGGACACTTTAGATTTCATTTGTGTAAGTGGTTCTCAACCAGAGAGAGATTTTTGCCCCTCAAGAGACATTCGGCAATGTCTAAAGACATTTTTGGTTGTCACAACTATAGAATGGGTGTTAGTGGCATCTAATAGGTAGACTTAGTGACATTTCTCCTCCGAAAAAGAATTACCTGGCCCAAGGTTGAGAAATTGTGATCTGTATTATTAACGTTTTCCCCGTAACTTTTGTAAAGCGTAGGCAATCAACAAAACAATCAATCAAGTCCAGATTGGTAGGCTCTACTAATTTCTGTGGTGTAAATATTCCCATTATGGCTGATTTCAAGCTACCAAAGTGATGTCTTCAAGTGTGGGGTCAGCAAAAGATGTGCAGTTAAGCTGACCATTAGATAGTATTTCTACCACAAAGATGCAACGATCATAACCAATCCAAGAGCATAAATAATGGTAAAATGCAGAAATATAATTAGTAATGGGTTCTGTGTATTTATTACTTTTGTTTATAACATAATGTGTTTAACTGTAAACAAATACTTAACTTTTAACAATGGCTATGCTTAACAGCTGACTCACAAAATTCTTGAAGATTGAGCAGTGGGCTCTTGCCAGTCAGACTGCACTGGTCTGGCCCCAGCAGGCCAGTTAGATGGTGTCCACGACTCTCAAGTTCACACTTCGTGCTCGTGCAAAGACTGGCTCCATTCCAATGTCCGTTTTCTATGAAATAGAGTCTGGCCCAGATCAGGTCAGGTACCCGCCCTGGGTGTGACCACACGAAGCAGGCCTATGAATGTGGCTGGGTGCAAAGGGGGGCTGCCTGGTCTATTAGAAGTTTCCAGAAGCACCCCAGTGGGTGGGCGGGTGCCCGTGACCCTGCAGCAGACACTAACACTGGCTCCCTCTCACCTGATGTTTATCAGGACCCTGTGCAGACCAAGTTTCTGACTCAACCCCGTCACTCCCGCCTCCCCGCGAGGGGATTCCAAATTAATATATTAGATCAGTGGTTCTCAAAGTGTGGTCCCCCCTCACTTGGGAACTTGCTCAAAAAGCAAATTCTGGGACTCTACCACAAACCTGAGACATTCTGGGGGATGGGGACCCACAGTCCGGGTTTCAAAAAGTCCTCTGGATTATTCTGAAGCAGGCGGAAGATGGCAGGTCACTGTATGAGATTATATAGTTTTCAAAAAAGAAGTTGCAGGCAAGTGGGTGTAGCTCAGTGGTAGAGCGCATGCTTAGTGTGCATAAGACACTGGGTTCAATTCTCAGTACTTTAAAAATAAAAAGGTTACATTCTAGCCTTTAGGACAGCAACAAAAGTAACTCAAGTGGTTCTGATTAAATCTAGTGTTTCTTCCATTCTCCAGAAATGAGTCTTTTAGGATGAGTTACTCGAACAGAGGAATGATCTCATCAGTCATATACAAATGAACATATAATGAAAAAGAATATGAAAAGAAAAGATATGTATGTATATGTATAACTGAATCACTTTGCTCTACACCTGAAACTAAATTGTAAATAAATGACACTTCAATAAAATTTTTTTAAAAACCTGTCCAAAACAAAACAAAACGAATTACATACATACTGATTTTTACTATTTCTTCTTTTAGTTTCTGTGATTACCTTAAATAGTCCCATACAGACTACTAAATCATATTTATCTTATGTAATTTGACTTTTGGCTGGTAACATCCTCAAGGGTAGGGACTATGTACTATATTTGGTTTAGGCCACACAACCTAATATAGAACAGAGCTCACAGAAGACATTTAAATATTGATTAAATAAGTGTGAAGGTTAAAAAATTCTCTTCTTTGCCTAATCTTGTGTTTTCTTCTACTGGCATCATTTAAACTCTATCACACATAATTTCTAAAGTAGTTATGCTGAAACATTTTATAAAGAATTTCGATAATAATTAAATAGAACAGAAAATGACTGCTCTCTGGAATTTTGTCCCCCAAATTATGGAATTTGTACAATTATAGTATAAAGGAGAAGACTTGCCCAGAGTTCCCTTAACAGATAACAACCTGGTATTTTGATACGTTTTCTTCCAATCATTTTTATAGGTTTCTAGGCTCTTCTTACCAAATGGAGACTATATGCTCTGTTTCTAGTTTTAGTATCCCACTTTTTTACTATACACTGTGTCATGAGCATTCTCAGATCACTAAATGTCTTTTGAACATATTATTCAGCTGTGCGGATGCACTATGACTTTGTTTAACCATTTCCCCATTTACGACATTTGGGTAATTTCCAGTAGTTCAGTTTTTAAATAACTGTAATGCTGGAAGTGGATGCATACTCCAGAAATGAATATGAGTCCTTAGAATCAGGATTGATTGGTTCTCCTGAGTGTTTCTAAGCTCCCCTGGTTATCTTTTTCCCTCTTTTATATTGAAAAGCTTCCTCATCAGTTTGCTTGTTCAAGTACCCATCTCTCCCATTCTTCCATCTCAGGCCTTCATCAGGATTTAATGCATATGTTTACATAAACGGCAAAGTCAATGAAAGTCATATTTAAAGAGGGCCTGTTTACAGAAGTGCCTGTCTTCTCTGGTTTACACTAATTCTCTCCCATCTGGCCAGCTGTTCTTTCTCTGTAAACTTCCATTGCTGTTACAATCACCTGTGACAACTTGTGTCATAATTTCTAAGCCTTAAATCAGGAAAATGCTAATAAATTATTATTTGCTTATTGAATTGTAAGTGACTCAGGAAACAGATACCCATGTAAGAATCTTGCCGTTTATTAGTTTAAGGACCTTTTCTTTGTAAAATATCTTAAGATTTCAAAAGCCTAAAAATGAGCAAAGCATCTTAGGTCAGAGAGTGAATTAACTTCCTATGTTGATTTATTTCTGGCAGAGATATCTTTTAGGTGAACTATAACCAACACACACACAGATATAATAAAAATATTTTGTAAATTGAAGCAAAAAATTTTGTCTTTTATATTGCTTTATCAACCAACTGAACTGAATAATAATGTCTATCTTTTTGAGTGTGGAAATGTCAGCTATTTTTCAGTTATGATCTAACTAGAAATTTAAAAACAGTTTCAATGGCATAAAATCAAAAATAAATGCATAGTAAACAGTTTTTAGAGTCTTTTAAAAGTTAAAATCTCTAATATATATTTTTTTGCCCAATTTAATTGCTCTTCTTGGATTGGACTTTAAAAGATAAAAGAATTTCTGACTACATTTCTGATCATCTCACAGAAAATCTTGATTGCTGAACACATAACCAAAGAGATTATTATCTCAGTTTGTTGGGGTAAATGATCGATTATCACCAAGATATGTAAGCAATCTAGACCTAAGGAGAGACAAATTTACTTCTGAAGTGATTTAAATGGATCCAGTTGCCTAAGTTGACAGGAAATTCCACAGGCTAGCAATGCACGTCTTTCACTCTGTACTTATGAGTGAGTATTACTGTTCTGGGTTTCTCACTCTAGCACGTTAATTTTGACAAGCAGGTAACTTCAGGAACTCTGATGTCAACTTCTTCTATAAGGATCTGGCCTTAATTCAATAATTGTGTTGCGCTGAGGCTTTTGCACCTGAACTAGCAGTACAAGCAGGTACAATAACTTTTTTCTTCTTTTAAAGTTGAACCATAGTTGATTTAGGTATCAAACTTATTTTAAAAAATGCAGCATGGCTTCAGAACACTCCCGTTTCAGTCCACCGTCGTTCGTCGCTCTACCAGGGGGCGCTAATCCTCAGCGGCATCGCCAACAGCAGGCCCCCCCCGGGGCGCTCTTCCCCGTCCTCTCGCTCACCCCGGCTTCCGCCGGAAGGGGCCTCTGTCAGTTGTTGTCGTCCGGTTGTGGGGCTGTCTCCATGTAGTGGGTTCGCGGCGGCTGGCTGGGTGTGCGGGCTTGGTCCGAGGAGCAGGAGAGGGGAAGCTCTAGCTTAAACGCGGGCAGCAAGATGGACATTCTGAAATCGGAAATCCTCCGGAAGCGGCAGCTGGTGGAGGACAGGAAGCTGTTGGTGGTGAGGATCCTGGGGGTCTGGGGCGTCGGCGATGGAAGGGCTGAGTGTTTGCGTGGGGGAGGGGCGGGGGGCGCGGTGCCGAAAGGGTCCTCGCTGGAGCGGGCTTAGCGAGAGCCCCGCCGCTACCCTGGAGCGGCTCCCTCTCGGCCCACTGTGCCCTTGGCACTCACTCGGGAGCCTTTGGGATGGAAGTGGGAATCACAGGAAAACCCAGATTTTGGCCATTTTCGCCCCTTAACTGTCCCTTATGCTCACTCCCATCTGTCTGTATTTTTCGGCCGTGCCCCAGTTCTTCTGGCCGTTCACCTCTGTCGTTTTACTAAGGGTTTGTGCCCAACGGGGACGTAAAGGGAGACAGACTCAGAATTAATCTTTAGAAGCCTTTAGTTCCTTCTTTTTAGTGTTAGAAGTTTATAAATAGCTGAAGTAAAACCATCGAATCCCAGAAGTAGTGATTAGTGCAAGTGGATCGCGCATGCACCCAAAAGACAGTTCACCCACCAAAACATGGGATAAGGCTCAGGGGTAGGTTGTTAAAAAGCAGCTCGTATAAGGGGAGGCAGTGACTGTTTATTCTTCACAGTGGTTAGAATATTAGAATTTTCTTAAAATGATAGGGAGTTGGTTAGTGGTTACTTCATATCATTTTTGGGAAATAGCTTAAGTTTTGTTTATGATTTGCCTTGCCTCATAAGCAGGAAATACCCAGGTTAAGTTAGTCTTGCAAAATAAGCTAAATTGAGCTTTGACTGAATTGGTTTTGCCTGCTCAGGGAACTTTTAAGGCTGGTTTATGTATTTGATTTCTGCATCAGTAAAACCCGATTTAAAAAATTCTCACCCGTTCCCAGCGCATACAGAAGTTCATTGGTGAGCTCTTCCCTAAAGGAAAAGGTTAAGACTCTTTGGCCTGTTACTAAAGAGGAGAAAGATTGACGTGATTGTAGTATTTCTTTCATTTGACCTCCATCACTTTATTGCATAACAGCCCTGATCGCCTGTTCTCAAAGCTTTTGGTGTCAGGACCTCTTTCCACTCACCAAAATTACTGAGGGTCCCTAAAGTGCTTTTGTTTATGTGTTTATGCATATTTACTATTAGAAGTTAAAGCTGAAAGATTTTTTAAAACACAAATAATAATTCATTGGTCATTTGGAAAACAGTGTTCACTGAGTTGTGCAGTTCTTCGAAATGTTGAGATTTTACTGCACAGTACTTAAAAAAAATCACATTACAGTTAACCCTTGAACTACACTGGTTTGAACTGCGTGGGTCCATTGATACGCGGATTTTTTCCAGTAAATACTTCAGTGCTACATGACCAGGGTTGGTTGAAACTGCAGATGCGATACAGAGGGCTGACTATAAAGTTCTATGGGGATTTTTGACTGCTTGAGGATCAGTGCCCCTAATCCCCCAGGTGTTCAAGGGTCAGCTGTGTTTAATATCACTGATCTCATGAGTAATGTCTCCAAGTATTGGGAAGCCGTCAAGCTTATGGTGATGGATCTCAATTGTCCACAATTTAAATTTTCACTAGAAAGCTGAAATTTTGGCAGAGGCAACAAAGTATCCGTTGTTTCCTTGAAGTGACAGGCTCATTTTGTTCAGTTTTTGGAAGTTATCTGCCAAATACCAGAGTCTGAATAACTATACAGTTGTCCCTCCATATCCATGGAGGATGAGTTTCTGGACACATTCCACCTCCCACCCCGCCACTTGGATACTAAAATCCAAGATGCTGAAGTCCCATGTTCAAAATGGTATAGTATTTGCATACAATCTACACACATCCTTCTGTATACTTTAAACCATCTCTAGATTACTCGTAATACCTAATACAATGTAAATGCTATGTAGTTTGCTGGGCGCAGCCAATTCAGGTTTTGCTTTTTGGAACTTTTGGGAATTAAAAATGTTTTTTGGAATATTTTTGATCTGCAGTTCATTGTAGCCCCAGAACCAGAGAATATGGAAGGCCAGCTGTAGTTTGTGTCAGGTGTTCTTTCACGTAGAAGTGGTATTCCATAAAAAGAAGAGGCTGGTTTAGTTAACAACTCAGCCACCCACGTGCTTTTCCTTCTGACTCCCATCACACTTTCGTATGAACGAGAAGTGCTTTATGTATACTTCTGTTTGTCACACAGGATATTAAAAAGATGTGGTCAAGGAGCAAGGCTTAATAAAATCAGTGCTTTTACTGCTTTATCAAGGATATAGTTAAGTGATTAAGTGCATCAAGACTGCTGGTACAGTTCAGTGCCACTGTCTTGATTCCTGCAGAGGCTTCAGGAGACTTACTGTTGCTTTTCATCCTCTGTAAATGGCAACACAGTGAGCAGGCAAGTACTGCCTTAATATTGAAAATAGTTTTGACCTCATGGACCCTCTCAAAGGGTCTTAAGGACCCCAGAGGTCTTGTGGACCACACTTTGAGAACATCTGACTTAGGTCTTTGGATGTAAGATAAGTTGGGATTGTTAGCTTGGTAAACGGCAGATTTCATAATCATCAAACTGTAAAAGCTCTTGGTCAGGTGGAGCTAATTAAATAGAATGTTATTTAGCAAATGCCAGGGTTGGGGGGAGGTTTGTCCATTTTTGTAACTTAATATTTTTGTCTGTAACTCAGGGGCCTTTTTCTTATGATGAGTGGCTTCAGAGTATTTGGAAAAGCTAATTTAGATGTTGGAATGCATAGTGGGTATTAGGGCCAGGTTTTGAAATCTGAAGTGCTTTAGAGGGAAAACTGAATCACAGAAAGCTCAGCTCACTCTCAGGGTTTACAGTGCCTGCCCATGTTTGCATCATCAGGTTCTTTGTCATGGAAATAGACCAGTCTTTAAAAATGATCAATTAAACACTAATTCTACTTAATTGTTTTTAATTTATCAGTGTATATAAACCATGTCTTTTATTTTGTAATTTAATGGTTGATTTAACTACTTAGGTAACCCTGGCCAGAAGGTAAGACTGCTTCCCAGTTAAGACCAGCAAAGGATATACATGAAATGGGGGTTAAAATACCAAAAATCATAGTTCCAGTAATAGTCATCTGCAGGGCACAAGTAGTAATCCAATATCTCATTTAATTTGTGCAGAAGTCCCGTAAAGTTTCTGTTACTCCCATTTACAGACAAGGAAATTGAAGCTGAAAGAAGTTAGATGATTTACAGAATCGCACAGCTGGTGAGAGATAGAGCCTGAACTTGAATCCATCTCTGCCACTTTGAAGCTTGCCCTCTTAACCACTGCAGACAGGCTGTTTGTTTATCCCCACCCTGTGAACGTAGAAGTAGTTTGGATAAGGTTAATCTAAGAATTAAATTGCTTCACAATTAGATTAACACGTGATTTGTATTTTTCAAAGCACTGTACTCTGCTTTCTCATTTGAGCTTTACAACAACGCTGATGGGTGTGTAGGGCAGTTAATGTGCTCTTTCCATGGACGGTGAGGTTGAGACTTGGGGTTACATGATTTTCTCATTGCCCCGTGGTCAGCTGGAGAGATCCTCAGTCCACCCCCTCCTTGTAGGTGAGCGCCGCAGCGTGACCTAGGAGACTATGTGGAACTGGACAACTTTTTTACGCCTGGGAAGACAGTCATTTGCTTTGCAGCTGTGTAATTTTATAGAGAATCGTTCGCTTTTATAGCATTTATTTTTCTGTATCATAGTGTCTGTCAGTAACTTTCAAACTTTTTTCACTGCCCCAGCCACAGTAAGAAAGAAGTTTATATTTTGATCTGATACGTATGAAAAAAGTTTCAGGCAACATTTTTTTACCTTAACTACGTGTTATTCTGTGTAAGTTTCATTGTTTAATCCATTCTGTTTCTTAAAAAAAAAAAAAAAACGCTAGTTGGGGAATCAGTGAATTCACTACCCTGTCTATAGCTGGAAAACTCCTGTCTGTGTTGTTTCTCCAGAAGCACCACCCCCTCTTTGGTCACTTTGAGTGGTGTCCCAGCTTTTTATTGTTAGTCTGATGGTTGGGTAGTAAATGCGCAGCTTCATCAAAGCTGGAGGAGCTCCCGACACAGCCCCCCACCAGTTGGGCTTGGTGCACTGCCTGGTGCCGCTGCTCGGAGGTCCGTGTGGTATCCTTGTGGCTGGGAGGCCAGCGCCTTGGGGCCCAGTGTGGATGGAGCGTCGTCTACTGCAAAGCCTCGTTTGTGGGGAAGACCTGGCTGCTGCAGGGATTCGATAGGGCTTAGTTAGCACTTGGATCAATTGTAGTTGTGAGGATGCGCTTTGGGTAGAATTTTAGCTTTGTTTTTCCCCCCACTATGTATTGAATGTTTCCTGTTATTTCTCACCTTTCCTCTGTTAAAGTGGGTGAGATATTGGCTCTGTGTTGGATCAAACCTTCCCCTTAGACATTGGATCCCAACTTTTATCTTTGTTCGCATCATCAGAACCTGAATATCACTTGTCTCTTTTCTTCCTGTGCCCTCAGAATCTCTACTGGCTTAGCCCCATCAGCACCCAAACATACAAATGTCTCCCATCTCTCTCTCTCTCTCTTTTTTTTTTTTTTTTTTAACACAGTTGTCTTTTCATGACAGCTGAGCTTCTTAAAATGAATTTTGTTTCTCACTCACTCCTTAACCTGATTTCTGCCCCCACGATCACACTGAATCTGTGCTGACCAGGGACCACAGTGACCCCCATGCTTTCTTAACCTCAGCAGCAGTTACACTCTTGACTGTCCACTGTCTTCGCTCTTCCTTTGGCATCTCTCACACCATAGCGTCCTATTTTTTCTTCTGCTTCTCAGGCTGCTTATTCTTGATCTCCTTTACAGATTTATTCTTTTCTTTTTAATTGCTTGGTTTTTTTTTGTCCCTTAAATGTTGGTGTTCTCATTTCACTAAAACTTCTCTTTAATTTCATGTTCGTCTCTAGATTTCAGTTACCATCAGTATCAGAGGTTCTGAAGTGGAGCCTTTGGATGGACTTCAGAGTATCCATCAGCTCCTTGAAAGATGAACTATTTGGCATGTATGTATGTATATGACCCCTCTTCTCCTCCTGCTGTTGAGACTGTTAAAGAGATCTTTGACTCACAGAGGTCAGGATCTAATCACTTCCAGGCTGGTGAAAATCTCTGCGCCCAGTAATCCCTGGCACCAGTCAGCTGTGCCAGCTCTCCTGAACCGTTTCCACTCGCTCAGGTCTTTGAACTGGCCTCTCTCCACGCTCATTCCTACCTCTACTTGCAGTGCCTTCTCCAGTCCTCTCTTCTCTCATCCTCTCCAGCGCCTCTCTTTCTTCAGTGGTCAAGGGGAGCCTTTCACTGTTCTTTTTAGTATAGTCAGAAAGCAGTGTGGTAGGGAGTTTGCCCTGCTGATCCCATGTTTTGACATTTCCTGCAAAGATTGTTTTCCTCAACATTTCACTGTGAAAATTTTCAAATGTACGGAAAACTCAAAAGAATTGTACAGTGAACACCCATACGCCTACCTTCTAGATTTTGCAAGTAAACCTGCAGTTAACATTTGAATATGCTTGCTCTGTCATTTAGCTGTCCATCTGTCCATCATGGTATATCCATCCATCAGCCTGTCTAGCATTGCAGAGACGACCTCCACCTCAGAACAGTACAACAGGCAGAACATTTTAGGATGGTGGGAGGTAGCTTCTCCATAGTTTGACAGTGGGTGCTCACAAGCTGCGTCATTACCGTTTCACCTGTCACACACACAGTAACCATAAAACCTGAGACACCACTTGAAATAACCACAGGTGAGGCGGCTTTTCTGGAACAGCAAATCCATAAACCGGTGTTTCCCAGCTGCAGATAGGGTCGTGAAAACAATGTGCTGATCTGTGTGCATTTCAGACTAATTTACAGACAGTGGTACACTTTACCCCTGAATATGTAAAATAGCCAAAATGTGATTTGGCATGTATATTATTAATTAGTGTTCATTATTTGTTCTTTTCTGGGTACATATGCAAAAATTTACATATGAAGAAATATACAAGTTGTAAGTGTACCATTTAGTGAATTTTGACAAGTGCATACCCCTGTGTAACCCAGTCTGTATCGAGATGCAGAATATGACCCTCATTCCACCTCCTAGTCGCCCCGACCACCCCCAGAAGCAGCCAGCATTCTGATTTTGTTCCACCGTCCATTGGTTTTGCGTGCGCTAGAACGACACGTAAATGGGATCTTGCTACGTACTCTTATGTTGCACTTTGTCTAATCAGAATGATGTTTTGAATTTTATCCATGCTGTTGTTTGTATCTGTTGTTTATTCCATTTATTGCTGATAGGTATTCCTTTATACAAATGTACCCAGTTTGCTGATCTGTTCTGATGATGGGTACCTGGGCTGTTTCCAGGATTTAGTGAGTCTGAAGAAAGCTGCTGTGAACCCTCTTGTGCAAGTCTTATATTTTCATTTCTCTTAGGAAAATGCTGGAGAGCGAAATTGCTGGGTCATGGGGTATATTAGGGGTTTAATTTTATAAAAAGCTACCAGACCTTTTCCCAGTGTGGTAGGACCGTGTCGCACCTCCACCAGCAAAATAAGAAGAGTTCAGATGCTCTCCACTGTGTCAGTAATTTGTGTTGTCAGTCTTTCAACTCCAGCCGTCCCGGTGGATGTGTTGTTGTATCTCATTGTGTTTTTAATTTGCATCTCCCTGATAATAATGATATTAAGTACTTTTCGTGTATTTTTTGACTGTGTATCTTTTGTGAAGTGTCTGTTAAAATTGCATGTATAATTTTTAATTGGGTTGGTTGGTTTTTTTCTTACTACCTTGAAGGAAATCTTTATATATCATGGTTGCTGGTCCTTTTGTCAGATACATGTTTTGTGAATATTTTCATCCAGACTGTGGGTTTTCTTTTCATCTTCTTAAAGCAAAAGCTTTTAATTTTTACAAAGCCCAGTTTATCAGTTTTTTATGGTTATTGTTTTCTGTATCCTATCTATGAATATAAAATAGTACAATCTGTTGGAAAACAGTTTGACAGTGTCTCAAGAGTTAAACATAAGCCTGCTATGTGATCAGGCCATTCCACTCCTAGACATGTACTCAAGAGAGTAAGATACTTTCTTATAATATCTTCTAAAAGCTTTATGGTTTTCTCTCTTGTGAAAAACAGTTTAAAAAATTTTTGAATGAATATTCTGTATGATGTGAGGTAAGGGCGTGGCCTGTTTTTCCCATGTGCGTATCCAGGTGTTCCAGCACGATATACTGAAGACATTTTCCTCTCCCCTCTGGATGGTTTTGGCGTCATCAGAAATCAGTAATAGTTTAAGTGTGGCTCTGTTCTGGGTGCTCTGTTCTCTGGGAGTAATCTGGTGATCCTTATCGCCAGTGCCACGCTATCTTGATGGCTGTCGCCTTCTGGCCGGTTGTGAAGTCGGGCCGTGTACACGCTACCACTTCTGCCACTGGTGTTTGTTTTTTTATTAAATTGTCTTTCTCCTCTTCCTTTCCTCCTTCTCCTCTTCCCTCTCTCCTTTCCCTGGTTCTTCTCATTCTCCTGACTCTTCTTGGGCTATTTATTTATTTATTTTTAAATTTTATTTGTTTTTATTTTTTTATTGAAGTATGGTTGCTACAGTATTATCTGTTACAGGCGTACAGTACAGTGATTCACACTTTTTAAGGGTTACGCTCCATTTATAGTTATAAAATCTTGGCTGTATTCCCCATGTTGTACAGTACATCCTTGTAGCTTATGTTACACATAATAGTTTGTGTCTCTCAGCCCCCTACCCCGATATTGCTCCTCTCCTCTTCCCTCTCCCAGCCGGCAGCCACTGTTCTTTCTCTCTGTATCTGTGAGTCTGCTTCTTTTTTGTTATATTCACTAGTTGTAGTTTTTAGATTCCACATACAGGTGAAGTCATACAGTACTGTCTTTCTCTGTCTGACTGATCTCACTTGGCCTAATGCCCTCCAAGTCCATCCATGTTGCTGCAAATGCAAAATTTTGGCTTTTTATACTGGAGCAGCAGCTTTATTGAGGTATAATGGACATACAGTAAATCGCCCATATGTAGAGTGTCCAGCTTGGTGAGTTCTGACACGTCTACACTGTGAGGCGACTGCTGCAATGAAGGGAGTGAACAAGCCCATCTGCCCCCGAGCACCTGGGTGCCCCTTGGAAATCCCGCTTCCCCGCCCCTCCCTGCGCCCTCCCCACCCGTCCGCAGGCGGCGGCATCTGTCCTCTGTTACTTCAGGTTAGTCTGCGTTTCCTAGAGTTTTACGTACATGGAGTTGTTCAACATGCTCTCTCTCTCACCGGTTTTCTTTCAGTCATCCTCATAATGTTGCGATTCAGTCATGCGTTCGTCCTCACCAGGACCTCACTGTTTTTGCTACTGAGCAGTACTCTACCATTGATTGTATGGACATGTCCCAGTTTGTTGCTGATGATGGGCATTCGGGTTGTTGCCATTTTTTGGCTGCTACGATAAAGCTGCTGTGAACACGGTGTACAGGCTTTTGTTGGGACATACATTTTATTTTCTCTGAAAATGCCTAGGAGTGGGATGGTTGGACTGTATAGTAAGTGTATGTTTAACCTTATTTCCTTATAGAGTTTGTATAAGACAGAGTTATTTCTTGCGTACATTTTAACATAATTTTGTATATAGTCATATAAATATATATAATTATGAAGCAAATAGAATTCACTGTGCAAGGTAGCTTTTGGTATAATTTTCTACTTTGGTTAACATCACTGAGGAAACATTGTCTCGCCAGCGGATCCCTTGACAGTTTACAGTCCTTTCACTTTGAAAAGCATCGTGTCTCTTTAAATTGTATTTGGGTGCCCAGCCATTTGGTTTATTACTTGAGACTTTTAAGGGTTATTTCCATTCTTTAGCAAGATGTTGACCCTGCCACATGGTTTGTGATCTCACACTTACTGTCTTGCTTTGCGTATCCAGGCTGTGTGTGTGTTAGTTCTCCAGTGCTTTTCTGGAGAATTGTTGATGATGGTTATGTCTCATTTACATAAACACTGAAAACCTTCGCATAACTGAAGGAATGGTGATTCTGATTAAGGAAATGTTGACAATCATGTTGCACATTGTTGTTAACTTCAACTTTCCTTCGTTAGCATGGGCCGCTGTTCCGGGTTTGTGCACTGCAGACCTGTGGATCTCAAGTTTATAGTCCAGACGGTACAACCTGGACAGAGTCCAGAACAACATCTGTGAAGCACTGGGCAGGAATTAGGTTCTGTCTTTAAAAGGAGACGCACCCTTTATGTACACCGTTCAGCTTGTCTCTAAAATCTGCCAGGGTGAAAGGCCCAATGGAAAATGTATACGTTATGAAATGATCAAGGGACTGCATTTTTAACATGTTGATCGTCACGGCACCCAGATCTGGGTGGCAGTTGTGTTGCAGGAGCACCTGATCCACAGTGGGCAATCAACATGTTTAAAAGAATAATTTTATATATGGCATAGAAAGAACTAACTCTTTTTTTTCTTGCCATAATAGATTTAGGGCTTGTCTCTTGAATATCACATCATATTAAGACAAATACCTGTGAACTATCTTTTTCCTAAAGAAGCTCTCCAAAACCATTCTATACCTAGATTATTTTTAAAAGTTGATTAATACAAATATAATTAATCATTCCATAAGATTCCAGATGATAAAAAAGAATTTGGACACACCCTTGGGCTCTCTTGGTCATGAGATTTAAGATGTCGGCTGTAGCTATCATAATTTTTGCTTGATTGGTTCTGTTAGGAGAAATAGTCAAAGCATCCTCTGTGTGGTTCATAATGAATCTATTTGTAGAAACTGGATTCAAACACTGGGAAATTAAAACAACGTGAACATTTGAAAGATGTGGCTGGTTTCTTTGTGCTCTTGGATATGCCTGCTAAAATGATGCTGCAAGGAAAATACCTCGCATTTAGACTGGAGGTGGAGGACAGGTGGTATGTCCACTAGGAAATCAGTATAATCTCTGTGGAACCAAAAAACTTTACCGATTCTTGAAAAACTGAGGAGTGTTTTCAGGTTATTGATCAAGGGACATGAAATTTTACCCAAAGACATGTTATTAACTTACTTCTTTCTTCAATAGGAAAATAAAAAATATTTCAAGCGTAGTGAACTTGCAAAAAAGGAAGAGGAAGCATATTTTGAAAGATGTGGCTGCAAGGTATGAATGCCTGCTTTTATGTTAAATTGTATATTTCTGAGCTTAAATTTGTACAGCTGTTGTTAAAGTGACAAAACGATTGATCTCTGTTCAATTTATCAATGTTATACATTAGCCTATAAATGAGAAGCCATCTGGAGAGGTATGAGTTTTTGTCTTCCTGTTTTTTTTGTTTTTTGTTTTTTTTTTAAATCTTGAATTCAGGAAAATACATGCATGACCTTTTGCTTGGAATGGTTTGGCTTTTTGTGGACAGCATGAAGTGGCTTGAGATCAAAGCTTGAAATTTTTTTTTTTCTAGATTAAGTCCTGGATCTGATGCTGCCTCATTTTTATCACCACCACCACTCCTCTCCCCACCTCTCCCAATAAAAGTCCATTTTAAAAGGGTTCAAAAAGTTGTATTCATTCAACAACAGTGGCATTAGCAGTGGTATTTTCCCTGCTTTCTCCCGAATATTGTAAGCCATTGTTTTTATGTTTGCATTGGTAATAATCCTTTTTGGCCCCCAAATACCTCTGCCTGAGATACAGTGTCATGTAACATTTATATGCTTTTGTGTAATAAGGTATCACTTTCAAACACTGCTTAGTCTATTGGATAGAAAGTGTGATGTTGAAATATTTGTTAGAAACAAATGAGTTGTCTGGAAGACTTTGTATATTTTAGAAGCATGACTAAAATTATCTATGACATTACCTAGTTGAATAGTGTATTGGGGTTTTTATTGGGAGGGGTTAAAGGTTACGAGGTGAAGTTATGTTTAAATTATTTTAAAAGAAGACTATATCTACTTTAATAACTTTTTAAAGACAGTCTGGAGGTTCTGTTGAAATAGTTTTGACAAATCATAAATTTGAAATCAACTTTTTGCTTGTGCAACCTCAATATAAAATAATATTCTTGTGCATGTTATGGGGAAAGTTCTGGAAATTAATTTTATCTGGCATAGCATTTCTAGAAGGAAGCATGAGGAATGCAAATGGTATGTATATGTATTTGGTTTCATTTTGTACTGTTGGGAGAGGGCAAGTGTTAAAAATGCAGTTGTACTTCTGATAGGTTTCTAAAATATGAAAGTTTATATTTGCATTTTGATATTTTCCATAAATATATTGATTTCATTTGCCTCGGAAATTAAAATGAGTTTGTATAAATAACCACCGAATAGATATTCAGGCAAGAAGAATTCTCATCTCTCACTTGCCTGACATTGTCTAACCCACACTTGATCTAGAATAAGAGTCACTCGCCACGGAATTAGCCTGCTGACTTGTTACTTTCCCAGATCCCTAAATTTGAACCTTTTCAACTTTTTGATAAGGTAGGAAAATAATTCGAAACAGTGGCAGATTCGCTTTGTTTGGATTGCGTCACTGACATGGCAGTACTTGCTTTTCTAGAGGAAAGCACTGAAGCAGAATAGTTACTGTAGAGATGCCGGTAGTGCTGAGTCCAGCTGACAGAACGTCTCAGATCTTTTCCTTAAAGCTATTAACTGCCGTTCTGTAGTTTAAAATGCTTTTCATCCCAAAATTTTGGGTGAAATACCTGCTTTTATGCTTAAAAAGAAAGCACAGAGTTTTCTAAAGCATTTTTGATATTTCGTTCTCGGTAGTAATGAAAATATGCATGTGTTACTATTATTCCTTTATAAAAACTAGTTATCATTTTTTAAGACTTGATGCTAATTTGGTTTGTGAAGATATAAAAGTTTAGTTTTTTTACCTAAATTTTATGTTAGCACCATTAACATTGTTAACATAACCTTTAAAAACTATAGAATCATAAATTATGTAATTTTAACCATATAGCCTTCCTTAATTGCATGTGAGTTTTTACTTAGTGTTGATCTTCTTTGATCTTACTTCTTTTAGCCTTTTAGATTTGTCATATGGTCAGATGGAAAACCATGTTTCAATATCTTTTTACAGACCACAGAGTGGGGCTTATAAATTGCTGAACTCAATTTTCGTAAACTGTGGCTTGGGCGGCAGACTCAAGAAAATATATGAAGAGGTTTTTTTTCCCCTGCAGGTTCATGTGAACAAAAATGTGCACTCTGTGTGGTATGGGTAGAGCGGTGCTGGTTTTCGTTGTTTTCCCGCAAGGCTTGTAGCTCAGTTTGTGGGCGAGTTCTGTGTCGCATCGGGAAGTTTCTGCCTGTCCAGCAGTGATTCCTGTGCACTTGGAATAACACCTTTCAGAAATCAGGTTAGGAAAAAGCTGGACCTTGCGGCTTCACAGGTTTTTGTTAGGAAGCAGTTCTTTTCTTTGGTCTTCATTTTAAACCCAGAGCCAGGATCAAATAACCCTGTAAGATGATTTTCTCAAAGAGGAGAAGCATGCTGACGGTTTTTTAAGAAGAAAGTAAAAATTACAGAGTCTAGGGAGAAGGTGAATGTAAATTTCAGTTTTTGATTGTGGAAACCATCATGCTCATGTCACTCTTTCGTAGCCAGAATGCTGTCCCCTGTGTGCACTTCCCACTTAGGGCATTCCTGAAATAGACAAGTGTGAAAAGCTCTCATAAGCATGTACATTGATTATGAGCTCTTTGCTCAGAGAAATATTTAGAAAACCTTCAGTACTTAAACCATGTTTAATTTCGGTGGATAACTAATGTATGGAATGATGAAGATTAACTATATTATATTTTAAAAGGAGAATTTCGTTTCTTTTGGCTATTAATGTAGATACAGCCAAAAGAGGAGGACCAGAAACCATTAACTTCATCAAATCCAGTATTAGAACTTGAACTGGCAGAAGAAAAATTACCCATGACTCTTTCTAGGCAAGAGGTAAGTTTAAATATGAGTGTTTCATGAAAAAAAAATCTACAGCATTTGCATTTATCTCTAGTCCTTTCCAGTAAGTTTTATGTCATTATTTCCCATATAAGGTGATTTATTGAACTCAAATATTGTGCAGCTAGCCAGTTTTCTTCATGAGGTTCTAAATTAATCTCTGCTTTTTTTCATGCTGTTATCTTGAATTTTTTAAAGAATATATCCTTCTAAGCTTTAAAAACTAAACACATTCTAAATAAGTATAATTAAATGCATATATTCTTAATAATTATACTTATTTGTCTAAATTATTTTAAGTAATATACTATTTTGTGACTTTCTCTTACTACATCTAAGTCAAAATATAGAGATTTATATAGTTTTTTATGACTTAAAAAATAGTCTCCCATAATATTTGAAAAACTACTTTATTAGTTTTAAAACCGGTTCTTTATTGATGGTCATTTAGATTGCCTCAGCATTTTACTGTTATAAGTCATACTGAGATGAATGTGCTCATATAGATGTCATTGCATGCATAATACTTCCTTTGGAAATTTTTCCAGAAGCATAGATTTCTAGAGTCTGTTCTAAAGACTGAAGACTGCATACACGTCTAAGGCATCTGCTCCATGTTACCGGAGAGTTCTCCAGATGTGTTTGCAGACCAGCTCATATTCTCACCTGTAGTGTGTGCCTGTCTCCTGGTCAATAACAACTATAATTTTCCTTAAATAACAACAAAATTTCAAGATATTCATATGATATAAACAGTTAAAACTATAGACAAGAGTACACAACAAAAATGAACTTTGAGTAAAAGGAAACTTTCAGAGGACAGGGTGGTTGACTCTAGAAGCTGGGGTGTGAAAATTGGATGAAGGACTTTTGAATACTTAGCCTGAAGAGGATATTAGAGATTTTTCAAAAGATCCACTGGACCCAACTCTAATTTTGAAAAAGAATTGAATATTCTCTGTGGTTTCATAAAGTAGAACCGAGATAAACGGGTAGAAGTTTGAAGGAGGTAGCTTTTCATTTATTTTGAGAAACAAAACATGTTTGTCCAAAAGTGTGATGGGCTGTTTCATGAAGAGGTGTGATCTCTGTCGTTTGTCAGACAAGCACCTGACGGACATGTTTTCGAGACCATTTCTGTATTGATGGGAGATAGCTCCAGGTGACCTCTTAAGATTTTTTTAATACCAAGTTTCAGTTAATCCAGTTTGAGCCTTGCCAGTGGTTTCTAAGTGTCAAACTATTGTTCCCAGAGAACGGTCTTGGTATTTTTCTTTAATTACAACTTACGTTCTTAATTATAATTTTTGTTTGTCCTTTTTAAGTAATATAACATGTATATAAAGAGTGTATAAAACATGTGCAATATAGTGGATAACTACAAATCAATCACTCATATAACCATCACTGAAATCAAGAAGGAGTGTTATCAGCCCATCAGAAGCCCTGCATTTTTCCCCCACCCCAATCATAATTTGCTTTCTCTTCTGAGGGACTAAGTTTTGGTTTTAATGTAGTATTGTAGTGCCCTCCCTCAGCAATGGTCATTGAGATATCAGCTGACTCCAGGCTTTATTTTTCTTTCTCCCTATAAATGCTATCATGCCTTCCTATCTGAATGTTTTTGTATGTTTTCTGTTAACACAGATTGGTACATTCTGAAGCACTCCCCAGATGACATAAACCGTTAGGGCTGTTAAAGGTGTGACAATAATTTGGTATATCTGTTCATGGAAAACTAAAGAAAAGACAAATATAACTTACTTTTTGCATCTACATTTCAAAACAAGTATTTGGTCTCCTAAAATAGGAATTACTGTTACTAATGATATAGGGAATACTATTGTTGTTTGATTTTTTTTTTTTAAATAGGTTATCAGAAGATTGAGAGAAAGAGGAGAACCAATCAGACTGTTTGGAGAAACTGATTATGATGCTTTTCAGCGTTTAAGAAAAATAGAGATCCTCACACCGGAAGTTAACAAGGTAAGAATTCAGAACAAAGCTGTCAGAACAAAGCTAGAAGAGAATCCCTGTACCACATGAATGAGAGTAGTATGGACTTTGAGTCTGACTAATTGCATTATTATGGGCAAAAAAGGGAAAAAAAGTTGCCAGATGACTGCTGCTGAATGTAAGCTTTCTTTTTTTTTTATATATATGTATTTTTATTGAATTATAGTCAGTTTACAATGTTGTATCAATTTCTGGTGTACAGTAAAAGGCTTCAGTCATACGTGAACATACATATATTCATTTTCACCATAGGTTACAAAGTATTGAATGTAGTTCCCTATGCTATACAGTATGAACTTATTTGTCTATTTTATATACAGTAGTTAGTATCTACAAATCTCAAACTCCCAATTTATCCCTTCCCATCCCCACCCCTCCCGTAACCATAAGTTTGTTTTCTATGTCTGTAAGTCTGTTTCTGTTTTGTAAATAGATTCATTTGTCTTTTTTTTTTTTTTAGATTCCACATGTAAGTGATATCATATGGTATTTTACTTTCTCTTTCTGGCTTACTTCACTTAGAATGATAATCTCTAGTTCTGTCCATGTTGCTGCAAATGGCGTTATTTTATTCTTTTCATGGCTGAGTAGTATTCCATTGTATATGTATACTACAACTTCTTTACCCAATTATCTGTCGATGGACATTTAGGTTATTTCCATGTCTTGGCTATTGTAAATAGTGCTGCTGTGTACATTAGGGTGCATGTATCTTTTTGAATTAAAGTTCCCTCTGGATATATGCCCGGGAGTGAGATTGCTGGATCATATGGTAAGTCTGTCTAGTCTTTTGAA
Source organism: Camelus ferus (assembly GCF_009834535.1). Lineage (NCBI taxonomy): Eukaryota > Metazoa > Chordata > Mammalia > Artiodactyla > Camelidae > Camelus > Camelus ferus. Next base: position 22,440,100 of record NC_045730.1, read on the forward strand.
GACTTTCCATGCTGTTTTCCATAATGGCTACATCAAACTTGAATGTAAGTTTTCTTTAATTTTCTTTTAAAAAGCACACATTTTAAGCATGTAGTTAAGTGCATTTTGACAAATACATGTAAGCGTATAGCCACTAGCCTTATGAAGGTATATTTTCATCACACACATGAAAGTTCCTCAGCACCCCTTCTTAGCCAGTCCCTGTGTTCCTTCTCCTCCACACCTGGGCAACCACCTTTGAAAATTCTGTCACTTTAGGTGAATTTTGCTTGTTCCAGTGTTTCACATAGGTGGACTCACAGAGTGTGTGTCTGGCCTCAGGGTAATGTTTTTCAGATTCATCTGTGTTCTCGTGGGTGTTGGTAGTTTGTTCCTTTTCATTGCTGACACTCAGTCGTACGATGTGTTTCCGACTTTGGACTTGTCTGAATAAAACTGCTGTGACATTCTTACACAAATCTTTTTTGGAACTGTGTTATTTCTCTTAGGTAAATATGTTTTCTATCTGTCTGGTAAATACTTAGAAGTGGAATTCCTGAATAGTAAGAGTAAATGTGCACTTCACTTGTTAAGAAGTGCCAAATATTTCCAACATTTCATCAGTGTTACTGTTAATCTTTAAAATTTGTAACCATTCTCTTGTATGTATGGTTGTGCTTCATTGTGGTTCTATTCACAATTCCCTGTTAACTAAAGATTATGAGCATCTTTTCATAGACTTACTGGCATATCTTTCTCTATGCAGTGTATGTCTTTTGCTTATGTTTTAATTCGGTTGTTTGTCTTTTATTTTCGAACTGTGGGAGTTCTTTATGTATATTCTGGATACAAGTTTAGATATTCTTTGCCAGATACAGAGATTCACGTTTTGCGTCTGTTTCTTCCTAGTCTAGACTTTACCTGTTCTCTTAATGGTGTGTTTTTTTTTTCATGGGCAGAACTTTTAAATTGTGATGGAATTCACTTTATGTTTATTGCTTTTGGTGTTTTGCTTAAGAAATCTTTGCCTATCCCAAGGTCTTAAAGAGTTAGTCTTCTGTATTTTCTTCTAAAACTTCAATAGTTTTAGTTTTACTTTTAGGGCTCTGATCTTGTTTTATGACTCAGCTTATGGTCTGTCTTGGTGAATACTCTGTGGGCTCTTGAAAAGAGTATGCTTTATGCTTTGGATAAATGTCAGTTACAATAGTCTTGTGCAGATCTTCTGTGGCCTTATTTATTTACCTGCTTGCTCTTTGCGTTACAGAGACAGATGTGGTTATTGATGGCTGTGTAATAGAGCATCCCAAAACTTGTAGCTTAAAACATTTCATTCTTATAAAATCTTTCTCAGTCATCTGTGATGATAACAAACCACCCTGAAACCTAGTAACCCGAGATAATTTATGATTCTTTCTCACAGTTCTGGGCTCCATTGGGCTAAAGCTGGGCAGCTTTTTGCTTGGCGTCTTGCATGTGATGCAGTCAGGTGAGGGCTGTGGCTGAGACCATCTGAGGGCTCCTTGGACTGACCTTCTGACCTAGCATACTGCCTTACAGATGCATTTGCATTGTAGCAGGTGTCAGCATTTCCTTCCTTTTTAAGGCTGAGTAGTATCCATCGTGTGTATGGACCACATTTTGTTTATCCACTCATCCTCGAAGGACGTACAGATTCCTCCCACCTTTGGGTTGTTATGAGTAATGCTGCTACGAGTACGAGTGTAGACATGCCTCCTCCAGTCCCTGCTTTCACTTCTTTTGCAAATAGTCCCAGAAGTGGAATTGCTGGATCATTTGGTGATTCTCTTCTAACTTTTTTTTTTAAAGCATAAATGAATTTTGAAAATTTTCTTCATTTATATTATAAATGTTCACAGCAATTTGTTCTTTATTTTCAGTAGTCCTGTCTAAACTTTCCTAACCTAAATTCTGGGGAAGAGTAAGTGGTTTTGTAATGCTTCATTTCACCAGTATTTGCTTCTTTTCTGTATCCTGAGTCACTTTCCTTATCAAAAGATAGTCTAAAACGCCAGTGTGAACTACTGAATTTTTTGTTACTTAATTTTTCTACTAATGTTTTATTATTTGAAAAATCTTCTAGCTTTTAATATTAATTTATTACAACCTGCTGTATTCTAATCTTATTCAAGCTTGTCTCAAATACTAAAGAGCTTCTTATTTGTACCTTTTTTTAATTGAGCTATAATTGACATATAACATTATATTAGTTTTAGGTGTACAGCATAATGACTTGGTATTTATATATATTGCAAAATGATTACCACAATAAGTCTAGTTAATATTCATCACCATATATAATTCAAAAAAATTTTTCTCTTGTGATAAGGACTTTTAAGATCTATTCTGAGTAACTTTCAGATATGCAATACAGTATTGTAAACTTTAGTTACCATGCTGTACATTATATCCCTGTGACTGACTTATTTTATAACTGTAACAGCCTATGTTAAATCAGTAACTTAAGTCTGAATGCATTCTGAACTCTGCATTTTTACTCCCCTCCTCCCCACATTTTATGTTTTTGGTACCACATTTTACATCTTTTTGTCTTGTGTAACTAATTTTTGTAGTTACAGTTATTTTTACCACTTTTGCCTTTTGATCTTCGTACGAGCTTTATAAGTGATTAATCCACTACCTTTACTACGTGTCTATTTCCCTTTATAAGATTTATGCTTTGATGTGTTTTCTCGTTACTAATTAGCAGCACCCTTTCTTAACAGCTTAAGGAAGTCCCTTTAACATTTCTTATAAGGCTGGCTTAGTGGTGATGAACTCCTTTAGGTTCTGCTTGTCTGGAAAACTCTCTCTCCTTCAATTCTGAATGATCACGTTGCTGGGGAGAGTGTTCTTGGTTGGAAGTTTTTTCTTTTAGCACTTTGAATATATTGTGGCACTTCTTCCTGGCCTGCAAAGGTTCTGCTGAAAAACCTGGTGATAGTCTTGGAGGGGGGTTCCCTTGTACAAAACAAGTTGTTATTCTCTTGCTACTTTTAAGATTCTCTCCTTGTCTTTAATTTTTTTTAATTGAAGTATAGTTGATTTAGAATATTGTGTTAATTGCAGTTATATAACATAGTGACTCAGTATTTTTGCAGATTATACTCCATTATAGGTTATTACAAGATCCTGGGTATAATTCCCTGTGTTAAACATTATATCTTTGTTGTTTCATCTATTTTATATATAGTAGTTTGTATGTATTAATCCAATACCCCCAATTTGTTCCTCTCCCCTTCTCTTTCCCATTTGATAACCACAGCTTTGTTTTCTGTGTCTGTAAATCCTGTTTTGCATATACATTCGTTTAATTTTCTAGATTCCACGTAGAAGTGATATACAGTATTTGTCTTTCTGTATCTGACTTAATTCACTAAGGATAATGTCTTCTAAGTTCATCCATATTACTGCTAATGACAGAATCCCATTCTTTTTTATGGCTGAGTAATATTCCATTGTGTGTGTGTGTGTGTGTGTGTGTGTGTGTGTGTGTGTGTGTGTGTGTGTGTTCCATTATGTATACCCCCCCCCCCATCTTCTGAATCCAGTCATTTGTTGAGCACTGGAGTTGCTTCCATGTCTTGGCTATTGTCAGTAGTGCTCCTAAGAACATTGCAGTTCGTGTATATCTTTCCGAATTATCCAGATTGATGCCCAGGAGTGGAATTGCTGTATCACATGATAGTTTTATTTTTAGTTTTTTAAGGAACCTTCATACTGTTTTCTATAGTGGCTGCACCAGTTTACATTTCCACCAACAGTGTATGAAGGGTCCCTTTTCTCTACATCCTCTTCAACATTTGTTATTTGTAGACTTTCTGATGATAGCCATTTTGACAGGTGTGAGGTGATACCTCACTGTGGTTTTGATTTAGATTTCTCTCTAATAATTAGTGTTGCTGAGCATCTCTTCATGTGCCTGTTGACCATCTGAATGTCGTCTTTGGAGAAATGTCTATTCAGGTCTTCTGACCACTTTTGGATTGGGTTGTTCGTTTTTTGATATTAAGATGTATGAGCTGCTTGTATGTTTTGGATGTTAACCCCTTGTTGGTCACATCATTTGTAAACATTTTCTCCCATTCCATAGATTGTCTTTTTGTTTCGTTGATGGTTTCCTTGCTGTGCAAAAGCTTTTAAGTTTGTTTGGGTCCCATTTGTTTAGTTTTGCTTTTATTTCTTTTGCCTTAGGATACTGATTAAAGAAAACATTGCTACAATTTATGTCAAAGAGTGTTCCCTTTATGTTTTTTTCTAGAAGTTGTCTGTAACTTTTGACATTTTAATTACAGTGTGTCTGAGTGTTGGGATGTTTACCTTTTTCAGGTGTTGCTGTACTGTTTGCCACAGCAGCTGCACCATCTTAACATTTCCAGCAGTGCACGAGGATTCTGTTTGCCCATATCCTAGCCAAGTTGTTATTTTCTGTTGGTAACAGCTCCCCCCCTCCTGGGTGTGAAATGGTATCTCTGTGGTTTGATTTGCATTTCCCTAATGACTAGTGATGTTTACTTACTGGCAGTTTATGTTGTCTGGTCAAGTTCTTTGCTCGTTTTAAATCACATTGTTTTTTGTTGTAGTTAACTCTAAGAGTTTTATAGTTTTAGCTCTTACCTTTAGATCTTTGATCCATTTTGAGTTAATTTTTGTATGTGGTATAAGGTAAGGGTCCAGCATTTCCATTTTTACCAAATGGTCACAAACTAGAAGTGAATAGAATGTGGACTTTGCTGGTTTGTTAGAAACACAGTGAAATCCTAGGATATAGTTGAGACCCGGCTTTTATTCTGTTGACATTTTTTGAATGTTTGGGGAGTTCAGAGTAGTTGCAGTGAGCTTAGACATTTAAATGAACCAGGAAGATGGGTTACAGGACTCTAGTTGGGGGCCTGGTCACATTAGCTAGGCCTCATTAGAAAATTACAGCATTTACGCATATTCTTACTTAGATTTGTCACTCATGTTTTATTTTTCTGACTGTCAGACTAGCTCTTATGTGTACATTCTAAGTTTAAATATGTCCTTAAGAACTGACTTTAAATGGACAATGGTAGCTGTATTATAAGTGGAAATCTTATTGAGTCTCTTCTTGGAGAAAAAAAATGAATTGTACTTTATTAGAGAAAAAAATCAGCAGTGAAACGTCAGTGAAGTTTCGTGCAAAGTATAATTGTTTACCTTTCCTCAGGGATTGAGGAATGACCTGAAAGCAGCCTTGGATAAGATTGATCAGCAGTACCTCAATGAACTTGTGGGCGGCCAGGAACCTGGAGAGGAAGACACCCAGAATGATCTGAAAGTTCACGAGGAAAATACCACAATTGAAGAATTAGAGGTAATCTCTTCACCACCTTCCCTCATCCCCCGGATCATGCCTTTCATTCCCTGAGCTCATCAGACTGTACAGTTCAAAGCACACTGTTGTCTTTGGTCATTGCAAAGGCCTTTCTTTTATATCATGCTTTTTGTTTATTCACTCCCTTTTTTCTCCTTTTCCACTCACATTCCCCTACTACCTGCCTCCAGAAGTAATCATTCTAATATGTTTGATGTGCATCCTTTTATTTGTTGGTGGTCTTGTAAAACCAGTGGTGTTTTGTATGCATGTATTTTGGAATACATAAATGATATTTTACTGTGAAATTCTTCATTCTCTTTTTTTAAAAAAAATTTTTGGGGAGGTAATTAGGTTTATTTATTTATTTGTTTTTAGAGGAGGTACTGGGGATTGAGTCCAGGACCTTGTATATGCTAAGTATGCACTCTGCCACTTAAACTATACCCTCCCCCGTTCATTCTCTTTTTTACTTACCTTTTTTCCATTTAGAACTTTTTAAAAAAGTACTTTATTTATTTATTATTGTGTTATTTAATTATTTAATTTTGGCTGGGGGGAGGTAATTAGGTTTATGTATTTTTTAGAAGCAGTACTAGGGATTGAACCCAGGACCTCATGCATGCTAGGCATGTGCTTTACTGCTTGAGCTATACCTTCTCCCCCTAGAACTATGTTTTTTTTTTTAAAGGTGTCATTTTCTGTCTTTTAGAACTATGTTTTTAAGTTCCATTCTTGATACCTTATGTACGTCTAAATCTTTGTTTTTAACTGTTACATAGCATTTTATACACTGTGGCATTCATTGCTTTGTACCTTTTGCTCCCTCAATGACAGTGAGATTGCTCGCAGCTCTGTTACCAAATACAGTTTTGTGACAAACAGTAATGCTGGATTTATATGTTTAACTTGTCTGAGTACTGCCAAGTTGCTCTCTAGTTTACCAGTCTCAACACCCACCAGCAGCGTCTGTCTTGTATCCCTACTTCTCTGCCAACACTTGGCAATGTCTTACTCTCTTATTTTTGCCAGTGTAGTGAATGCAGAGTGATATATGTAATCTTATTTGAGAGTAATGTTGTATTATCCAGATATCTAGCATGAACCAAAAAATATGACTTAGTTTAATCTGTGAATGCTTAATTAAACATAAAGTTATTTTTCTGTTACTTTTCATTCTTGGCTGTGAGTGAGACCATAGTTGAGGAGGATGTTTTGTACTTCCTTGCCCTAAATTTTACTGAAGTAACAGAACCTAAATTTACTGAAGTAATTGGTGTGAGCAACCAGTTCTGGACTTTGTTCTTTTTTCTTCTGTTTTAAACAACTTTTGAGATAGTCACATACTATGCAGTTTACCCATTTTAGGTGTAAAATTCAGTGGTTTCCAGTACATCCATAGCTTGGTACAACCATCACCACAGTCTAATTGTAGGACATTTTTGTTCCTCAAAAAGAAATCTCATTTCATTAGCAGTCACTCCCTTACTCCCTGTTTTATCTTTTGATTCATAAAAGAGAATGTGCTCTCTAAATTTAATTGGCAAATCGGGTGGGTGTTATTTTTAACCTATCTAGAAATTCCATCAGGCTTTTAAATTGAAATTGGGCGGTATATGTAATAAAGGGCCACGTTTAGACTGGTGTTGGTAACATATATCTTTGTCATTGCTCATGACTAATGAACAGAAACGTTCTTTTCTTCAGGCTCTGGGAGAGTCTTTAGGAAAAGGTGATGATCATAAAGACATGGACATCATCACCAAATTCCTGAAGGTATGTACTTTTCGGCTAGGGAAGGAGGACATTTTTGTGGGGTGAGAACTGGTCTTATGCTTTTGCATTATTTAAGAGCTGAAGACGAGAGAGACAACCTCCCCAAATATTTCCTGTGTGCACGGTGTTCATGGTACTGCTGTGCGCTTGGGTATGGAGGTTAGACAAGGAAAGTGTATATTTACTTTCTTCGAGGCAGTTTTCTTTAAAGCTGACTCATGAATGTAAACACACAGAAAAGAATCATAGTGGAATGAACAAGAAGCTTTGAGAATTTAAAAAAAATTTTTGAAGACTCTAGGATGGAGTGCAGTGAGGAGAGGGTTCCAGAAGCTTTTCTGAGAGATGATGACAGCAAGGAAAGGAAGGAGGTGGGAAGATGTTGGCAGTGAAGAAGGCAGACGCTCCAGTAACCTTTCAGAGACTGTCCACGTTCTCAGTTCAACAGATCGCTGCTGGTTTTTGCTCTGCGTAGCTCATTCTAACTTTCTTCCCAGCATTTCTCTCTCCAGTGGTTTAGGTGGAGTGTGTACAAATTCAGATTCCTTTTAACTTATTCACAAATTATTTGTGTTCAGGCCAAAAAGTGTAAATGCAAGAAATGCTTTTACTTGTATTTACCGTTTAAATACAACATACTGGTTATCAAGGTCCACGGTCCACTGAGGATGTAACATGAAATTAGCTAGGCCGTGGGAACTAGTGCGAACCAGAGTTTCCTCTTTGAGTGACGGCCCGGCCCCTCCTTACGTAGCGAATGTGCAGGTAGTACCCTGGGGGAGGCGGCCTCCTCAGCCTTCACTGTTTCCTTTCCTCTGGAAAGGACGCACTTTGTGCAGTTAAACGCAAAGGACACCTGGGTAGTTTTCTGAGGCGAGGGTGGAGGCTGGGAGATAATCATAGTTTCTTTTGTCCCTTTTTTTCCTTCCTCTCCTTTGGTCAGATGCTTGAGTGGGAATTTTTAATTGAGTTATGGTCTCTACTGCAAAAATAGAAAGTCCAAATACTTCAGCAGCATCCTAGGAAGGTTGGTAAAGTGTCGCAGCACGAACGGCATGGCTGATAAGTGTGGGCAGGTTGGATTTTCTGTAATAGACGTACAAGTAAAAGCTTACTGTTGTCAAGTAGTTACCTGTGGAATTTGATAGTTCTTTTTAGAGGGAGGTGGGTTATCTCTGAGCTTAGGAATATGTATAGAATAGGGAAGTCTGTGACTTACCAAGGGCACTACTTTAAAACATATGTGATGTAATTCGCAGAAATAACTCATGAATTAAATATTAGTTGATGATGTTTTAATCAGTCAAGACATTTACTCGAAGGATGATTCTATACTGTTCTGTGCGTCAGAGAACTTTTAAATTTATACAACCACTGGGTGGCATCGTGGTCTAAATTTCCCCGTTCTTTCCACAGTTTCTTCTTGGTGTTTGGGCTAAGGAGTTGAATGCCAGAGAGGATTACGTGAAGCGCAGTGTGCAGGGAAAACTGAACAGTGCCACTCAGAAACAGACGGAGTCCTATCTCAGACCCCTTTTCAGAAAGCTACGGAAAAGGGTGAGGTTTCTCGAAAAATGCTTTTATTACCTGATTTTTAAAAAATAGAATAAATGAAGTCAGAGTAAATGCAGTCTGTAACTACACACTGTAGCTTCCAAAATGAGTTATCCTTTTTTTTTCTTTTCCAGAATCTTCCTGCTGATATTAAAGAATCCATAACAGATATTATTAAATTCATGTTGCAGAGGGAATACGTGAAGGTATAATTACCATGCTGACATCAAAATTGTGTTTATATCTACGTTGTGCACATAATATGTTCATCTGCTGTGGGAGTATTTTACATAGGAGGTTTAAGAATAAATGTGGAATGAATTAGTAGTAAAAAAAAAAAAAACTTCCGTTTTCTAATATTTTGTCAGCTTTATTGTTAGGCATGAATAGTAAATTTTCAGACCACACTGTATGTTTTAGTCATTTATAAGGAAGCTGTAAAGATCCTTCAGAGCCTTAATTGGATACAGGCAGCATTCATTTCATGAATGGGATTGAATTTCAAAGTTTGTAGATTGTTGATGATGGCTTGGAACCGATTTTCCCATAGAAACAATGTTATGTAGGTTAGTTTCCCAGGCCAGCTGTAAAAGCCTACTTCGTCCATGATGTAGCTGAACTATTGTACTAATGACTCAGTGGAGTTTAACCACCCTTTATCCTTGTTTCTCTAAGTTCCAAGTTAAGCTGCCAGATTTCCCCCTCCCACGTCGGTACCGCAGCAGGGCGGAGCCTCGTGAGGGAGGACTCTTCCCCTTGCTGTGGTGTCTTTATTCCTGAATGGACCCTGGGAGGAGGTGCAGAGGAGAGAGCTCTGAGTCCACGTGCTCCTGGGGTGGAGTTTAGAAAGGGGAGTGGATGGCTGTCAGCGGGTGGTGGCGAACAAGAAGGGAAGGGCCTCCTGTGCCGGGAGTGGGGTCGGAAGTGGGCCCCGGCTTGTGGGCCAGGCACCGAATTTGGGGAGGGAGGCTTCCCTCTGGTGGCTGTGCCTCCCTAGAGAGGAGCAGAGAATTTCACTGCAGCATCTCCAGTGCCGGTTCCAGAGCAGCAGGCGGGGCTCCGCCAGAAAAGTGAGAATGGCATTGCTCCTGTGCTCTGAGCGCCTGTCCCCATGAGAGGGGACTGTCGGCGGTCCGGGTGCCCGAGGTCTCCTGGATTAGAGCCTCAGGCTAATGGGCTGAAGCAGTGATTTTAGTTCCTTTAGAGGAGAGCCAGTTGGTTAGTCAAAGCAGGTATTTCTTTTTTTATGGCTACCAGTTTTATTTTTGGTTAGTTTCTGTTAGTTGCCGAGTGCTTACTACTAAGGATGCTTGCCTCCACTGTAATGGATGGACAAGGTCACCATCACTGCCCGAGTTCAGACCGCTTGCCAACTGGAGGGGGTGCCTTCCCTCTGGTTCCTTCTCTCATTCTCCTACAGGAGAAGCAGGTGGAAGTTTATAAACAATACAGAAAGTACTAAAACGTCAATATTTGGTCAGTTTTCCTTGGAAATCTGGAGAAATGGAACACTGAAAGTTTTATCAGTCAATATCCAGTATTAAAATTTACATATCTGCATATCAGTGATAAAAAATGTGTATATGCCTTTTAAAATTTTATATATCAATTTCATATGTATTGCCTGGCCCTTGGGGTCTTTTAGAATTTACTTGCTTTCTGTTGTTTTTCTCCTCCCCACACCCTCCCCCCACCACAGGTAGCCAGGCTTGGTTTAGAAAAAGAGCCCATTTGTCTTCATTGCTTTTTGTCTTTTCATTTTGTAGTTGTTGTTTTAAGGTTCTTGGCAGGTGTGAGGTTTGCGGGGAGCAGAGGGCCAAAGTGAAAAGATCTCATCCTTTATCTATTCGACTCGAGGGCTAGTATTTAATCTCTGTTTACACATCTGCTTAGACCTGAAGTGGTGGTCCTGGCACACAGAGCCCCCACTGCTCTCGGAGGTCTGCACTGCTGTGCAGGGGGTGGATGTAGTTTTAGGTTGGATTCTGAAAAAGTAGTTAGCGTCTCTCTCCTACATGACCACCTATGGAGAAGACTGGGTCTAATGGAGACTCAGCCTACAGTTTGTCAGAGCTTCAAATTACCTACCTGGCAATTCTAGGTCTGAAATGTATTCATTTCCAGTGCAGCAAGGCTGCAAAGGAATGTTTCTTTTTAGTCAGGCTGGGTTAGTGCTGATTTCTCTTTTTCCACAGACATTTGTAGTTCTGGGCAGATCAGTCAGTCACCCCATATTTTAATTTATTTTGTTTGAATCATAGGAATGGTAATGCTTCCAACAGACCCAAGAGGAGGATGAAAAATACATCATGAAGGACTGGAAATACTTTAAGTGAAAACTTGGACCAATAGAATATTTCTGCTTTTCTGATCTCTGGAACTTCCTTTCTAGGCTAATGATGCTTATCTTCAGATGGCCATTGGAAATGCCCCTTGGCCCATTGGTGTCACCATGGTTGGTATCCATGCCAGAACTGGTAGAGAAAAGATTTTTTCCAAGCATGTTGCGCATGTTTTAAATGATGAAACACAGCGGAAATATATTCAGGTAAGCAGTTCGGAGGAAAAGGAATGCTCTGGAGGTAACATTCCCCAATTCTCAAACTGTAAATATTGAGAGGAGGAGGATTATAAACATGGATGTAGCGTGATAGGGTACAAGTCCACTCTTTATAAATCAGTTCTTGTATTGAAGCCAGCTTCCCTGAATAAAGTAGAGCCTTGTAAGTTTCATATATAACGCAAGACAGGGCGACGTGTTGTGCTTCAGTTACCTTAGTATTGAAATAAAACTGTTGCAGCTTCTTTGGTACTTGACTGAAGAATGATGAATTTAGAGCATTTGCAGCAGATCCCATTTTGTTACTTTCACGGTAGGTTTAATATCTAGGCTAAAAAGGTATGAATAATAAAAATTTGGCTAATAATTGGAAATAACACTTCTACACAAATAGATTTACGGTGTTTATAGTTTACTTTCTTAAACTTACACACGCCTCTTACAAACTTGATCACACTGCTGTGGGATTAAACTTTTTTAGTGGAAAAAAATGTCAGTTATAATCTAGCTTTTGCCAAATTGTCAAAAATCCCAGGTTGTGTCAGTATCATGACTTTCTCTGGATGTTAACTCAGGCTTCAAGATGGTATGCTGGAAGTTTGTTTAAAATGTAAAATTCACTTAAAATGCATGAAATGCTTTCACATTTTGTGCCAGACAACAATCATTACCATATTCATGAATTATCTTTTTATTTCAATTTAGATGCTAAAGGTTAATTTGTGTGTCATGCTTTATGCCTTATTCATACATATGAGCATTTAAAAATATGATTTCAAGCTGACTCCCTAGTGAACTGTAGAATTTATGGAGTTCAGATATACTTGCGGAAATTCAAAGACATTTCCGTTTTTTAATAACCACGATCAACTGTATTGAAGGCAAAAAGCTTTTAGTTGGGAAAAAAAGTTGTTTGACTTTAACAATAGAAAAGTTTCCCATGATTAAATTTGCTAATTGTGTTCAACTATACCATGGCCAAAGCTATTGTCTGTGTAGGAGTTCATAAAATTAGATAAATGGTCTTAAAGACATTGTTTCTTTTTTCAAACAATAGTGTGATTATCATCATCCCATAAACTGATTCTTGTTTTAAAAATATACCTAGTATTTATTTTTAAAGGTCTCTGGTTTATTTTGGAAGCTATACAATGACCTGTCCTCCCTCCATTGTTGCTTTTTAATTGTGCTGAATAAATGATCCATGTCTAAGTGGGTGGATGCTGTGACATGCCATGGGGTTCTTAGTGACCTTTGTACTGTGCTGTTCAACATTTTAATGACCAGTTGGATGATTATATTGAGAGGTATATAAGATTTACAGACAACAAGAAACAAGAAACAGAAGGGATAACGTGTGTGTTTAAGGTGGAAAGAAATTTGCATTCCAAAAGTTCTTGACAGACTGAAGAAAAGGGCAGATTCTAAAAATATAGTATTTAGCAATGATGAGCATACAGTCTGAGCAATGCATAAGAGAAAGAATTAGTGGACTTTAAGTGCAGTAACGGTGGTTTGATACGGCCACAGGCAAGTCTAATGATAGCTTATGCCACGTTATTAGACATAATAATGTAGTGTAAGTTCCTTTAGGCAAGAACATAGTTCACTGTAGCATCCCCCAGAGTCTAGAACGGTACCTGACTCAAGGTGGGCACTCAGTAAATATTTGCTGATTGAGTGAATGCCCTGGAGGGCAGGGGAGGTGACAGTCTTGCTCTTTCTCTAGTCTTTGAGAAAGCAGGCCTGATGGAGGTCTGAGTAACGATAGACAACGAGAGAACTTTCTGGTGGGGGAGGGGATAAACTTGTCCTGTACAGTTAAGGATCACAAAGGCATAGGAGTTTCTAAACGGCAGAAGGAAAGGATTCTTTCCTTTCTTTAATCTTTTTATTTTGAAACAATAGACTCGTAAGAGATTGTAAAAATAGTACGAAGCAGCTTTTTAACAGGCAGAACTACCTCAGAATAGGAGTGGGACTGCCCTGGAAGATTTGAGGAGACCCCCTACCTCTTGGTGTCTGCAAGCATCCAGTTAGCTGCTGCCCTTTCTGGTCCTTTGGATTTCTTTGGTTCTGCTCTGCAGCTTTTCCCTAGAGGCCGTCATGTAAATTCACAGGCCGGGATAGTCCAGGTGAGCTGAGTGTCAAAAACCTGGCCTTCTATGTGTCTTGTCTTTTCCTGCTTTTCGTGTAGGCGCACGAAGGAGCAGTATTTCCTTTTTTTTTTATCAGCTCTGCTGTAAGAAAAGTGGACAGGGCAGGTGCAGTGTGGAGTGTCAGCCAGATCTTAGCTTCAGTGTTCATTATTGTTACCTTGTAGGAATATGGTTCTCGTGTGGTTCCATCATCTTTTGTTTTTTAATGACATGCCAAAATCCTTAATTTAAAAAAGGTTCCTATTTTTAAAATATTGGCAACAACAAAAACCAAAAAATTGCCATTGTGTGAGGCCAAATAAAGTGCGAGTTCTTGATCTGTCTTAAACTCATAGTGCAGCTCAAGGCAAAATAATGTTGCCACCCCCATGTTAGCATTTTTATGAAATTTGTGATTACAGTTAGCTGAGTGACTTAGGAGGCTGTCTTTTGAATCTCTTTCCTCTTAACTTTGGTATTTGGTTGAGGTTGATTTGAGTTATCCCTACAAAGGAACAGTTTGAATACATTATTTGAAGTTTAAGTCAGGGAGTGATGAACTTTTTCTTAAAGGATCAGGTAGTAAACAGTTCAGGCTTGTGCCTTGTGGGTAGGTCTCTGCTACAGCTGTTCACCCTGCAGGTTTGTGAAAGCAGCCAGCGGCTGTGTTCCAGTAAAACTCCCTTTATAAAAGGATGAGCGGCCTGTGGGCTGTGGTTTGCTGACCCCTGGTAAATGTCTAAACCCAAACCTTCTCTACATGAAGGTGTTTGCTGAGGAGGTAATTATGAAAGTCATTTAATAGGATAATTTTTCTTTTTAAATTGAGATATACTAAACCTTAGCAAAAGTGTGCTAATCTTAATTGTACAGCTCAGTGTTTCTTCATATACATGATATTTTATCAAGACATAAAGCAAGGTCTGGATAGGGGAAATTTCCAGCAGCAGCCTGGAAGTTTCTCTTGTTCCTCCTACCAGCCTAAGTCTTCCTCCCATCGAAGATAACCTCTATTCTGACTTTTGTCATTATGGGTTAATTTTGCTGGTTCTTGGACATCATTTAAATGAAATCTTGCAGTATGTAGAGTGATTATTAGAAATACTGGTGAGAAATAACTGTTCTCTGAAATACGGTAGAAAATACTTCAAGGGGCTCTTTCACTGGAACGTGATTTCTTGGGGTTTTCTGCAAACCTCTACAGAATTTAAACTGGAGAAGTTGTTTGAACTTGTCTCTTTCTTACAAAAATTAAAACATGCCACACGGAGGGTTTTCTCACCATGCAGATCAAAGAAAAGTTGCGTAGCTTATTAGCTAGCCTCACATCTCGGGCGAGATGTAAATTGGTGGTAGTAACTTCAAGGACTTGGGTTGGTCTGCCAAATGCAGATGTAACCTTTGGCCCAGATTTGAGTAAAGCTTCTTTTTATACAGATTGAAGGAAGTTCTTGATTATTTTAGAGTCTTTACAATTTAGTCATTTCAAGACATCTCCTGAAGAACTTCACTTCTTGGGAGTTCTTTACTTGTCAGTAAAGAAGAGCAGGAAGAAAAGCTGAAATTGTCCTCAAATGGTGATTTGCCCACCACATCCACTCCAGCCTTCCTCACCTTGTCCCTTGTCCCAGAAACCTGGCTTTTATGAACAACATGGACAGACTCCCTTGCCCTCTGGCTTCTGAATGGGGCAGGAATGAGAGAGACTGGAAGGCATTTTGTAGCTGGGAGAAGGATGAGTCTAGGGTATTTATCTCCTTGACTTCCTCCCTGTGGAGTCACTGAGGGTCAACTGCACCCCTCCACCCAAGGCCACGGCCATCTCCATACAGTTACCCTCTCTGGGTCACTGACCGCTCTCTGCCCTTGCCCCCTTAGATACAGGCTTCCTGGCATTGCCTGCTCTGGAGGGCTGCACCGTCTCGTTGGCCCCAGTCTTGCCCATGCCCTTGTGAAGTCCTTGGGACCACTGCCCTCAGATTAGCCTGTTTGAGCGTGCCCTTTGTTTCCTGCTCATGCTCTCCCTGGTTGGTACAGATTGACTGATCTGTGTGCTATGTCACAACATAGGTTTCTTTGGGGATTTGAAGATGAAGGAGTAACACGCCCAATCATTTTTCTTAAGCTTTCACTATTACAGAAGGCAAAGCGTCCTAAAATATTCTTCTCTGGTAAGTTGTGTTCAGTAACCTTAATTTTGTAAATTCTCTGGCAAAAACACCTTTTCAACATTTTATGTCAGATATTTCTGTCCATATTTCAGGTTTTGGCATATTTCATCTACACTAGCATTTGCCAAATTTATTGGTTCATGGAACATTTGTAAAGTTATAATATGCTCATATATTGCAGAAAATGGCATAACAGAAGCAGTCATTACTGCAGTGAGTGATCGCAGCTTGATCCGCATGTTGGATACACAGTGGCATGGTTAGGTGGTAAACACTCCCTATGCATTGGATCAAATGTCATGAATTTGTGGGTCATGTGGTTTTATGCTATGTCCTGGAATTCTTGGCTCTGATAAACCATTTCTTAAAGGCAGGTTATTTAGATAACAAACTGTCTAGCTATTTAATAGCTTCCTGGCATTTGTTAAAACAAATTTTTAGAGAAAAATGCTGCAAGCATTTCTCTTTCACAACATCACCTTTTAATATCACAGAACGCCAGTGCTGGGTAGAAGCATATTTTGGGGAGTGCTGGTCTAAACTCTGCTGCACTGCTTTTTAACCGGTAGCTAAATAGACATTTTACTTGGGGTATTAACTCTTAAGTTTCTCAACCCATGCTTGGGGAAAAAAAGTGAGATCACCCTGCTCTGTGATCAGATAAATACAGTCTTCCCACACGATGGCCACTTGGCATGCGTTTTTACCTAACTTTGTTAAGTAAGCAAATGCTGTTTTCAAGATGGAGCCATCACTTGTAATTTGTTGTTAACTTTCTGTGATACCATGAACCTTTGAACTGTAAATACTGTTCTTTTATATAACAAACATTCAGACAAGTAAAAACTGAGGGCAGCTCTTTTTCTTACCAGAAATTCTAAAAGCAAAATAACTCAGTCCCAAACCATCAGTTTTCTTTAATTTTCCACTAAGTCCTGCAGATCCTGAACATTTTAATACACTTAATACTTACACTGGGACTGTTCATTAGAAGCAGCGTGAGATTGCCTTCATCTGCCATCAACTGTATCTGTATTTGACATCTTTATGCCTTTTTTAGAATATTCTGTAATGCTTGCCATTAGATTTTTTAAAAAACTGAAGTATATGACATAAATTTTATCATCTTAACCATTTCAAAAAAATTTTATTCAGCTCTACCATCTTACCCATTTTTAAGTGTACAGTTCATCAGTTAGACTTTTAAATTCAGAATATTTTCCTAGAAACAATATTAGTTTAAAAAACATGAATTTAGTTGAGTATTGTGTGGGGAGGAAGGAGCCATTAAGGAGCCATTAATGTATAATCTAGAATCTGGAAAGGCTCAGGACGTGGGACTTTTAGACAGTTCTGAAAGGCCAGACCGTGGGATGGGGCTGAAGATGAAAGAGTGGTTGAAAATTAGGGTAAATAGTCCAGAGGTTCCTTCTACCCCGAGCAGGTAGGCCCTCCTTCTCTTCTCCCTTCTAGGAGAAAACAGGTTAACTCTCTGAGGGATTTGTACCATCAGGCAGGGTGAGATGCCCTACGCAGATTAGAGACTCCAGTGCGTCCTTTTGTTGACAAACGAGATCTCTGGATCCTGGTCTCCACTGGTTCCTCTGTTGCTGGCAGCCAGGCTTTTACTCCCAACTCAGGAAGTGGAGCATTCGTCTCTGAGAACTGACCCTAGAGAAAAGTTACGCAGTTACTAACATTTTGTATTCTGCCAATGAAAAACTAGCTAGCTACCATATTGTCCTCAAATGAAGTTCTGTTGACAAACCCTGCCCGTTCAGTGAGTTTCCTTTAGCTCCTAATTGTTTTACTCATGTATATGTGTGTTCACCTAAGGTCATCAGACATTCAGGGAAAGTTTCCAACCTGAAAGACAGAGACCAAAACACACAGAAAAAAAGGAGTTGAGGGAAACGGAATTATAGGAAACGAGAAAAAAAAAATCCTTTAATTGAAAACTTAATTAATATCCTTAGATAAGGTTGTAATCATGAATTAAGAACAGGAGCTACAGAAAAAGTCAAAGAATCACAGTGAGCTTTCAGAAATGAAACATTACAGCAGGAATTTAAAAATTAAAGGGTTAGAGGAATAGGAGTTGAGTAAATCTCTGAAGTATGAAACATAAGAGGATGAAGGAGTCAGTCTGTAAGGTCTGCAACTATTCAAACTGCAAGAAAAAGGGAACAGACAAGCTGGAGGGTAGGAAATAAAGAACTAACGCAGGAGGACCAGAGCTGAAGGACACGCATTGGAGTGAGAAGAAGAGCTCACTGAGTAGACAGCAGACGAATAGAAAGGAGCTCACACTGAGGCTCAGTATAATGAAGTGCTGGAGGGCCAAAGATAAGAAAGGGGTTTTGAGTGCTCCGGTCGCTTACGAAGGCTCAGGAATGAAAACACCCTCCTGCTTCTCATTAACAGCACGGAAGCGGGAAGAATAAGGGGAACGTTTCCCACTTAGAAGTCTACCAGTCACGTGTGAGTACAGGCTAAGGGTATTTTCAGACAGGTGAAGTCTCACAAATGGGACCAGCTGGTGTCCCACACCCGTTCTCTGGAGCCATCGTCATGGCTAACACTTACATAGTAGTGCTCACCGTGTGCCCACTGCAGCAGTTTAGCACGTGTGTGTATTCTCTCCCAGATGCAGCACGAGGATAATGCCTGTGATTTCTGTTTTACGAGTGGGGAAACTGAGGCATAGAGAAGTAAGTTCCCAAGGTCACACAGCTTATATGCGGTGGAATTGGGATTTTGAACCTGGGTGGTCTTAACTCCACTACGGTATACTGCTTCCTCTACTTGAGGACGCGTTCCACCAAAATGAGGGAAAGAAGCAAAAAAGAGCCAGGAAACAAGATCCAGCACAGGAGCAGGACAGAAGGAATCCTGGGTTGGAGGTGGAGGGGTACTCGAGGATGCAGCAGTTCTGGGAGGTCTGGAATTCAGTCCGTCGGGATAGGAACAGGCAGACAGAGGGCTCGGGGAGAACACACACTACCTGACATGTTAGGTCATATTGAAAGTTGTCTCACTGCTGGAGAATGAATTGTACCTACACAGAAAAGCAGCAAGATGGGGGGGATACCTAAGAACAAGGCTTGTGGACAGTATTTGTGTAGACATTGCAGGGTGTATTCTGAGTATCATGTTCGCTTAGAATGGGGAGAGAAAGGCGTGTGTGTGTATGCGGGGCCAGCGCACGTGGTGCAAGAGGATTAAATCTTCCAATTTTCATAGTAGATTAAAAATTAAAATATCAAACACTATCAGTATAGTATTTAGAAGCAGGGCAATAAATATCAGAAGAAACACTTAAGGGGTTTGAAGTGGTTGCCTTTGGGAGGCTGGAATTAGAGATTGGAAAGGAATTTCGTATTCCTACTTACTTTGTTTCTCATTTGTCTTCCTTTATTAGGATATAATCTCAGTCAGAGGGGATTTTTTTCTCTTTGTTCCCTGCTTATTCCCAGAGCCCAGAACAGTGCTTGGCACACAGTAGGCACTGAATAAGGATTTATTAAATAAATACATTGCTCTTATAAAAAAAAGTTACATTTAAAAATACTACTGTTTTTTAAGAAGCTATTTGCAAGTAAGCCAAGCAGCTCATTGTCTTACTAGTTTAAACATCTTCAGGCAATTTGAAACTAAAATCCTGAGGGATTTAATTGAAAAGATTTGTTTCCATTTGGAAAATAGTCCTGTGCTGTCATGAGATTATGCCCCTGTAAAAATTTGTCCTGTGCTGTCTGTCTTTACTACAGAAATTTACTGTGATGTCAAATGGTAACTGTTTATGATGGGGACTGTTGAGTTTCACACTGTTTGGCAGCTAAGATTTCAGACAGGATATCTTAATATTTATTTTTAAATCATAGAGTCTGCTTAGGAGCATAAATAAGCATCACAGATGGTCTTCTGTAAGGCACGGGCACCTAAGGTTCCACTCCTGCAGTGAAAGGAGGATGGCCCCTAGCCGTCTTAACATCGGTTGCCTTTCATTGGCTCCTAATCATCCTGGCCGCGTTTCGCTGTGGACTGAAGCTATTGTATTTCATAGGTGTGTTCCCCTTTCCTGGTCTTGCTTCTCTCTCACCTGTTCCTTCAGGAAACTTAAAATCCCGAACTATGATATCACATACATTTTTATGGCTACAAGTCCAGTTCTGCTTACACACGATTAGAATTCACAGCAGGAGAAGCTGGATTGTGAGAAAGAAGGGTCGTTGTCCTAAAGCAAATACCTGATTAGGCACAGGGAACAAAAAATAAAAAATGAGCAAAGCGAGCTACCTGGTCTGTCTTTGCACTTGCCTGCAAAAGTCTTTCTTCCACACTCCCGATTCTTAAATAGCATAATATGGACAATCTTAATCCACAAAGAACTTTAAGTAAAATGTTTGAAAATCATGTTTCTCGGATGTTGAATCTCTTAGGTTATACCTCACTTCAGAGAAGTAATTTATATTTGTATTGTCTTACTACTTTGGGACCAAAGAGAATTTGTATGCTTTTTTTTTTCTCTTACTGTTTTGTTTTGTTTTTGGTGATTTCAGTTAGCTTAAGGATTGTCTGGATATGCAGGTAATTACGGTAAAAGTGCTAGGTCCTTGGTGGTGGTTCCGATACCTGTTACGCTGGCGTGCAGTTTGAGGTGGTTTACCCTTCCTTCTCAGACTTCTCTAGAGGCGCTTTTCTGTTACATCGTGTAATTACGGCCCCGTGCTCTGCTTTTCCCACTGGGTCATGAAGCTCTTTCTTTTAAGAGCAGGTGCTATTTCATTGCATCATTTTGAGGAGAGGATTTGGGGGGAATACTAGTTGCTTACCAGGCATGGTGCTGTACACACTTCCATGTTCAGCATCTCATGTGGGCCTGAGCATAGTCAGCCTTTGGCCTGTTATGGGATTTCATTGTTCTTGTTACTGTCACAGGAACTTGGTGGTTTTAGTTTTTGTGAACCCAAGGTGAGAAACCTTAAAATAATTTGTGTGTCATTAAAATTAAATGCTTCTCTTCTTGTTTGTCGTTTCTATGCTCGTCCATGTTGCTGTGGATGTCTAGATTTCAGTAAGACAAGGACGTTCACATTTGTAGGCCTGTAGATAAAAGAGTTCATAGGATTCACTGCTAGTTGCATGCCTCTTGCAGAATCGTTCTGGAGAGATCTCTAGTGGCATGTTGCAGGTTTCTGCCCTTGTCCCTGGCCTATTTATGAATTTGGATAATGACTTGGAGGTGTGTTTGCTCGCTGGTGGATGAGAAAGCTAAGAGGAGTAACTGAAAACAAAATGCCAACGAAGGATTTTAAAAAGTCACAGACTGGAGGATGAGTGGAAAGGGACTGAATGAGTCTTTTAATTGTGACAGTTTTCTTGTCATCAGTTAAAAATACCACTGTTAAGTTATAGACTGGATAAGATCTGGCCAAACCGCAGAAGAGATACTAGCAGTAAGCACTGGAAATTTGTGACATCATGGGAATGTGTGGTGTGTGTTGTATTTGTCTAAAAAGAGTGGAAGGCCATGATAGATGCCAAAGACACAGAACAAAGGTGGCGCGGTAGCACTGGGACTGAGTTCTGCAGAATCGGCCAGGTCATGTCTGGAATGCTGTGCTAGTTTTTACATTACAGTGAAATGTTTTTATTGTGTAATATTTGGTACATGAAAAAGAATACATATAACTTGTAAGTTATGAAGAAATCAATAAAAGAAATATCTAAAGGCCTTCATCCTAGCTTAAGAATGGGAACATTCCGAAGATACGGAATCTGTGTTTTCCTCCTCTACCCCAGGAGTAACCATTATCCTCAATTTGTCATTCCCTTGCTATTTCAAAAATAATTCACCATGTAACGTGTGCATTTCTAAGCAATGTATTACTTTTTAACTTGTTTTGAGTATTAAAATGCTCCAATACTTACCGGAAGAGTCAGTATTGTTAAAAAGGCCGCAGCACTCAGGCAACCTGCAGATCCAGTGCGATCCCTATCTGATGCCGGTGGCATTTTTCACAGAACTGGAACAAGTAATATTTGTATGGAAACTCAACGACCCTGAGTAGCCAAAACAGTCTTGAGGAAGAAGAACGGAGCTGGAGGAGTCACGCTCTCTGACTCAGACTATACTACAAAGCTACAGGGCGGTACTGGCGCAAAAACAGACACATAGATCAAAGGAACAGGAGAGGAAGCGCAGAGATAAACCCACACACTTACAGTCCTTCTACAACAAAGGAGGCAAGAACATACAAGGGAGAAAAGACAGTCTGTTCAGTGAGTGGTGCTGGGAAAACGAGACAGCTACCTGGAAAAGAATGAAATGAGAACATTCTCTAATACCATATATGAGAGTAAACTCAAAATGGATTAAAGACCTAAATGTAAGATTGGGTGCTACAGAACTCGTAGGGGGAATCGTAGGCAGAGCACTCTGACATAAATTGAAGCAGTATTTTTTTGAATCTGTCTCTTACAGTAATTGGAAACAAAAGAAAAAGTAAAGAAATGGGACCTAATTAAACTTACAAGCTTTCGTGAAGCAAAGGAAACCATCAACAAAAAGAAAAGACAGCCGACTGAATGAGAGAAAATATTTGCAAATGAGATGACCGATAAATGATTAATTCCCATTATATATAAAGAGCCCATACAGCTCAACATCAAAAAACAAACAGCCCAGTTAGAAAAGGGCAGAAGAACTGAATAGAGGACATGCAGACAGCAAACAGGCATGTGAAAAGATGTTCACCATCGCTCATCATCAGGGAAATGCAGATCAAACCCACAGTGAGGTATCACCTCACACCTGTCAGAATGGCCATCGTCAAAAGAACACAAATAACAAGTGTTGGTGAGGATGTGGAGAAAAGGGAACCCTTGTACACTGTTGGTGGGAATGTAAATTGGTGCAGCCACTGTGGAAAACAGTATGGAGTTTCCTCAAAAAACTAAAAATAGAGCTACTGTCTGACCCAAGAATTCTACTCTTGGGTGTATATCCAAAAAACCCCAGAAAAAAACACTAATATGGGAAGATACATGCATCCCAGTGTTCATAGGGCATTACTTATAGTTGCCAAAACATGGAAACAACCTAAATGTGTATCAGCAGATGAATGGATGATGATGTGTATATATACAAGGGAATACTACTCAGCCATAAAGAAGAATGAAAAATTTTGCCATTTGCAGCAACATGGATGGACCTGGAGGGCATTATGCTAAGTGAAATAAGTCAGACAGAGAGAGACAGATACTGTATGATATCGGTTATATGTGGAATCTGAAAGATACAACAAACAGTGAATATAACAAAGAAGCAGACTCACAGATAACAGAGAACAAACTAGTGGTTACCAGTGGAGGGGGAGCAATATAGGGGTGGGGGAGTGGGAGGTACAAACCGTTGGGTGTAAGACTGGCTCAAGGATGTATTGTCTGACACTTGGAATATAGCCAGTGTTTTTGTAATAACTGTAAATGGGAAGTAACCTTTAGAAATCGTCTAAAATTTAACAATTATTTTAAAAATGGTATAATACTGTATGTAGCCTCTTGCCATTTGCTTTTTACATTTAACATTATTTCTAAGATTCATGTATATCCATTGTTCTCATCTGGACCAGAGAACAGAAGATAATTTGACCATTTTCTCATTTCTCCCAAGGATGGCACACATGTAGCACCTTTTAGGGAACATAGGAGAGGAGCTAGCTCATTACATGTAACGGATGCTTTAGGCTAGCCAGTGGGGCTTAATTCTCTCTGTTGGAACCTGGGGGAGAAAGGCTGAAATTGTTACACGTGACTCTAGGTTCATTTTTACTGATAATATGTTCCATTTGTGAGCATACTAAAGCTTGTTCACATATTCTCCTAGGATGGACATTTGGGTTGTTCCCGGTACTTTTGATGTTTTTGTGGCTAATGCTGCTGTGACCATATTGTCTGTTTCTCTGGGTGCACAGGATTGACTGTTTCTCTCAGTACACATCTGAGTGGTACTGCGGGAGACTGCTACATTTTAATGGGGATGTGGGTAAACCAGAGAGTACAGAGGAGGGCAGTTACCATATCGTAACCAACCATTATTTTCCCTGTTTTCTTAGGGATTGAAGAGGTTAATGACCATTTGCCAGAAGCACTTTCCTACAGACCCATCAAAATGTGTGGAGTACAATGCACTGTGAGAGCTGTGAGTGGTGTGTAATTATCGCCAGGAAGCCTAAGGAAGCAGGGCATGGACTTCCGCAATTAGCAACAGGAACGAGAGAAGAAGAAAAAAGTTTCTGGCCTCTGACTTCTACCTAAGGCAACTCTTGGTTTTAAGAACTGTCTTGGCTCTCATGACACATCCGACTGCAAAATGATTTTTATGTCTTGCTTTTATTTTAAATAGTTGAAAAATTAAGTTCTAAAGACTTTCCCCCATAATTTAAATGTGTAGACAAGAGTCACAGAATGGGGTTTTAAATGACTTTTTCCCTCTAGACCTGAAAGTTGCAGTTAGAGGATTAAAAAGGAACATTTGAGGATGGACTTAAATTATTTCTGTAAAATGTGGTAATTTTCACATTGCCTTTTATGTAGTATTTATAGAAAAATATTTTTATATCTTTCAACAAAAATGTGGAACCATTTAATGAAACTTAATAGTCCTTAACTGTGGCTGAACTTTTGCGATCTTGCAATAGATTTGAATGTAAATGTTATTACTGTTAAGGGTTATTTTTCTTGCATTTTAAAGCCTTCTTTCATCTTCTAAGGAGTTCAGCTCTTCCAGTGGGTTAAAATGGTTACATTTTGTGGTTTTAATTTGCATTTCGCTGAGGACAAATAAAGTTGAGCAATTTTCGTGTATACTTAATGGCCATTTGGATATTAACTTTTGCGGAGTTTCTGTTCAAGATTTTATTTTTGTCCTTTTTATTTCCTATTGAATTGCCTGCCGCCTTCTTACTGACATCGTTCTCTGTGTATCCTGGCCCTGAGTCCTCTGTTGGACTGTATCGCAAGTGCCCCCCCCACGCTGGGGTTTGCCTTTGTGCTGGGCTTTCTGTGCGCGGGGGAGATGATCTTGTAACTAGCTCAGCTGGTGACATAACCTTTGTCGACTGTCTTTGCCAGATTTTATACAAATCAAATCACGTGACTCATAATCTTTTCATAATAGCATGCCTGAGTATAGGATTTGAGAGAAGAGGAAATTGTTTTTGTATTTTTGTTAAACTTTATAGATTTATTATATTATTGTCTTGTTAAGACTTGGTTCTTACTTTTCTTCCTCCGGTCTACAAGTGTATGTGCCACGTGTGTGGTGTAGACACTGCCAGCTGCTCATCCTGTCTTCCTTGTAGCAGCCCGACTTTGTTCAGAGCTGCCGTGTGCACTGTTGAAGCTACTTGCTCTCCTAGGACCCTTGGAAGTTAGAGTTGGTTGTGTGACAGGCCCAGCAGTCACATGAGCCTTTTGGGTGGGACTTCCAGGAAAGCTGGTGTTTTTCTTGGAAAAAAAAAAAAAAAAAGACTTAGTTAACAGACTTGTTGCCCTTTCTCTCTCCTTTCTTGGAAGTGGCCATGATTCTTAAGTGCTTTGTAGCCAGCCTGCAGTCTGGACAACGGGAGACACATGCTACAGATGGCAGAGTTAGGTCTTTAATGGCATCGTGGCGTCATTGTACAAACCTAGCCAGGGTTCTCCAGAGAAACAGAACCAGTAGGAGGCTTTTTATATCTGTTGGAATTGATTCATGTGGTGACGGAGGCTGAGACTCAGTAGTATAAATTCCAGTCAGAATCCAAAGGCTTGAGACCAGGACAGCTGCCGTGTACGTCCCAGCTTGAGGGCAGGAGAGGACCAGTGCCGTGGTCAGGCAGAGAACACTCCCTCACCCCACCTTCTGTTTGGGTGAGGCCCACCCACATGGGGGAGGGCCGTCTGCTCTAGTCAGTTCACTGATTCAAATGTTAATCTCATCCAGAGACACCCTCACAGACACTGGAATAGTGTTTAACCAGACATCTGGGCACCCTGTGTCCTAGTCAAGGTGACCTATAAAATTAGCCATCACCACTACCCCCTGGGCCTCATGTTCTGGGAGAAGAGTATGGAGGAAGCCCCTGCAGTTGTGTTTCCATCTATCCTGCCGATTTCAGTCCCTGAGCAGTATGTACATTGCTCAGAGTTCCTGGCTTTTGGCTTCCTTGGGGCTTGTAGCAAGTGTGTCCTGGTGGTTGAGGTCACAGCTACCTCAACTGGAGCAGGACCTGACTTTGCCACAACCTAATAAGATAGACGTAAATACAACAGCTTTCATTTGAATGAGCTCTCTGGGTGGTGGCACCAGGGCATTTCACCTGCAGGAAAGCCACTAATGGAACGGATCTCAAAGGCAGTTCAAAGGCCACCAGGGTTTTAGAGCAGACAGAGACCGAGAGAAGTGCTTCTGGCCCGTAGTGGAGCTTCTTGTCACTCTGTTGGACAGAAGCATCCAGCTCTTGTCTCTTATGTTATTCCCAAATCTCCACTGGAGTGACAAATGACTTTGAGAGGAATGAACTGAACACCTCTATAGATTGAAAAATATTTGAGAAAGTGCCCGTTTGTGATTTCATCATTTTGGGCAAAGTATCTTGATATGCTTTGACCTATTATTAACCACACAGTTTCTTCTAAAACAATGACCTGCATGACACTCACATGCGCTGAAGAGGTACATGTTTTTTGTCCTTTATAAAGAAAAAATTTTTTTGACTGGCAGCATCTCTGCTGCACCTGCCACACCCTGCTTTGTGATGAGACTCTGCCAACCATACTTCTCCTTTGCTGACTGGCTTTTTGTTAGGTTCTACTGATCGTGGGGCAGGTGGGACCTGGAGAGGGGAAGAAGGGATCTGTTCCTCCGTGTCTGCTTCCTGTCCCTGACGGGGAGGGCCCGGCCCTGGGTCTGCGGCCCCGCAGAGACAGTTCATTCTGGAGGAGGAGATGGTTCTGGCTCACAGGTTTCCACACTTTTGTAGAACCAGCGTCCTCTTGCCGCTCAGAGGTCCCGGCTCTCTCAGCTGGCGGCCCTCTTCAGACGGTTGAGTCCCGGCTCTGCGGGGTCCTGCCAAGTTCCCAATTAACTGGTACCCACTCCAGCGCTTCCTTCCGGCTCCCAGCTTCTCCTAGTCCCGTGCCTTGGTTTCCCTGCCCTGAGAGTGGCAGCTGCTTCCTGTGGTGATGGTCTCTGTGATATCTCAGCGTCCCCTTTCTGCTGTTTCCTCTTCACTGTCTGTTTTAACAACCCTTTATATTAAGTCATTTCTGTTAAAATAATGGGAGCAGTCTTGGCCTCCTGATCCCGCAGGCAGCCAGAGCCTCCCTCTCCTGGCGGCCCCAAGCTCCGAGTGGCTTCCCACTAGCGCTTGTGGACTTTCCTCCTCCATCATGTGGCCCACCATGTGCGCGGGTAACTGAGATGATGGGAAAACTAGCGTTTTACCCACCGCCTGGTCGGGAAGCCGTCCTTGCTCCCTCCTTTGTTTCCGCTCTGCTCTTCCTCAGTCTCTCCAAGACCTTGTGTCCATTCCTTCCTCTGCTTTCTTCCACCTCACCGGCACCTTCTTGGCTTTGCTTTTCTCTGCAGTCCATCTCCATCCTGTTTCCATCATTTCACTTCTCACCAGGGCCATGGGCTCTCTTCCCCTTCTGTCTTTCTGCCATATCACACAACAAAACCCAAGTCCAGGTCCTTCCATTGGTCTCCTTGTCCTCAGTGCCACTGGAGGGGACTTCGTACCACCCAGTGTCCAGGGCCGGCTGGGTGGAGGTCACTCTCCAGCCGCCATTCCTCCCGGGCTGTCCTCACCTGTGACTCTGCTCCGTCCTCGCCCTACCCTGATACCTTCCCCCTCTCCACTTGGAGGGTGGCCTCACCTGCCTTTTCTCACACCAGGTTGAACGTGGAGGCAAGCTTACGGTTATTTCTACCTCCACACTTACCAACTTTTCTTACCTTACTTGGAGGAAGAGTTGTTCCTTCCCATCAGAGGCTAAATCTTCCACTGACCGACCTTGCTTGCTTTCTTACCATCTTCTGATGTGTTATGTACTTTACTTTTTATTTTCTCCCTCCCTCCACCCCCAATGGAATATAAATCTCCTAAGGGCAAGGATTTCACATGCACCGCAGACGTGAGGTTAGAAAGAAAGTCATCGTGGGTGATTCCAAGGGTTTTGGCCTCAACCCTGGGAGACTGGGTTTGCCTGCAACTGAGCTGAGGAAGCCGGTTTGGAGGGAAGGTCAGAAATTCAGTTCTGCACGTGTTAGTGTGTTAGACGCCACGTGGAGATGTTGAGTGGGCCAGAGGGTGTACAAGTTGCAGAGAGGAGGTCCAGGGTCTAGGGATAAACATAGGTGTCATCAGCATATAGATGACATTTAAAACTTTAGGCCAAGGTGAGAGCTACAGGAAGTGACTGCGGACAATGAAGAGGCTTCTGGAACTGAGCTCTGGGACACCCCAGTGCTGGGACCTCGAGGAGATCAAGAAAACCATCGAGGGTGATTGGAAGGAGGAGTCCTGGCTGGGATAAGGAGGGAAACCTGGAGAATGCGCTGTCCTAGAATCCAAGTGCGGAGAGTGTTTCAGTGAAGGCAGCAAGAGGGTCAGCTGTGTCCAGCGCTGCTGGTAAGTCACATAACACGGGAACAGAGACTTGACCTTGGACTTGGCGTTGTGGGGAGTCAGCCTTGACCCTGACGAGGCCTTTTGGTAGAGTGGGAGGACTGGAAGCACAATTGGAGTTTTATGGAAAGTGGATGAATGAGTGAAAAAAGGAGCCTACTCATTTGTGGGGGTAAAAATTTATGGAGAGAAAAATGGGTTTCTGATTTCTCAAGAATCTCGGTGCAGTTACACATGTATGGGCCTCTCTGTAAATCTGCTCTCTGCTGATGCTCGGGAATTGCAGTCCTGGCCCTTCCGCTCCTACCTGAATAGATCTGAGTGTGCAGAGTTAGAGGCCATATCTCTGCGCATTCTCCGGCCTTTTCTCTGTGTCTCTGAGCAGGCGGCAGCTTGCACAGGAGAGGAGTGAGAGGTCCGGTTTACATGCCTGCTGATCTCTTGTCCGTGGGGCTCATTTTACTCTCTCCCTTCTGTTTAATGCTGGCGACCTCATTTCCGCTGACGTCGTGGTCGTGTGCCTGGCTGTCTAGTCCACGAGGGTGTAAGCCTCGGGAGACCTGGACCCGTCCCAGGGCGAGCAGTGAATGGAAGACTCCCACCGCAGCCCTCTGCCTGCCCGTGGCCCACGTCCCTGGTTCTCTGGTGCTCCTCCTTCTAGGATTTTATGTCTCAGCCTTTTTGAACGGATATTCTGGGGGAAGGAAGGGAAGGCCTGGCAGGTTTTAGTGCTTTCTACTGGAGCTGGGTATTTAGTGTTCTCTAATGACGCCTTTTTGGAATGGCCTTGTTGGCACGACGTTAAGGGGAGTGCGTGTTTGTGCGCGTGCGCGCCTGTGTGGGGAAAGGTAGGCGAGAGTGGGAGAGAGCCGGGAAGCCCCATCTTCCTGTGGGCTGGTTGCTTCCATGTGCGAGCGCTTAACGCGATCACATATTTATTTCCTGAGGGGCGACATATTTACATGTAAAAGACTTACAGAAGATCCCTATTTGTTTGAAATCAGTGTTGATCCTCTCAATACAGAGGCCCTGGCTGCTTTGCCAAGGACAGGCTTAGGAAGTATAAGACGCGGTCCTGATGGGCTGGCTTCCAGATGTGCTTGCTGCGCGTTCTCGGCGGCTTGTTTCCCTCTGGGGCAGGGGTTAACCCGCGCTGGAGGCAGATGCTTCATTCAGCAGGGGCCTTCCATCCAGCTATGCTGTTGGTGGCCAGATTTCTACCTTCGTGCTAGTGAAGAGATGCATGGTAGGTTAGGAACCAGGGATGCAGTTAGAGTAAAAAGCTCCACAAAGAAAGCCAGTCACCGATCTGCCCATCAGTGTGGGACTTTTGTACCTGCAGGCCCAGCGGGCTGTTGCCTTGGTGATGGGATTTAGAGGGTGGGTGACTGAGCTGTGATACGACGAACAGCAGTGGTCTGCCTGTCTCCCCAGTCGGCCCTTTGTGTCCTACCCAGAAGTAGGGACCACACGAGACAAAGGATGACCCGAGAGTCCAGATGCCCTCAGCATTTCTTCCACGTTGGACTGTTCTGTGGGAACCGTACCCAGCCTAGCACGTACCGCGCACGGGGCCCTGTTTGTCATGAACAGTGATACAGATCCTAAAATGGCACCCTAGCAAAAGCTGAGCCCTACTCTCAGGCCCTTTTTGTAAGAGAAGAAATACCCGAGACTGTTACCTTTGTATAATTAACAGAAGGAAACTAGAGAAAGAGGGAACTAGCCTCTGCTGGACAACCCGAGCTAGTCTACGTCACGGAGCAAGCCAGTAAGATTGTCTGTACAGACTGACTTTCAATGTGAGCCGATGGCACAGGCAACCAAAGTACAGATCCCTGGAGCCTGGGCGGCATTTATTAGTTAGAAACGGAACGTCCAAGATGCAACGGAGATCTTTTTTCATTTTGAAAATGCTTTAATAAGTGTTGACAACACTGTTTTGCAAAATGTAAAGGTACTATACAAATTCTTAATACAAAAAGAATAAATTAAAAGCAGATTTCTTTTTAATTCTGCAACTTTGTCTACAACATACATCTTTGTCATTGATTACAGTTGAACAGAATCCAGTAAAATCATTTTCCATGCTCTACAGTCAGTTTCAGGAGCAGCCTAATCCTTGTCTCCCCGTTATTAAACTAGAGTCCATTTTCCACAACTTGTAATAAACTATTGACATTAATGTATGTGTGAAACTTTACGCCTAGTTAATTAAGCAGTAACTGGTCGTCTGATAGCACCTGGGTGGGGTCTGCTCTATGGAGAACTAAACTAATACTGAATGAAAACAGACTGGAATTTTAAGGGTCAACACTCAGCTGCGTGTGATAGAATTAAAAGCCTGCCTGTCTCCCAACAGAGTCTGATGGAGAGGTGTTCTCACCAGGCCCCTGGCTGGACGATCTCTCACACGCATCCAGAGAATCCAGCAGGGACGCTACGTCAGACCAGGGGTTTCATGCTTCACCTTAATTCGCTTTGAAGAAATAGGGATCTTAAAGAGCTTGCAAGTGCTCGTATACGGTAACTGTTTCATTTTCCACCACGCCGATCCTTTACCTCGTCGGCCTCAAAGGACCAACACTTTCTGTACATCTTGTAGTAACTGAACGCAGCTCAACAGTAAAACCTGTTTTACTTAATCTCCGTCTTCACTACCAGACTATCATGATGTTTGTCTGAACTGTAATTCTGCCCCCTCCCCCAGCTCCATTCCTTCCTGCCTCCCGAATCCAAAACCCAAGTGTTGAGAAAGAATTTGCGTCTCTCATTCCTATTTATAACCCAGCTGGGCTGGAAACTTGATCGACTGACTTCAGACTTGATTTCAGACTACGGTCCGTGTTGTATTATACAGCCTGCAGCCGCTGTTTCCCTTTCGACTTTTCCTGTGGCACAGAGTTCAGTCTGATTATTCATGCATCGTCTTTTGGGAGAAAGAATATGGCCTAATATATATATGTTTCCAAATGGGAAAGGAGAAAAACCTGCTGTTTGTAGCTCTGACTATCAAAATAAGAGCAGTAGCCACCCCCCATCCCCCAAATCATGTAATAACATTATAATCAGTGTGATTTATCCTGCAGGGTTTACCCCTAAAGTCTTCAGTGAACATTAGTCCCTTCTGCAAGCTGGTATCACCAACCCAGCTGCACAGAGCCGGGGAGCCCAGGCCCTGAACAGTCCAGACTGGACCCCCGCCTGCTGGGGGCCCCCAGAGAACCCCCCACGGTGCTTTTCGAGCTGCAGCAGGGGGAGCCCCATGGTTTTTGATTTTATTTTCCTGTTCATTCTTACCCCTCTGGTCTGGTAGAGTCTGCTGTTATTCTTGGATCACATATACATGAAAAAAAACAAAAGATTTTTTTTTACGCTAAAGCTAACTTCAGTTCTGCTTGCCCACGAAGCTGCCCCCACCCCGGCTCCTGTCCCTGGCTGGCCAATGCCTTTCCAATAGGAAGTCATTACAAGTGAAAAAAAAACCCAACAAAACAAAACCCCACCCACCCCAGTTGCGCCGGTAAGCACAGCCTACCACCTCTGTGGAGATCGTGTTGTGCCGTTGAAATAACCCAACTAAGAGTGTGCGTTTGTTACTACTATAAAAGTATTTTTGAGGCCTTTGAGGATTGATGGCTTTCCAGTTGTGTATCAAGCACAGCTCAAAACACATGTAAACGTGCAGCCCCCACATACCCTCCTCTCTCGCCCTTCCGCTTTGGGTGCCTGCAGACCAGGTGGTCCTTCCAGCTGGCTGCTGCTAGTGGGCCCTCTGGGAGCTGGGCATTTTTTCCAACCCTGCTCTGCCTGCCGGCTAGCCGACACGTGAGGACAGTCCTCCTACCTACGGGCACGGTTGGGTTCTTGGAATAAGTGCCACACTGGTGACTGGGTGCCGAGAGGAGTCGGACCTGAGCTCTTTTTCCCACCAGTGCTCACGAACAGAAAATGGGCCACAACAGTTAAACACGCGAAAGTATCGCAATGTGCTTTTTCCCTTGGTTTCCCGTAAAAAAGAAAATGAAACACCTTGTGCGAAAAAATAGGATACACTTTTACTGGTTGTTTTAATGAGAGAGAACCGCTTTTGGCAAGCATCACCTTACGTTTCCTACAAATCCCCAAAGGAGAGCAGCTCTGTGTCTGGGCCGAAGCCCCGCACAGGGCTGAGCGCGCACGCTGCCACTCCCCGGGCCTGCCCTCCCCCGGGCCCAGGCTCAAGGAGCTCAGGTCAGCGGTGCCCGTTGCGGCTCCCCCAGCTTGAGCGTCACCCTGGGTAAGTTTTTCAGGCTCTCGACTGAGAGGGGAGGTGGCATGTTAAGGGACGAAGAGGGGAAACACTTCACAGACAGTTGACTTTCACTTGTGGGGTGTGGTAGCAGTGGAGAATTTCAGAAATTTCATTGCAGAAAGAATGTCTTCCTCTTGGCCCCTCTTAATTTTTTTGTGTTTTTATTTGTGAATTTTTAAAATCTTTGGCAGCATAGAACTGATTGTGATCCTTATGCATCTCTGACGTGTTCAGCTTCCTTTTTTCATCCCCCTCCCACAACAGCCACTCCCTCCCAGGAGAAATTTCAGCTGAATGTTCCCACGAGGCATCCTCTTCCCGAGGCGCTTGGCTGGCCTGCGGGTGGTGGGCTGGCCACAGCTGTCGTCGTCTTTCTGGATCACCCTGTACTTCAGTCCCCCTTCCTGTTCTCCACCAAGGCCGCTTGTCCACAGGAATTTGATGCCAGCAGCTTCCCTGATGGTTCCTGGCCTGGGGGCTGTCGCGGTGGGGGGAGCCACCAAGGCGCCATCGAGGACTGGGGCCTGGCTCTCTGGACAGGAGAGCCAGGGGACACACAGTGGGACCGGAACCTTCCAGAATGTCTCCTCAGTCAGGTTTTTTGAGGGTGAGGGGATGTGGAGACAGGAGAAGAAAAGTGCTGAGGGCTGAAGCTGGTGCAGGGTGACAGTGTGTGTCTGGGTAAGGCAAATGAGAGGCAGTGAGGTGATCTCAGAATGGCGTTGAGGCGGTCAGATTGAGGCCGGCTGGCTCACACGAGGGTCCCGGGCTTGGCTTTCTCCTGCCCGTACCACTGGACATCTGCTAGTTCTGGATAGAGGGAGGAATCCAGGAAGCAGCTATCACTGTAGCTCCTGCAGGGAATCCAAGAAGGAGACGAGACAGTCAGCAGGGGAATGACACTCGCCAGCCTGCATCCAGAAGCACGTGAGTATGCGGGGCCCGATGTGGTCAGTAATCTTCCCTCTTCAGGGGGAACTAGGCCTGACGCAGTGCTGGGTTTACAGAAGGCTCTCCCGGACGGGGAAAAGTCCACGTAAAGGGGACCTAAACCTCGAACATCTAGAAGGAATTGGAACTAACAGGAGGAAGATGGAACTAACACTCACGCAGTGGTCCGCAGGCTCGACTGGATGTGGGAATTGCCTGAGAACCATCCCCCAAAACACTCCTGCCCCACCCCAGAGATGCTGGTTTACTTGATCTGGGGTGTGCTTGAGTGTCTGGAGCTTTCAAAGCCCCTCAGCTGACTCCCTGCAGCTGAGGCCCAGCACCCTCAGGCTGGCTTCCTCAGGATGCTTCTGTTCTCAGAACAGTTCCTTGGTTTTTCCTCCACGAGCTTTCAGGCATAACCGGTCACTAGATTTTTCTTCTATCCTGGAAGCACATTCGAAATGTCAGGTTTCCCTGTAGTGAAACTGAGGTGACATTTTGAATGGTGTCTTAAAATAATGCTGTTTATTTTAAATAGCACATATTGCTGTGTGAGTATATTAAAAGAAAGTATTGAAAATATACAGGAGAATATATAAAAGACTGTAAAAAAAAAAGCCTTTCAAGTGTGCGTCACTGTGTAAGTTGGGTAGAGGTGCAGCTGTCCCTTGGTGTCTGCAGGGGACTGGTTCCAGGACCCCCGTGGGTACTGACATCCGAGGATGCTCTCAAGTCCCTGACGTTAAATGGTGCAGCACACTTGGCCCTGTGTATCTGCAGCATCCAGGTCAATGGATATGCAGGGCCAACTGCATGTATATTGGAAAAAAGTCCCCGTATTAGTGGACCTACCCAGCTCAAATGTGCTGTTCAAGGGACAAATGTTTTTATATATCAAGGAGCAATCAGAGCGCTGTGCTGAAGCCAAAAATCGTTACTAGGGATCACTATTAGGAAAACAGCCCCTTCTCCAGTGACCCCAAGCTAGTGCTTTCAGGGCAAGGTAAAGAACACACTTCATCTCAGTGAATATAAGAATGGGCTGGGATTGGCCCAGGAGTCACCCGGAGGCTGGTTACTCAGCCCAGGGCAGCCCCTGACGCCGGCGTGGCTAACCTCGGCACCCTGCTCGGAAACAGAATACGTCACCTCCCTAACTCCACATCGTCCTGGAGGTGCTCTCCACCAGGGTGTCACCCCCTACCCTCACTAAGGGTGGACAAGTGACTCAGCGGGGCCAGTGAGACTCCCTGAACCACAGTCACTGGTCAAAGATGGGCATATGCTGAAGCAAGGCCAAGCAGCGTTCACACTACAGGGATGTCAGCGTCCTCCTGAGAATGTGGTCGCCGGGAGCAGGAGGTGGAGGTGGAAAGAGACTGAGCAATTCCCGGCTCCATGTCTGTCCCCAGCCACAAGGCAGGTATGATAATACAAAACCCACTAGTTCATACAAGAACAGTTGGATCCAGATCACGTTTCTGGAAGTTGGAATAAATTAAGGTTACCTGCTCAACTGTAGAGAAGACACAAGATTTTTGATTCGCCTAAGTTCCAAATAGCTTGCTCCTCTTTTTCTTAGCTTCTGATAAAAATTACCTCTTTGAAATTTGTGTTTCTAAGAGCTAGCTTAGATAAGAGTTCATGGAAAAGACCAGGTGGACGTTCACATCCCAGAGGCACAGGAAAAGAATGGAATTTCTTCCAAGAAGGACTCCCCCCCACCCCAAACCCAGGTATTTTACAATAGCTGCAAGCCTTCTGAGATGAACAGAGGATGTCTGGGGCTTGATTAAAAAGGACAGGTGGGTTTTGAATTGCTTCTGGAGCTGCATTTCTGTTCTTGTAAAGACTAGATTTGTCAGACAGGTACGGTTGCATGAATAAAGCCAACAAGCTCTATAAACTTGACTCCGTTCAATCTGTTTTAACAGTTTGGTACAGCCATGGGATCCGAAGGAGACTTCCGATTTCAAGCCCCCTGTGTTTGGTTGACCTGCCTGACTTTATTTGGGATTTGGACAAGGCCAGACTGTCCTTCTGGTGAGCACTCTTTTGGCTTCTGAATTAGAATGCACTTGGTTTAGATTTAAACATACAGATTTTGCTGAGAGCAAAACTAAAAAATTGGAGGGCACCAGCTGAGCACCTAATGAGAGACATCGTCAAAGCACAAGGCCCCGGGGTAAGTTCAGGGTGGTCACAGACAAGCAAGGTTCACAGTAGGTTGCTGGCCGCTTGCAAGAAAATTCCGTGTAATGAGGGACACCCAGTCATGGTCTGACCTACGGGGCAGAGGCCATCCACCAGGAAAAGGAAGCAGCCTGTGAAAGGCAAACGCAAACAGAACCCAAGTCCCAGACCTAAGCATACCCCCTTGCAATCGAGGGTTTTTTCCTCTGCTCTAGGGAAGACTGCAAAATGGGATCCCAGTCATCTAACTGCTTCAAGGGTGCCCCCCATCTTAGGAACCCCCCCAGTTTTTCAAAAAAATTGTGATGTCTCTCTGCATGCACATGGACCCGCTTACCCAAGACGAACTAGAATGATGGTGGTCACTGTGAAGACTGTTCCAGGGAGACAAGATGGTTCATTTAGGAAGTGCACTGGAAAGGAAGGGCTCCCAAGTCAAGTGGAATGGGACATCTATTTTAATGGGTATGTGGGAGCCTCCAAAACGTTTCAAAATTACCAAATACCTTCACTGAAAGATTCATTGCAAAAGGCTAATAAAAAAAATTAAAGATACAAGAGATACCTAAAAGACTAAGACGTTACAGAGGTTAATTCCTACGCCCCCCCTACTCATTCTACTAACCCTTCATCCACACTGTCTCTGAAGAGACTGTGTGACGGTAAACAAAAGCCGGTCAAGTTAGTGGCCTTACAGACACCCCCATATCTGCCCTTGAAGGAGGACCCCCCAAATGGGCTCCCCCGGGGTTGATGGAACCCCAAGGGATTCTCCTGTAACTACTATCACTTACTCCCTTAAACAGCCAAGGGCAAACTAATACTAAAATTAACGGAAAACCTCCTCCGATTCTGGCGGGTACCAGAGCTGCACTCTCTAAATCCCACTGGCTCCAGTGCCGGCAGGGGGATCCCGGTCACACCGGCAGACACTGGTGCGGGGTGAGAACTCCCACCAGGCTCAGCGTTCCTGCATCTCTGTCTGCAGTGCCCACTGGACACAGAAAGGTAAACTTTCTTATCCCTTCCTTTCCCAATCCAGACCCACCAGGTGATCTTTTCTCTCCCAGGGACAGCTGTTACCTTCTTGTTTGTCCAGTTTTGTGTCCTGAGAACTTGGCTCGGCCACCGTCAGGCTGGGCAGATAGAACGGAAATGTAAGTTGCACTCATTTGCAGCTGAGGTCCCAGTGATGAACACCAGCCTGCAGAACTAAGTCTTAACTTCTTTTTGTTACCTTTGGGAGTGACTCTGGACCTTGGGAGGATGGTGTCCTTTTGCACCCTCTTTGGGAATGCGTCTATGGGGGTCTTTCAATACTGCCAGGAATATTTACTGTGTATCCCCCTGGCAGGATATTTTAAAGGACTGTTTTAAGTAGCTCGATACTCAGAAGTTGGCCAAACTGTAAGCTGATATTCAGAGTCTGTTAGGAACTCTTTAAAGGCTTTATGCCCTAAGTCAAAATGAAACTATGTACCCAGAGGGAAAGAAAAACATTCCAAAGACAAAGCTCTAAATCTAGAGCACAGGAATCTTTTGATTTCCATCTTAGTTGAAGAGCTCCCTGATCTAAAGAGAATGCAGCTGGATGGGTGGGACAGCCTCTGATGTCATTCACGTTGCAGCCCAAATCCCCTGCTGTCCTTCTCTTATAAATCTCATCTTTGCAAGAGCAGAAATGCAGCTCTAGAAGGCCACTTATGCTTTTCATCAAGCCCCAAACATCCCCCATTCACCTCAAAACATTGTAAAAGGTCTGGACTTAGGGAAGATCAGTCCTTCTTGGAGGAACCTGCATTCTTTCCCTGTGCCTTTGTTTGTTCGCTTGTTTTTTGTTTCAGTTTTTGGAGGG
Organism: Camelus ferus; assembly: GCF_009834535.1. Classification (NCBI taxonomy): domain Eukaryota; kingdom Metazoa; phylum Chordata; class Mammalia; order Artiodactyla; family Camelidae; genus Camelus; species Camelus ferus. The sequence goes on from NC_045730.1 coordinate 22,477,592, forward strand.
GAGGTAATTAGGTTTGTTCATTTTGACGGAGGTGCTGGGAATTGAACCCAGGACCTCTTGCATGCCAGGTATGCACCACCCCTCCCTGCGCCTTTGAGATGTGAGTGTTCTAGCTGCACTCCTCCAGGAACTCTCACGTAGGCCAGCTCTTTGAAATGCAAACTTCAGGGAGATAATTTTTACCAGAAGGATAAAAAGACGGGAAGGCTATGTGGAGTGTAAGTGAATAAGAAAGTCTTAAGTGTCCTCTCCACAAATAACTAATGAAAAGCTTTAGCCATCTGAGCAGGTAACCTTCACCTACTCCAATTTTCAGCAACAGGATTTGGATAAAACTGTTCTTTCTAAACTAGTAAGTTTTACATTCTTGTACCTGTCTCATGGCTAAAATTTTAAAACAGAAGCTTTATGATCTCTGCAGCTGTCTGTGTTTATGTGTGTATGCTGTAAGTTTGTAGTATTTTTCTACCTCTGAATAGTACTGCCAAAATTAATTTGTAAAAGACCGTATTTAATTGGCTTAAAGAAAAATAAAAATTAAGAATTCTAAAACTCAGAAATACAGAAACTTTACCCAAATGTTTTTCATGTTCACGTGATCTAGGATAAATCTTTAAACCAACAAACTTTAGCTTTTACTTACTAATTAAAGGAGGTGTGTTCAGTATAATGCAGACGTACAACTTCTGTTGTACCTGGATTTACTAGTCAAATACGGTCATGTTCTCTGTGTTACAAAATTTGTCAGCAAGGAAGGTAACTTAAGATGTTGGCTAGCTGTTTAATATCGTGAGAAAATTTCATGACTAATCTAAACACAGTTGTTAAGAATAGGAGACCAAATCCATATAGGTCATGATCTGTATGTTTCTCCCTGAGTAGAAGCTTTTCCCTGTTGGTAAGCAGCTGCCTCTTTTGTAGCAAAAAAATTACTCCAAATCATCACTCCTAAATGGGGCAGCCCCATCATTTTTGCATAGCGAACTAGGAACTCATTTAACTGCCCAGGAAGTCCAGGCACTCAGCAGAGTCCTTCTTAGGCCGTGGAGGCGGGATCATCCTCAGCCTTCAGGACTAGTGGAAAAGACTAGTGGCATCATTAAACCCAATTAGGAAAATTTTCTGAGGCTCTGAAACTTCCCTTGATCAAGGTGCTGTCGCTGGCCCTTTTGAATCAAACGTCCTTACCTTGAGCAGGACATGAGCTCACTCCCTCTGAACTAGTGTGTGGCAGAACCGTGCGTTCTCTGTGTTCTGAACCTCCAGCTGCCCAACAGGACCTATCACAAAGTTGCTGGTCACCTACTCTCTCTTCCTCCTACAGGTTAAAGAAGCTTATGCAGAACAGGATTAGAACCTGACAGCTGACCGCTCACCACCTACTTCCCACGGAACACGGCCGCCAGAAAAGACACCCACTGAAGGCCTCCTGCCTCCCTCCTGGGAAAGGATCTCGTCTGGGACTGCTCACCAGGTCCTGCACAGCTAAACTCCAAGACAACTGTCCCAGCTGAAAGGAGTCACAGGACCTGAATGCGCCAGCAAAGCCACCAGTGAGCTCACACTCAGGATCCTCCAGCACCAGAAGCAGACGACATTGGATGTGGACAGCTATCCCACGACACTGGACCAGGCCTGTACAACTTCTTATTTCACTCTGATGCTTTTGCAAAAGTGAGATTCATGGAAAAGAAACTACCAAGAGCTCTTGACCACCAATACCGCTGCCAGATTACACGGTGTTGAACCTTGGGTACATACTTCAGAACTGATGAAGGTTCCACCTGGCTTCTGGTCCTGTGTGAAAGCTGGGACCTCAAACCCAACGGGCTGGGAAGACAAGCAGCCCGCACAGCGGCAGACTGCGTCCTGCCAAGATGTCCGATCAGGAACATTTCCAGCCATTCCTCCTCCCTCTCTGACCATCCTTTTCCTAATTCTTACACTGTGGTGAGGGCCTTTATGGTTCTTTCGTCCGTCTTTCCACTTTGCTTTGGCCTGGAAAGATAGCGCCATTGTTCACATGTCTCAGGCCCCTGCAAAGCCGGGCGGAAATCCGGCCTCTGAACGACTGATTCATCACCATGCCAGTGACGCTACGGCTCTGCCCAGCACAGACTTCTCCCTCACTTCCAGGGCCTCAGCCAGCCCCCTTTCTACCGTGTCCAACTTCCTAACCTGGGGTTTGTTTCCTTGTCTCTGGGTGACACCCCGGGAACCTCGCAGGGACACAAGCCAAGGAGAAGCAGAATAAAACCACCTGTGCTGTCCAGAGACCCTTGAACTGTCCTGGCCTCCACAGCTGTCACCTTTTGAGTCTCGAACCGCAGAAACACAAATTACCAGGAAGCATTCATGGTTCAACATTTGCTTCCCTGGGCAGCTCCCCGCTCCCATGGCCAGGAGGGGTGCAAACAGGGCTCGGATTAGCACTGTCCTTACGTCTTGAAGGTACAGCCGAATCTGCTGGTAAAGCCATCGCTGCCCAATACAAAGCCCTGGACTCTTGGGCCGAAGTCATTCTTGACGATAAGAAAGCCCTGATTATCCTTTAGCTGAGCGAGGAGCGTCTGCGCTGTGACCAACACCGCCTGACACTGCTGGGGACGCGGAGACTCAGCGACATAAGATGACTGGACAAGCCAGTCGGCTTACGGAAGTGGCTCCTTCAACAGGATCTTTCTTTGACTGACTTCTGATTAGTCTGGGCTTGGGGGAAGCACGGCTCAGAAGTTACTCCAGACACTGGGAATGACTCTGCTTGGAAGAACCACAGCCGTCGCCGCAGTGTGCTCTACCCTCTCAGAAGCTTTGAATGCAACTTTGCAGCCACTGGCCACCAAGCAAACACTCTCCCTCAGAACAGAACGCCAGAAAAGGAACAAAAAGAATGACTGACTAGAAAGACTGTGAACCCAGCACCGTGAGCTGTGAAGACCATGCAGGGGTCCTGGAGTTAGGACGCCAGAGCCAGAGCTGGGGGAGCCCTAACTTCTCACTGCGATCCCCTCTCCGAGGCAAAGAGGAGAAACTGTTGAAAACAGGACAGCAGGTCCCCAGTGGAGTCGCTTAGGCTAAGCTCCATGTCACCAAACCGAGAGTTGACTGTACAGTGTCATCTCTCCCAGAAGTGGCACCTGAAAGCCGTCAGTCAGGAGTGGCCTGGTCAGCACCAGAGAGCGCCTCTGCCGGGGAGACCCCTGCCGTCCCCTAAAGGGAAGTGACTTTGCCACAACCAGCCTGCTTTGCCGCCTGGCGTGACTTCCTGTCCCTGCTCCCTTCTGTCTACAAGAGCCTCCCACTCTGTACAGCTCCTCAGAGCACCTGCCTGCCTGCTAGAGTGGCTGCTGCCTGGTTCAGGAACATCTTTCCGATTTACTCAGTTGAATTTTGTTTTAACACCATCTTTCTCTCAAAGGCTAAGCCCCTGTTTTCCTAACCCCCCATCTGCCAGCTCAGGGCACTCGCAGTAAAAGCTTTCCCGCGTCTCTGTCCTCTGGTTCAGGACCTCGTCCTACCCTGCTTGGCAGGCTGAAGTCTGGCCCTTTCTCTACAGCAAAATGAGCCTGCTGTCCCCCAAGCAGCCCTGCTGGTTTCTGCGTCTGTGTTTCTGCTCTGGGAGTGGCCTCCCGCGGCCTCCGCCTGTCTGGCCCCCTCCTCCCACCACAGGCCTTTGGAGCCAGAAGGACCCCTCCCCCTATGGAACCTTTTAGCGCTTTGTTTCCAGTCTCAGAGCACTTACTACAGGAAGGCTGCAATTTCTTACTCCCTTTGTGTGTGTGTTTCCGGATAGAGCTGCAAAGTGTTACTTTGACTTGTACTGTTTGTTTGCTGAGGGGGAGGTAATGAGGCTTCTTCATTGATTTCTGCTTGGAGGAGGCACTGGGGATTGAACCCCTGACCTCTTGGGTGCGGAGCGTGAGCTCTACCACTTCAGCTATATACCCTTCCCTTTCAAACTGTTAATTTGAACTTGAACTCTTAGATCTCTGGTCTCTAGCTTGGCTCCTGGAATAGAGTCAAGGTGCCATTTTTGACTGAACAGACGTATAGCCCTTTTTTTTTTTTTAATCCATTTCTGAATGGTATCCTGATCTTTTTCGTTTCTTCTTGAAATGCTATTAATTTCAATGCCTCTTCTCCCAGCTAGACTGTGGCCCCCGGGGACAGGAACCAGACCAGGTGTTCCTGGTTTTGTGCCCACTATAGTAGGGCTTTGCAGATTCCAGCATGCATTTGATTTATCCGGGGAGCTTGTTAAAACGCAGGTTCGTTTTGCTTGTACTGTTTGTTTGCTGAGGGGGGAGGTGATTAGGTTTCTTCATTGATTTCCGCTTGGAGGAGGTACTGGGGATCGAACCCGGGAACTCTTTGGTTGCTGAGCGTGCGCTCTACCACTTGAGCTGTACCCTTCCCCCAAAATGCAGATTCGAATTCAGTAGGTCCAGGAGTCTGCTGTCTAACGAGCTCCCAGGTGATGAGAAGGCTGATAATTGTCTGGACCACATTTTGGAAAGCAGGGTCCTGCAGCACGTGGTGGAGTGTACAGCTGTCACTCAGGGACACTGGGATGAAATCATGGGTGACCTTCAGGTGCTTCTGGACCAACTCAGTCTGCCCTGAGCGTTTTGAGACGTCAACTGCATGATGCTGCTCCTTTCAATAAACACTGGTAACTAAGCCAGTAAACGCTCGTACAGGTGTCTGTGTGCACACGGAGCCTGGGAAGGCCTCAGGCAGACTCGGAGGGCTTTTCTGGGAAGCAGCAGTGGGAATATCAACATCTGATGTAAAACATACATGGAAACATCGAGTTCCACATGTATCTAGAAATAAGACACGGAAGCAACGGCTTCCCCACCCCCCAGATGTTTCCTACTGGAAGTTATGATCCGGGCACAGGCAAGACAGCTGCAGCACAGCTGCGATCCCAGACCCACAGGCAGTGAGGGGAAGGGCTGCGAGAGCAAAGTGTTCCCTTACGATACCTCTATTCATCAGTACTTTGGTGAGCTGGGGACTCAGACCCATCCATAATGGGCGAGTCTTCTGTTGCTTCTCTGAACAGAGGCAGGCGGGAGGAGGAAGAGAAGAGAGGTCATGTTAGAGGAGCTGACAAAGACGCAATGAGCAGTGTATCAATACATCGGAAAGCCCAGCTGGCCACACACCCAAAAGTGAGTGACAAATAACACAAGTCTTGTGGAACTTTCAGCCCCCATGCGTGAGTCAGAGACCGCTTTAGTTCTGTTAGGAAGGCCGGCAGGCTTCGGCACGTTTGACCCATCTCTCATTTTCTTCTCACAGAGACTAGTCATTGTTTGTTAATGATAGTTCAAGTCAGTCTGATAAAAAGAGTTTAAATTTAGTAATTTTGGGGGGGAGGTAATTAGGTTATTTATTTTTTTTAAATGGAGGTACCGTGGATTGAACCCAGGACCTTATGCACACTAAGCACATGCTTTACCACTGAGCTATACCCTCCCCCCTACAAAAGAGGTTAAAGACCAAAATTTCTTTTTTTTCCCAAATTTGTCTTGAGTCCTCACTGGCTGTGTGGGGTGAAACACAGGCACGTTCTGAGACCCACTCCAGTGTAAAGGCAAGTGGGGGGTACCCGTAAGTTCCAAAGCCTGCTGTCAGTTAAGTAACAATCATACATTTGGCTCATGTAAGACTGGGTGTGAACCAAAAAACCAGAGCGACAGCCTGAAATCTGAGGTTCCTTATTCGGGGTGAGATGGGTTTGCCACCAGAGGTACCACAGAGACAGAAGCGCTGTCAATCTTTTATGAATCTATCTTCTAGAAATTCTTGGGCCCTAAGACTTGCAGAGGCTGCCTGGCCACAAGAGCGAGAGCTGGGGTCTGGAAGGTACATAAGGGAGTGTTTTAGGGACATGTATTAATAAGGGCAGGGGGTATCCGCTGCTCAAAAGACAGAGCAGTCAGAGTGGCCACAAGAACACTGGCAGTTGGGACCACAGGGTCTCTTAACTCAAGAGGGGTAAGAGGCAACCGGGATGCTTCCGTGGTCAGAATCCCCAGAGGACTTGTTAGCACACAGGCCGCTGGGCCCCACCCCAGAGTTTCTGGTGCCGGAGGTCATGGGTGGGCCTGCAACATGCAAGACCCCAGGCGGTGCTTATGTTCCTAGCCTGGGGACCGCATTTTAAGAACCACTGGCTTAGGGGGAAAAGACAGGGCTCTGAGGCCACAGAGCGCAGGGCTGAAATTCCAGCTGAGCGACACTGGCGAGGTACAGATCCCCTCCGAGCTGTGTGTACAGAGCTGAGGAATCTGGGTACTTCCCTGAGCTCACGTGTGTTAGAAGGGACGCCCCGCCTCTGAGTACACAGCAAGCACTCAGTACCTGTTAGCACCTACCGAGGCTGAATAAAAGCCTGGTTTAACATCACTAGAGACAAATCTGCAGGAACAAAAAATGCCAGCCAAGCACGGAGCCTGGAATGCGGTCAGTGAGCCCTGTGGCCCAGTTCTTCCCCCGGTTTCGCTCACAGACAGCCGGCACCTTTTCCCAGACATCCCCACCGAGGCTCCAGCAGACGCTGAATAAGCCGGATCAAGGGACCTCTAACTCCCTTAGGAGGTATTGACAGAATGTAACAGCATCTCAGCGGCCACATGCTAGGAGCAGCAAGAGGCAGGGATGGTGAAGGAAGCAGGAGGCAGGGGACGTGTATCTGCTAGACTCTGCCACGGACCAGAACATTCTACGTGTCCCCGTTTAGTGTCCTATGCCTACATTTAAAGCTAAAAAAGGAGCTGAGTTTTGGTTTCATGGACTGTGGGCCACTTCCTAAGGTCTCAGAGTGCCTGATCCCCTATGTTTATTGGTTATGAACAAGGGGTTGGCTGGGACAGAGAGGGGATCTGAGCCTCCTGCTTTTTTCTCTCAGGCTGCATCCTGACACCAAGACAGTGGCCACACCGTGGAGCAGGTGAAACACCAGGCTGGGGCTCAGCACAGGGGCTGCTTAAGGCTCTCCTTGGCTGGCATTCTGAGGTCAGCCAGGTGTCATCGGAACCCACAACAAATGCCGTCTGGAATTCTGGCCAAAGAGGTGCAGTTTAACTTCCGGGACCCACCTTCCCCACGTTTCAGGGGCCACCACCGACTTTGAAAGAAAGTAGACAGAATTCACCCGAAGACAGAGGCAGCGATGGAAAGGAGAGGGGTGGTGGGTGACAGCAACGCATGGCTCCTTCGGGAAGGAAGGGGCTTCCCACTGCTGAAGACACATCATTCTTTTGCCGATAAGCCCTCTGTCCCTAGGATCTTTCATTTCTACTCTTTCTACCTGACGAGAGATGCTGAGGATTGTTCCAGAACCTGGAAGGGAGGACCAGAGGTCGGAGAGGGGAACTCACCCGGTCTGCCAGGTCAGGATGTGGTGGGGGCTGCTGGGGGGCGTCGCTCCAACTTCACTTGACGGCGTTGAGCTTCTCTGGCTTTGAGGTAAGGCAGCTGCGTGTAGGTGGTGCAGAAAAGACAGGGGTCAGACACGGCCAAGTGAAGGAGCTTCTTTCCAGAGACGCTGGGTGTGACCCTGTGACAGGGTCCCCGTGGGGAAACGTTCACCCTTTCCCCACATGCAGCCAATTCCATTTTCTCCCCACAGCGGTGTGACTCCATTCTGAGTCAAGCCCTCCTGGGGTCCTCGGTCCCCACTTGGCCACTGGGAAGTGGCCACAGGGATGGCGATGGCCTTCACGGTCCTCTGTGGGGGACCTGAGCTGGCCTAGTGCAGGGAGGGCCTATTTCTCTGGACACCAGAGAGCTACACCCCAGGGCGCTTCCTGAGGTGGCCCCAGTGTTAAAACTGTGCTCTTCGTTACGAACAGGCAACCTCCAGAAAGGTTCTCCAAGCCTGTGGTCCCTGCTGTTTGAGGCTTACAAGTCACCACGTTAGGACACCTGAGACAGGGCTGGGCTTTTCAAAGTTCATCCAGCTCTGCCTACCAGGAGCTTACTGATGGGGGCAGGACTTTTTTAGTTGGGAAAATTAAGCAGGAAGTCAATCCTGCTTAAACGCATCCCTTTGCTTTCTTGGGAATGGAGTCTTTTTCATCAGTAAAGCTCATATACAGCCACTGAGAATTTTTAGTCTAAAACATTTCGAAAGATTGACCTAATCTCTTTAGGTAAAGCAAATCTACCAGACAAGGGCTACAATTTTGACAAAACAGAAATACTCTTGACCAGTCTAACCGAGGCTCCTCCTAATAGGGTTACAGAGCATCGAAAGCACTTTACAGAAATCACTTCGGTTAGGTCGTAACACCAGTGAAATGGGAACAAAAGGAGCAGTCACAAGTCATCTATGAAGTCACCCAGGGAGGTTACACACGGAGCTCACCACCTCATTCGTAGCCAGTCTGCGCTACCTGGGGAGACTCTGGCCAAATCTCGGGGCTTCAAGATCAAGCCATGCCCAGAGCACGCTTTCCTCTGCCAGGGTACCACTCGGATCGCTAACCTATCACCGTTTCCCTTTTCACTGGGGGAAAGGTGCTCGTGTGACTGGATAAACCCTGAGAGGCAGACTTCGCGGCTTGCTGGATCTCTGTCCTTACAAGGAGAAGCGGCTAGAGAGATGGTGTGTACCCCCACTCAGGAGGCTGAAATGGGAGACGGCTCAGCCCACACGGGGGTGGGGGCTTATGTGCTGCCCTACCCCTTCCCACCTTTGTCGCTGGGCAAAACCAGGGGTACGATGGAAGGGATGGGGAAGGAGGGGGAGGGAGACCTCTGGTCTCACACAGCTGACAGCTAGGTTTCTAGAATCAACATCTCTTCTCACTGCATGCGCTAAGAAAACCTGCAAGTCCTTGAAACAGGTCCCCACCAGCTCACATCCAGACCTCCTCCCCCAGTCGGGTCTCTCCCCCCCCCACCCCGCCCTCACCTGACGTGGCCTTGCACATCTGGGGCATCCTGGTGACCCTGCTGTGCGCCACGAAGGTGCTGTGGGAGGAGGTGCTGTACTGGGAGCCGCTGTCCGAGGAAGTGGAGCTGGTGTGCGACAGGCGGCTGTGGTCCTTGTGCGAGGCGCTGGAGCGCTGGTACCACTGGCGCAGCTCGTCCGAGACGGCGGCGCGCCCCGCGCCCTTGTCGTGGGCGCCCTCGCGGCCCAGCGACGGAGTCCGCAGGATCTGCGAGCGCGACGGCGTCAGGCGGCCCGCGTCGCCCTCGTCGCCGCCGCGCCAGCTCTCGCGGAACAGGCCGCCGGCGGTGTACGAGTTGGAGGTCTTGAACTGCGCCTTGACGCTGTAGTGGCCCTCCTGGTCGCTCTCCAGGCTGCGCACGACCACGGGCGTGGCGCTGCCCTCGATGTACAGCGGGTACTCCTTGATGCGGTACTGCGAGCTGGGCTGGCTCTGGCTGTGCAGGTAGACGCCGTGCGCGCCGCCGCCACCGCCGCCGCCGCGCGCGCCAGGTTGGGCATGCTGCCCGAGTTCGCCGCGCCCAGCGCGCCCGCCGCCCGCCGCCGCTGCCGCTGGCGCGCGCGCGCCTTCGACGGCGAGTCCTCGGCCAGCGTCGAGTAGTTGGCGTTCATCTGCGCCGGGTAGTAGTGCTCCGAGCTCGAGTGGCTGGTGCACGACGAGCAGTCGTCCATGGGGTCCGAGCCGTTGCTGCTACGAGTCCGTGGCGTGTAGAAGTCAGGGCTCCCCGTGTCGTTCTCCGAGCCCAGGAGCTTGCCCTGGGACTCCAAGCTGGAGCTCCGGTGCCTAAAGTGCAGGGCCAGGCTGTGCAGCCGCGTGGGGCTGAGGTCCACCGACCTGCGGGGAGACGGCTGGGTGGGCCTGGGGGCGCCCCGGGGACGGGGTGGAGGCCCTGCGATCACCGACTCGGGAGAGAGCACACGATGCCTCTCGGCCCAGGGCCTCCCGCAAATGCGCATTTGGGAAAGTCGTGCCCTGGGAATACAAGTGCTTCCCATGGCTCCCAGGTGAAGGCGGGGCGGGAGGGGGCGGGAGGGGGCGGGAGGGGACTACGGATCAGGAGGCGAGCCTCTGCTGTGATTTTTGATTCTGAGCAGGGGATGGGGACACAGGACGGCGCCCATATAAGGGTTTCTTCTGAAAAAAGTATTGCCAATAGTCACGACCCCCCCCTTTTAAGGTGGAGAGGGATTCTACAGACACAGAGAACCCCTGTTCCAGTGTTAACGGTAAACCAGATGAAATGCCCGTTTCGTAGGTCCAGAAACAGCCCAGCAGAAGCATTCATGTGGTTCCACCCAGTACTATTATGAAACCCATGTAAACAGATTTCCATGTCCCTGTGAACGCCAGTCTAACACGGAAGGCTGGTGGAACACGGAAGACTTAATAATGACTGATGCAGATACTGGGCTTTCCACTATTTTGTCTACAATCCATTCTGCTTATTTGAGCCACACGGTAAATGTCCATCATGATGGCCGAGGCAGCGTGAAAGGACTCCAGAGAAATTCACCATGGCTGGGTCGGCCACGTACAAGGAAGAGGTGAGTCCAGGGCTGACTGTCACTCAGGGTGGACTGTGAAGTCCCCACCAAGTGGCCCTCCTTGACTTGGGCTGGGTTTCCTCTCTGGTCCTACCCCTCTCCACCACTCTGTTCTGGCCACATCGGCCCCCTGCGAACATGCCAAGTGCAGGCCTGCGTCTGGGGCTTTGACCTTGCTGTCTCCCGAGTACCCTTAGCGCTTGCTACCCCATCCATCCAGGTACCTCTGCTCAAATGTCACCTTATTACAGAAACCTCCGATGCTCCCATTTAAGTACTCTCTCCCTTCACTCTCCAGCCCCCTTGCCCTGTTCATTTTTCTTCTCAATACTTACCACTTCTGACTATTTCTTTGCTGTGACTCTCTACCTACTAAAACGTCAGCCTGATGAGAGCATGTGTGCGGTCTGTTTTGTCCACTGCTCTATGCCAGGAATAGTACCTGGTAGGTACAGGCACTTGATAAATATCTGTTGCAGGAACGAGTGAATGAATGAATGAACGCGAGCCCCTTGCCTGGAGAGCTCAATCTTATCCCGTATAAATGGTCCACCACTTACAGAAGATCACACCATCTGTCCCTTCCAGCTACACTCCCTGTGCACTTAGTTTTGGAGAAAATGGAGTGATGGCTTTGGTTTTGCCTCTTTTTAGAAAAGGAAGGTTTGATTCACTGAAGCCTCACTTTTGCCCATTTCTCTTGCTCTTTAATGAATTTACACCTTGGGGCGTTAGAGCTAGTCCAGGATAAACTGAGGCTCCAATAGAAAGATACATGAGGACTAGCCAATAAAGATCCCCCTAGCAGGGTAGGCAAGGTTGTTCTGGTCCCGGCACAGCCCCCTCTGCCGGCTAATCTGGCTACCCTTCCTGCCTCAGTTTCACTTAAGAAAGCACTTTCAATGCCCACTGTCTCCAGGGGATCCTCTGACCGACTGGTGCCCACTGGACGGGGGCAGAGGGATATAATGGGTCTCTTGGCTAGCGTGGGCTTCCTCCTGCCAGCTTGGTTTTTGATTCTGCTTCACTTTAAGAACCCACCTCGTTGGCTCAGTCCTGACTCTAGTTCACCAGTTATTTGGACCCATTTGGGGCCAGCCATGCCAAATTTTATAAAGGAAGGTCTGGGCTAGGGAGGGAGGGGGTGGACTCACCTCGTGGAATGAACGTAGTGGGGGCTGCGGACTCGTAGGTCGGGTGTGGACGGCATGCTGGACTGCGAGTTCCAGTGCGGGAGGCTGCGGATGGGGCTGTTCTGTAGGGAGCTGCTGCCCCCGCCGGCTTCGGCACAGCTCCCTGTGCTGGGGAAACGCTTGTGGCTGCTGGAAACCGGAGGAGGATGCGCTGGTCACTGCCAGACAGACCCGCACCCCTCCCAGGTAGCTGACTGTGACCTTGGGGTAGCCGACTGTGACCTTGGGGCATCAATCTTGGTATTGGGGAAGCTACCCCAGGACTCCCACCCTTGACCTTCAGAAGTGGGTGGGGGTCCTTATCCCTGACCTCCAGGGCAATGGGAAATGGAGACCCTCACCAGCTCTCTCTGGAACAGGCAGTGTGACTGTTCTGTGAAGCCCTTGCTCTCAACCACAGTTTGTGTTTTCCAAGAGACAAACAAGTACCTGTCTGGGCACCCACTGGGAGCTTTATAGGGTATAATGTAAGGAAATGAGACGAACAGAGAAGCAGACCAAAAACGTCTTCCCGAACTGCTCTCTCCAACATCAGCTGAGTAATGAGCTGATAATACACAGCTAAGATTACAGCTGTTTGGCTCTGAATTCTGTTGGATGATGGCTTAGGGTTCTGAGCCCCTTTGGGTTGCTTCTGAGTGGACTCTCACTTGCCCCTTCAGAACAGTGCTGCCTGAGATTTCCTAATGAATTCCCACGGACTTTAACAACACTCAAGCCAGCGGCCAACGCCTGGACCGTGAACCGAAACCCCCATTTCCCTGTCAGTGACAAATCCGCACCTGGAGCGGGTTGGCAGCAGAGGGCGCTGTGGGCAAAGCCCGGGGAGGTGCTCCCGGGGTGGTGGGGATCTGTGAGTGGCCGATGCTACCCGGGACAGCCCTGGGATTCTTCCCAAGAGCGGACAGTGATTCGTGGGGTCTTCCCGGCCCAGCTCACCTGGAGTGACTGTGGGAGGAACGTTTCTTGACCTTCTCGTAAGGCTCATCTAAAGAGGACTCGCTCCACATTTTGGGCTTGATGGGCGACTTGTCATAGTCGTTGCGGTGATAGTGTGTTTGCCTGAGTCCCTCCAGGGACTGGGGGGGAGGCGGCCTGTTGTGCGACGGAGGCCGAGGAGGAAGTCCCTTGTGAGGGGACTGTAAGGGGGACAGTGTGCTGGTGACCTGAGAGTCTTCTGCACAAAGATGGAAAGAGAGGATGTGAGCAAGGGTCATCCTTCCCACTGTCCAGACAGACCCCGCCCACCTCCTCCCGGACATCAGAGCCTGGGAGCAGACCTGCTCCCAAGGCATCCCGGCTTCGAACCCCCGCCCCTTCCCCTGTCACCAAGACAAGCCAAGTCAAACCAGAACACACCAAGTCTAAATGTCAGGGCAGCATTAAACAGGAGAAATGTCACTTCTGATTAGCGACAAATGGAGTGAAGCCCCAGTTTCATTCAATACCAACGACAAACGGTTGCTTCATACCAACACCAAAAGGGGGTCATCATTATGTTCCAAGTTTTCTTTTAATAGACAGGAGGCATCTACTCTGCTTTGGGGGAGCTTCAGGCCTATGATGGTCTATTCTGTTCACTGCTATCGCCTCAGTGCCTAGAATGACTGTTGACACAGTACGTGCTCAGTAAATATTTGTTGGAAAAAATGAATGAAAGTCTACCTGTCAAGTGTCATCTGCTGGTGGCTCTGGGCATTCACTCTCTCTGCTTTTTATCAGAACTACCTATCTTGTCTTTTAATATTTTCCTGTGTGATACTTTCATATTGGAAACACCTTAGGTTCTGTGGGAAGGGGAGGCGCTACAACTATTAAATATGCATAGAAGATTATTCCCTGTCTTCAGGGGAGTGATGCTCTCACACTGCTGTGCCGGGGGCAGGGCCGGGAGAGGGGAGGAGGCAGGGAGGAGCCCAGGGCCAGGCCCCGCAGGGGCTGTGGCTGGTGAGGAGGCCCAGAGGAAGAGAGGGGAGGGTCCTGGTCAAGTTCAAGTGCAGCAGACCTGCTGTGAGCTCTGAGATAAGCAAGGAGCCCTCACTGACAGGGAGCCTTCAATTCCAGGCTAAGGAGTCAGCATTTGGTCTGAAAGCCCCTGGAAAACACCGCAACAGTTTAAGCCCAGATGTGTCGGGATAAAAATCCTGTTTGAGGACTAGTCATCTGGCAGGGTTCAAAAGTGGGCAGGGCCAGGAGAGGGGCTCAGGATGGGTTCAGGGAGACACCTAGGGTTGAGAGCCCGGGGAGGGCGGCCTTGAGCAGAGAGCAGCAGGAAAAATTCAGTGTTCACTGTGAAGGCAGAGGTGGGAGAAAAATACACAGCAGCCAACCTCAAACTCCACCGGCCTTTCACTTGGCCCTAAATCATTTTCAACTAGTCTGCTCTTCAGGGCCAAATTCTCCATCCTCCAACCTTGAAACCTGGGCACACGCTACAGTTCCACTCCTGTACCCCTCAAATCCGTAAAGAAAAGAGCCTGGAAGGAGCAAGCAGGCGATGGGAGTGGGGGCCCCAGTGAGGCAACAGTGCCCCTTGGGAGGCGCGGGGTCTGGAACATGGGGAGGAAACTGATCACAAGGGATGCATCAAGATCAGCCAGCAACAATCGACACCTCCCCCAACTCCTCTCTGCAAAGGCATCTCCTCCAAATGTTCCGGTTCTCTCCCCTGCGGAGACTGGAGTCCACAGAGGCCCAAACGAGGGCTGGATCTCTGACGTTCAGAACATGCCCCCTGCCCCCGCAGGTCCGTCATCTCCTCCCACCCGCGTAATGGATGAAAATACAACGATCTGACTGCGAACAGCAGGGCCCAGACTACTGGGTAAATACCCCGCCAGCCTTTCCCCACATCAGTGACCATGATGACTATCCTTGCAATTATCATTATGACTCAGCCAGACAGATCTTTCATGTTTTCCACCTGAATAGCCACTTATCACTGCCTACCTGAAGTTTCCCGAAAGGGCAAAAAAAGTAATTGCCACTGAAATATATTTCCACATCCTTAAGGCCCTGACCTCCCCAGTTTGGGTTTAAATCCATGGCAACATTCTTGGAGATGGTTCTGTGTTTGCAATTCCTTCTTCCCTGATGTGAGGTGGTGATGGAGATGGTGATGATGATGGTGGTGGTGGTAATGGAGGTGGTGATGACAGTGGTGGTGGTGATGGTGATGGAGATGGTAATGATGGTGATGGAGATGGTAATGATAGTGATGGTGATGGAGATGGCAATGATGGTGATGATGGAGATGGTAATGACGATGGTGGTGGTGATGGAGATAGTAATGATGGTGGTGGTGGTGGAGATGGTAATGGTGGTGGTGGTGGTGATGGAGATGGTAATGACGATGGTGGTGGTGGTGGAGATGGTAATGATGGTGGTGATGGAGATGGTAATGATGATGGTGGTGATGGAGATGGTAATGACGATGATGGTGGTGGTGGAGATGGTGATGGTGGTGGTGGTGGTGATAGAGATCGTAATGATGATGATGGTGGAGATGGTGATGATGCTGGTGGTGATGGTGGTGGTGGTGGAGATGGTAATGACGGTGGTGGTGATGAAGATGGTAATGGTGGTGGTGGTGATGGAGATGGTAATGACGATGGTGGTGGTGGTGATGGAGATGGTAATGATGGTGGTGGTGATGGAGGTCAATAGGAAATAAGAAGACAGTTTTCTAGGCCTGACCAGGAGTTGAAAGGGACATTTCCCTTTCACTATCACTATTTCTCAGGAAGGTAGAGGCTTAGTTTTCTTCAGGCTCTCCTAGCAGGTTTCAATCGTGATCCAAACCAATACCTACCTCTTTCCTCAAAGAAATTATAAATACTGAAAAGGAAACCAAACATGGTGTTTAAATTGTCTGTTTAGGTAAAAATGTGATTTTTGGTAACTAACAAAGTAGAATACTACTCACTGACTACCGTTTTAAATCTTACCTCTGGGCCGACGAAACATAATAAAATTCCAATAGACATGTGTTCATGGAGCACCTACCCACTCTCAGCCAAGCCAGTGACCACTGGGCCATGGTGCCATCCTGGTCTGGCTCCTGGCTTTCCACTGGGCTGTCTTAGACTACACACAGCTTAATTCTGGTTTAATCCATGCTCCGAGTTCTCAAGCAGGAAACAGACAACCTACCATCCTCTAGAACCAGGGCATCTGACAGGGAACTGTCTTCACTGGCAATATTTCCATCTGAGAAGACAAAAGGCAAAAGTCTATGAGTTGAGCACATCCGTCCCTTAGACAAAGCCCTATTTGTGAGAATCGTGGGTTTCGCACCATCCCATACCCTCTTCTTTTTAATCAGCAAGAACCCATGAAACACAATCAAAATGCCACTGGGCATTTCTTTGGACAATCCCCGCGGCGGGTCATGACCTGTCCCCAGGCCCCAGACACTGCAGCGCACCCAGTCCTTGTGTATCTGGGCTCTTGTTCCACTGGAGGCAGCAACGCTGAGCGGCTTGATATCTACCTGGCAGGACTGAAGCCACATCACTGAGCCAGCCCATCTCAGGGTACGTTCCCACTAAACCCAAGAAAATAAACTGAGACTATTCTACACACACAGAACTAGGGCAAGGAACTTGGTTTTGTTCATGTGGCAGTAAACGGCTTCCCCATGAACTTCTGAAGTCATTAGCAGATAAAGCAAGCTTCTAAATACAGCTTCTCTCTCTCCAAAGCTTATTTTCACAGACACCATTCAATTAGCCATGAGAATACACCCAGAGACAGACAGTAGGATCATCCTCCCCCTTCGACAGCTGGGGAAACTGAGGGACATCAGGGCTGCTCTGCTCTCCTGGTTAAGGTAGCAAAAAACTCCAGGTCTTCAGATCCCAAGTTTAGTGTTTTATCTCGGGAAATAACAGACCAGACGAAGGAACGAAGAAGAAGCTTAATTACTCCTCTAATTCAAGCGGGCTCCTGTGATGAAACTATTTCCAGGAGGCAGGAAAGCAGGCAAAGTATATTCTTGAGCAGTTAAAAACAGACGGCTGCCGGCCTGCCTGGGACCATCCTCCAGCTGGTCAGACAGTGATCTGAGAACAGACCCTGATGCTCGTCCTAACAGAGCGGCCCTTGCTGGGCCGGCTGGCCAACCAGGCTCTTCTGGGGCCAGATCAGTGAGACCTCCGTCCATCTGGTGTCCCTGCATCAGCCTTGCAGACTGGGTCCCCTGAGTCCCTACAAGGGGTAAAATGAGGTCCTAAGACAGAAGGGCTGGCTGACTTTAGGAAGCTGGGGCAGAATGACAAAGTCCTGGCCAAGGACAACAGGGTGCGATGGGGAAGGAGAGTTACTCCAAATCTCCTAGAGCAAAAGGATTTTTTTTTTAATGGTCTCCTTCTCTCTTTTAACTAGGAATTCGCTTTATTTGTCACACTTCTTTTTCCTACACTTTGAGGGAGAGGTAATTAGGTTTATTTATTTATTTTTTAAACGGCTATACTGGGGATTGGACCCAGGACCTCGTGCATGCTAAGCACGCGCTCTACCACTGGGCTACACCCTCCCTCTGTAATTCGCTGCATTCTTATTGTTTGATGAACCATGAACAACTGGGAGACACAGCCTTGACTAGCATCTTGGAGTCTCTGGTCTACCCTTCCTTCCCCAGTACACCCACATTTTTAGGTTGCAGCAAAAAATACACACACACACACACACACACACACACACACACACAACAGTGGTAAAATATACATAACGTAAACTTGACCATTTTAGCCCTTTCTGGCTGTACACTGCAGTGGCATTAAGTTCATTCACACTGCTGTGCAGCTAACATCCCCATTCCTCTCCAGAACTGTCATCTTCCCAAACTGAAACTCTGGCCCCACAAAGCATTACCTCCCCGTTCCGCCTCCCCCAGTCCCGGGAACCTCTCTTCTACTTTGTCTTCCTGGAGCAAAAGTATTCTAAATGTGTACCACCTATGAAAGGCAACTTGATATATATTTTAAAGAATTTACTGACTTGGGGTCGGGGGGAAGGATGATTACAGTTTGACAGACTTGATGGTTGGTGGTGAATTCTGCGGTATTTCCTTCTAGTGTTCACCAGATGTAATCTCCCCAACTCCTAGCCCTGAGTTTTGGGGGTCTAGACCATGGTGGTGGGGGGCAGTCCAGTCCTCCCCAGCTTCCCCAGTGTTGGGACAGAAGCCCCTGGAGACAGAGGAGGGCTGCGGGGGGGCTGGCCTCAGGGTACCCCAGCCACCCGCCTTTCCTTCCAGACCTGAGGGTGCCGGAGCCTGGGGGGCTCCGGGCTGAGCGCTGGGGGGGAGCGTGGAGCCCCTGCCCATTGCCGCAGGCTCTCCCAAGAGGCCATAAGGAGCATGGTGACAGCTGTGTAATCCCTTTCCTCTGGGGACCCGAGAGTGCGCTATTGCTCTCACTGGTATCGGGTCTTTCTAGCTTCATTTTATGGATGGAAAAGTTAAGGCACCGGGTGGTTAAGCAGCTCGCTAGGCCAACCAGGGAGCTGGGCTTCCGGCCCCGCCCAGGACGGCGCCGGGTGCCCCGCACTGACCGTCCATGATCAGCGAGGCCCTCTGGGTGGGCTTCTTCCCAGACTTGATGCGGTTCTCATTGATCGCGCTTTCAATCTCCTGCAGCTTCTTCAGTGCATTCAGGTAAGAGGTCTTCCTCTGCTTCTTGAGTTTTTTGCTGACATTCGGGTCACTGGCCAGGCGGCGGGCAGCCTCTGTGATCTGGGACTGGATGGCAAACTCGCGCTCCAGGCGTTCCAGCTCGGCTTCCTGCGGGAGGGAGAGGCCAGGCCACACTGAGCGGGATGCTGAGCGGGGTGACGCTGTCCTCCCGCCCCTGCCCCGCACGAGCGCGCCTGAGTCCTTGGGGACACGCGTACTGGGAAACTGGCAGCCTCATGCCCAACCCCAACCTTGCCTGGCCCCGAAGTGGCCTGGTTCCTACAATCTCTGGGAGCCAGGGCCCTGGACACACCCACTTTCCATACTCGGTCCCTGTTTCAGTCTGGAGACAAGCACTGGTCCAGAGACTGGCACCATCAGCGAGAAGCTGAGTGCTTTCTTGCTGCAGGCCTGGGGGTCCCTCGGGTTCATTTCCAAGGTCTCCAGCAAGGTTCTCGAAGACCAAGTCTCCGTGGAGACCCAGAGCCATCGGGTTGGCATTTCCTTGTCGTCTGGGGCGGAGGCAGTGGCACTGTTTTTAGAGTGGTCTTTGTCGGGCTTTCCTGTGGGTCTGTTAGCAGGGGGCTCACAGGGGCGCATCACCCTCCCCCCAGCACATCCCTCTGTCTCTTTTATTTTGAACCCTTTGTGCTGAGACTTATTCCTGCTCACTCATGCCTCTTTTGGAAACTCTTTTTGTGAGTTCCAGCTGTCCTCTGACACTGGCCTGTTTCTAAAACAGCAGGGTTCCGACTGGCCCCACATGAGGATGGCTGCAGTTCCCTAGCACCTTGGATGGTTCCAGGGCATGCTCCTTCCTCTCCTGGGCGCCTCCCTCCCTTCTCTACCCCTTACTTTGGCAGAAGGAGCAGATGGATGAATTTCCCCCCAGACAGAGTTTCGGACCTGGGAGAAAGGAAGCTGTGGCTGCCAGAAGATGCCTGGTGGACCCAGAGGATGAAACCAGGGACAGCGTATTATCTGCTGGCTTCTCTGCAACTCAGCCAATGCCTTTTTCAAACACTGACCAGTGATGCCGGGGGAGCCCAAGACACATCCTGCTCTGGGGGACGCACAGTCTGGCGAAAGCCTGAAAGGGACGGGTCTCGCCACGTAAAAGCAGATCACCGAGTCTGCTGGACTCAACAGAGCTTCCTAGTTAATGGCCGGAGATAACATCCTTGCCTCTGGGTACCACGTCCCAGGCTGGGGACCTCCATCTAGCACAAAACTCTGAGCTGGACCTCACTACCTGCTGAGAGCTTTCAGCTTGAAGGGACGGGAGACCAGGAGTGAGAGGGAAAAGGGTTAAAGGAACTATTTGGGGTTAACAAACTCTCCAGTTCTGTCAAATGCCCGCTGCATTTGTTCTTGGTCGAAGAGTAACTGGGATGGCCTCCTGCCCGGGGCCTGGAGACAAACAAGTGACCCGGGACAAAGACTGTTCTGTGAGTGTGACTCCACCTCACAGCTGTTCCCAGGCCGTCAGGGCGGCCCTGGCCCAAGACACTGACCCAGAGGTTTCTGGGAACCCAGGACAAATTCTCACTACTTAAACCGAGCCCAGGACAAGGCTGGCGGCCTGTCCACGCAGATGGCTGCCTGCTGTGTGAGCAGGGCGAACAAGGGCATTTCAGGGAGAAACAGGAACTCCCCCAAGATATCCGCAGGGACAATGGAGGGAGACGGGGATGCAACGGAATTCTCAGGGAGCCAAAGGCATCTTTTACTGGAGACTGTGAATGAGGCATGATGAGGCGATGGGGCCGCGGGAGGAACAATGCGGCTGGGGTGGGAGAGGGGAGGGGATGGGGGAAGGTGCCCGCTCAAGTGGGGTCTCCCTGGAGAGCTGAGTGCAGGTGGCTGCCCGGCACAACAGGAGTGGACGTTTCCAGGCAATTCTGATGACAGCCGGGTTTGAAAGCTACTCTGCCAGATGGTCTCCTAAATCCCACCAGCCCTCACCCCATTTCTGACCCTGATAAGGTCCCAGGCCCACCCACAGCCCGGTACCTCTCCTCTGACACCTCCTCAAGTTTACTGAGGTCAAGCAGGTGTCAAGTACCGAGTGAAGCGCTTCCCGTAGCCTGGCTCCCTGAATCCTGGTGACGGCCCGAAGTAGTGAGGATTACGGGCTTCGCTGTACAGAAGAGGAAAACTGCCTTTCGCTTTGGACGAAGCTTCTGGGGGTGTCCCCCAGTCTCCCGGGGACGGGGACCTACTACTACAGACCTCAGAAGACTGATCCACGCCTTCCCTCGTCCCCAGGGCCCGTGCGTTTCCCTCTGAACTCACTCTCAGGTCCCCCCACCACAGGTGCTGCGTGAGGACGTCAGTTTCTCTCACTTTTTAAAAAACCTAAACACATACAGTATCCCCTTCTCCACTGGCTTCGATCCCTGCCCTCTTAAGCCTCCTGTTCAATGGCATTTTAATGAGTAACTTGATTTGGAATAAATTTGGAAAGACATTTCCTGGACATGCCCTGGGGTCTGAGGTATGCCTGGCCTTGAATTTCTCTTGGTCTGAGACTGGATAACCTATTAACTGGAGAGCCAAGTGCCCCCTGCCCCCAGGTCTGAACTCCCCGGTCCCAGCCCCCACCGATCTTTAGCCAAAGAGGGTAAAATAGAAGGATGCTTCACTGGCTCCTCTGAGCGCAGGCAAGGGAGGTGGGGAAGGCATCTTGCTTAGGCTCCGGCAGTGATTCCAGCAGCCGAGTGGAGGTAGGACCACCGAGGGCAGGCCTGATTGTCTTTCCCCAGCATCATGCACCTGCTGGCGTGACCTCTGCTTGCTTTCTTTTCTGGTTGTTTTCTAACACATTACGCTTGGCTCTCAGTAACAATTGCTGGGAGGCCATTAAAAAGTACATGTGAGCGTTATGGAATATTCTTCCATTAACCTGGCCACTTGCGACCGGCCTGTCGAGTTAGACACACAACCTCCACGGAAATCACAAATTACAAGTTCACACAAGGCAACTCGTCAGTCCTACCAACGGGAGCCACGGGCTGACCAGCCAGCTGACTTAAGAAGAAGAGGTCAAAGGAGATGCTCGGGAGGAAAGAGGAGACAGCATTTGGCATCAGGTAGAATGAAGACACTCAGAGAAAACCGAGGAGCCTCTGCCCACAGGAAAGTGAGGCGGGTGTGAGAGGGTCCAACCCCAGAGAGAAGCACGCACCTCTCCTTTGGGCAGGATTTTCTGCTCGTCCAGTTTGAAGGCAGTTCCGATTCTTCTTCGCACAATGGGTGGCTCCTCCCCTGGATCCAAGGGATATTCGACCGGCAGCTTGCCTGTCAGCTCCTGCATCAGTGCAATAGCACGAGGGGGGAGGAGATCAGAGGAGTGTGTGACCGGTCTCTCGGACGGACAGATGGACACACACACACACACTTCAAAGCATAGACTCAATGCATAGATTCCAACCTTATGCAATATTAAGGTTAACAGGAGTTTCTGCAATGCAATTTCGTTTCTCTAAAAATGTCTGAGAGCAGTCCTTCCTTTATGGACAGATGCCCTTGGAAAAGTTTTTCCCAAAGGAAATTCCTGTTGAGTAAATAAAATCACCATTGGCTTCCATCATAAAACCCAAATTTCATTCATTTGTACACTTCCCAGGTATCTCCAGTGGGCCTTCTCTGAACCCGGCGAGGCCGCCCGGCCAGGAAGCAGCAGACCTATCATGAGATCGCCTGTCTTTCTGGCTCCAAACTCTGTCCCCTTCTACTGATCATCGAATAGTCCCTCTCAAATATTCTGAAAGGTTTAAATGAATTTTCTTAGGAAGAGCAGTATCTACATGGCAAATCCCAGAAAGAGGCATTATTATTATATAATTCAGAAGCTGAGAATGAGTAATAATTATTCTGCTCTGGCCAGATGCTCAAGGAACAGGCTGAAAAGACATTAAATATGTACAGAAGTGAGTTTCAGTCAAAAGTGAAAATATAAATTCACATTATTGACAAGTCTGTTTTTAAAAAATCTGGTGTGTGTGTGTGTGTGTTTGAGGCTCTGGAAATCTCATTGCTGTGGACATAATGACAGTGAATTTAGTTGACAGACTGCCATAGTGACAATCACTTAGACATTGCATAAAGGTCTGTAGAATGATTCAGGGTTAGAATTAGGCTCTACATGAGCGGGTTATGTCTGGGCTTGAATAAAGATCAAATTTGAGTTAGCAGTTCATCTGTGTGGTGGAGCCAAGTCATCAACTGCAAGGAGTCACTTCCAAGGACCGGAAAAACCCGGGAGAGCCACTGCCTGCCTCCAGTGGGACAGGTGGCACTCCCAGCTAGAGCCCACCCCTGGCTTCCAGTCCCAAGTCAACACGGAGGCTGCACAGAGGTGCAAGGAGCCGCTCTGACGGTGGGGGAGCTTGGCAGGCTCTTCTCGGGAACGTTGAGATGGATGTCTGCGCCCGCTAGGGTGTGTGAGCGTGCGTGTGAGTGTGTGCAACCAGCAGTACAAGCACACCCAGCCCCCGCGATCCTGGACCGCTTGCCTCCGGGGTTCAGGCCACCGGGAAATGACCTCTTGGGCTTCTGATTCCTCGGTGTAAGCATTTCAGAGCACAATGGCCAACTCTTTAAGTCTGAAATGCTCTGCAATTTTCTTTTCGTTTTTTTTTTCTTCTGCTTTTTTTAAAAATGTGGTTCAAATGTCTCCAAAATTATGTGTTTATTCTGCACCATTTTCATTGGCTTCCCTAAAAGTCTGCCTCTAAAAAACATAACTTATGGGGGATTTTTATACTGTTAGGACTTTCTTTTTTTACCTTGAAACTTATAAAAAGGAGGGAAAAGCTGTTCAATCGGCCATTGATTTATAACTCTGCAGAGTCTGTGGTGTGAAAACAAAGTATCTTTTTGAGAAAATGAAGCTACTGAGTTTTCCACCAACTGCTCAAAAGTATTCGGGTCTAGGTCTTGACTTTCCGTATTTAATCTGATTTCACATGTAACCAGAGCTGCGTGGAGAAGGAATAATTCAAGACACTCTGTTGGGGAGGTTTGCTTGGTTCCCCTTATATTCTTGTTGTTGTTGTTGTTGTTTTGGGTTTTTGTTCTTTTTTTTTTTTTTTTTTTAATTTGGAGTGGGGAGGTAATTAATTTCTTCCTTTCTTCCTTCCTTCCTTCCTTCCACGGAGGTGCTGGGGACTGAACGCAGGACCTCGTGCATGCTAAGCACGTGCTCTACCACTGAGCTGTACCCACTCTTGTATACTTGTGTTGGTTATATTCTGCCAAACGCTCCCCCCACCTCATTCTGGCTGCCCCACTCCCCAACGGACGAAAGGCGCTTCTCAGTCCCCTGAGCAGCAGGGCATGGCATGTGTGATACAGTGAAAGGGCAGGACAGAGTTGGCCAGAAATTCTCCTGTCCCGTAACCTCAGAGGAGTCGGGGGACTGGTGGGAACACAGACCCACAGACGCAGTCTGCCCGCCTGCTGGCTTCTTGGGAGGTTATTTTTGACCCTCAAGTTCTGTTTTCGGGTGTCAACAGTATGAAAAGCAGCTTTGTTTTCCTTATTTTGCTTTTATTTTTAAGAGCAGCGCAGAGACCTTTAACAGGCGTGCTAACCTTGCCTGGACATGTTTCACCGATTTTCTGATGCCGATTCCCTGCTGGGTTTAGGGATGTTGCCTTTATTAAAAACAAAACAAGGCTTCACAAAAGATTAAATGCAGACATCCAAACCCTGGCCTTTTCAGTCCTTCCAGCATAGTCTTTATAAAAAGATTGCTAATAGTCACAGCGTCACAGAGCACATGCCCCAGCCGGGACAAGTGCTTGCCGAAGATTTGCCATGGATTTGCGCTAACATGGGTCCGCTTTGAGCCGGCTCTGGTTTAAAATCAATCCAGGGCGTAATGAAGCCAAGTTGGGCTGTAATATGATCTCAGGCTGTGGCCCCATGTTTCATTCCTCCTGCGGCAAGACATTGCTATTTGGGGGAGGGGAGCAAGGCTCTTGGATTCAGTTTGGAACCCTCTTTATACTTCCCCTTCTGACCTGCTGACCAACAGGGGTCCCTGTGATGTCATATGCGGGGCAATCTCTCTCCAGAAGGCTCCCACCCCAGCGTGTCCATGTGCAAGCACAAGCACGCATGTGCGCACACACACACACACACAGAGGATCATGAGCTGCACTGAAAAATCTAGTCTTCACACATGGTAACAATGAATCCTGGAGTAAGCAGAAGATGGTGGAAACGAATGTTCAAATAAATATGGACAGTGACCTGCAAAGCCTCAAATTCCCAGTGAGGTAGGAGACTAGTGCACATACTAGCACTGCTTCGCATACATTTAAAGGAGATTTTTTAGCTTACTAGGCTAAAGTTTCATTTAAAAAAAAGTGGAGGAGGGTCTAGCTCAGTGGTAGAGTGCTCAGCGCGCACGAGGTCGTGGGTTCAATCCTCAGTACATCCATAAATAAATAAACAAACAAACCTAATTACCACGCCCCAACAAAAAAGTGGAAGATGAGACACCAGACTGTGAATTTTAAAGGGGATCACGCATCAGGTGGAATCCGATTTCCTTTTGAATCCCGAGGATGCCTCTCAGTACGACCTCCAAAGGTCAATCTGAAATACACTCAAGGAAACCAAAAGCCACCACAACGATAAACTCAGGCACAAGATCTTAGGAAAATGGTAGCAAACCATCATATCCAGTGCTGCACTATTATTACATGACGAAATGCTTTATAAACTACGGGGCACCGTGCAAATATTGTTGTTCACAACTGTTTTCGTGACTGTTGGTAAGACTTGACATTTGGTCGCTAGTGGGGCCCCATGTGGGATTCAGCCAGGACCTGCTTTCACTGGGGTCAGGGAGTCTCCTTCCGGTCCAAGACTCCTGTTTCTGATGGCGCTCATCCCAGGGGCTGGGTGTTGTCAACATCTGGGTTTCAGAAGAGCTGTTGCTCCCACTTACACTCCTTATGCAGCCCACCCTGGCCTTTTATAAAAAGAGAAGACAGATGAGGGCAGGGACAACGCAGACTTCCCCAGGACGTAATGGTCACTGCTTACCGCTTCTCGGAGGCAGAGTTTCTTCAGCTCTTCCAGCCGCTGGCGAAGTGTCTCCTCCAGGGCTTCCTGCCTGGATTTCAAGGCTGCCAGCATGTCTTTCTTGGCCGACTGAGAACTGTCTGATTCCTGAGAACCTGTCAATTAACAGTGGGGTCACTTGGCCAGCTGACAAGGGGACACACATCTGGACCACGAAGGAACTGAACCAGAGCCCACGCTGCGGCTGGGGGATTTACCCCCGGAGTCCAGGGAGCGTGAAATGAAACAAGTGCTCAGCTCCAAGTGTGAGAAGCGGACTCTCAGCACTCGGTGTAACTGACAGTCAGTCAGAAGGACTGACAGGGAAATGCACACCTCTGGAGAAGGCTGTCTCTTTCTTGATTATCCCAAGCTATGTCACACACCCATTTTAATTTCCCTAGCAAATTTTCATAGACTTTTCCTACCATGAAGGGGCAAATGAAGTGTAAGCCAGTCATTTTAATACATAGTTTTAATTTTTTTTCCTTTAAAAATGCTTTCTTTTTTTTGGCTTAGAGCAAAGATAATACACACGTAGCATAAAAATTCTGACAATGTAGACACGTGTAAAAATAATTCACAAGCTAGACACCCAGAGATAACCAGTAGTGCATTTTCTTTTGGCTTCTTAATCTAGGCATGTATATTTTAAAAATAAAATTAGCTTTGATTGTATTTTTTCAGCTCAATACTCTATCATGAGCAAATTCCCTCCTAATAAAAGGTACACATATTTTCACACGCAGCACAGAAGTATCTGCTTGATGATTCAAATAGCAGACCGCCAGACAGGAACCCTCTGTGGAAGGCCAACTGTAAGCCAAACAGAAGGGAAATAAGCTGAAATGCCAACTGGAGAGACCTAGGTTGGGCCAGAAGGACCACTTCTGGGCTGCAGTGTTTGGGTTCTGAAACGGTTTTCCCGCAGTGAAGCTCTCATGCCTTCTCTGCCTGGATGGGGTAGGCAAGGCGCCAGGGACTCCCTGGGAGGGGGAAAGCTGAAGATTCCTGGGCCTCTTGTGCCCGTGTCAGAGACTGGATGGGCATTACTGCGTGTGCTTTCTGGGGGCTCACGTGATGCCACCTCCAACAGCAGCAGACGACGTCGAACCCTTAGGGAACTCGTCTAGGGAAGGGTGTACACGATTCCTACTGAGAAGTCTAATACTCTGCTGAGGAAAACTAAAGACCCCAGACGGAGGGACGCACTGTGGCCACGGACTGGAAGCTTGACATCATAATGATGTCAAATCTTCAGGAGCTGCATAATAGAATCATTGTCATCCCAGTAAAACTGCCAGTGAGATTTGTTGGACGAAAGGGTAGGAACTGCATTTCCTCCTGAAACATTTTGGGACAATTCCGTGAATGGATGGCAGATTTGAGAATCATCCAATCATATTCCCAGAGTCGACCGCTCTGTTTCTTCCAGTGGTAAAGAAGTCATCTCAGAATCATAAGACTAGAAGGGACTTCTACGCTTTTGTATCAAGAACCCCGCAATGCTCAGTTTATCCCCATAAGTACACAATTCTGAATCTCCTTTTTAGTCAAGGAGCAAGCAGCTCCGTATTCCCTCAATTGCCACACACCTAGTTCTTATAACCCTAATACTCAAGAATTCTCAGTGTCTGGGTTGGGAGGGTAGAGCTCAGTGGCAGAGCACGTGCTAAGCCCATGCACAAGGTCCTGGGTTCAATCCCCAGTACCTCCTTAAAAAAATAATAATAAACAAACAAATAAGTAAACCTAATTACCTCTCCTTCCGAAACAAAAACAAAGAGAAGAATTCTCAATGTCTATGCACATTTTGACTCCAACTTGGGTTCCACCACCACCCGCATCCCATTCTAGCTTGAAATAGAGACTAACCATCTCTGCTGGGATATACCATCTTTCTGCCTCCACAGCAGCTAATAAATATTAGCTTGAATAAACAAACAAGCTTTGTCAGCCATACGCTTGGATGCTATAATTAAGTTGCATCTCATCTGGGTAGAGAACTCTAGCACCTGTAAGTTGTTTCTTTGTAGAATCAACCTCCCAAACTTTTCATCATTTTCGTAGCTCTTTCCTGGATTTCATCATGCGTCAATCCCAGGTTTCCAAATTCAATAGCAAACTCAAACAAAAGTCTGACTCTCGTGAAGGCTCCATTACCTCATGGTTCTCAGATACTAACTCCACACGGCGTCACACCCATGTGACACATGGCTGGACCTTCCTGCAGGTTCCCCTTTTTGAAGTGGTTCAGGTCTCCACCTCCATGAGTCAGTTACCTGTGCTTACTAGTCCTGGGCTATCGCCAGTCTGCGTCCGTCTAACAGAACGCAGCTAAATCATCCTGAATGTTAATCTCACTCCCTTCGTCACAGTCGCCGCTCACAGGTGAAGGCACAGGAAAAATTGAATGAGGCGGTCTTTATTCCATCATTTAAAGAATTAATAAGAATGTAAAATAATACTGGAGGGAAGTCAGACTTCAGATTGGAAAAACAGGCCTGGGTGGAAACTTAGGTCCAAGAAGATTAAAGAATTTCTAGCACAAGTGAAAAAGTCGTTTTCCCTTTACTCCTGCCTAGGTCTCAATAGAAAATGATGATATGAAGTCAAAGCTCAGAATTCCATATATATATATATATATACACATACACGGATGGCAAAAATCACAACAAATCACATTAAACCATTAAACTCTGGGTGGTAAAGCACAACGGTTTTGGATGATCTGCTCTCTAGTTATGAGATTAGTTAAGCTTTGGTCTTGAGCTCATCAATGCTACCTGTATTAACTCTATTTAGAATAATTAGCCTAAATACCAAAGCCACGTAAGACAGAGTGGACAGCTCAAGAGGCTGCCTCCGGATCGAGCGCCACTCACGCTGGCTGGCTCTGTTTCGCACCCTGATTCTTGAAGCTGCGTCATGAGGAACGTGGTGCCAGGTACTAACTTAAATCTTTGCAAACTAAGGGAGCTGCCTGGCCCAGACCTGCAGATTTCCGTGTTCCTGGTAACTGCTGGAGGGTTTAACAATCTGGCTTTGATGCACACTAAACCATCACTACATGGGTGGCCCTGAGCAAGTGACCTGCTCTCTTCGATCTGCTGTAAAGACTAATGAGATCACGCATGTCCAGCGTCCCGCACTGGGCCTGGGACGGTGAACCCTCAGCGTCTAGGGCAGACTTCCCACGAGAGAGCACGCACACCCACACACGTACACACAGGGTAGGATTACAGAGCGAGAAATGATTACCATTTCTTCCCCACGGCTCAAGGAGACCTTCGCCAAAAAAAGAACCTGTCTGTGCAATGTGGGTAGCACTGGGGCTCCAAGCTCACCTTTATTATTTTATTTATTTATTTTGTTAAATTTTTTTTTTTTTTTTTTGGTGGGGAGAGAGGTAATTAGTTTATTTGTTTATTAAATGGAGGGACTGGGGATTGAACCCAGGACCTCGTGCATGCTAAGCACACCGTCTACCACTGAGCTATATACCCTCCCCTCTCCAAGTTCATCTTTACAAGGAGCAACAGAGGTCTAGGCACTGTTTCCAGTTCTAGTTTCTTGAGCCCCTGGGTTTGCAGTGATGCCTTTGGGGCTGCTGTGGATGAGGATGGGACAGGGACAAGGAGATTGAGCAGATTCTTGGGGCCCCCTGCTCCACCCTCCTCAAGCGAAGGGCAGCTCTGCACTGGGGTTCTTGTCACGCTGCATTTGCAAAGAGGTTCCTGGGGCCCCTGTCTCTGTAAAGGAAACGCACTCCCCGGGCACGCGCTCGGAGCTGTCATAGCTGCTCTCTTTTGGAGCTGGTGGGATCTGAGCCTGTGCGGCTGCTACCTGCAACCAGACACATAGGCAACCAGGAGGGGAGGTGGCTGAGTACCAGTGCCAAGGATGCCCCAGTAACAGCTCCTCAGAGAGATACTCAAGGGCATCAGAAGAAGGAGCAGGTGCTCTGCGATGTTGAGGAAGCTTCCCCACCGCCTCCACCAGTGCCCTCTGGGCGGCCTCTGGATGGCATGAGCGACAGCTAAAAGGGAGGCCAGAAATTGGGAGGCAGAGATTCACCCTTAATCCCCTCCAGTGACAGAACAGAACGAATCCAGGGAGAAACACAATCAGAAGAGCCTCAGGTACTCAGGGCAATGAGAGTCTTACACGCTGAAGATCTGTGAGCGCATCCAGGAAGATTCTAGACACAGAACTAATTTCAGTGGGGAGGGCACAGCTCAGTGGTAGAGTGTGCGCCTAGCACGCATGAGGTCCTGGGTTCCATCCCAGTACCTCCATTAAAAATAAATCAAATAAACCCAATTACCTCCCCTTCCCCCCAAATTAAATACAACAACAAAATTAAATTAAAAAAAAGAGAAATAATCTCAAATCAGCACCTAGACTTGGTGAACGGTGTACAAGCTCTTGGTTACAATGCTTTATCCACTTCCGGTTATGTGAACACATACGTGTCTTTTCTCATGCAACACCGCTCCAAGGTTCCAAGTTTAGCCCCTTAGGAATTAACAAGATGGAAATCTGCTATCTTTGACAGGAGCAGGGACACATAAAAGAGACCCAACACAAGTCAGCTATTAACTGGTGCCAGATCTTGGGTTGTTAACCTCTCTCAGAGCCATGATGTCTCCAACTAGAAAACGATCAATCAACCAACCTCCAAGACTCCTGCAAACTTGGATCGAGTACTTAGTAAGCAACTTACTTAGACAGCTCCTTCTCGCTGCCAGTGGTCATTTTTGCAGTTTTTACAAAAGGAGCCTTACACATGGCGCCATCTTCCCTCCGCTTTTCTCTGCCAGCCCTTCCTCTGGAACAGACAAGCATCCCGTCAGATCTGGTCCTTCTCGCAGTTCTCACTACAGTTGGCTTCAAATCGAAAGGAAATGTCTAATTATCAACCAGCACCTAAGGATTTACCTCTTCATCTTAACAAGAGACCAAAGCACTTGGATACTAAGCAAGAGTTTAATCTGATCTGTGTTTGGGATTAACCAAATATGAAGATGGACGGAACTTCTCTCCTGGAGCCAAAGAGTGAGATTTCAAAACATACAGACTGACAAGATAGTAGCCAAATGCTAGCTGGAAAGGGCTGTCCAAGACTAATGAGTCGACGTAGGAACCCAAGGAGAAATGGGTGATTTAAATATTCTTGAAAGAGCTAAGTAGTGCATGAAGACTGTATTGCTGTCATTGGTCAAACTCTCAAGCAGCACCAAGTTTATGGGCAAGAATGATGTGAACACACCTTGGGAAACATCAGCGGGTCTTGGAGCCTCCTGAGGCGGGATTCTACCAGCCAATAGCTGAGAGCTGGCAAGTCTGGGCTTGGGACCCAGCTCGGCGGACTTGCTAGCTGTGCAGACTTGGCCGTGTTACATAACCTCTCTGAACCTGTCACCTCCCCTCTGAGGATGAAAACCGGACTTCTTCAAAAGTCGGGAGAATTAAATGAGACGATGCTTCCAAGACGCTTAGCACGGAGCTCAGGACGTAATAGGTGTGACATGAGTATCTGTAGTTATGTGTCGTTAATAAGTGACCCTGACTTTTATTAGGAGTCGGCACCCCAATTCCGGGGAGCCTTATAATGTAAAAGAGGGAGAACAGCGAGCCGGCAAGAACGTGGAAGACACGTGGACGGCGGGTGGACGGCGCACCTGCAGGAAACTCAGGAGGAGTCAGGGAAAGGAGGAGATTTTTACAGAACTCCTGACAGGCATGTCCCGCATGTTCTACTTCATTTAATCCTCACAAAAACATTAACCCCAATTTCACAGAAGAGGTCACCGGGAGGTGGGGAGGCGGGGCTGGGATTCCAGCTTGGCTCTGTGGGGTCTGCTTCACCCCTAGAACAGACACATCACGTGGGGCGGGGCTCTCTGTCTGGCCGTCGTAAGAACGGCTAGTGTGCAGCTGCACCTGCCTCTCCAGCCTAGACCGTCTCTGCAGCACCGTGTGGATGAACACGGAGGCACAGAGGAGGTGCCCGCAGATCTTCAGAGGTGCCAACGAAGCAACGGAAGTCTCCGAAGCACTTCCCGCGTGCAAGGTTGCGGGGTTGGGGGGAGACAGGTTACCGGACATGGGTCCGGCCCTCAGAGAGCCTTGGGTCTGGCCACGGAAAGCTGTCCAGCAGGCAGAAGCAGGAGACAAGGCCCGCACACAAACGGGAGAGGTGGCAGCCTCCGTCTAAGGAGTGAGCCCGCAGCCCCGGGCCGATTAGATAATGAACCCTCAGGGCGGGTGGTCTAGTCTGAGGAGGTTAAGTCTCCGTGCTCCACCGCCAGGAAGACTGCCTTCGAGTGAGCTCTCTGGAAAACCTTTCGTCCCTGTCACTGCTCAGTAAACATCTGTTTGAATGATGCCAGATTGGAAATCTCTTTTTGGCTATCTGATTATCATGTTTCAGCCCACATCCAAAGGGTTTTATAGAAATAGGTCACTAACAAAAGGTCAAGGAGGAGGAGAAAAAGATCTGACCTCCAAGAAGACAATTCCTGTGCAAACACAGCCAGGAGAGTGACCGACGCTCTCAGAATCAGAGAGGCACGTCCAGGGGGAGCTTGGAAGTCTGTTGCGTAAACTCCCAGGTGCCACGGGTGTTACTGGCAGAGACATGGAGAAAACTTGTTCTGCCACCTCTGGAGAAACCGCCTCGATGACTTTCTCATGTTCCGGCTGGGGAATTCCAGGCTTCACCCCGTGGGCAGCTGGCTCCCCAGGGCAGGATGTGTGGGGACGCCGGCGCGCACAGCGGCTCCCTCCTCCCAGCCGGCAAACGTGGGCAGGGTTGTCCCCGTCGGGCTGAGATGGAGCATTTGCTCCAGCCGACTACTCTGCACCGGATATGAGAACGCATCCTCTTGAAAAGAATGTTGCCGGGAACTGGGGCTTATCTGTTGTTCATGCAGATGGAATACAGACGACCAGCCCGCCAAGCTCAGGAGACAGAAGTGGTGCTTTCCTCTCTGAAACCAGGGGGAAATTCGAAACAAACAGTACCCCGAAGAAGAAAGAAATCTGTTGTTCTGCAAGTAAGGGAAGGAAACGACAATCTGTCTGTTTAGATTTCTAGGGGGGGAAGAAAGGAAGAAGGCATATTCCCAGCAGATCTATAAAAGCTGTGAGGAAGAGTTTTGGCAGACACCCCAGGAGTGAATATGAGGGAAGATCTGAATGCTTCTTTAGGATGAAGAGCTTTTTATTTCCCCTACAAATCCTCAATCATGAATTTCTTACAGAAAAGATGTCCTAAGAGACCCTGAGAAATAAAGCCACACGGCAGATTTCAGGATCAACATGTGATCTCTGGAGAGCGTCTCAGGGAATTAAACATGATTTTTTTTTTCCACATGAAAAGTGCACGTTTGGAAAATTTTTCATCGGGGTCAGAAATATTTCTTTTTCTTTAATTGAAGCACAGTGTTTATTAGTTGTGGTAAATAGGGAGACAGGGAGATAGTTCTTAAAGCACTGTCTCCAGAAATTTAAAAAATAAAATAGTTGGTGTAGCTCAGTGGTAGAGTGTGTGCTTAGCGCACACAGGGTCTGGGGTTCAATCCCCAGTACCCCCATTAAAATAAACAAACAAACAAACCAACCTAATTACCTCCCCCCACCCCCCAAAAAGAACATTAAAAAAATAATACTAACAGACACTGGAGAGGGTGTGGAGAAAAAGGAACCCTCCTACACTGTTGGTGGGAATGTAATTTGTTGCAGCCTCTATGGAGGACAGCTAGAGCTTCCTTAAAAAGTTAAAAATAGAGTTACCATATAATCCAGCAATCCCACTCCTGGGCATATATCCAGAGAAAACTATGACTGGAAAAGACACATGCATCCCAGTGCTCACAGCAGCACTATTCACAATAGCCAAGACATGGAAGCAACCTAAATGTCCATCAAGAATAACGAAGATGTGGTAATATTTATACAATGGAATACTACTCAGCCATAAAAAGGATAAAATAATGCCATTTGAAGCAACATGGATGGACCTAGAGATGATTATATTAAATGAAGTAAGTGAGACAGAAAAAAGACAAATATCATATGATATCACTTATATGTGGAATCTAAAAAAATGATACAAATTCTATTTATAAACCAAAAACAGACTCATGGACATAGAAAACAAACTATGGTTACCAAAGGGGAAAGCGTGCGGAGGGATAAATTAGGGGTTGGGGATTAACAGACACACATGACTATAGATAAAACAGGTAAACAACAAGGACCTACTGTATAGCACAGGGAACCATATTCAATTTCTTGTAATAACATATAATGGAAAAGACTCTGAAAAAAATATGTATCTATATGTATAACTGAATCATTTTGCTGTATACCTGAAACTAGTATTGTAAATCAACTACACTTCAATAAAAAAAAAAAAGAAAAGAAAGGGTGAAGACCAAAAGAAGAAGAAAAAACCTCCAAACATCATGTGATTTACTCCAACTTTAGGCTGTGTATTTGGAGCTGAACACAGCCCTGACCGTCAAGCTGGCAGACGTCCATCAGTTCAGCTCTCTGGACGGAGACATGGCAGATAGCTGGCACCCTCATTGTTACGACAGTTATTAATAAACTTCCCCACAATGGAAGGAAGTGCTCACACGGGGAGAAAGGGAACGTGTGAAGGGCTGAGTCATGGGTGTGGATGGACCACACTCAGCACATGTTTTCCCCAGAGTGCAAAGGGTCAGAGCTGGGGGAATCAGAGCAGACTGCAGGTTTCTGTGCTATTTTCTTTCTTTCTTTTTTTTAAACCAAAGGTCCATCACCACATTCTCGGCAATGCAGCTCTTCACAATGAAGATGACTCAGCCACCAGCTCATTAATCACACTGTCCGATGTCTATTTATAGACACAACATGCCATTCTGTTTTGGAGAGAGTGGGTGGCTTCTGCGCCTGCCTTTCCATTCCAGAAGCCAACATCAGTCTCATTGTTCTCTGTCTTCAAGAAAGGATGCACAGTAATTTTTTTGGGGGGGTGCGGGTCTGGGTGGCTAATGGGACAACCCACATGGGCCTGCAGAACACGGGCTGTTTCCTCAGCAAGTCTGTGCCATTTTCTTTAAATAGGCTGGGAGTGAAAACACATCTCCCTGAGCCCCGACCCTCCCACTGAAACCAGAACTGTCCTGTGATGGCAAATTCCAGCAGCAAGGCTAGGACCATCCTACCCGCCTCTGGCTTTCAGACGAGCGCTAGGAAGGCCACGTGTGTTGACTTATGACACAGAGAGTTGTTCTGTCCTTGGTTTTGATATGCCATTTTTTCTTCTCTCCCATCTTTTTTGAGATTTCAAGAAATGGGGGTAAGGAAGACTGGAATAAACCCTTTGAAGTTCCCACAGAAGGGATTTCAGATGCTTTTTCTGAACCCTGAAAACATCATAACTGAAGGGTTTGGATTCAGATTTCCTTTCAAACTCTACCTGAGTCTTTGAAAATCGAGGGGTCAGATGCAGGCTCTCTTTGGGCAGAGTGAATACAGTGTCCCCTGCTTACTGCTCCCTGCAGGGGTGAGTCAGCAGGCTGGCTGGGGACCCAGAGATGCAGAGCTTGGGAGGAGACCAGGATGAGGGGACAGGGGATGGGGCTCTGCCTGCCTAGAAGAGGGGGCTGCACCCTGAGCTGCCCCAAATCCCCTCTTCCAGGGGACTCTGGGATGGCCAGGCCATCTCTCAGCAGATGTGTTCTGGGACAAGGGTCCTCACATGTTTTCAGAGCCTGGTCGTCAGAGCCCCTTCACAAATGGAATTGGGACACAGGTTCCATGACTTTCCTAGGGTCTGAATCTCATCCAGGGCAAGATCAGGAGGTTAGCTATGGACCCCTTTCACTCTAACACAGCTCAGAAGGCTCACCACCTCTCAGGGTCTCTACTAGGACACAGGCCTATAGGTGTCCCACCGCCCAGCCCTCCAGATCACCACTGAAGAACTCAGCGGGGCTGGGCGCCAAGCCTGAGTCAATCACTTCATCTCTGTAGACCTTCTCTTTTTGA
The DNA here is from genome assembly GCF_009834535.1 of Camelus ferus. Lineage (NCBI taxonomy): Eukaryota > Metazoa > Chordata > Mammalia > Artiodactyla > Camelidae > Camelus > Camelus ferus. The sequence goes on from NC_045730.1 coordinate 22,513,101, forward strand.
GATGTTAGCCCTTGGCTTAAGCCATGAGTACGTGTGGACTTCTGACTTCTTGAACAATATCACTGACATTTCTTCATTTTTTTTTAGCATCTGAGACCTCAGACACCTTTAAAATGACTGAAGTCTGGCACTGGGTAATGATGTGCTCTCGTTAGAAACAGGAAAAGCATCTTCCAAGTTACAAATAGTTGGAAATATTTTACCTCTGCTTTACGTCAATAAATAGTATGCAAACTCTCTGAGGAGAGCGGCTGTAACTTTTTAAATGCTGTGTACAGCCACTAGCAAAGTTTGGGAGCTAGAAAAATGTTTATACCATAGAAATATCATAGCGTGGTTACAGGGCTCAGTTACACCCTGGCGTGGGTAGACAAGGGAGGAAGGGAGAATGAAAGATGATGAGGATGTTGCTGTTTGTAGGAGAAGCCTGATCTGACAAGATTAACCTCAGAAGGTCTGAGACCATCATGATTAAAAGCAACACAGTACAATTTGAGGGAAAATGCTGGTGGCACGTTTATGAGAGACCCATGGCAAGGACCAAGATACCATACGCTCTGGGAACATAGAAGGTTCTTAAGATGCAGCACATGCAGGGTTCTTACAGGAGTCTTCAAAACTTAATTTCAATAATCGTTACTGCCATTCGTTTGTTAATGGTTTTTTAAAATTTGACACCCTAAGAAGAGGCAACAGAAGTAAAAATAAACTAAAAGGACTACATCAAACTAAAAAGCTTCTGCACAGCAAAGGAAACCATCAACAAAAAGAAAAGGCAACCTACTGAGTGAGAGAAAACATTTGCAAATCATGCATCCGATAAAGGGCTAATATCTAAAATATGTAAGGAACTCATACAACTCAGTAACAATAAAAAAAAATCCAATTAAAACATGGGCAGAGGATCTGAACAGACACTTCCCAGAGAAGACTTACAGATGGCCAACAGCACATGAAAAGCTATCCAATATCATTCACGATCAGGGAAACGCATATCGAAACCACAGTGAGATAGCACCTCACGCCTGTCAGAACGGCCATCATCAAGAAGACGAGAAATAACCAGGGCTGTGAGGCTGCGGAGAAGAGGGGACCCTCCCCCACTGCTGGGGGGAATGCGAATTGGTGCAGCCACTGTGGAAAACAGTATGGAGGCTCCTTTAAAAACAGAATTACCATATGATCCAGCAATCCCACTACTGGGTATATATCCAAAACAATGAAAACAGTAACTTGAAAAGATACCTGAACCCATGTTCACAGCAGCGTTATTCATAACAGCTATGACACGGAAACAACCTGAGAGTCCAGCAGTGGGTGAATGGCTAAAAGAAACTGCGATCACATATATACTTTAAATATATATATATATATATATATATATATATAATACACACAATGGAATATTATTCAGCCATAACAAAGAACTGAAAATCCTGACCTTTTCAACAACATAAATGGACCCTGAGGGCATTGTGCTAAAGTGAAGTAAGACAGAGAAAGACAAATACCATTTGATCCCACTGACATGTAGACTCTAAAAACAAACCCCCAAATACCCTGAGCTCACAGATAAAGAGCACAGACTGGTGTCTGTCAGAGGCAGGGGTGAGGGTGGGCGAAACAGGTGAAGGGAGTCAAAAGGTACAGACTTCCAGTCATCAAATACATGAGTCATGGGGAGATCATACAAAAAATGTTTTTAGTTTTTAAAAAATTGTATGCTGAGCACCTACTGGGCGTGAGGCCCTGGGCTAAAGGTGGAGAAAAGGATTTTCAAGTGATGATTCGTTCCTCAAAATGCTTTTCAGGAATATTTATTAGACACCATGTGTTTTTTAGCAGGAAGCAGCAGGTGAAGGAGAGACGCTAACTGACCAAACAGGAGGCTGGCCTACTTCCTGAATGAATGAAGGGTAGGACATAGGGTCTGGCAAGTGTAATAAAAAGAGTGTTTAAATCAGGGCCATCCCAGAAGAGGGATGCCCTCGCATTCTGTGGGAGCGCATCACTAAAAGGTCTTCTCGACACGCAGTGAGGTGGGAGGACCCTGAAGGATGGAAGGGATGGGGAGGTCGGGGAGGGAGGCTAGCCTAGACTCCCCATGGTGGGCGATGGGAAACCCACCCCTTCCGGGTGGGGCTGCAAGGCCTTGCCTCAGGTGAAGGCACCTCCCTCCTCACGTGGAAGGTCAGAGAGGCAGCAGCCACAGCCCCTGCGGGAGTGATGGCCAGATATGCGGGTCCTAGAAGTCCCCACGTTGACTGATGGACCCCTTCCTGTTCACGGTCTCTCCCTGCCCTGGACCATGGTCCTTCCTAAGTCAGGGGAGGGAGGCCTCCCCCGGAGCCCAGCCTCATCGCTTAGGGACCATTCTCCAGGATCTAGCTTGCAGGGCTGGGCCAAGTTTGACGTGCTCCCAGCCTGGTCCTGGGGCCGGGCTCCCACCTCCCCCACTTCTCCTCCACCCCACTTTCCTCTTGCCTAGCTGAGCAGCAGAGGGTGGGCAGGGAAAAGGCGGAGGGCCTCGGTCCTACAAATGGAGCCACTGTAGAAGCGGGGAGGGCAGGGGGCCTTGGCTGCCTCCGTCAACACCCAAACAGCTTTGCTTGGGGGTCCTAAGTTATCAAACACGCAAAAACTGCTTTAACATCTTGTGATAAGGATGCTCGCAGTGGGTGTGGGAGTGGCTTCAGAGGGAAGGCTTTCTTTCGATTCCTATCCCAGCCCACAGGCTTGATGACTAACGTCAAGTTGATGGTAGTAACAGAGAGGAACTGCTTTCATCTTAAAGATGCCTGGCTCTCATTTCTGATGGTTGAGTTGTCAGTTTCATGTCAGAAGCTTTGGGGGTCCTGCTCACCACCCACTCTGGACCTGCTGTTCAGTTTGTCCCTCCTGGAGGCTTCTGGGGACAACGGGCCTGGGCAGATGGATGAGGACATGGGTTTAAAAGTAGGGAGACCTGGGTTTCAGGAGCCTGAGGCCACACACCCACCTGAGGCTTTTCTTGCTCCTTCAGCTGGAAGAGTGTTTCTCAAAATGTGATCCTCAGACCAGTGGCATCAGCCTCACCTGGGGACTTGTCAGAACTTGCTAGAAATGCAGACTCCCAGGCTCACCCTAGACCTACAGATTAGACACTCTGGGGCTGGGGCCCAGCTAGCTGAGTTTGAACATACTCTCCAAGGGTTTCTGACGCACTTGGGAACCCGAGCTGGAAGAAATCTACCCTCCTTCTGGACATAAATGCCACGTTCAGTAAGCACCCAGATTTCCGGGTGGATGTGAAACCACAGCAGGATGCACCCCACACACTGAGGCTGAAGGAAGAGTCGGGCTTATCTGTGGCTGGATAAGGAGGACAGTGGGCAGATAAATCCAGGCTCGAATCTGAGACTCTGGGTTTTAACAGGGCGTAGGAGATGTCTAAGGGGACAATCACTGGGGCCGGGGGGCGGGGGGGCCTCTGCCCTTTGTCATTCAGCAGGTGATTGGGATCAGGAGTGGCTGGAATTCGAGGCAGGGGTCTTGGACTTTGAATGGCATTCTCTTCGATACAACGTGGTCCGTGGTCTTCCCCGTAAACCTCTAAGCCTCAGAAATAATGATTACTTGGCCCATTGTACTGATGAAAAATTTTTAAGAATCCAAGACAGGGAAGGGTTTACGGTGAACCTGGCAGTGATCAGGCGGAGGCAGATCCAGCTTTGTGGGGCCTGAAACTTACGTGATATTGGTGGTTCTACTTAAGAAAAAGAACGCAAAATGTATTACGTTCACAGATTTTACAAAACACCTGGCCAATCAGACACACAGCCGGGGCCCCGCTCAGGACCTCAGAAAAGCCTGTCCAGGGAGGGGCCTTAAACTGAAGCTCCGTCAACCCCACAGTAAATCTGCCTCTGGGACCAGGAGGGACACGTGCTCACCCTCGCCCTTCAGTCTGAATGTTTTCCTGGCTCTAACTGGACTCCACCAGCCCAGAAGCCAACTAGACAGTTTTCAGCCTTTTCCCCTTCTTGTGTCTTCTTCCTTCTTAATTTCATTTTGTTGCTGTCTGCAGTCACCGGATGGAGTTATAGAGATGACTCTGGAAGATGAGGCAGGGCAAAGACTTCTTGCTTTCCTTTCTGGCTCAGAGGCGAGGAGGGGTACACTGGCCCCTGGAATGATCAGGCCTTGACCACATGGCCGGGGCTGGGGGCTGCGCTGCGTTAGAGTGTTCTAACCTTTCCAAACACTGACCGCCTCCCTCTCAGTCCCTGCTCAGCTCAGATCCCTCTCCTTACAGCCGCTTCCACGGATGGCATCCCTTCTCCTGAAGTCAGCCCGACCTGTAACCTCAGGGCACTTCTGCCCTCCCAGCATCTTAGGACCAGTGCCTCGCCCAGAGCCCCGCAGAAACAGACGACGGGGATCAGATCCTCTGACTGTCCCTTTCCAGAGGCTCCAGACCACACTCTGTGACAGCAAGTCTCGCCTTGACAAACCATCAAGGGTTTTCTCTCCTTTCAAAAGTTCTCCCAGGAACAGAACGTGGGTCACTCAGCACCACGACCCTGACCGGCAGCCCCTGAGTGAAGCGATCCCCACCTTCCGTCCTTGGAGCGGACACTCCTGAGATCAGCCATCAGCGTCCAGAAGGCTCTGGAGGCGGCTGAAGAGACGAGTGTGCCCGACAGTCCTCCCCGCACGGTGTGCTTCTGCTGCTTCGCCCCCGCCCCCCATCTTGATACTTTCGCAGGTTTCTCAGATCCCCACTGGGCTGCGAACCTTGGTCTGGAAACCAGAGCCAGCTCCCGGGGAGCCTGCCGAGCTGTCTCAGCTGCTGCCTGGCGGGCCCCACGTTCCTCAGAGCCCCTGGGGTGGAAGCCCTGCCTCGGGGTGGGGGTGTGTAGCTCTCTCGGGGTCTGTGAGGGCGGCACCCGGACAGACACCCTGCTCACCTGAGGACAGGAGGCTCCCGCTGCTGCCGCTGATGATCTTGCCCTTGCTGCCCATGTTGGCCAGCTTGGACGTCTTCAGCGTCCCCGTCTCCGTCAGGTCGATAGCGATTTCGCTCAGGCTCCGGGCGGCATGGATTTTCGACTAGAGAGACAACCAGGTTATGCAGGTCAGACGGGGGACAGGGACGTTCCCCTCCGAGCGATGACAAGCCAAGCCGGTGACAGTGATCGCCCAACTGCTTGTCATCCTGAAATCTTGTAAACGGACTCACCGCCCAAACTGCAGTATTTCTCTGTGTGTCCCTGCGGCCCACAGCTAATCCCTGGGGTTTCCCTGCAGGAGCAGACAGGACAAGAGGTGACTCGGGCCAGAAATGTTCTAAGCCTGTCACCCCACAGGTGGTATGTCCAGGGCCTGCGAGTGTGGACAAGGAGTCAGACGGACCTCGCTAGAGTCCTGATTCGGGGGAATTACTTAACCACACTCGGCCCGTGTGAGCCCAACTCTGCCCGCGACTCAGAAGCCATGGAGGGTGGGCAGACCATCGCCCGGCTCTCTCGCTTACATCCTGTGCCCAGGTGCCCACAGCTGTCCAGTGACATCTGTCTGAACCCTGAAGCTTTGCCCGTCCTCTGGCCCCGCACTGATGCTGACATCAGTGAAAGACAGTGACCTCTGACTGCCAAGCACTCTCCTCATGTGGACAAGACGAGAGCCCGAGGGGCAGAGCAAATGCTGAGGCTTTTGCTTGTTAGATTCACCGGGTCCGACCCGTCTCCCTCCTCCCCCGCTTCCAGCTCACTGGTCCTGCCCTGACTCAATGTCTCCTCTCCGACTTCCGCTTCTGCTCCTGCCTTCAGAACCAGCCTGCCTTCCTCGGGTTAGGGCTTCCTTGCTCATAAAAGGATCCCAGCTGCCGGGCCCTGCAGGGCTTTCTGGCTTGTCGCAGAAAGCAGGGGCGCTTCTGTTTCATTTTGACACAGGACATCAGTAGCTTCCACCTGGCGGAGTTTTATCTTTGGAGCAAACTACAGGAGGCACAATCCATTCCTTCCTTTCTTTCAGGAAGGAACTACTCTTTTTACCAAGGCCCACGCTTGCAGTTACATAAGATTAACTCATGAAGACACAGACCAACTTAGCCTGGGTTCAGGCTCTGAAGTCAGAATGATCCAGATTGAAATTTGGACTCTTCCCAGTGAATCACCGTTTGACCTTGACTTTCAGCCTCTCCCTGTTGTATGATGGGAGCTCTTACAACCGGCATCACAGAGTTGTGATGTCAGGGCTGAATTAGACAAGAGACGGCAAGGCCACCGGAGTCGGAATTGGAACAGGATATAAATCAGGGCCTGGCAGTCATCTGCTAAATGAGGTTAGATTAATGATTCAACTGGATATTTGGGGGGATCTCATTAATCACACGGAAGACCTGTCCCCATCCCCAACCCCCCCACCATTCCTGCCACACCAATCTCGGAAGCAGGAAACAAAATACGGAAAAGGACAACAGACATACTTCCCAAGAGAGATTTATTTCACAGAAATTCTAGAAGGCTACCAGCTTCTCTCTAGATTGGAAATCTCACGACTAGAAGGACCAGAAGGAGGGAGCACTATGGGGAGATGGACTGATGGGGAGATCTCTCCTTGCAGAATTAAGTCTTCTGGCCAACGCAGAAGAGCTTCCAAATTTCTGGACGTTTTGCTATGAGGGTCTTGTCTTACTAAGCATTATTATGGACATCCTGTGAGCAAGGTTTAAGGGGCCCCCTATCATGCTTTCACTGGGTTTTTAATCCAAATGCAATGAAGAATAGCAGACTGGATCAGAAGGAAAAAAAAAAAGATTAAGAAGAAGGAAAGATGTTTGGACAGGGTGTGGGGCCAACTCAAGAAGTCCTCAATCTGAATTCAGAGGAAAAGTGACTAATATTTACCCTGAACAATTTAAACTTTCCAATATTTTCCTCCAGACTCTACAAGACATTCCTGGGCTCTGGGGTACACAGGTTGCCGGGATCCAGCTGACATTTCTAATCTTTGGGGTCAGCAGGTATAATTTACCAAAGGTAACTGGTGCCCACATCATTCTGAATGAGCTGCTGGAAACCAACGAAGACAGCTTTCTTTCTGCTCTGTCTTTGGTGATGGAGGGCGCGCATGTGCGTGTGTGTGTGTGAGAGAGAGAGAAAGAGAGAGAGAGAATTTCTTAAATGACGTGCCCTAGGAGCCTGAGAAAAGAAAATAACCAAGTGTTCGGGGAAGAACACATGAGACCCCCCCCCCCCAAATATCCAGCTGACTCATTAATCTAACCTCATTTAGCAGATGACTGCCAGGCCCTGATTTATAGCCTGTTCCGATTCCGACTGCCCACCCCCGCTGACTCCGACCGCTAGACTGCACTTGTTTCTGGGGTTGAGAAGCAGCCCTTGGGAGGCCTGGGCTTTGCTGAAGCCCTTCAGAGAAAGGAATGGTTGGCACGGCCCGATACAGTCAAGTGTGCAGCAACGGCCAGTCTGCCAGCCAGCACTGGTTGTTCAGAAATATTTGGAAGTGCTCTGCCCTGGGCCTGTCAGCCATCACTCACCCATACCCGTACTGCCAACTGGAAGTGGGTCACATCACCATCGTCTGAAGAACATTCCAGAAAGGAAAGGTGTTGTAACACAATTCCTAAGGTGAATTTTATCATCTCTGACTTAATTTGGGGGAGCTTTTAGAGAATGTAAACATTTCACAGGTGTTGGCCAGGGCACCGTACGCTGGATTAATAATGGCAATCATAAAAGCTAGAACACCTCTCCTAAAGCAGTTTCACAAACACTGTGTCCCTGGACCAATCAGTGACTTTGGTCGGAGATTTCCTTTCTTGTTCTCTAACTGGGGAAAGCAAGCAGGAGTGAGGAGAGACTCAGCCAGAGTCACAGAACTGGAAGCAGAGTCCCTGGACCTCCCTGTAGGGGAACTCACTCCTCACCTGTCCCTGAAGACAGAGGAATTGGTTCCAACAAGAAATGCACTGGTTCTGGGCTGAGAGCAGAGCTCGGTGGTAAGAGTGCATGCTTAGCATGCACGAGGCCCTGGGCTCAATCCCCAGTACCTCCATTTAAAAAATACACACACACACACACACACACACACACACACACACACACACAAGAAGAAGAAGAAGAAGAAGAAGAAGAAATCAGAGTCTCTGGAGCATCTGTGAGCATTCAAAGCTTATTTGGGGAAAATTCTCCTGCTCCTGGGAGTCAGTGCGACTCCTGCAGTCCCCCAGGGGCTGCTGAGAGCGACGGCTGAAAGACCCCTATTGCTGCAAGCCTTTTAAAAGACACTTCTTGTTAATAAGTGGTCTCTGACAGTTACTTTTTGAGGTTTGCTTGTTGTGTCCGTGGGCTGACCTGTAAGCCTGTTGAATCAGGCTTCTCCAGACCATCTTCAACAACAGGGTGGTGGCAGAGCCCGAAGAATGGGCCTCCTGAGATACCCAAGAGACCCCCCCCCCCAGTGCAAAAAGCCAGCATAGGGAGGAGGAGTTCAAACAGCAACTGTACCATCCTTCTGGTGAAATAAGCTTTTTCTTTTTCCTGTTCAAAATGGTTATCAGTGTGTGGGGGGTCTGCCCACAAGAGGAATTGGCAGTGGGGCTCAGGAGGGCTGCCAAGCTCTTGATGCCTCATCGTGCATCACCCAACAATACGGAGGATGGATCAGTCCCAAGGGTCTGACCTCCAGCTCTTGCCACACTGACACCCACCCACTGTCTCAATCTAAAGCATGACTCAGAACAGTTTGGCCCTGCTTCTGTTTGATCTAATCAGGCCTCAAAGCCCTGTGCCAATGCCCATCATCGCCAGGAGAGCTGGGGAACACTCTCACTTAGTCCTAGCAACAAAAAGGTTCCTCCCTGTGCCCATTCTCCCCAGAAGATGACCAAAGCCGGGGCCAGGGAGAGGACTTAGCAGAGGAGAAGGTTCATTAGGTAACAAAGGCCGTGACTTGAAATTGAACTATGACTTGAGGGGCTGTTTGCTTTCTTCCTGTCCTATTTTCTCACTGTCCTTCTCTTAACTCCCACTCAACCCCAACAATGTCCCTCCACTCCTTTCCCCAAGCCAAGGAAAGAGCAACTCCATCCAGAAGGAAAATAAGGCAAAAGAGGAAGCCGCAAGGATCCAAGAGTGCACCAGTCCAATAAATCCTGGGCCCAGGGTCCTGCCACCTCCTCCCCTCCTGAGAACTTACACGATGGGATGAGACCTCCCATGGGTGGTGGGACCGACAAGGCCCGGGCCAAGGTCAGTCTCCCTCTGTAGCTCTGTACTCCACTCCCCACCCTCCCAAGACAGCAGGATCCTGAGAAAGACACAGAGCCCATCTTGATACGGCTTTTCACCTGAGGGGTAATGCATGGGAGTGGCTTGTGCGGGGCGTGCAAGGGGAGCTGGGCAGGCGAGGCTGCAGGAAGAGGGGCAGAGCGGTGATGTAAGCCGTGTGTGAGCCGAGGAGACGTCATCTTCTCACCCACCAGAAAATGCCCCCGTGTCTGAGCTGCAGCTGGGTCAACCCCCCTTGGAGGATGGCTGTCTACCAAGGCCGGAGGCTCCAGATCCACCTGAGGGAAACAGAGCTGTTGCTTGTGTGTGTGTTTCCAGCTTTGCATTTTTAAGAAACAGAGCTGGCAGCTGGAAAAGCCTGGGGGGTTTTCACAGCAATTATCCTCAACGGTTAGGTGGTGTCTGTGAGTTGAAGACGGTTGCTTTTTTTTTTTTTTTTTGCCTCAAAAAGAAAACAATATGCCACTGTTTACACACCAACAGGGCTTGACTGCTTGTTCCCGGGAGAGCTCCTGAGGTTCAGAAGCACGGGTGGGATTCCTCAAAAGGGCCCTACCTGGCTGCGGCAAATAGTCTGAGTGGCTCTGACTGTGGCTGACCAAGTTTGCAGAAAACGTGTCGTCCTCTTAAAGAGCTGATCTTGTTTCTGCCTCCTCTAGCCCTAAGAGGCCAGGCTGTACCCGTGCACCTCTCAGAGCAAGGGACGCAGTGCCTCCCCCACCCATCCAATTCCCAGTGCCCCAAACCAAAGATCCAGACAAGGGCCCTCGTGGACACTTAGGTGAGCTCACAGCTCAGTCAAAGTTCTGGTCTCCACAGAGGTCCTCCCAGTCCCAGCAAAGGGGCTTACCTTACTCTGCTTTCTGTCCAGATAGAACTGGTGTTGGCTGATGGCCATGGCCCAGATGGACTTGATCAGCGCCGGACACGCGTACCACGTGTGCACTGCGATGCCGCTGTGTCCGAACGTCCTCCTTGTCACCGAAGCCCTGGGGAAGCAAGAATCAGAAGGTTCAGTCACGTGTACCATGAGGGACTCTGCTCCTGGGTGGACAGCTTTTACTGAGAACCCACCGGGTCTTAGAAGTTCTGGCATGAAGGCCAGACAGATGAACGCGAGTGTACTTGTGTGTACACACACACACACACACGTGCATACGAAATGGGCTGCCAAAGGCCATCTTTTTGTTTTATTCTTTAAATAAAAATTGATTCTATTTGAGGTACACAACATGATGGCTTGATACACGTACACACAGTGAAATGATCACTGCAGTCAAGCTAATGAACATTTCACCTCCTCACAGTTACCGCTGTGTCTGTGTGATGAGAGCACGTGAAATCTACTTACTTTTAGTCAGTTTCCAGTGTATAATGCAGGACTATTGACAACAGTCACCACACTAGACATTAGGTCTCCAGACTCCCTCATCCTATGCAACTGCAACGTTGTGCCCTTTGATCAGCGTTGCTCTGTTTCCCCCACCTCCCCGTCCCTGGTAACTGCTCCGCTGCTCTCTGCTTCTATATATTCGACTTTTTTAGATTGCACACAGAAGTGAGATCGTGAGGGCCTTTTCATTCCGTGTCTGCCTTATTCCAGTGCATCACATCCTCCAGGTCCACCCGTGTTGTTGCAAACAGCAGGATCTCCGTTTTTTTTAAGGTTGAACGATACTCCGTGGTGTTTGTACACCACATCTTGGCCACTGTGAATAATGCCAGTCTTAGGATTTGCTGGCTCCTTAGGGTTCAGAATTTGGCCAAGCCTCTGCCTTATCTGGAATAAGATGGGTCATTGTAGGTCACAGGACGGTCTTCTCTGGGCTTCAGCTCCTGGCACTGGACCAAGACAAATTTCAGAGACAGACACAGCCTTTGATAACATCCTTTACTAACCAGGAAATGCTGCCTATGGTGAAGGAGGAGGAAATTCTCTTCTGTTTGCCACAGGCCAAAGCATCCAAGGGAATCAGGAGGCCTTATGTTACTCTCAAGCAATGTGCCTGGAAAGAGTTGGGTACCAATTTCAAATATATTCCGAGGGCAGGCAGGGTGTAACGGATCAGGAGAGGGAAGGCAGGAAGAAACGAGCCTGGCCGATCCCTCCCCACTACCCCACCCGCACGTGCTCATTCATGGAGGAGACACAGAGAACAGACGCATGGAGTAGAGAGAGGCTTTAAATCGAAGGTGGGAAAGGCTGGTCCCAACACAATTCACCACATTAATGGTATCAAGGGAAAAACGAGTTATAGGATCATGCTCTCAACGAAGTGTTTTATAGGATGGGTGGGTTATTTTACAAGTGAAGTCGGAGAATGCGTGTTTGCTTATGCGCGTGTATGCGAGTGGATGTGGGGGGGCAGGTGGCGGCACAGTGGGTGAGGTTTGGGGTAGCGTACGTGCACTTCAGAAAAAAAATGTGTGTTCAAGACTGAGCTACCTCATTGGGGAGAAACTTGGGGCAGTCAGGACTTGTGAATATCACTTTCCTTTCATGGCCAGTTTTCCCTCGAAGAAAGTTAGAAGCTGTCCCCACCACCTCCCTTGGGGTGGGGGTAGGGGTGCCAAGACTTAACAGGAAGTGTCCTTCAGACCCACTTTCAAGGAGGAATTCAAAGCTGGTGGTTAGTTAATGCTACTGATTGTAAACAGAGTACTGGTCTTCCCTTTGGTTACAGCAAAAAGTTAAGAGAAAATGCCAGCTCACAAAGGGACACATGGTTGAAAATAATGGAAAAGGAGCAGCAGAGACGGTGAGGAGGTAACCCCCATGGTCTCCGCACGGTGACCTGAATGCCCGCTCTGGCTTCCACAGCAATAGCTGATCCTGGGAGTAAATACATCTTTTTTTTTTTTTTTTTTTTCCTGCCAAAAAAGCTGAGTTAGAAAAGAAAAGTAACTTGAAATGTGTTTCAGTGGCTGTGGTGGGTGCAGCCCCGGGCTCAGCGTATTTTTCAGAGGAGGCGGGGGAGGAGGAGGAAGAGGCTGGCCGGCCTGGGAGTTCACCTAAACCAGATGCTCCGAGAGTGATCCTCTTCCTCGGTTATTAATTTATCTCATCTCCACAGTGTTCCCTTCAGGCCCTTCGCACCCCACCGACTCTCTGCTTTGCCTAAACCTTAGATACTGAGTATCTGCCACGCCCAGAGAACCGCAGAAACAGCGGTGGGTACCGAATGAGGACGTGTGCGCAGGAGAACAAACCCTGCAGCATCTCCTGTGATCTGTCACAGAAGCCCCCTCGGCCGAGCCATCCCCCGTCCTGCCCGTGTCCCAGGACCGACATCCTTAGGGCATGGCTGCGCCCCGCACTCGTCATCCCACAACATCGGTCCTGGCTTCCTTCCTGTTTGGGAGAGGCGCTGACCCCTGAACCATCCATTAGACGGCTCTTCCATGTTCAAATAAACAAGGCAACAGCCATAGGATGACACATTAATTGGAGGAGCGCCAGGAGGCCGCAGAAGAGCACTTGCTGCACTGCGGGCGGGAGACCCGGTGGCAGCTTTGGCTCTGTCGCTCACCCAAGTTGCTAACCTGAGACACTTCCCTTTGCCTGCTGCGGTGTGCGTCTGGAAAGGGCCAGTCACCTTGGGTTCCCACCTCTGACATCAAGGAAGCCGCATCCCTGGCCTCTCCGTGCCTCCCCTCTCCTCTCCCTGCAGGCCTCTGGGTGGACAGGCCCCTCTCCTGGAGCGGATGAGGGTACGTGCTTACGCTCTGTGCCCGGGTGGCCCTGGGCCCCTCCGTTCCCTTCTACAGAAATCTCCCTCCTACCAGCATCTTTACCCCCTGAGAGCCCACCATGAGCTTTACATCCACAGCTCAGATCTCCCCTTCTTGGAAGCCTCTCCTCACCAGCCTGGCTTCTGGCCACCATTTGGCACTTGGTACCTGCTGCCCGTGCAGAGCATGGTGGTAAGGCATGAGAGCTTTCGAGCCGGAACTCCCTGGGTTCAAATCCTGCCTGCACCCCTCAGCTAGCTTTTTGTAACTGGGAGCAGGTTACTTTGTTTCTTCTGAGCCTGTTTCCCAAGTAGAACAGGATGCTGGTACCTATTTCCTGGGGTCACAGTGAGGACCCAAGGAGATAACTGTCCAGGTATTGAGAACAGTGGCTGCCAATGGTAAACACTTAATAAACATCAAGTTCCTTCTTCTGTGTGTCTCCCCATCTGTGCTAGAAGTTCTACTAGGGCAGCGGACCCTGTCTTAGGCGTTTTTCGTTATCCCAGGACGCATAACGTGACCGAGCAGGACCCTGTGGGGCTTCCAGGATCAGACCCTCCCCCAGATCCTCTGCGGTAGCTCCTCTCTGAGGGACCCACATAACAGTATCTCATGCATATTTCCTGAGTTTTTCAGATGCTTAAAAACTACCACCAAAGGGAAGAAATTAACTATGTGATGATCGAAAGCACCTGGCCCACAGACCTTCTGGCGCCTGGGGGTTGACAGGGTTGACCACACTGTTCCCTTGACATCAACCAATCAGAGAACTGTGCACGAGCTGATCATGTACCCTGCGACACCCTCTGACCCCACCTGGCCTTTAAATAGGCTTTGCTGAAACCCTTTGGGGAGTTGGGGGTTTTCTTGGGCGTGAGACACCCTGTCCTCCTTGCTTAGTCCTGCAATAAACCTTTCTCTGCTCCAAACCTCGATGTTTCAGTTTGGCCTCCTGGTGCGATGGGCACATAAACTTGCCTTCAGTAACGGTAACAGCGCCCGAACGTGGAAGCTACTCAACAAACGTGAGATGGATCTCTTTCATTTAATAGGCTAGGAGCCCACGTAACAGGAACGTGTGAGGTTTGGACTCTTCGCTACATCCCCGGGCCTTGGGAAAGGGAAGGGAATTCAGCATCATGGATAAGACTCAGAGACAACACAAACTCCCTCTCTCTCTCAAGGATGTGTCCAAGGTACCTCTGCATTAGCAGAATTCCCAGCAGAGCACAGGCTTGGAGAGTCTGACTAGTCCTTAGCTCAGTCCCTGAGGATCATCCAATCTCCAGTCTTTCTTTTGCCGGTCATCCCCTTTCTGCATCTGACCCCTTGTGGCAACATGCACTTGGGGACGTTCTGCATCTCTCTCTCCCCCCAGCCTGGCCTGCACCAGTGGACTCCTGCTCTGCAGAGCCAGGGTCTGTGGCCCATGAGACCTTTCCTCACAGGACCCTGAAAAACACTGCACAGGTTGTCCTTCTGCTAATGGTCCCGTTGTCACCTCACTGTGGAGACACGGAATCTCTGAGATGTTCTCCACTTGCTCGTTGTGTAGTAACCATGGGGCGTCGGGGGAGCTGTCCCCCGACACGGCAGTGCTGTCTCACGCAGATTACATGACCAGTCAACGCCACATCAGTCCTCCTGGGTTATCACTGGCTGCAGGAACAGAGACCTCCCCACAAGCCTCGCCCTCTGATGGGGCCAATCTCATTCTCACGCTGAGAGCTTTCTGGGAGGTATCGCGGCTTGTTTTGAGTGCCCAGAAGCCATGTGTGTGGGGAGCTGGTGCCAGCAAGTCCTCTTTCCCAAGCCAGGACTCGAGCATCGACCGCACCTAACACCCCATTACAGAGCCAATCTCTTCACTGTCTTCCCAGGGCTCCCTTCTTGCTCTAAGTCGGCTTGACTTACTGGAACTGACTTATCCTTAAGTGCCAGGCCTGTTTTTGGCTGCCTACAACTCCAGGACTAGCAGACAAAGAGAGGAAAGGCCGTGGTACACGCTGCCCCGAGAACCTTCCATGCAATGCTTGCAGCATGCCAAAACCGGAACCTATTGTTTGGCACCTGGGACTCGGGAGTGCACTGATTTTGACTTTCTGGGATACAGTGTGAGACAGAGAGAAAAAGACTTGTATTTCTTTCACATTCACCCACAGCGAGCAGTGAACACCCTAAAATTACAGCTCCCGGAACGAAACAGTTCAGCATAACTGTTTCAGCTGTAGATTCCTTCTGGTACTGACCGTCCCACCTGAAACATTCTCTGAGGCTCTGACAAGCTACCCTTCAGACTCTTCTCCGGCAAAAACTTCCTAAAAGGACTCAGACCACCGCCCAGCTTAAGTGGGTGATCGCTCCAAAGCGCTACACATCTTTCCTAAGACCCCCAGGCTTGCAGGCAAGGAGCACGTGCAGCCGATGAAAGGACCACGGCAGTGTTAACTTCACAGACACATGAGCTCATTTACCAACACGCAGAACGAAGCAAAGCTCTTCTGGCCGACTGGAACTCTATTCTCCCCATCAACCGCCCTCTCTCCCCTACCCCAAACTAACACGAACAGTGACAACACAAAAACAGTCCAATGAATCATATGCCAGCTGGCCACGCACTCCCAGGGGAAAAAGACTTTTCGAGCTTACCTGCGTGGGTCGTGAACTTCCACAGAAAACTTCTTCTCTCTGAAATACAGGTTTTCCAACTGTCTCCACTGGAATATCTGGACAGAAAACAATGCAGTTGAAGTTCAGGAGCGGGTGGGTCACGGCCGGCGTCCTCTCTCTGCGGCTGAATTTACAGCTGGCAATTTCCTTATCAAAGCTGAGCCTGTACGGTTGTTTCTACCTCCTCTGTCTCTTGCTTGAGACACACACACACACACACACACACACACACACACACACACACACACACACACGCCTGCTCTCCAGTTCAAAACCCCGGCAACGTGGGTGTGGATTTTCCTGCAGGCTTCTCAATGGGAACAAAACAAGTTCTTTTCAAGTAGTTCCCTGCTCTGCCCGGCCTTTGTTGAATTCTCTGAGACAGTTCCCAGCTCTGCAGACTTTTCCCTCCAAGGAGAAGAGGGGAGGAGGGGAGGGAGGGGAGCAGCAGAGGAGGGCGGGCTCTCAGAAGGGAGCAGTAGCCTTCTGCCTGCAGTGCTGAGCAGAGCGTCCTCCCTCCACTGCTGAACTGGAAAGGCGGTCAAATTCCCAGCCTCCCATCGGGACTCCACTTCCTGCCCACTAATGTGTAAGAGCCCGGACTCGCCCTGGTGATCTGGGATGGCTCGAGAAGGGCGGGGTCTGCTAGGACCCTATGTGGGGGCAGGCAACTCAAGATAACACTATGAGCCTGTCACGCCCCTGCTTCTCTCTGCTGCGCAAAGAAAATCAGGAGTCCCGGGGCCAGGATGCTGCAGCCAGGGGCAGGCTGCCCTTGGCAAGGGGGACAGGGAAATTAAGGCAGTTCTGAACAGTGGGAGCAAAGAGAGATGCTGGCACTGCCCGCCTGGCCCCCTCTGGCCCTGGGGAACATTTCTCCTTGGTCAGTGAGCCTGTTCACTAAGAAGCTGGAGGGAGTAGGGCTGCAGCCTGGCTCTGGGATGGGGTGAGTTCATCGGAAGTAAAAGAAAGTTACTTCAACTCTCTAGGAAACATCAAAAGAGATTCAAGTTATACACATTTACGTTTATGTTTGATGCATACTGCAGCCTCTCCTATAGACCTAGAATTTAAGTTTATTTAGCCCAAAGACGGGTCGAACAGACATTCATCCTGGGCATGGCCAATTCTTCCCCAGGGTCCTCCCTTTCTCCGCCCCCTGAGTTCAGGCATATGCTTTTAGAGTCTCATCTCAGACCTAGAGACCTCTCACCTGGGGCCCTGGCCCCTCTGATCTGCTCACATTTCTCCTTAAAGATAAGACGGCAATTTCTGTGTCCCACCAACCTCAGGGCCGGGCCAAAGGACTCCACCCCTTTGTCAAACTGGGCTGCCTTCTTTTCACAACCTGCTGTGCAGAATCTACGCTCTTCCTGTCTGCCTTGGGGGAGGAGGACCTCAATTCCCCCTTATTCCTGCGCTTCCTCTTTTGTCTATGGCTCAGAGTATGTTTTGCTCTGAAGCCCAAGGAAAACTGGATTTCTTTTGCTCCTTTCAGCTCAGTTCCAAGGAAAGCAGGTCCTACATGTGCAGAGAGCCTTGTGTCAGATCACAGATGAAATACCTCCGCGGAGTCTATTGCTCAAGTCACAGGTCTGAGTCTCACGCTCCTATTTGATGCTCTGCTACGCTAAGCCCCTCGATGAAAGGTGCAAAGTTCCTCTCTGACCCCCACTGTTAGGTATTTACAGACCATCCACCTGAACTTCACTACAGACACAAAAGCACCAGAGCTAACAGATCCCTGCCACTGACCTCAGGTGGAGGTTGCACACAGAACAAAGTGGCCTGGCACACTGCCTGAATCCTGACTCCCCTGCATCCAAACTGTTTGGCCTTAGCAAGTGACAGCATGCCCTTTAGCCTCAGTTTTCCCATCTGTAAAATGGCGATAAGGCTCCTCTAAGGTAGAAGCAACAGATCCTTGGCAAGGTATCAGTATAAAGTAAGTGCTCAGTGAACTCAGATCTTAGTGTGATTCCTAGGTGTTCTTACTTCTCCCAAATCCTGGCAAATAAAAGAGATTAACTCCAAAACAACCAAAACAATTCTTTTCTTAATCTTTTTTTTTTTAAACTCAAGCCCTCTCACTGGGGTTTAAAAGAATAAAAGTTGATCATTTGTGGCCCAGAAATCTCTAAGTAAGTGTAGAAATTTAGCCTGTCCACCTCTGGCTTGCTCTGGCCTCCTCTTTGTGAACAGGGCACACTGGGCTCTGATGTGCTGGTTTGGGGGCGACCCCTGATCTTCTCAGTCACTTCGGGGGAGCCTCCCTGGTTCGGTGCAGCCACCATAACCCAGCCACCAGGTAAGGATGCCAACGTGCTCTGTGACTCCACAGAAAGACTCACAGGCACACGATGGCTGTGACTGGGCGAGACCCTCAGGATTCTGCCTAATTCCTAAGGCCAGCCATGCCCAAGGGGCTAACTCAGAGCTCAGACACATGGGTCCATCAGTTATCAAAGGCTTTATTAATTAATACCTATTAAAAAGGCCTTTCTAATGCACTTCATCTGGGCATCTTTAAAAAGCAGGCGTTTCTTTCTTTGATCTTTTAGCACCCCCCCAGGAAGAGCGAGTGGGAACCTTTCTTCTTGGGGAAAACGAGGCTCAGAGAAATTAGGGGAAAGTGCCTACGGCCACCCAGCAAGGCAGAGATGGAACCAGAAGTGGGCGTCCGGGCACCTGGCCCGTTTCTCTAACCTCTGACTATGTTCCTTTCCACGTGGGGCCACCAATTAGTGGGAGCAGCTCTTACTCACTAATGGATGGTTAACTTTACGAGTGAAACGATGCTTACAAACGAGCAACAATGTGACTCTAAGTAGGAAGGACAAGCCACATCTTTTCCGTCCTATTCAGGGCCTTTCCTTTCCTCTCGAGGCTGTAAATGACAAGGGTTACTTCTTTCTCTTATTTTTTAAAAATTAAAATAATTTTTTTAAACTGGGGGTTAATTAGGTTTATTTATTCATTTATTCATATTTATTTTTACTTTTTTAATGGAGGTACTGGGTACTGAACCCAGGACCTCCTGCGTGCTAAGCACACGCTGTACCACTGAGCTGCACCCTCCCCCTTCCTTCTCTTCTTGGCTGGATTCTTCTGGTTTTCTACCCAGAGGTGCCCTGGTATCAGTAGCTTTCCATCAAAGACTAACAAACAACAAGAATCATGATTAAGAACAAACAGCCTTAGTGAAAAACAAGTTTCTACTGTATAGCACGGGGAACTGTATTCAATATCTCGTAGTGACCTGTAATGACAAAGAATATGACAAGGAGTTTATCTATGTATGTGGATGACTGAAACATTACACTGTACACTAGAAACTGACACAACACTGCAAATTGATTATACGTCAACTGAAAGAAAAAACAAGAACAGCCTTAGTAATTTGGCCTTGCCCTGAAAACAAAGACAGAACAACTGACCAGAAGTGGTTTCATCGAGACTGTGCCGGTAGCCACGGTTGGGACCATGGCTGGTCCTGGATGTAGATGCATGGCTTCTGACCCAGGTGTGTGATTCCCAAGTGATCATGGGTCCTCCACTTCCCCTTTCTGGGCCTCATGTCATCATGTATAAAAGAGGCGATGGGAAATGTTTATCCATGGAAAGCAAACGAAAGTGGCCAGTAAGTACAGCCTTTGAGCCCCGAGTGCAGCAGGGAACACTAAAAACACTTAACGAGCGGGCCCTGGTTACTGGATCCTATTAGCTGGTCTGCAGGATTCCCACATCCTGTGTACATGGGAGGCCAGGGCCGAGAAGGGCTAGTGTCCTGCTCTTTCCGAGTGGGTGAAGGCACGGCAGGGACAGGCGAGGGGCCCTGGCTCCATGAGACTTCCTCCCCAGCCAGTGTTTACCAGCGCTAGGACCAGCACATGGGGGGGCCCTCAGAAAGAGGCGGAAATAAAGGCTGGAGAGGAAGCTGACTCTAGTGTCTGATTCTTCACCAGGACTTTGGGGAGCCTTGTCTTCTTCTGTCCTGAGGCTGAGTCACCAAGCCTCTTCATGACCTCTCTCTGAGTAACTTCCTGCTGCTCCTAGAGGGTCCATTATGCTGAATCCCGGGGGCCATCTGGCCAGCCTCCTCCTCCCACAGATAAAGCAAGCCCAGTGGAGAGGGGTTAAGGGACTGCCAGAGGTTAAATAAGTAACTGATGTCAGGGTTACTCTTGTGACTTCTGTCCTGGGCTCTTTCTAACACAGCAGGAGGACCTGGCCACAAGCGAGGACAAAGTTATTTCAAGCTGATGGTTAAGTAAGTGATCATTTCTCCAAGGGCTCTTGGCCACCTCAATGGTGCTGCCTGCTTTCCAAACACTTGCTGGTGAGCAAGGAGTTCTCTTGTAAGAAGCATCAGACTCAAGGCCAGGAATAACCTCCGAGCTCTGGATGAAACATACAAACTAAAAAACCCACTTACTTCCTGCTTTCACTTCTGCTCTGATCACTCGGCAAGTAGGGCAGTCACTCACTCACATCTCGGTGCATTCATACCTTCAGCAAATAAAAATGAGCTGCCACACCCCCCGAGGGCTACAGGACCACAGGAGATGCTCAACCCCAGCTAGGTGGCCTTTAATTAAAATGGGAGCACACCAATGGGAGAAAACCCCAAGCCTGCGTGCTCAGAGAATTAGATCAGGCGGCCTGGTAAGAGTCTGCTGTCAGGGATGGAACTCACTCCAAGGAGCAACGGAAGCAGCTTTAGGGGGTTAACACAGGTCAGGAGCTTTTATATCAGTTGCACAGGCATTCAATACATTTCACTTTATCCTTAAAGAAGAGAGAAGCAAGGTCCTGAGGGTTTAGACAATTTCTGATCCCCACTTCTTTTCCACACGTTCAAGTCATGGTGTCTACTTGGCACAAACCTATGCTAATAAGACAGAGAGGACATAACGCTCAACATGTTTGTATCTGTAAGGGGCGTCTAGCTGTGGAGATGTGACGCGCACAAAGTAAGACTGTTCTCATGACGTAAGGATGAATTTCACGATGGACTTTAAAATCATCTATAGTTTCTGTATCAGGCTTTTCAAACTCTACGGAGAAACCACTCCAGCTGATTAAGACATGTCTTGTGCTTCCGTCTCGAAGAATCAATATTCATGACCATCGCTGATTCTCCTTGGTTTTGGTTCCCCATTTTGAGGGACGAGAAACTCTGGGAAGTCAGGAGGCCTCAGTGATAATTCTGACTTTGTAAATCTGTCTTCGTCTCTGCTTCCTTTCTGCTGAAGGAGGGGCGTGTGTGGGCGGGCATTCCTGCATCCTCTGCATGGATTGAAGGTCAGCATTGTAAATCCTTGGAATGTCACACTGCTACTCTTTGGAACTGAAAAATAAAGTGGCTTGTTTTAAACATTCCCTATTTATGGGAGACACTACAGAATACAGTTGTCCCTTGGTATCCTTGGGGGACGGGTTCCAGGACCTTCCTTGGATACTAAAATCTGAGGCTGCTCAAGTCCCCTATACAAAATGTTGTAGTAATTGCATCTACCTCGACGCATCCTCCCGTACACTTTAAACCATCTCTAGACTAATTATAACACCTAACATACTGTAAATGCCATATAAATAGGAAATTCAAGGTTTGCTTTTTGGAACTTTCTGGAATTTAAAAATTATTTGAGCATTTTCGATCTGCAGTTGGTGGAATCCACAGATGTGGAATCCGCAGACACAGACAGCTGCCTGTACTAATGATTAAAAGCGTGGTTTTCAAAGCCATGCTGTCTACCCCTAACTGGCTGTGTATTCTTGGCAGTGTGATTTCTTTGTGTCTTTGTTTTCTCACCTTTGAAGAACCATCACCAGCAACACCAGGTTTATCTTCTTAGGGCTGCTGCGTCGATGAGTAATACACACGAAGGGCTTAATGTGGAGCCCAGTGCGTGGTCAGAGCTCAAATACCAGCCACAGTGTTCTTTCCCCGTCATCCACATGCCAGTGCTGCTCTTTATCTAAAAAATACAGTTCTGATTACCTTGAACACCTATCAGCCCAAAGTACAGGTCTGGGAAATTTTTTTTTTTTAAAGATGGCTAATATGGGGCCGTAGGCATTTAAAAAATGTTCTCTGTTAACTGGATTTTTCACAATGTATGTATAAGCCTAACCCAGGTTGAAGTTCATTCCACTTGAGTTGGGAGTTTGATGTATTCTCTGTGGGTTCTTTGCCTCCAGTTCTGATCCAGTCAATTTCTGGGTCCATAGCCATTCTGTTCCAGAGTCAGTTTTGACCATTTTTCTGTTAAGACTTCCAATCTCACAACACTCACCCTGAGAGGAAAGGATCCCGCGACGACACAGCTCAGTGGTCTGTGGGGTGGGCTACCCCAGGATCCAGATCAGGGCCTCCAAGACTGTGCTCATGAATAAGTGCTCACGATGCGGACCTGAGTTTGTCCTCGGGACCTGCGCTGGAGGGCGGCTCCCTGACCCCCGCGCTCTGCTGAGAGGGCCACATGCCCAGCAAAGAAAACACTAGCTCGTTTTTCGGCACTGCTGGTCCTAACAGACTCAAGATGCTCCTTCGCCGATCGCCAGCTCCTCAGTGTCAGTCTACAGGGGCCTGCGATGGATTTGGTTAATTCAGTGACAGGTGCCCAAAGCGCCAGGCCTGACCCTTTAATGGAACGCCGCTTTTTAACCCATCAAAACCCTTTCAGCTTCCTTTGGCTTCAGAGTCGTTACGAGGGGGAGAGAGCAAGAGAAAGGTCAGCAGATACTTAACAGGCCTGCAGAGAGACAGGCCATTTTATTTGTCCCCATTGGACTCAATTTCCTTTTTCTCTCTAGGGGGTCTCTCTCTCTATATTATCTTCTTGTGTGTATTTTGGCTTTTCTTGCAGAAAGACCTTACCATAAAGCTTTGGCAAATGTAAAAATTTTCAAGAGAAGCTGAAAATGTTTCTCCTTTCTTATCCCTGGTGTCCTGATGGCATTTCTTCCCTCCTTAGAGTGTGCCTCTAGGGGAGGGATGTGGGCTCGTGCCCCAAGGGAGAAGCTGGCCAGTGATTCTCCATCTCTGAGTCCAGCCTTGGTTTTTTCAGCAATGAGCACGGCAGCCCTGTTCCGGGTGGCTTAACCTCTCTGGGCTCCAGGCTTTCCTCTAAAAAAGACATCGAGGCTAATCACACCTGCCACGACTTCTGTTAATGGGATGCTCCCAAGAGGGAATGAGTGAGAAGTACTTGGCCCGTCCGGGGGTGCGAGGGGAACTAAGATGGACCACTTCACTTGCAATAGCAAAGATCTCCTTTTGGGCTGCTGCAAGAATTTTTGTTTTGACTGCTTTCGAGGACGGACTTTGGGAAAACCTGTATTTTTCTATTTTTCCTGTGGGGGGGGAGGGTTGTTGGCAGTTGGCAGTCCTCTTAGGCCTGGTAGCCCTGCCCAGCAGGGGCTGCATCACAGGAAGACCCCTGATTTCCCTGATGGAGGCCACCTGACTCCATGGGAGATAAGGCAGAAAGGACAAGAATGGGCTGGCGAGCAGCTCTACATGGAAAGGTAAACACTCATAATAAACCCTGCTTAATCAAGTCAACAACAACAAAACAGGAAATGGGAATGATGACTTCAGAGCATCTTTAACCAACTTTAGTGCTTCAAGAGTTGGCCTATCCTTCTGGGGAGGGTGCAGCCTTGCCAATCTTGGTTCCTCCAGGTACCAGGAGCCGGGCAGACCCTGGCCGCTGACTTCAGGCACGAGTGCCAGGCTCTCCTGGTTGGAAAGTGTCTCCAGGAGCGTGGGGGCCCGGCAGGGAGGGGGCCGGGGCTTGGCGGCTTGCTTTGCAAGTCAGGTTGCTGCCAGGAGCACTGGCAGTCGTGCCGGCTGCTCTGTGATGGTGGCTGCAACCGGCAGAGGCTGGGAGGCATCTCTGCAGCCGCGCCCCGATGAGGCTGGTGATCTCTCTCTCCGGTCCCTCTTACTAGAGTGGCATGATTTTGCCTTCCCAGGAAAAAGAGAGAGGAAGGGATGTTTTCTAGAGGCGAGAACTTCAATTCTCAAATGTCTGTCTTTCCAGGAGGGCTGCTCCTATTTAAAGCTCTGCCCCGGTGCCCTCTTCCCTAGAGGAATTTTGCAGCGGACAGGTCAGTCTGGAACCTGCGACTGTGGAGGAGGAGGGGTGAGAGCAGGGGAGAAATGGGTACTTCTCAGCACGCTGCCCTAAGCTGCTTTCTCTTTACCAGGGCTGTCCCCAGGGCCCCACGCTTCTCAGCCCTAATCTGGGCTACTTGTCCCAGATACTCATGTATGTCCCTCAGCCAAAGCACTTCTCATCCTGTGCAGCAAATGTCTTTTTTAACTCAAACATCTCTACCAGACTGTAAGCTTGTTGAAGGTATTTTCTTGGCACCTAGCACAATGCCTGGGGCATATCAGGCATCTGGTCATTGTTTGTTGAGTGACTAAGTGAATGAATGAAGCACTCTATGAAGTAGGTAATTTGGCAACCAAAGTTCACAGAAGTTAAGTCCCTTTCACAAAGTCACACAGATAATAAATGGCGAGAGTTCGTATTTGCACTCATATCTGCTCAAAATTCAGATAACTTCCATGCTGTAAGGAACCACCAGCCTTTGAACTGACACATCTTGTTACCTCACTTCGAAAGCGCACAGCATGTGGCAATGGGGAAGTGGCCGTGAGGGCCGGCCCAAGAGCTGCAACCCAGAAACCACGGCCCTTCCTCCTCTTGGTGGCTCTGTCTGAATTTAACTCTGTTCCAAAGCGCGTGGGGGTAGTTCTGATCTCCAGGCGCTCGTAGGCTCAAGCTGGAATCCTAGTCCAGACCTGGAGTGACGGCTCACCACCCATTCTGCCTACAAACTGCCTCAATTGGCTTATGGCTCTTTGATAGGCATGACCGGGGCAGGCGGACCCCAGCCCCATCTGCAGGCACGGCCACCGAGCCCCGGGGCACAGGCAGTCAGAGCTGTAGGACTCTGCGCCGTGCTGGCTGTGCTCGGGTTCAGTGGTAAGCATGCTGACACTTCAGGCAGATCAGTTCAGCCCCTGGGTTTCCCCTCTGAATCATGCTCCTAAAAAAATTTGTTTCACGTTGTTCCCTAAGCATTGGATAGATCAGCAGTAACAAGCTGGTATCTCCTAAGACAAAGCCAAGGTTACTGGACTCAACAAGCAGGGTTTCCCAGCCCAACATTTCCTGCTTCTAAAGAAAAGGCATCTGGAATGAACCAGGATGGCTCAGTGGTCAGCAGGACTCCAGCAGTTACTGTGAGCTCTTTGGGTCCCTTTCTTCAAGAAACAAAAAATAAAATCAAAAGACAGCCGGACGGCCCTGTAGGGAAATTTTATGTTCTTCATTTTTCCATCAACAAATCTAAGATGTAGAAAGCTCTCAAGCCTCCCTCCTCCCTTCCTTTCCTTGCGGAAGGTCTGTCTTTCACATGGCGCTTTTGCACACCCCTACCAGGAGCCACGTGGCCTAGCCTTCTCTCTCTGAGGCCACAACACACATACCTATGGAGACGTCCTCAAAATCAGTGGCGGCCCACAACAAGCTAGAGATACTCTGCTGTGACTGCTCTTAATCATTTATCAAAAGCTGGGAGCTTTTCAGCCATGAAAAGCAATGGAGTTCTGATCCATTCCACAACAGGGACCAACCTTCAGCACATTATTCGAAGAAACCAAGAACAGAAAGCCACAGAGTCTATGATTCCATTTATCCAAACTGTCTGGAATAGGCAAGACCAGAGAGGCAGAAAAGTAGGTCTGTGGGTACCTGGGGGCTGGAGAGGAGTGGGGAGTAACCAGGAGCTCTCTTGAGGTCTCGACACCCTTTTGACTGGTAAATCCCACTCTGCATTAATTATCAATCACAAGATGCTCTTTGGTTAAAATTCAGTAAAATTAATTATTAAACTCTTATTAAAAGGAGCCAGCAGTACAAGATAAAAGCCCCATAATCCCCAAGGCTGGTCTTTCTCCGTGAGCAGCCCCTCCTCACCCCCACCCCTTCCCGGATGGCTCTCCTACAGGGCTGTCCCCCGGAACTGCTGAGATGGTCTCTGCGGATGACAACTGACCTCCCCGAGTCTGACCGATTTGGGCTGTCGTGGCCGAGACACCTCTGGGGTGGGGTGTTCTCCGCCACTGCCATGTGAGAAATCTGGCCAGGCACCAGTTTTCAATAGTTTTTCAACCCCCACAGCTCTCAGCATCAGCTCAATGACGTATTTTAAGGGGCACACTTGTGCGAGCCCACGCAGAGGAAGACCACTCCCCTGTGACTCCTGATCCTTGCTATGGGCGGGGCTGGGGGCTGGTTTACGGGCCAGCGAGCCCCCTTGGCTCTCCGACCGCCCAGTGAAAGGCTGGAAGAGGAACACTCGTTTCAAGGAGGCTTAGTCCGAACTGAGGGGAAGGTCTTGCTAGGTGTCCCCTGAAGTTAAGGGCCACTTAAGACTGCCACCTGACTCCCGCTTAAATCTAAATAGTAAGTGGGCTGCTAGCTGCCACCAGATGAGCTGACGGAGATGTTCCTTTGGCTCTAATCCTGTGCTGTTTCCAGTGCTCAGTCCTGCTGGCTTGCACCTTTTTGTAAAAGAATGTGGCCCAGAGCCTGAAACATACAGGAGAGCCCAGTCTCAAGGCTCTGACCTGGAAGAGGGGAA
Organism: Camelus ferus; assembly: GCF_009834535.1. NCBI lineage: Eukaryota > Metazoa > Chordata > Mammalia > Artiodactyla > Camelidae > Camelus > Camelus ferus. The sequence goes on from NC_045730.1 coordinate 22,539,470, forward strand.
CAGTTTCCCATTCATATAAAGATAAAAAGTTGCAGCATAGAAAATAACGTTTATCTTGTGGGAGGTTTACAGGGACAGCAGGACCTGCCCCACGTGGGCAGCTGCGAGAACAAAGGATTCCGACACCAAGAAGCTTGCAACAACCAACCACGCCCCCGCCCCTTTTAGTATGAAAGGAGCCTGAGTTCTGACTGGGGGAAGATGGTTCTCCAGGACATCAGTCTCCCATCTTCTCGGTCTGCAGGCTTTCCCAATAAGGTCATTTTTCCTCACCCCAACACCTCGTCTCCCGATTTATCGGCCTGTTGTGTGGCGAGCAGCACGAACTTGGACTCAGTAACATTGCCTGGGAGTGATCAGAAAAGTCACGGACTTTTCTGATCCAGGGAAGGACACTTGTATGAGAAGAGCTTTCTCCTTTTGAGTCCCAGGCGGTTAATACTCTTGTTAGACTCTCAAAGCCTTTGGTTTTTAAGCCAGAGAATCCAAATCAGTTGTTCAGCGACTCCTGGCTCCTGGCTCCGTCTGGAGTGGGTGGAGCTGTTGGAGGCGCCTCTACTGAGATCCAACAATAGCGTTTGGTTTTGATTTGTGTCTTCAAATTGCATCCAAGGTCAACGGGGTGCCCCGAGTAGTGGGAATCTGTTTCTGTGAGTTATTTAGAAACCTGTCAGTCTCCAGGGGGCTGCTGGGCTGTCTGGCTGGGTGTTTGTTTGCATGGTATAAATACCGAGTGTTGAGTCCGACCCCCTGCTCCCCACCCGATCAGCGTGGCCGTTTACATGCCTGTCCCAGAGCTGTCCCAGGTGCGGGTGTAAGAGGACAAGGCCCTGCTGAGGGAAGAGGATGAGCCTTGGGAAACTCATGCCCCACAAAAGAGACAAACGCCTCAGCTCGGGGGCGGGGTGGGAAGTCACTTTTGGTCACCTGCTCGGATGGAGCTTGCGCTTTGGCTGAACTGGAGAGCAGTCAAAGATGGACAGGGAGTCACCCGCTTAGAAATGGTCATCTTCTCTGGGGAAAATGTTGCTTTTCCCTCTTCCTTTTGTTAAGGACTCCTTTCTGGTTTGATAGTGAGCGTGCCCCTTGCTTCATTCCTCTTCCCTGTTTCTTGTGCCATGATTCTCTCCACCTGGAGATGCCCATCATCTGTCTCCGTTTGCCTTGTGGATGAGGAAACTGAGGCCCAGGGATGGGAGTCACCCTGCAGTACCAGAGCTAGAACTGAGGTGCCCTGACCACCAGGTGTCCCATCACTAGAAATTACTGGAGGAGGTGGGGGCAGGAACGGAGCACCCAAAGGGTGATGCCAGGCCTGGAGATTAACCCCTGCAGCTGGCACCCCAGGGACCACTTGGGTGAATTCTTCAGAGCACAAAGCACCCCTGGCCAGGAGATACCGTCACCCCCGGAGAGACTTTGACCTGCCTGTCTTCAACGGATAATCCCATTCCTCTCCTCCTCTACCTCTGCAGAGAAATTACTCTCACATTATAGCTCCTAAGCCTTATCCACCTGGATGGCGGAATGCTTTTATTTTCTGCTTACGGGCAGCATCTTCAAAATGATGCTCGTCCGACACCAGCACGCGGATAATGGGACAGTTTCAACAAGAATACAAGTTGGGGTCCTTCGGGGGGGGGGGCTTACTTAGGACCAGGCTCCGACATGGCCCCCAGAGGAACCTGTGGGAACCAGGGGACCCTGTGTTCCCAGATCCAGTGACCAAGAAAAAGAATCAATCCTCTGAACAAAGAGACGTTGTTTGCTCTTGGTGTGATCCTGCCTCTGTGTTCAGTATAGAAGAAACTGTAACGATATTCGCTCTGTCAAGGGCAACAGGGCTTTTATCTTGGGAAACAGGCACGTCTTTGAGATGTAAACACAGTCAAAATGGAGACAATTAGACTATTTCTTGTGTTTTTGAGTCTCCATTTCACAGACATAAAAAGAGAGGCACAAAGAGGTTAAGTTGTTCATCACAACTGTTTTGAATATCTTGGAAGTGAGCTAAGAGCACCCAAATTCCTCCTTGGTTGAGATTTTTGGTCTCTGAGTAGATACAGAAGCCACACTGGCTTACAAAATATCCTTTTTTTTTTTTTTTTTGTAAGATATAAATGCTGCAAGAAGGAATTTGATTTTACCTTAGACTAAAATATCTTCCTAATAAAACAAAGCAGGATCACAGAGAACGTTCCTGTTACCTGTCCGTAGAGCAGGGATCCTCAAACTGCAGAGCCTGTCTCCAAACCCCCTCGAGGGCTCATGAGAACACAGATTGCCAGCCCCAGCCTCGGAGTCTGGAGCCCGTAGCCGCGGGTGGAGGCGCGGAGCTGGCGTTTCTAACGTGCTCCCAGGTGATGGAGACGTGCTGGTCCCCCACACTTGGAGAACCACCTACTGTCCTGACCAGCCCCTCCCTCCAGGGCGGGAGGGTTCATTCTCCAGGAATCGCCCTCAGCTGTGGAGAGCCAGCCACCCCTGCGGGTCCCCTGGACGGAACGAGGGGCTGATGCTGGGGTGAGGCTTGGCTGCCGGCCTCACGATGGGTCTGATAGCCCGCTGCAGCGTCAGAGCTTTGGCCGAGATGCCTTCATCCAGGAACTTCTCCGCCCGGTCCTGCCTCCTTCCCTTTCCCGTTGGTGTTAATTCCAGGGCACTTCCCAATACACGTCCTGCGTGCGACCCCATCTCAGACTCTGCTTCCCAGGGGATGTGGGACACTCGCAGAAGTAGGGTCACTTAGACGTCACCACCTCTGAGAGACCACTCCTGACCCTCCTCCCCACCCACTTCCTGACCCTGACTTGTCTGTGTAGAATTCAATGCTCTGATGCTCTGTGTCATAGATTGACTTAATGTCACCGTTTGACCATCTCCCCAACTAGACTCAGCTCTGTGAGGGCAGGGATAGGTCTCTCTTATTCACTGTAACACCTGCAGGGCCTCAAGCAGAGGCTGGCTCATGACAGGCACTTGGTGGTTCTCCCGTGGGGACCATCTTATTGGTGAGGATTTCGTGTCCAGCACCTTCTACAGGAGTTCTAAAGCTCCAGCTCAGCGCTTAGGGGACTGCGATTCTCGTCATGGGAGGAGAGACTGGATGCTTCTCTTAAAGAGAGAGAACTCGGCCATGCCTAACCCATGGGCTTTGAGAAGTTGTCTGTGCTGATGCTTTGAGAAGGGGCATCGCAACTTTCCTAGAACACAGCTGCTTTTTTCTTTCTCGGAAAGTTCAGATGGCAGATGCTGGTAACTCTCTCTGCCCCTCTCCCCCAGGTCCCACCCCCATCATCCCCCTGGCAGGCCTGCTCCTCAGCTTGGAGGCCGGGGCTTCCCTAGATGACCCCTGGCCAGGGCCGGTCACCCACAGGCACGGAACGCTTCCAGGTCCGCTCAGCACTGAGTGAGAGCTGAAGGAGGCAACCGGAGAGCTCTTTGATCTGACACAGCGAAAAAGCAAAGGCTGCAAAAATGCTAAATGAATTCTGTGGAGTTCTTCCTCCCCGGAGTGCAGAGGGTGCGGTTTCCACAGGGAACACAGATAACAGAATGCGGGGGGGGGGGGCACCCGCCGGGGCCGGCCAAGGCAGAGGGCTCAGCGGCCCGACAGTGAGCCAAGTGCATCCAAACAGCAGCTGAAAAATAAGTTGGCAGAGCACTTAATGGAGTGCTTATCATGCTGAATAATTCAGCAGCCTAGCCGCCCTGGGACTCAGTTCACCGTTAATGGAATATTTCCTGTAAATATGATTTTCTCTTCCTGCCTCATCGTCTCATCCAGTTCAAAAATCTTTACTAATCTGGGGAGGTGACAGGAATGCATCAATTCTCTGAGCTAATGCCCCCGCTTCCGAAACACTCCCAGACCCATAGGAAGCTAGGCTGGCTGCTCTGGGGAGAGGGACAGACCATTTACTTTGGTTCCCTCTCCTAATGCCTCAGACGGAACCCCTCAGTGCTCCCGACTGTACATCTAAGTGAACGTAAAAGCGCCCCTAATTGCACATCAAATAAATAAGTCAATGCCGTCGGCTGAACATGAAACAAGGACCAGCAGGGCCATTCCTCCCCAGTGGAGAGATCTCATTAACTATGGGCTGGCGAGTGGGCTGCAGCTATAAATAACGATTTACAGGTATTGACTGTTCCTTCCAGGGAGGCTTTTTTGGAGTCACGTGTCTCACGTGGCTTGTTCGTTAATGCTTATGGCCTCTGATGCGATGCAGCCTGCAGGACGATCTTTACTCTAACTCTTCCTGGTGCCCCATCCCGGAAGTGTCCTCTGTTGTTTAGCTGATTAGATGGCCGGTCTGCCCACAGGTTTGGAGAGCGCCAACTACAATGGCTGGACAGGGAGGGCAGCTCAGCCTGGCACTGGTGGGAGTTGGGTCTTGAGGGTGGGAGAGGCTCATTGCTCAGTGCCTTTGGTCCTGGCGCTGCAGAGAAGAGGCAGACTGTCCCAGAGATCCCAGCTCATGGACTTTTTCTGATCTAAGGAAGGCAAGGTCCTCTTCTAAAAGAGAGAGCCCTTTGTGACTGATTTCACCCTGACTTATTTAATCTCTGCCCCATGTGACTCGGCTCTGCGGGGGTTAATCAGTAATGCCTCTTCCATATACGTCATTTAACTTTCATGCAGATGTTCTCAGGGAAGGAAGAGGACCAGCTTGTACCAGTGCAACTGCTGGAGACTGACGGGGGTTGCGGGGCGTGGCGATCCATGGCGTGTCTCCAATGACGGTCGCTTTGCATAGCTGTTATTTACCCTTTTTCGATGCTTAGGTGTTTGTCCTTGGCCCTAAGACAAAGCCTGAGATTTATTTCAGGTGCCCAAATGCCAGTGTTTCCTGACTTCCTGGAGCCAACAGGACAGTAACTGGTGGAACGAAGAGCCTTTCACCTGCGAAGAGCTACCCGCACAGACACTCGCTAAAAGGGAATCTGGTACCCAGGACAACACAGAGGGAAATCATCTATGCAGCTGCTAGGTTCTTTTTCCTACCACTGTGACCCTCTTTGCACATTTCTCACACTGCTAAACCCAGACAGTCAGATGTGTCGACACTGCCACGCCTGTGCTGATCCCTCACTCACAGATCGCCCCACGACCGCGGGAAAGGACAGAGGCATGTTCTGCAGTGTAATTAGTATTTAGTATGACGGGCGCTCGGAAGAGGGGAGGCAGGCAGAGCAAGAGGGAAACACCGCTGGGTGAAGGAGGGAAACAGAAGGATCTGGTGAGAGCCGATGGGGGATATTTAATAACTTAGAGACAATTCCGCACTCTGTCCTCAGGTCCTGTTTGGGATGCGGTCTGACCTTTTTAAAGAACTCATCCGTGCAAGCCTGGGCCACCATTCTGGGGTCTGTGGACGTCATGCAGATTGCAGTGTTTTTTAGTCCTGCGTGTGGATTTTAAGGGCTTTGGGGGGCCTGTTCTTCTGCACATCATTCCAAAATACTTCTGAAAGTTGGCCACAGACACAAGCCAAAACACCCTCTTTGGGCATCCACACGTGTCTCGCTGCTCCCAACACGTGTGCCCTGAAGGACAGAGGACTGTTTTTTTTTTTTTTTCTCTGACAAACAGCAGCTTGCATTTGGGGCTGTGCTTCTGCAAGGCCGAGGGCCCATCTGCTTGGCAGATCCAGGTAGCAGATGGGCGCGTGAGACTGGGAGGGGACAGCCACGGTCTCTACTCCATCTGTGAGCTACCCTGTGATTTACTCTGTCTCCCGCAGAGCTTTAGAGTGAGGAGTAAGCAACTGAGGGTAGACTCTGCGACCAGAATGGCAAACTGCAGCCCCACCAGGGGACCTGGAACGGCGATGGTCCTGCCCATTTCTGGATGACAGTTGGCTCCTCCCAGCTCCTTCCTTTTTTGGTGACCCAGATGGAAGCACTGGGGTGGATTCTCATCGGAGGCTACAGAGCGCCCCTGGCTGTGTTCTGGGTTTGCCAATGCCACTGGGGCTGAGGATGCCAGGAGAGGCCTCCAGGCCCGCGCCCTACCCCTGCCTCTACTTGAATGTTGGCTCTCAGCATCACAGTGCCGGAACTGGGCCAGAGTGTCAGGGAGGCCCCTGCCTGGGCTGGGGGTGCAGCTGCTGCTATAGAAGGGCCCCCAGGTGCACAGAACTGGGCGCTACTCCCGGTTTCTTGTTTCTTGAGCACAGTGGTGAGTCCTGCCTGGCCCCTTTTGCGGGAGTGTGGTGCTGCCCGGAGGGCCCTCCCTCACCCGGGGCTGGCCCAACCTGGAGCCCTGTGCCCCTGGACGCCCCAGCTCTCCGCGTGCAGAGGCCCTGCCCGACACACTGGCTGCTGCTGGCTGACCCTCCCCAAGCCTGGTTTGGAAAGGACACACCACTGGCTGCGGTGGTGATCCTCAACTCCGGCCGCATGTCAGAATCGACTGGAAGGCTTTCTAATTGTTCAGCAGCTGGGTCAGAGATGGGGTGAATGGGCCTGGGGGGCCTGTGGCATCTCTACCTTCTGACAGTTTCATGTGAGTTTCTGATTTCTAGCTGAAGACAGATTTGGGGCAAATTCATGTATGGTAGTCTCTTTAGAGTCACAGGTCCGGAGCCAGGGAGTTCCCTCTGCAGTCAGAGACTCACAGGCACCCAACATGGAACAGAGAAGAGCTTTTTAATTATGGTGATGACACTGGTGTGAGAAGAAGGAACAGGCACCCTGCCTCCTCCCTGCAGCTGGGCCTCTTCACTACGGCTCCACTTAAGCCTCGGTTTTGTCTTTAGGGCCCATCGCAGGTCTTGGCAGAGGTGGATGGCCTTTGGGCTAATGCAACTTCAGGTCTCTTCCCCTCATGGGCCTTCCAAAGGCCTGTTCTTAATTGTTTATCGAGGCTGCACATTCATTTCCTAAAGAGGGCTCCCCAGTTTGTAAAAGGGTGTAAATGAAAAACATTGCCAGCCATAGCAGTAAACAAAGGATGCTGCGGCCATCCAGTCATCAGCACCATGGCCACCCCCGACCATGAGCAGAGGGAACTCAGGATGGAGACCAGCAGGCAGCCAGGCCACTGCAGCCACCCCCAGTGGTGCCCCCTGAGGGAACTTAGGATGCAAATGAACAGGATAATGGCTCTCGAAACTTAGGTGCACATCCAAGGAATGATTTCAATGAGCCCAGACTTTTGCACCTTCCCCTACATAGAAAAGCGCTAAATTCTTTGAGATATCTGACTTTCTCTAATTAACAGTAATATTTTAATGTTCTGACTGCAACAGGAAGGAAGGGGGCAGGGCACAGCCATTCAAGGAATGACACAGCAGTTTAACACCAGGACGGCAAAAGATTCAACTTTCAGGAGGCCTTGAGGCTCAAGATGGTGGGAGACTGGACTCCCAGTAGACCTTGAGCTTCGTTGTACGCCCATTGTAATATATCTGCATGGTGAATAACACGCCCACAGGCGCCATGGCAGTCCCAAGGCGAGCCACAAAAGGTCAAAGGCTGGGCAATGGCCAACTTTCTGGGAATCCCAGCCCCTTCCCCAGGGTAGTTAGAATGGTCTACTTGTTAGCATATGAAGCTGCCAAGCCCATAAAAACTGGCAACACGGCGCCTCTTGGCCGACACTCTCTCGCTCCCTCCTCTTCAGAGACGGCCTGCATTCTGTCTATGGAGTGTGTGTGTCCTTTCACTTTAACCTGAGCGCCCAACCCCCACACCTCATGGCCTTTCTCTCGCTTTCTGAAGCAGCCTACACCCTAAGTAGTATGTATCTTTCTAAATAAATCTACCTTTATTCAACTGTAGCTCACTCTTGAATTCTTTCCTGTGTGAAGCCAAGGACCCACACTTGGCAGGGCACATCCCAGGGACTCAACAGAAACCTAGGACAGGGCCCTCCTTATGCCCCACATCCATTTTTCTTGCATCATGACTACCTGGTCTCTGTTGTAAAACTATGTATCCTGGCTTCTCCCTTACCTCCTGGGAGCAGTCCCTCAGAGCGTCTGAGAGGCTGTCACCCCAGGCTCAAGTCCTCAGAAATGCCCGCTGAATAAAACGTAATGCTCAACTTTTAGGCTGTGCATTTTTTTTCAGTCAACAAGGGTCAGGGTGTCCTGGTCCCCACCCTATCTCTCTGTCTCACAGCGACGGTCACAACAGGAAACTGAGATCCACTCACAGCTACTGTCACTTTCCCTCTGTGCCGAGTGTCTCCTGTTTCTCCCTCTGTTCAGTCACACTTTGGAAATTCTTGACACTGTCGAGCTCCAACAGAATCCCCGCTGCCTGCCTGTCACTGCCACCTGATGTCCCACAGCCTAAAGCTTGGCATATCCTAAGCTGAACTTACTTCCCCTTCTCTCTCTATTTTGGAGGGGGAGGGGGGAATAATTAGGTTCATTTACTTATTTAATGGAGGTATTGGGGAGCACATGGGAGGTACTTGGGGCACGCTGAACACATGCTTCACAACTGAGCTATACACCCCCCTCCCCTTTTCTTCTGTCCCATGCTTTGGTTGATCAGGAAACCTGGGAGCCATTCTAGATTCCCCTCCTGCTCCGACCGCCGCCCTCTGGCCCCAAGCCACTGCTCAGTCACACCTGCCTTCTAACGGCTCACTCCGTTTCCCCTCCTGCATCCCCGGTACTGACGGCCAACCCCAAGCCCCCACCAGCTCTGGCCTGTGCTGTTATAACGATGTCCCAGGTGGCCAGCCTTGTCCTGCATCACCCCACTCATCCTCCCACGGCTGCCAGAATGATGCTTCTCTGACTACGAACATCCTCGGCGTCAGTGGTCCCGCTGCCTCGATGACAAGATCCTCTTAGCAAACCCTCAGGGCTCCGGGAGCCGGGGCCCCATCGGCCTCCCCGCCAGTTCCTCCCCGGCTATATTCCATCATGCCATGCTGCTCTCCCTCATGGCGCTTCCTCGCACACTCCTCGCGCCTTCTGTCCATCTGCAAAACCTCTGTCCACCCTTTAAGAGCACAGCTCCTACTGTGCTCCCTGTGAAGACATTTCTCCTTCAGCCCAGTTGATGCCTCTTTCCTTTAATTCACCACCGACCACCACACAGACCTCTTATCTGTACGATGCTATTACCACGCATCTCTCCCTGATAGCCTGACAGGTCCTGAGGACCTGATGGGGGTCTTATTTATCTCAGCACCCTGTGGTCTGCTTGGCACGAAACAGGTATGCGATAAACATTTTTTTTAAATGGAGGTACTGGGGTTTGAACCCAGGACCTCATGCATGCTAAGCACACACTCCACCACTGAGTTGTACCCTCCCTTGCAATGAACGTTTTGAATGAATGAATGAATAGTGACTGATGGCTTGGTTACGCCTCGATTAGTAATAGACTTGAGAATCCCAACTACTTCCTCATAGAAGCATACATTATTTTAAATAACAACTCAATCTAAATAGAGCTGATATCCTGAATAAATGCATTGACCTTTTAACGGTATTTAATTCGATGACCTGCATAAATTCAACAAATGAGCATAAATTCCCTTATTCACACTGTTGGCTTCCTACGTCTCCTTACTTTGAAGCTTGTTTTAGAGCCATATAAGAGTAGGTACAATTTCCTGAGCCCTTGTGATGCGTCGTACCTGGCACACCCTGCGTTTTACACATAAGCGCGTCTACCCAGTGCTAGCTCATAACCCCCCAAATCTTCACCAGCATCTCCATTCGAGAACTAAAGGAAACTTCAACATATTAATAAATTAAACTGAGCTCATACGAATACTTGTTAGCACGTTTTTCAAAACCACACAGAGGGAGAGAAGAATTCAACCGTGGGATTTTCATGAACTCTGCTGTAGATCTCAATTGGTCCCACCAGCATGGGCATTCAAGAGCTGGATCTACTGTGACCAGGATCTAGAAGCATCCATGGCTCTCGCAAGCAGAAAAAACAGCCAGGCGGGTCAGAGAGAGAGGACAGTCAACGTAGAAAATGAAAGGAGTGAAGGGAAAAGTCGAGAAGAAAAAGCACAGAAACTTACAAAGGTCATAAGGGAAAGAGGCAGAGAGGAAGCCAGGAAGACAGAGAGACCCAGTGACCGAGAAGAACACAGAGGGAGAAAATAAGAACGCAGAGTCCAAGTCACGTCTTGCAGCGGATGCATGGAAACTGGAGGGGTTTTGGAAACACTCACAAAACAACAGCCCCCGGAACAGCCAGGTTCCTACTGAATTGTCCCCAAGGAAGAATTCCTCCATCGTTCGCTCAGCATCTTTTCTTAGAACTTAACTGACTGATCAATTGAGCGAAAATCCTCCCTGACACAGGGCCATTTTTTTTTTCTATCAATTTAATAAAGAAACTGGCCAAGGGCAGAAGTGAACCGGATGGACGGCAATAAGCTTTGGATATGTAGCGTGGATTTCAATCCTGTTCATTGATGAAGAAGCCTGGAAAGCATCCTGGAATGACATAATGGACCAATACTGCTTTCCCCTTCCTAAAGCAAACGTGGTTTTGATCGACTTTTAATATGTAGACCGTCCCTCCATCTTTCTCTGCCAGCATTGCTGAATGACAGCTCTCGCCTCCGAGACACGTTTCCATTGTAATTTTTCAATTTGTTCCGGTCTGAAAAAATGTGTATCAACGAGAACAGAAACTTCAAGCCCTGGGTCCCCTTCAAACACTGTTTTGGCTTCGTAACGACTTTGCAGATGCCGCTCTGCTTCCTTTTCTTTTTTTTTTTTTTTTTTGGCAAATGATCTTATTTCTTCCAGATTTCTGATCACTTCTAATATGCCATAAAAGATTTACTGGATTGGCAGGAATGCCCCTCATTCTTCTTAATTTTTCACCTCTTTTTGACCTACAATCTCTTCTTATAGTAACTTCCCCCTCCTCAGAAAAAAAAAGGAAGAAAGAAAACAAACCACCTTTGGGAAAACTCAGATGAGCCTCAAGATTTAAGAGAGGCGTTCCCTCACCATCCCAGGCGCACAGCACCCCGGAAACGGAGGGTCAGGACTGTCCCCCGAAGTCCTTTCCCCATCTGCTCTGGGTGAGCTGACCCAGTCTTCTTACCTTAAATCATTTTAACAGCTTATGTTTCCTTAGTGATGGGAAGAAAAAAATATTCACTCAGGGAAGGCAGATGGGATGACTGCGGAGGAGTTTGGATACACTCAAATTAGCAGGGGATGGGTAAGCCCTGAGGCTGCGCGGTGTAATATTTTTAGCCACTTTTTCCTGGTTCCTGTCTCTGCCCGAGCACCGTCTGCCCACAAAGGGAAGCACGCTTACCTTCCTCGGCTTGACTTTATCGTGGTAGTCATACTGGAAGATGCCTTTGTAGCTCAGTCCCAGCCACCACGGTATCCCCTGCTTGTCCTAGGACGTCAGAATGAGTACAGGTAAGAAAAAACATTAGTACGGGTAAGTGTGGGGCCAGGCAAGAGAAACACAAACCAAGAGGAGATCTTCTGCTCTCCCTGAAGACGAAAGAAAATGCAAATTCTTTTTAATGGGTGGAGCCCACCTCTCTATGTCTTACCTTAACAGATGTGCCCCAGCATCAAAGGATGCTCAGCTATGTGACTTGGACAGTGCCCCAGGCTGGGGGCCCCACTCTGTTCCTAACCAGCCACATAGCCCCTGTCCTTTCCCCCTTTCTGAATAAGGAGCGGATGCCTTGTTCCTTGTTCTCCTTCTAGGACTTTCGGTTTTCAGAGCTGGGTCCCTCACCCACCACAGGGAAAATCTGAGAGATGCTAAGCATTCTAACAAAACTACCTTTGGAGCCGAGAAACTGTCATCAAGTGTTAGAGCTGGAAGGACCGCTGAGGCTATGGAAGGCGATTCTGCTAAGAATTTTGTCTTAAAAGGTTTTTTTGGGGGGGAGCAGTTTTAGGTTCATGCCAAAACTGAGAGGAAGGTGAAGAGGTTTCCCATCTACTCCCACCCCGACACACGTGCAGCCTCCCTCATTAGTAACATTTCACACCAGAGTGGTACGTGGTTGTAACTGATGACCCTATACTGACCCATCATTATCACCCAGAGTCCACAGTTTACCTCAGGGGCCACCCTTTGTGTTGTCCAAACATTCCATGGGTTTGGACAAATGCACAATGGCACGTTTCCATCATATAGTGTCAGACAGTATTTTCCTTGCTCTAAAAGCCCTCCCTGTTCTGCCTGTTCATCCCAGCTTCTGGCAACCAGTTTTCTTCCCGAATGTCATAGAGTTGAATCATACAATACACAGCTTTTTCAGATTGGCTTCTTTCACTTAGCAATATGCACCTAAGACTCCTCTAATTTTAAAGACGAAGAAATTATGCAAAGAGTGGTTCCTACTCTATTCAAGACCCTCCCCTTCGCCCCAGAGGGCCAATGGCGGTGCAGGAAGGCAGGCGCTGACCACCTGGTCCTGCTCATCTTACGAGGACAGTGGCTGCCAGGCTGGACTGTATGACTCAGGCTACAGGACAGAGTAGCAACATCGAAGCCTAGATGGCCCAGGAACAGAATTAGAACCACCAGGACCCTCTGTTTATTCCTTTAACAGAGACCTCTGGGCACCAGATTGTAAGTCGTTAAATCTAGTTCAAGCAGAGTGACTGTGAGCTGTTACTTAGAAGCTCCCAAATGCTAGGACTTGACAGTGGGCGTATCAAGCAGCCTTCCCTGGAGTTGTCCTAACTGCCGCATTGGCGAATGAAACACACCGCGTGGTGAATGTCTTGAAAACTCAAAAAAGTGGCTCAAAATTTGGTTTTCAAATATTTGTGGGGCAATGAATTAACAGTGAGTTAGTTTAAGGTAAGCACAAAGGTAGAGGGCAAAAGAAATACATTCTGAAATTTTAGGAAAGCTTCAAGGTCTATGATTTCTCAAAAAAATGTTTAAAGGTATAAAACCCCTGTCTCCAGAGAGTGCCCATGTGTAAGGCGGTGGGTTTGGAGAACAGGACAACAGCTTGACGAGGTAAGAGTTGTGATCGCACAGTAAAATGTGGCATCTGTGAAATTACAAGGCCACCGAACAGCGTCCTGCTACAGTTGGTTTAGGCTCCTTCTCCATGTAAGTAGAAGAGGAATTATGCTTGGAGATTCCAAGAGTCAAACACACAGGCACACTTGGCAGTTGGTAAATCACAAAGTCTGTTTCTGGTCTCCAACAAAGTGCAAAGGAGCGGATTTCTGAAGTTTTGTTGGGAGGCAGAAGGCAGGTCTATGCGGCCACCTTTTTCAGACTCCAGGGCTGATGAAGAAATGGAACTCAGGTTAAGCAAGTAAAAGGGCAGATGAAGTTTCCTCTCAAAGCCTTCCGGTCTAGCTCCCTCAACCCACCTCAACAGTCTCCCAACATCGAGCAGACGTTTGTGGGTAGTCGGAGAAGCAAATCTCCTAACCTCTGTTTTGATTATGAGTGGAGGGGAGATCAAGCTAAGAGCAAACAGCAAATCAGAGAACGTAGCTCAGGGATTCCCCGGTTCCTGGCTCCCGTTCACGCATGCCGACCCCTCTGCTACACGTCGCTGTAGGCTATTTCCACAAAGGAGACAGACTCCCAGCCATTTCTGTGAAACGTCTCTTGGCATCATGTCAGGAACCACCGTCGGAGCCGTCCGTTTCCTTTCCGGTAGGAAGACGGCAAAGCCGACATGCGCCCTGCAACTCTCGCCAGCGCGGTCGTGAACCCTGGCAGCCTGCAGGGTGGGTTCTGAGTCTCTGCTCATGATCAAGTCCATTTCCTTTTGGGGAGCTGACTGTCCACTGGCTTCAGTGGCCGCATCCCAGGACACGGCCAGACAGCGGGAAGTCTCCTTAGAGGAGGTACCTTTCTCCTGTGGGTCAGAAGGCGGCCCAGGAGGCCAGGTCACATTTCACACGACAGACTATAGCTTAGGCTTGGGAAGGGCAGGGACGGTTGTGATGGTTCTGAGTTCTGTGACTGATGGTGGAGAGGGCGTAAGAGCTTCCAACGGTGGCAAGAGCACTGGAAGGACATCGGGGAGAATTTCAGCATCACAGACTTTGAGAGATCCTGGGCTGAGCCACTGGGTGGGACTGGAGTCCCCCCACAGGCCTCGTAACTGGCCTTCACAATATCGCTCTGACATTTGTTCCCGATGTGGAAATGCGTACACTCAACTACGCAATTCAGTTCTCAATAATGGTACTTGGTCAGTATTTATTGAGCATCTACCATGAGCCAGGCACTCCGCTGGATTCTAGGAATATATAACCGAATACAACACAGTCTTTGCCATCAAAAGGCTGAGGTTTAGAGGAAGATACAGGCAATTAAATGTGTACCAAGGACATGCAAAGTGACTGTGCAAGTTGCTGTCGGTGACACAACAATGAATGAAATATGTCACGTGCTCTGGTCTAAAGGAAGTAGAAATACAGTTGGGTGGAAACGTGGGCAAAGAAACTGGTAGAAGAGCAGGAGAATCTCGGGTTGGCTGGTGGAACTGTCTTGAGTTTGGAAGTGTTTTCTGCACTTTCCATCCAGACTTTGGGCAATGACTAAGTTATATTTCACCCCGGGGTAAATTAAGGAAAAGAAGTCATCCTTTCTCATGATGGGGACATCATCATCTATAACTTCAAAGAAGGGACCCCAGTCTGGGACATGATGGATGAAATTCAAGAGGATTTAGAACGGGGCACAGGTCACCTTGGACTTGCCATCACAAAATTTAAGAAGACAGAGCCCGTCTTTTTAACTAGCTGTCTAAGCTGTTTGTCAGCCTAAAGTCCCAGCTCTCCTCCTGTAAAGCTGCCTACGTGGCATTTGATCACCAGGAAAAACACTCTTCCTTCTGCTGAAAGCTTTGTTCTCTGTAGTTCCTTGCATTTAGACGGACGCTTCCTACTGAGAGCCTCTGTGGTCTGAGCTCCGAGATCCTTCTGAGAATGAAGGGAAGAAAGCACTTTTCACACCCACTTCACAAAACGGAAAGCGAGTTTTGGAGGGTACCTGAATCAAGTCCTACGTACACGAGGGGGAAAGTTCCATTGTCCCAACTGCCCCGAGCATGTGCTTTTCCTGACCAAGCCCTCCCTACCCACCCCAAACAAGTCTTCAGTAAGAGTAAGAAGAAAACAAAAGAGAATTATTTTTTTAGGGCATGGTAGCCACTCTCACCACTTGAGTTCACTTACCTTCACTGCGTAATAGTGAACTCCGTAGGTTGGAAGAGACTCCACGATGCTCATGTAGCTGGGAAGACAACACACACACACACACACACACACACACACACACACACACACACACACGGTTAATTGGCAGAACTGGCATCACCCACATATCTATGTGTGTGTGTGCACAAGACAGAGTTCTCAGAGTGATTATTTATTGTAAATTGAATGGAGCCACGAGCCACCCCCCACCCCCGGAGCTACGTCTGTCCCAGCAGGACAGAACAACTCTGACCGATGCTACGTGAACACACACACACAACCTCATTCGCACTGGGAGGTGGGCGGGGGCACCTACTTGACGATGGCTTGGCCTCTGGTCTGGCCGTTCAGCTTCTTGTAGTGCTCGATGACCCGGTCCTCACTAGAGCAAGAGGAAAGGGCTGTCTGTTACAGTCCGCAGTCCACGGCCCCGAGTCCAGCTCCCGGAGAGACTCTGGAGCCCCAGCAACTCCCAAGAAGCTCCAAGGAGCCAACAGCTCCTGGACAGATGACTTGTCCTGAGAGCAGCATTTCCGAAAGCAGCCGGGGATGCCTCGGACCACAGGTGTCCTAGAAGTGCCTGCTGCCCTCTCAGAGGATGCACATTCTCTTGGTCTTGGACTTATGATCAGTGAAATAAGATGACAGCCCAGGTTTGGGGTCAGCTTCTTGTAAGAAATGACATCGTGGGAGCAGAGGACAAAGAGGGGAGCCTGCGTCCCAGAGGCGGACACGGAACAGGGGACAGGAGGAGGGCCGGCTGGTGGGAGGTCAGCGTGGACACTGGCCCACCTCCCTTGGGTCCTCCTCACTGTCCTCACCTCCCGCATCCCATCTGCACAGGGCCTCCCAGGGGAGGGGGGGAGACAGGCGTTGACCTCAACAGCCCTCCCGTGGCTCCCCCACCCCGAGTTAGTCAGGGTTCAGGGCCTCCCCAGAGGATGGGAAAGTTCTGGAATCTGAGGCTGGTGAACACACACCATGAAGCGATAAAAGGCCCAGAGGAGCGCTGGGGAAGTAAGAAGCCGGCTAGCAGAACTCGATGGGAACCCCGTTATCTTCTGAAATCTCAGTTCTAACACAGCAAGAGATGAGCTCGCTCTGTGAGGGGCAGCGGGGGCCAGACCCTCCTGTGACGGGGTGGGGACACGAAGGCCCTCTCTGGGAAGTGATGGTGCCCTGTGGCCTTCGGAAGTGCAGAGCCAACCTTGGGAGTTGCAGGGGAAACACATCCCACCTTCTGAGGAGTCAAGGTCAAAAGCTGCGGCCTCCCGCACCTGGCCACACGGCCCTGGAACCTTCTGTCTCACTCCTCGGCCTCCCACTTCTCACCACAGGCCAGTGGACCCCAGGACGGGAGGCAATCCTAGGGTGAACCCTCAAGACCTCCTGGGTTGATCTTCTTTAAAAATTTTTTTTGAGGGGGAAGGTAATTGGGTTTTTTTATTTACTCATTTTTAATGGAGGTATGGGGGATTGAACCCAGGACCCTGTGAGCGCTAAGCATGTGCTCTGTCACTGAGCAATACCCTCCCCTCTTTTTAAAAAAAAAATTTAAAAAAAAGTTCTGGGGTGTGGTTGATTTTGATGATCTGTTACTCATTTATTATCCCAGAACTGGTCTACAGTCTGTCCTTACCCACCTCTTTTCTTTTTTCAGCCAGGCCATTTCTGGGGGCCACACAGCCCGTGTGTTCATTACCTCGTATTTGGGGGTAATTTATTTATCTCTAATTACTCTCTTCATCTTCCGTGACCACCTCTAGGTTTGTGTGTTCTGAAATTTGAAGCACGTAAGATGGGCCCTTCACAAGTCTTCACTGATGCCCTGAATGGGGAATGACTAGCAACCGGGGGCCTCTCTGGCTAAGAGTCATTTCGAGGGGGTCTGGGCCCCCTGTGCTCAGAAAGGGGCAGATACAGCCATCTCTGTCCTCGGCTCCCACATGCCATGAGGGTTCTATGCTGAGTGGGACAGAGCCCTCTCCTGACTGAGAATTCTCTAGAAGTGTCCTCTGTGGGGTCACCGCCAGCCTCACCAGACCTTCAGAGTCGGGTCAGGACAGTCCAGGGTTACCCTTCCAGTGCCCACCCCCACCGCCCTCCGCCGCCCGCTGAATCAACAGCTGGGCTGGCACGTGATCTGGCATTTGGTGAGGTTGACTCCTACATCCCGGGTCAAGCCACTCTGCAGCCTGCTTCCTCTGTAGCTCTGGGGAGCGGGTCCCCCAATCCCTGGGCTGAAGTGGGAAGATGGAATTCAACACGTGCTGGAGCTGGGAACACCAGCAAGGCTCAGGACCAACACCAGCGAACGTCAGAAAACACCAGCAAGCAGCTGTTTTCAGCTGTTTATCAACGAACTGGCCCGACCCTGGGGGTCTCGCCCTACCTGACAGCTGCAGGGACTGGCCACCCTCCCTCCCCTGGTTTCTCCTGCTGTCTGAGACCCTCTGTGAGGCCACAGTATCTGCCTCCTTCCTCGCTTTTCCCGTTTCTTTTGCCCCAGTGGAAACACCGTGGGCCCAGCGTGTGACAACACCCACCGGGCTGCCTGAGATCCCCTCCCCCTGCCCCTCCCCCTGCCCCTCCCCTGGGGTGTATGGATGACTCCTGTGCACCAGCCACCCCAGATCTAGGGCAGGGACTCAACGGAATTACTATCAGAAACCCACAAGCCAGAGGAGATGGAACCCCACAACCTCATTTGGAGGACATGGTGTGACGTGAAGGAAACAGACAAGCGACCAAGGCTGACTGTGCCCCAGCCCTGGGCTGGCTCGGGCCGTGAAAGTCAATCATGTCGCAGACAAGGAGCCTGGAAGGTGCCGGGTGTGTAAGGGGAAACAAGGTGATGGCCGGAGGGTTCCCTCTCTCGGAGGAGCAGGAGCCGTCAGCCTGCAGGGGCCCGAGATTTCAGAGTAAAGGAAGATGTCCCCTCACACCCCATGCGGGGGAGGCGAGTGGTCCAGCATTTGCAGGAAAGGAGCTCAAGAGAACCCAGGTCGGGCCCCGATACCGCCTTGCTCTGCGGCCCGGGGGCGTTGTGCCTCCGATGCTTCCCCGATAGGAAGCCACGTGGGGTGAGAAGTCCTAGCTTGCTGAACGCCTGCGGCGAAGGAGCAGAAGGGACCATCGCACAATCACTCAGCACTAATAGGCACCTTCCACTATGTTCTAACTGCATTATGTGCCTTTCCATTTCCTCTCCTAATCACAGTCTGCATCTGGCTGGTCTGCTTAGTCCCATTTTACAGATGGGAGATCGAGGCAGCAGAGAAGTCACGCACGCTTCCTGGGCTGTGGTTACCCCACAGTTCGGAGTCTTGGCTGGGACGCTAAAGCCCACTGCTCTGCTCGTTAGGCTGTAACGCCTTCCCTGACTGATGTGGATGGGCTCCCTTTGGCTTATTTTGGCACGAAGGTTGTCCACTGCATCTGTGGATATGTGTGTTTGCACTTATTTTTTTTTAAGCAACGCATTATCAGGATGGTTCAGGCCACTGGCTTGTTTGTCTATGAGCCGAGCTGTGGAGCCTGAGGGCACCTGCTTCAAACACAACCCTTCCTCAGTCCTGCCATCCTTCCAGGGCACTTAGACAGTGACACGGATGCCTCTGGGACCAAACGAGGCCCAGGGAAAGCGCTGGCCGGGTCACAGAGATGGAGGGGTGGTCTGGCAGGACAGCTACAGAGGTGGATGAGGAGGAAGATGTTTGTATTCACAGAAGAGCAAGGAAAAGCCTGGAGGAAGGAGTTTCTGTATGAGTGATACTGTGTGTGCAGAGGTAACAGAAGAAAATCCAGAGAGAGAAAGAGGAGAGAGGAAAGAAGGAGTTCATTGCACTGAATGAGCACAGCGTGTAAAAAAGATTTGGAAACCAATAAATGTGATAATTGAGGGGTGGATTAAGCAACTCTGACTCCAGACAATGCATCAATCCTGCAGCCCCCCGCTGGCAAATACACTTCCGCCTTGTAGGAACCACCACTTTCTCGAGGTATCGCCTTCCATCTCCAGCTCCTTCACCACTGGTTTCCTGACAGTGAGCCGTGGGGAGGATACAAAAGGTAAAGCCCAGCAGGCATAAGGAATTGGGGAGAGGGCAATCAGGGTTCCACGGACAAGGGGACAGGAGTGCCACCTGTGGGCATGTGTACGTGCAGACTGCCAGGCTGGAAGTTTGGAAACTGATGCATGTACAGTTTATACATTAAGCCGATTTTGTTCTCTGAGGGAAAATTATAATGATCTAAAGCAAGTGGTTATTGACAACTATGTTACTGAAAGAAAAAAAAAAAAAAAGAATGGCAATAAAACAGTTCAGAGAGACGAAATCAGAGGTGCCAGCACACTGCAGGGAGCTCTCAGCCCCAGGCTTCACCTCCTTCACTTCCCGTCCAGCTGCCCCATCACTTGGTCTCTTGGGGAGAAATGGTTTATGGACTGCAGTTTCATCCTGCTAATGCCCTCTGCAGCAAGACACACCCCGCCCCAGCCAAAAAAAAAAAAAATCCCTTAAAGCCATCTAGATAACTGAACAACTAGTTTGCCGACTGGAAATGTGTCCAGACAAGATGAAATCTTGGTAAACTGTACATTTCATAAGGTGTATTAAAGGAAAGCTTGAAAGAATCACATGTTGTAATTCAACAGGATGGGCTTGTTCTGCGATCTTTGTTTCGTTTCATTATTATTTTTTTAAATAAAAGCAGCTTCAGTGCTTTCTGTTCAAGAGTCAGAAGGACGATTAGGGAAGCCACACTGTGCTTTCAGATGACAGCGGTCGGAGCTCGCCAGCCCAGCAGTATTTCAACACACTACCCAGCAAGGCAAACCCCGCTCAGTTGTGACTCAAACCACAATCTGGGAACTGTGTTCAAATGCCCGAAACACTTCAGAGTCAGTAATTTAGGGGCCGACAGATGAACTACGGTGTAATGTTACACAGCCAGCTAAATCAGAAGATGTGAAACATTGTGGGAAAATAAAATAATCAATCTTTTCTGCAAAGGAAAAAAAAAAAAAAAACAAAAAACCTGTCGTCCTCCCACATCTCAAAACCCCCACACATCCTGTCATCAAATGACGGGGCTTCCAGAATGAAACTTGAGCAGCACATGAAAGGATCTCCGAGGAGGCAAAGCATCCAGAGCGAAATTTTAGAACTTTTTTCTTAAAGAAAGAAAATTGGAAAAAGAAGTCTCACACATTCCGCATCATTGAAATAAATGCAGAGAACGATTTCATGAAGACTCAAGGCACCTAACAGTTTGGATTCGCTCTCTGATTGGGGTCCAGGCCGACTCGGTGGCGGCTGGGAGGGTAGACAGTGGCCCGGAACCCTGCATCACTGGAAGGGGCTCCCTCCTGCGGTGGGATGGGGGCGCCTGGGATGTGCAGGGGAGAGAGGGGCTTACCAGTAGGCTAGGGAGGGGTGCTCCTTCAGGGCCTGCGTGGGAAGTGCTGGTAGCTTCTTCAAGTCAGTCCTCACCACTTCGTTGCTGGAAGAGAGGGGCAGACAGAGAGAATGGCAGAAACACACTCAGCCTCGGAGAAGACCACCATGCTGTGCCGTGCGATGCGACCGGGCCAAGCCGCCTGGTCCACACACCCTGCATCTGCACCCTTTAGTGAAAAGTGCTGTTTCTTCTGTACTCATGTGCTTGACAGAGACGCTGAAGGACACAGCACGCAGAGCCCAGCAGCCTTCCCTTTGCCCCCAGTGCAGAGGGCAGGGCAGAGCAGGGTCCTTCTCAAGCTCTGCACGCAGAGAGGGGCATGGATGAGGGTCCCAGGGCCGCGGGAGTGGGGGACCCTAGGAAGCTCCCACGGGCTCCACCGTGGGCTCCAAGAATGGACAGCCTGACGGTTTTCTGCTCAGCTGTTTCCCTCACTGACCCACAGGCCAGCTTTCTTTGTTTGGATTGGTGACATGTTGGAAACTCTTGTCCAAGATACGACAAAGAAATAACATTTGCTTTTGACAAGATCCAGATATGACTTGGAAAGTGTCTGGCACTAGCAGGAGGTTTTATGCCTCTAGTCCCTGGACCGGAAATTCTCAGGTTAGGGGAGACACTTTGAACTCCTCTAGTTACAACCGGGGGTCTTTAGAGGCTTGATGCCTCTCTGGACACTCAGCAGACCCGCATCCCCGCTGGGACAGGACATCTGGGTGTCAGCCCCCACTGTCTACCTCCAGAGGCAGTTATAGCATCCACTCGGGATGGGTCTGGCATGTGGAGGTCTTTCCCTGTTCTGGTCCACTGAAGTGCCTCACAGCCCTGCTGGGGGCCGAGGTCACCCCGTGGAGCCTGCCTCCTCACACAGTTCTAACCTAGGCTGTGGTGGCAGCTTCTGTGCTGTGCATACAGAACAAGGGAAATACTGACCACCTGGACCTTGGGCAGAAGCACCTAAAAAGAAATGAGACAGGAGCTTAGTAGGTAAATATGAAGAAAGGAAGGAAGGAAGGAAAGAAGAAAGGAAGGAAGGAAGGACCACCACAGTCGTGTGCCTTTCTGTGCCTCTCGCCCCCCGAGCCAGAAACACTGCCTATGGCCATGGAATCAGCAGCCCTCGCTGGGGTGCCCAGTGCCACTGGGCAAAACCATTTCCACGCTTTAAGCTCATGCACGTGGTGACAAAGAAGCACGAGGATGTGACAGCCGCTCCCAGAAAGGGCATTTTTCCGGTGGTCTAAGGAACAGTGACAGTGAAGTTTGTGAATCTTGGCTTTGAACAACCAACCGGAAAGAAATGCTCAGCTTGTAACTGTTGAAATCAATAAACCCAAGCACTCGAACTGTTAGCGCCTAAGTGGCAAGGATTTATTGATTAATCATAAGTCAAACTACTATATAAAAACCAGATAAACAACAAGGTCCTACTACATGGCACACAGAACTATATTCAATAGCTTGTAATAACCTATAATGAAAAAGAATATAGATGTATAACTGAATCACTATGCTGTGCACCAGAAACTAACACAACATTGTAAATCAAATACACTTCAACCTAAAAAAATCAATTAAGTTGAAGGTATTTATGGAACCCCTGCTCTAGGGCAGTAGTATAGGAGATTAAAAAAAAGAAAGGATAAGTGTTAATCCTCATTCAAAATGTGCTCACAATTCAGTGTGGTGAGCGAGAGGTGCAAATAAAAAGATAACTGACCACGTGGGAAGTATTGGATCACATCGATTCAAACAACAAACTAAAAAGTTTGGAGGAAAGGAAGGGCCTGGAAGGCTCTGGTGTAAAAGCTGGCTTTGGGGCAGAACCTGCATGGAGAAAAGGACAGGAATCTCATTTTTCTTCCCCGTGGATACAGCAGAGTATGGAGGCCAGGTACCGTGTGCCGAGAAGATCAGCTAGAGTGGGTGGTATGTCAGGGCCAATCGGGCAGAATACAGAGCTGGTTAGGCATAGGATTTTGAGGACCTTCCATGCCAGGCTGGTGGAGTTCAAGTTTAGCCAGGAGGCAAGGGTCAGCCACTGAAACTTCTCAAGCAGGTAGCCTCCTCGTGTTTAGGAAAATTCAATTTTCAAGCAGAGTTTGGAATTTACACTCACACACTATGGAGGCAGAGTTTAAAGAAATACTCAGTTCCCCAAACACCCAGGAGCCCACAGGGATGAATTTCAGGATCTCACCTGCCCTGTTTATTAACGCTAAGCTCCCTGACAACAGGGATTCAGTTCCCTGACTCATCAGTGCCGAGGGTGGCACCTTCAGTATCAAAAGGCACTTTTATGGGTTGAACTTTTATTGGATGCAACTGTGGGAAAGGCAATTAAGCAGAAGCTTGGGTCTGGGTTTCCTCTCACTCAACACATTTAAAGAATATTTGGGGAAGGAAGGAACTACGGGAGGAAGGGCTTGTCTTACCCACTACACACTCGTTTGTTGGCAAACAAGAGTCCCTGCTGACAATCCCAGGTCTGACTTCCTGGCTGGAGCTCGGTGGGTTTTCTGGCGCTCCCCCAGGGCAAGGTGACACAAACAAACACAGCAAGAAATCACCAAGGCATGAAGCCCATCCAAACCCATTACCTTCTGGAAGGGATCCATGGCTCTTAAACCTTCCCAGAGGACAGCTAGGTGGAACTGTTTTATTTGCCTTTCTGTTGTCTGTAAACATCTGTGAATAACTTAAGAGGCGGCCAGCCTGTCCAACGATCTGGCCAAATTCTGGCTGCAAACCACGAGGCTGCCTTAATGCTCGTTCTCTCTCCAGAGACTTGGGAAGCTAAAACCTAAAAAATGTGCTAGAAGTCCCCAGCTTCCTCTCGCAAGATCTTCTACTTGGATGTTTCCCACAGAGTTCACGGCACCTGATAAACGCCAACTTTTAAAATACCCTAAACAGTTCATTGTTCCAAATAGCTGTCATGTTCCATTTTTAGGAGGAAAAAAGGTCTCTTTGAAAGTCACTTGCTAAACTGAGACGGGGTGAGGGGAGGATATAGCTCAGTGGTAGAGCACGTGGTCCCACCACCTCCAGCGTGGGTTCAATCCCCAGCACCTCCATTAAAAAAATAAATAAACCTAACTACCTCCCCCACCCCCAAAAAACAACAACAACAAAAAAACAGAATAAAATTGAAGTCCTCTTATTTTTAATATTAACCAGATTGTATTCAAAACTTTTAGGTAGTTACTAATGTTGCCAGCAAAAAAGTGGTCTCTCAGTGCTGTGTGTGGTCTTTGATTTGAGGGGGTTTGAGATGATGGGCCTCCCTCCTCCTGCCCGCACTGCTCAAAAAAACACGTGAAGTCTGAATGACCCACTGTGGAAAACCAAGATTTCTAGCAATACGTCAAATAGGGGGTTTGCCACAAAAAAACAGCAACAGCAGATTTAACCAAGATACCACAAAGTGAAGAAAGCAAACATTAAATTTGCCAGGAGGATTGGCAAAATCCACAAGGTGCTTGTTTTCCTTTCAAAAACGAGGAAATATTGTTCCAGAAGATTTCCCCCCCGGGTCAAATGAAATATGACATAA
Source organism: Camelus ferus (assembly GCF_009834535.1). NCBI lineage: Eukaryota > Metazoa > Chordata > Mammalia > Artiodactyla > Camelidae > Camelus > Camelus ferus. The sequence continues at coordinate 22,563,656 of NC_045730.1, forward strand.
TTTGCAGGGCACACCTGGGGCAAATAGAACTGGCCTTGTGTGGAAGAATTCTTCCTGAAACCCGTGGTTTTGAAGTGCCCCGGTGGGAAAGCAATGAAGCACTGAAGCCAGAAAGTGATACCATGTAACGGAAGGATGACCACGAAACTCAGAAGCCGGAACATGACGTGAGTCTCCCGCTAACTCCGCCACGTTTCGTGGGTGGATCATGACAGTCAAGTTCTCGAAGGAGAGAACTTTTCATGAGTCAGAAAGACTATTCCAGGTCCTCAACATCCACAGTTCCAAAATCCGAAAATCTCTAAGAAGTGAAGCCTTCTAACCAACTTGGTGGCAAACCTAATGCTGGCCCTTCCTCCCTCTCTTCCGCTTGGCGTGACTACGCCAGAAGCACAAACCGACCGGACTCCAGACACTGCCATGGGGGTCACGCAACACCCCGAACCACCCCGCCAAGTCCTGCGCTCAGAAACACTGCGATCCCGAAGTTTCAGAGGTGCGGTGTGGCTCTGTGCTCGACGACACAGGACACCTGAAAACTTATGACAGACGAATAAGGCGAGCTGTAGATTTCCTCTTCTCTGTGGATCTTTAATAACCACGCAGGAAGCAATTTCTCTCCTTCCCTTTCTTTCTTTATTATTATTAATTAATTAATTAATTTATTGCGAACCAAGTTAAGTTTCAGGTTATAGCAAAGAAAATGAGAATACTCGCCTACCTCCTCTCCATCACATGCTCTCTTTCAGGGGTGTGGGGGGCTCATAGCACTGGGGGCTGGGGTCCCAGATGTCATTGTGGGACCATCTGCAGACACCACAGAGGCACATGGGGTCCCTCTGAGGCTTCTCCAGCATGGAATCTGGATGTGTTTCATGGGTAAATCTACCACACTAATCTGCTACCTGTACACAGGTGCAAACTTATAAACACTTCTGAATTATGTGCCTTTAATTCCAATGCTAATGGCTAATTTCTCTAAATAAAGATCACAATAAAGCTTTCTTTCTTGGTTAGCGACCTTGGTTTCTTAGGATGACCTGAAAAGTTTGGTGAGTCTCTAACATAGCTGTAAATTTACAAAATTCAAAACAAGTGTAAAATTTTTCATAAGCCTGCCATTTGAGACAGTAATTTTACTCAAAGAGCTCAAGAAGCAGCAACTGGTTAATTTTCGACAACATGATTTCTTTTGAGTCAGAATCTTAGTTCTGAAAAACTGACATCATATCATGGCGATGAACCTTTTTCCTATTATAAAGCTCAGCTCAAAATACGATACTGATGGTAAATAAATACCCAGCAAAAAAGACAAGCTGTCACGATATAAAATGTCCTCCTTTACTTTATAGCTAAACAATCCCCATAGGATTTGAAGACTATCATCCCGCAAAAATCCCCTATCTGAACACTTTTCTATGCTTAGGACCTGTGACTTACATTCTTGAAAAGCTCAGTCAAGTGGACTCTTGTGCCTAAAACAAAGCTCTCTGTAACAATTGATAACTTTTCCATTTGAACATCTTGTTTCAGAGTTTCAGACTCTGTTCCTTTCAAGGGGTCTTGCTGGCGTGAAAGATTCCAGCTGTTTCTCCCTCAAAGTCCTTTATAAGTCACGGGAAAATATCACACATCCCTCTTTTTTTTCTGATAAAATACTATATGAGAATTACATACATTTAAATTCTTCCCGCGAAAACTCCTCTTTGGGCTGACGTGTATTAATCTTAACAGATGTCTTTTTTTTTTTTTTTTTTTTTTTTAGGAAGTTTCCAATGGGGAAACTTGCAAGGTGGGGTATTAAAGACACTATTAGGTTATATAAGTTGTATCCCCAATGTGGACCATTCCAAACACAACTGTCTGAGTATTTTTCACTAATTATCTAGAAGTCTCAGCAAATCTGCTTCTTTCTCTATGATCACTACCAGCTGTTTTCTTTCAAGAGGCCAATTAAAACACTGTAGGAAAATATACCCTAAATGATCAAATGCTCTAACAATGATTTAAAACTGAGCTCACTTTGACTTGTAGTAGTAAAACAACGATATTAAGAGCAATGATATTAAGAGACTCAGAATTGTGATTTACAGACTGTTGCCTGAGATTAATCAACTTCCAAAGCTGTCTCTTAGCTGGGCAACAAAATAATGTCATCTTTTTAAAGATAGCCATCTATACAAATGTTTATGTTACTCAAAAAGTCTTTTATAAAAAAGCCAGCCCTTTGTCTTCTTTTCCTGTTGACCTTCTAAAATTCTTCCTTTAACCTACGACTGCCTAAAAGGCATGGTCTAGTCTGACAAAAACAAAACCAAAACCCTACAAACCTGGAATTTTCAGATACCAGTAAGCCAAGTTTCATTTACATTAATTCACAAATGCTCTTTAAAAAGGCAGAACAGATTTCAAACAAAGAACAAAAAAAAATCAAGAGGGTATTTTTTTTTCTTTTTATAGAAATTTCATTTTATCTTTCCAGACTGGTGAACATATGGTCCCATGGTTTACAGAAGATAAAATATTAAAAAGTCTTTACTTTTTTTTTTTTTTTTTTTGCTTCAAACTGCTCTTCTAGAGATCCAAAAACAGGCAGTCTGTGGAAGTTGAAAGGAATTTTTCAGGACAGATAAATACTCCAACTCCTCTTCTAAAATGGAGGTAAATATCAATTTCCCTTGTTAATGAAGGACTGTTGTTTATTTCTACTGATGGAGTAACACATTGCTCTATTTCTAAAAGTATTATGATGATGATGATGATGATGATGATGATGATGATGATGATGATGATGAAGAAGAAGAAGTAGAATTAGAAACCTGCAGGTTGATAAATCAGGGTCACAGTAACACGCTCACCAACCACAGAACTCGGATAAGCAGACGTTCTTTCATTGCGACCAGCTTTAACTTCGCACAGATGTCGTATAAGCTGAGCCCTCAGTATCCAGGCACAGCTTGGCCTCTTTTACTTTAGTGGCTGTGTTTCTTTGGAACAGAAAAGCCTGCAGACAGAGGGCAGCCTTCCATCACCTCTAAAGTACATGATGAGCTGGGCTCGACAGGTAAGCAAAATATAACTTGAAGATCTTTACCTGGGATTTCCTTCATATAAGCCTTTTTTCAGGTGCTGTTTGCTTGTTGGTCCTAAGTAAGTCTCATGCTAGGAGAACCCTGTCTCGATAATTAGCATCAGTAAATCTGGTGCCCTGTAACAAAGAGACGTCTAGGTCCCAACAGATGCCCCAGCGTAACTGAGCTTTACTGATCTGGTTTCAATAAATCTTGTTGCCAAAAAATTCTATGTAGCAGATTTTTTTTCTTTTACTAGTTCCTGTTAATGTATGGATGATTTTTTATATCAAAGGTAGTGTGATTTGGGAATGTATTTGTGCAGTTCAGCATACAGTATTTTTAATCAATTCACCAATTTGGTAAAATGTTTTAAAATGATATTTTTCCTTCTTTTTGGGGGGCATGCTTTCAGAAGGGCAGACAGAAATAAAAAAGTGAGGCAATTCTCAAAATCAGGGTCTGGAGATCAGCCACTAGGTTTTTCCCTTAAGGTCCCTTTAGGGAAAAGAGCAGAAAATCAAGTTCTCCTAAGTAATACGTTCCTTAGTACAGTGTAGCAAGAAGCCTTCCATGAAATGAAATTAAAATGTAACTATACAATTTGAATGTCCTGTTCAGTTGATTAAATGAGGTGTTCCCTGCACTGACCTTTTTGAAGAAGAGAACATTATTTTTCTCTATAGAGTAACCCAATGTTTAAAAAAAAATTTTTTTTAATAAGGAAAGTCAGTGCTTGGCACTTAAACCACTGCAGAGTTTGTGATGAATAAAGTATGTATAAATCATAGATTGATGAATGCTCAGAAGTGATTATCAAAGGAGAACTTTATGTTTTTAAAACTATATTGACCCTTCTCAACCTAATATTTGCCTACATAGCTGCCAGGATTCACAGTTCTTTGGCTGTTCAATTGTTTTTAAACAGAAATGCCAGCTCTAGTGACTTCCTGACTGTTGACGGACTTGCATTTTTTTATATATATATATATATATGTACCAGGAAATGAAATGTGATTACTACATGCCGTGCTAAGGAAAATACTACAAGGGAGAAAATATTATTTTTAGGTCAGATTATTTCCTCAACCTTTAACGACAGCTTACACATCTGTCTACCACACGCTAGGCTCTGAACACAGGTAACATCTATTTCTTCCTGCCACGGACAACACTTCCCACCCATCTATAGCTCCCCCTCCTTTTCTTTCAGCAACACAGAACCCCAGATTTCACTGTCAAGTTAAAAAAAAGACAAGGAAGTGAGCATTTCTGTTAACTGGAAAGAAAAGGGAGTTATGTAAGAACAAGCCTTCAGGGGTCTGCTGAGCAAAAAAGAGTCCAAAAGAAGAAACTGAACAGCTTGTGAGTTTCACGAGAAGGACTCGTTACAGCTCTGGGCGGTCCTTACACGGTTCTCTCTCTCTTCAGCTGTATCAGCACTTTCGACTTCTCCCTTCTGTAAAAAGACCCCTGTTCCTCTTGCACATCAAGGAACCTGCTCCCATAATTGTAGATTTTTTAAATTTTATTTTTTTTATACTTTTATTGAAGTATAGTCAGTTTACAATGTGTCAATTTCTGGTGTACAGCACAATGCTTCAGTCACACGTGAACATACATATATTCATTTTCATATTCTTTTTCACCATAAGTTTAGCCATGAATGTAGTATTCAGTATCTTGTAGACCTTCAATACTCATTCCACATAAATGTAACCTGTGTATGTTCACTGAAATGTAAACATACAGGACACTAGCATCCTGGGCAGAACAGCCTTTTAGGAGGGAGTAGACTCAGGATCCTCAGGCTATGAAACAGTTACTTGATTGCCTTTTGTGTGCAACCGTTAATTTAAATGGTTATTTGATCCTCTAGACTCCAGAAGATCTCATAATTAAGTCCTGGACCATAGGCTAGATAAAAGGTTTCCCCAGTGCTCTATGCATTCTAAGCCAATGTCTTACTTTTTATGTTGTTTGGGAAAATGTATTCTATTTACAGGGTTTGTGTATAAGCCAAAGCCATTCAGTTCAATATCACTAAGGATGTAGAGTCTGGCATTAATTATCAATAGAGCAAAAATACCTTTAATACTAACTTCTGAGAATGGGCATCTAAACTGCCTCATGTGGCCAGCTTCAGCGTTTGGGGGGACTTTCCTGGATGTAGGTGGGAAGAGGAACAATCAGAGAATTCAGGATTACTTCTCTTATTTCCAAACTCCAGGCCACTCAAGCGAGAATGGGTTTTTGCACAGAGAACAGGTGTTTTTCGGGGAATCCCACCTTCCGTGATGGCAGCTTTACGCTGGGAGATACACTGACCTTTTGGATAAGGTGTCTGACCTCTCCCTCCCCTGACAGCCATTTCTTTCCCCAGACAGCTGCCGAGACAAACAAACTCCGAGGGGCACTTTGACAAATGAGGCCAAACCAGGAACCTTTGTTTCTCTGCAGCCAACAAGCTGGCATTCCACAAGCTCACTAGGGGGCCGTGAATTACCGGAGGCCAGGCCTGCGTTTCCTCCCCTCCCCGCTGGCCATCCCGGTGGCCCCACGTTCCCATGATCTGCTGTTCCCAGATCACATTCTGTCCTGTCAGGGTACTCTCAAAAAATAACTAACATTTACAGCAGAGTTCAGAGCTGGCCAAAGAAAAGGGGGTGGAGCGAGGGAGTATCTTCAGAATAAGTAGCCCCGGCAATGAAATCCACTGGATCTGGGGCCGTTAAACCATTTTTCATGGGACTCCAGAGACCTCTGGAAGTAGGTATGAACTTGCACTTATCAAAAGCCCAAATTCCAACACCAAGTGAAGGGCATAAAACACTAACCAAGAGAAAACATAACAAAGTGTAGTTTCTAAATCCTGAAAATGTTGCACTCAACCAATTTGGTCAATGGTTATTGGCCACCCACAGTGTTCAAGGTTTCCTGCTAAGGCTATAAATAATCCCCCATCAAACAACAACAACAACAACAACAACAACAACAAAACCTCCCTCCATTTCATAGCAAGAGCTTGGGAAACCTCAATTAAAGGGGCTTGGAGGTCTCCTTAAGCAAATAATCAAACTGAGCTACATTTTACAGATTAAAGAAAAAATTGGGGGGGGTAGGTAATTAGGTTATTTATTTATTTATTTAATAGAGGTACTGGGGATTGAACCTAGGACCTCGTGCATGCTAAGCACGTGCTCTACCACTGAGCTATACCCTCCCCCACTGAAGGGACTACATTTTAGAATCAGGGGTCAGCCCACTGCAACCCACTGGCCCGATCCAGCCTGCTGCTTGGTTTTATGTGGCCTGTGAGCTAAGAATGGTTGGGGAAAAGAAAAAAAGTTAAGAAAAAAACCTCTTAAATGGTAGGGGGAAAAATAAAATCAAAAGAGGAATATTTTGTGGCACTTGAAAATGCATATGAAATTCAAATTTCCGAGTCTATAAATAAAGTTTTATTGGAACACTGACACATGCATTCACTTACTGTCTATAGCTGCACTGACACACACACTCTCTTACTTACTGCTTCCGTACTTAGAAAACCAGCGTTACTGGGTAGCCGGCAGAACCCAAGTATTTACTGTCTGGCCCTTTACAGAAAACGTCCGCTGACCCTTGTTGTAGATTGCCAGAGAAGATTTTGCTTTGCTGAGATACCTGAATGAGAACAGAGACCTCCGGCTATGTTAGAAAGCCTTAGAAATGCCCAGGGAGCAAAGAAGTGGCAGCTGAGTCCTGAAAAACCAGTCAGCACGAACTTGAGAAAGCCGGACAAGCAGAGGTGGGTGGCAGGTGCAGCGGCTTAGGCTGCGTTTATAGGTCAGATCCCCCAAAGCACGAGAAAACACCCCAGTTCCTTCACGGAGCAAAGTGATGATCTGTGTTTCTTTCTCATACCAGTTTTGCTCATTTCCTATTGATGGGCCAGAATCCTACATCTTGAAGCTGTTTTCTTGTACACGTGGTTTCGTCCTTCATGCCTCTAGACCTTGATGGGACCAGCAAGGCCATCTAGACCAGAATGGGCTATTCTGGACGTCCCTCAGGGGAGCTCAACACAACAGCAGCCCAGGAATGACGTCCGCCTGGAGCAGACAGTCCTGTTGGTGGATGGTTATAGCGCCCTACTCTGCTGGAGGTCCTAGTAATGATCTGGAGAGACAGGTCGTGCTTAATGAAATGAATGATCAGACTGAACTTTGTGGGTCTACAGGGCTAATAATTAAAGCAGTGCATGGATTTCCTGGTGTTGTCTTGTTTTTCTTCTCTCCCTAACGTAACATGCAGAAAAGAAAGGAGAGCAGAAGAGGAATATTGATGCTGTAACATTTTCATGAAAGATACCTCCCTGTGGGCTAGGATTTTGTCCCTTAAGGGTTGGGGACTAAATCAGCGGGGAAAAAAAAAGATGTTCACGTCCACAGGATTATCTGCAGTCATGTTCACACCATAGCGGTGATTCAAGGCTCCATAAAGACACCAGGCAGCCTGACGCACCTCAATCCAGTGACCACGTGTGACAGTGATCCCAGCCTTGTAGTAAAGCCTAGGCTTTTCATTTGGTACAGACTGTCCTCCTGTTATGGCTATGCTTTGATAAGTTGGGAACTGAATTTCATCATTAATACATAATATTAATAAATAGCCCTCCTAGCAAGAATAGATGGAATAGTTTCTTTTAATAGAGATGCAACAGAATACATTTTTAAGCCAAAAAAATTTTGTAAACTCACCTAGAAAAATCTCCCTTTGCCTCCTGTAGAAGAAGAAAATTGCACATCAGTGACACATTCTGATCCAGTGTAACAGACTTTAAAATACACTGTACCGTCACGACAACTTCACCAAAGCAGTCCAACTTACTGCTGTTTCGTCCTATCTGCTACAGGAATATAATTAGGGAAGGATGCGTGTATTCACCGCTTGAAAATGAGACACTCTAACTTTAGAAAGTTATATCCAAAGAAAGTAGTTCATAATGACAAAATGGAAGTTTCCACTTCCAAGCCCTGGTCTAACTTTTTCCAGTTTAAAGATTCTGAACCTGAACGAGTGTCTGGGCAGTGATGTCTGTGTGCCTACGTCTTGTGTTTCTTGTTTTTCGGTCTTATATTGTGGGCTATTTCTCGATTAGACTGAAGACTTTTAGAGGCAGGGGGCATGGAATCTGTAATAAATCCAGCATAATGCCTGGAACATAGTAGTTGCTCAATAAATCTTTGTTGAAGGAATAAATTAATGACATCGTTTCAGTTCATCTTGCCAGTGTTTCTAACCTTGCCTCTGTTGCTAATATTCTGTAAGCTAAAGGTCTTTTTCCTCTTTCTGTGTAAGCTAAAGGGCTTTTCCTTGTCCTTCCAGGGGGCGTGGAATGATTCTCCTGGTAATTAATTCTTGCTTTCTGCTTGGCTTTCTCCAGTGACCTGAAGAAAGGGGGTCACTGATCTCAGTTTCCCCCAATCTCAGGTTATACATAACTTTTTCCTTTGCAGAGAGATGCTGTCTTAAATTTTCAGAATACCAGAAGACCCAATTTACTGCCGTGGTGTCAGTTTTCCCAATAGCTTTTTCCTGCCTCTGGCTAATAATAATTCAGGAGACCCAGGGTGAGTAGATATAGCAACTGTCATATGTAAGTCTCATTCCTCTTCCGTGTACGGCCCTGGGACACACGGAGGAAGGGGGGCATGACTCACCTGTAAAATATAGGAGGCTAATTCAAACACCACTTCACTGTCAACATCAATCAGCTCCTGAAAGAAAAACCAACATGGAAGATAAGTTTGGCACTTTAATGACAATTTTTCTATGCTCTCTCCCTAAAAAGATGGTGGATCTTTCTTTTCTGAGATGTTCCCCAGAATCTCAAACACCCAGAGAATACCTTCTCTGAATTACTTGGACCCAGATGCTGCCGATACCCTTCTTACAGCTCTTAGCCAGAAGGGACCCAGTGGTCCTGGGTCTGCACAATTGCTTTTGGGCCTTCATCGTTAAGTCTTCATGAGAAATTAAGGAATGGACCGGTCACCAGCTTTTTACAAATCTGTCAATCGATGGAGTAAGGTTATTTGATAACCAAATGCATTTTTCTTTGTAAACTCTACTTCAGAACCAGGAGCAAGGCTTTATTGAAGAAAACGTTATAATGGTGTTGTGACTCTTTAAATTACAATTAAATAAAATTTAAAAATGCAATTCCCCAGTTGCACTTGCCACATTTCTTTCATGCACTCAATACTTCAAGTATCCACGCTGGCCACCACAGTGTCAGAGCAGACCCAGAGCACTTCAGTCGCTGCAGAAACTTCTACTGGTCAGCACTGTCAGAGAATCCAAGTTTAAAATGCTTCTGTCCTTTAGTTCTGCCCCCAAATATTTAATCATGATCTAAGAACATGGTCTTAAAAGGATATACATGCCTCTCTTTGGTTTTTGAAAAAAAATCCTATATATATTTTTTTATATATATATATTTCAAAATGCATATAGTCCATATCTCTTCTTGTTTAATAGCTTGATTGATGTATAATAGATACAGAAAGAAACTGCATGTTTACTACATAAAACTTGACAAGTTTGGACATGTGCAAACGCCTCTGATGTCATCACTGTTTTCAAGGTAATAAACACCCACCACCTCCACAGATTTCCTTGGGTCTCTGTGTGTGTGTGTGTGTGTGTGTGTGTGTGTTTTGCAGAGAGGTAAGAACACTTAGCATGAGATCTATGCTTCTAACAAAACTTTAAGTGCACAATACTGGTTTTTTTTTTTATACACAGTTCAGATCTTAAAGACAAAGGGAAACCTGGAGTCCACCAGCATGAAAGAAAAATAACCAAATTAAATGACGTCATACTTCTGTCGTCAAGTTCAAGTAGAAATGTCCACTTTTCTTTTCTTTCCGTAACATCCACTAGATCCTACAGTGAGTGACTGGAGCACAGAAAAGTAGAGCCAGGACCGACTGAGACTGCCGCTAGACCAGCCCCTTGCTTTTACTGAGAACAGAAGTCAAAAACCATCAAGGGACCTCCCCCCGCCTAGAGTCACAAGGCTTTAGTGGCGTTTTGGTTGGAAACCACCGTGGCTTCTTGTCCAGCATCTGACCTTCTGCAGGGGGTGCTTTCCCCCAAATCAATTAGGGCTCAGCTATGTTGGTTTTAAGTCTGTCTCAGCTCTAACTTTCTGTGCCCCAGTCACTCTCTGTAGGATCTAGTGATGTTAGGGAGAGAAAAGAAAGGTGGACATTTCTACTTGAGCCAATGTAGTCTCGGAGCCACATCTAGCATCAAAGTTGGCTAAAGCAAGAGTTACTTGTCTCTGAAATATAAACCGAACTCAGATTCATGGACTTTCTAATTATTTTTGTGTGGTCCAGAACTGGACCCTGTAATTCAAAACAATGCATTTAAGCGAGCCTGTTCTCTTCCGAGAGATAGCTATCTTCCAGGCTCTTTCCGGCTAAGGAATTTCAAAGGTGGGTAATAAAGTTTGCTACTGAACCACCTTGGAAGCCTAGGCTAAGAGAACCACTGTGAGACATGGAAGAATCGGGGACAGTAACTCCTTACACCGAATCAGCTGAAGGAGCCGGCTGGCCGCTGTAGCTGATGTGGACTGTCAGTGCTGGGATGTGGAGGAGTGCTTGGAACTGCAGTCCTGGGACCACCGGCTCCCATCAGGATGAAAATCATTTAACAGGGAACACGATTTAACGGAAACACCGTCCAGGGTTTCCACAGTGGATCATGTCTACTCGCACTAGACGCGTTTCCATTCCCACCAGTCGATTTCCTAAAGTCGCTCGTGTGTACTTGGCAGGGGATCGGTATGCGCGCTGTCTGTCAAACATTTACACCCACGTCACAGGTGGCGGTCAACCGTGGGCTAATAGTTAACATCCGAGAGGCCACCTAACTTGCAACTCAAAACCAACCAGCAGGAACAACCCTTTTCAGCGTCAACATCGCTTTTAGTTCATTGTTCGACTCATCTGCTAAATGGAAACGTCTCTCCCTTTGAGGGGAGGGGGTGCAGGGGCGGGGGAGGCGGACGGTGGTCTTTTTCTATTTGATTTGATTTTACGCAGCCCATGCTGCGGCTCCAGGAGGAATGCTGGACGCTAATCGGGTGGCAAATATTAACTGGGTACCGTTATTCAGAGCAAAGCTACCAAAGATGCACATTTAAACATGGAACCTGATTTATCCGAGTTCTCTCTCACCACAGGGTCGGTGGGAGCTAGCACCTCTAACCAGGTGAGTTTTCACCTTCTCTGACCATGGCCATCTCGCAGTGAAGGTATTAGAAACACAGAGAGTCAGAACGTGGCTAGTAAGAGGGAAAAGGGTTGAAGAACGAGGTGGCCCAGACATCCCCCACTCTTGCAAAATCTCATGGAAAAGGGAGCTGCATTACTACTTTTCACAATTTCTACTGAATATTTCTTGAGTTCAAGAATCACTGTGTTGCAGGGAGGGTACAGCTCAGTGGTAGAACATGTGCTTAGCATGCACGAGGTCCTGGGTTCAACCCCTAGTACTTCCATCAAAAAGATTTTTTTTTTAATTAAAAGAAAAGATTTTAAAAAAAAAAGAATCATTGCATTGTCTTTCCTCAGAGGAGTCCACACAGAGATCTAAATGATGTTTATAAGAACCAGTCTAGGAATGTGCGGGTGGTGGGGGGAGAGGGAGAGATGTGTTCCTGGTTATGAAGCGAGTCCTTTCCTACCCTGCAGTCTCTTCCCGATTCCGTAATGGCTCCTGTTAATACCTTCCCCCATTTATACCTGGCCCACCCAGGTGATTTTTATCTTTAATGCTCTCCTGCGATGGAACAGAGCTCTAGACATCCTGCCCACGCCACACATCTCCTGCTGTACCTCAAAACCAGAAAGCTGGGCTCCCCGTGCAGAGGAGGGGCAGGTGTTTCCAGGGACATGCCCGCCATACACACTAGAAAGATGCCTGTGCCTCTTTTCATCAGGCTTTTCTTGAACCCAGATTTGGCTTCTTTCAAGCGAACTGCTCAAGCAGAATAAATAAACTGAACAAGACCACCAAGAGTGCGCGCAAGTCCCACACTCTCCTGGGGCGCTGGGTTCCCTTCGGCTGAGGGTGAGGTGGAGCAGAAGACCTTTCAGGGAGGATGTCCGTGTATCTCCCCTCCGGCACCCCCACAGGCTGGACGTGGGACACCCCCCCACACCCCCAGTGCTCTCAGAGCCGTGTGAGAAGAGGTATCCGCAGGGCTGTTGCTGCGCTGGTCTTCCCTGGGGCTCTCTGGTGGTCTGGTGGGCACGGAATTGTTTAATTTGAGACTCGTCAGTAAGAGGCGGATGACGATGGACGGAGAGTGATGTCACGTAGTTGATGCGTACTTCGGACCCTGATTTACTTACCACTGGAGAACGTGTGCCACTTTCTCTGATCCTTTGAACCAGGGTCTGGAGGGACAAACGCGAGTCTGCAGGTGTGTGCGGGTGTGCTCAGACAGGGCTGGGGAGGATGGCCCCCCTGCCTCTGACTCAGCGTTGTCTCAGCCCAGGTGATTAAGTAGCGGACGGAAGAGGCCCGAGGTCATAGATCAGCAGCATCATGGTTAACAAGGTTCTCAGAAAGATCTCCGTTCTGAGGGTCCCCAAGGGTTCCAAAGAAATAGCCCCCCGGGAACCCCAAGCAGTAGGTGTTAGGGACGGTCTCTAAAAGTCCCAGAGCTGGGGGGACTCTTCGTGACCCCTCACTTGGAGGGACTTGGTGGTGGTCTTCAGACGCAACTGAGAATCTTAATGAAGAGCATTCCTCCATGGTCAGGAATGAGGGAAATTCCAACTTTCACGGAAGATTAATGAGAGAATTATAACAGAAAAGAAGATTAACAACCACAGGGCAGGTTGAGAAGACTCCAGTGAGAACGACCTTCCCAAAGTCCCTTCAGAACAACTTGTGGGGCCGCCCAGTTGTTTTCCTAATAAATCCTCACTGACCGTAAGCATCTTTCTTCTCACTCACAAAATGACTAAAGGTGAGAGTTTCTCGTCATCCTCTTCAAGGCCATGTCTACTCTCACCTGAAAGTTCCAGGTTGTAGTTCCAGCCCTCCAACAGCTCCAGGATGCTGAGTAAGTAAATCACTGGAGCTCTATGAGTTTCATTTTCCTCATCAGTACGATGGGGGTAACAATTTCCTTTCCAATTATTTTACTGAGTCCAATGAGGCATAAATGTAGACGTGATTTGGAAGGTCTTTAGACACACGAAAAATATCAGGTCTGTATTGTTAATTTTTGCTCACTGGTATAGAGCATCTGAACTATGCAATTTTGTCTCTGTTCTTCGGCATTTTTTTTTAGCATTTATAGGACTCTTTAGTAAGACATATGTTATTTTACAGGTGGGCAGCCTCATGTGTGTGTGTGTGTGTGTGTCTACATGTGTGTGCACGGTCACCGTGTATATCATCCAAATAGATCCTGGCGCCCACGTTCAGCCTCCCTGCGCCCGTGCGACCTCCCCGCCTCATTGCACAACTCATAATGGCTACGCGAAGGTGGCCCCAGGCAATCGGGGGCTGGGGTGCAGGATGGGACCCATGTGATCTTGCACAATTCCTCTTTCTTAGCCCTTTGTCAGTTTTTCATCAGTCAAGTCACTTCATGTTTGTCTGGGACACTCCCTCACTCTGTGGCTTGGGGATTTCTCCTGCCATCCACTGCACACAGCCCTCATCCGGATCCTGAGAAATCTCTGGGACAGAGGTCACGAGGACACTCGTGATGATGAGTCCAAGTGAGCTTTTTTCTAGAGAGACAAAGACGAAGGCCCCTCTCTGTCCTCCGCCCTGTCCTCCCTCTGACATGGGGCCGCACACACAGCCGGCAACAATCTCAGAGACAAGGACCAGGATTCTGTACGTCTGAGGCGAATGTTTATGTGGATTCCTTTGTCCTTTGGGACCTGATTCTGGGCTTTGTTTCTCTTGTCTTCAGACAAGATGATATCATCAGCTCATTAGCAAACCTCTTTGAAGATCTTGGGTAAAGACTGCTTATTTCAATTTCTGCGGGAGTGATGGTCTTTAGACCTAAACAGCAAATGTGGCCCAGGGATGACCGTTTGAACTTCAGTAATACATGAGGCTCTCAGTTCAACGGGGACATCTCAGAACAGAGGGCTGGGTAAGAACCCCCAGCACACAGAAGGGAGGAATTTTAAGCTTTTTTCCCCCCCTGACATGATCTGCTCTTAGTGGGTACACACAGGTTCCCAACTTGGTCATTTCCCAGGAAATATGTGAATCCTCATGCTCTGGGATTGGAAAATCGTCAGTTAAAAACAACTCACTGAGCGTTGACAATGCACCTTAGTTCAGTGCTAGAACAATGGGAGGTGATCATCAAAATTCACCCAGAAAGATGCTTGTGTCAATTTCTCCCCCAACCCAAGGAGGGACCCATTTCCGTCCATCTTCAGATGGTGACCACGGGTCCTGTTTCTTTGGTTATCACTGTTGGACAAGTGCTGAGATCAAACATTGGAATGTGATGGATATATTTAAAGAGTGGACTCTCAGCCCCTTCAGATCCACATGCGATTCATAACAGCGTGGCTGGTTATCACGACTGGCCCCTCACCCGACCCAGCCTAAATCATGGAAGTATCACATTACTCCCATGAGGAACTGAAGAGCAACGCAAGGTCCTTCAAGATGGGGGCCTATTTTCTTGTCTCTCTGAAGGAATGAAGCACATTGCAAGCTGGATCTCAGAGTTGTAACTCCAAGATCTATAATCTAAGGGCATCCTTCTTCTTAAAAATTAAAGAACACGACCACTTTATGACCTAGCACTTGCTGTTTGCAAAGTTTTCGAAAATTATTGCGGCGACTAATTTTTGACAGCAATCTTGCCTTGTCAGTGGAGAACTCCAAGCAGGCAGGATCCAACCCAAGCCTGACAGTTGAGTAAAGTGCTGAGATTAAAGTCCATGTCCACCCCATCATGCCCTCTAGTGCGACAAGTCCACTGCCCCCCTCGGGGCTGACAGATGGGCCGCTCCAGCTGACACAGGAAGTCACATACAAAGAGAGAGACGACCAGACGGAAAGCCTGGCAGGAGAGCTGTGCTTTCCCGTGTTACTTTCCAGGAAACACACATCATCCCAGGCCGACTGCCCAAGGGAGTTTTCCTCGGAAGTAGACACACATTTCTAAAGGAGTTTCAGCCATCCCTTGGGCATCAATTTCCTTTCCATCACCCGCCTGTCCCCTTAGTGAGTGAAAACACAACAGAAATGCTGTTGGAGGAATTGGCCACCTGGGGTGTCGGGACCCCGTTCTGTGCTTCCTCCTGCTCCACTTACAGGAGACAATTAGACCCCTGCTCGCTCCTGGCCAGATTCTACTGCAACTTGGACAGACTGTGACTGTATTTTCCTGCTCTTCTGGTAGTAAACAGGGAAGCTCAAGCAAGGAGAAGTTATGCTTTTGTCTCCTGGTGAGGGCACCGTGGAAGGTGGGAGGTGGCAGGGGTGGTTTGGGGAAAATGACAGAACAAACAAAACAGAACATCTTTCTTCACTTTTGTGCTGATTGTTCACAGCAATCAGAGGTAGCTCTCTGGAGAAGATGCACAGAAAGCCGCGATGAGGTGGACCGAGAGCTCAGGGATGCAAAGGAGGTCTACGTCCCAGTGCAGGCCACCTGCAGCCCCGACTCCCCCAACCCTGGACGTGGGAGAACACATCCCAGGCAGGAAGTAAGAAGAGTCTCCTCTGGAGACAGTGAAGAGCCACGAGAAAAGACACCGAACACTGATCCTTGGGGTTCCCACTGGGACACTCCACAGGGACAGCCACCAGGGGACCAGCCCCATCTGGGCCCTGGGAGCTTTTAAGTGTCTCACTCTTAAATACGGATGGAGAGACTCCTGCATGAAAGACAGAGACCAAAATAAATACAAAAAAAAAAAAACCAAAAAACCAAAAAAAAAAAAAACCAAAATGAAAGAAACAGAACATGCACAAGAATTAGCATTACTGGAGTGATAAGAGGATATTAGGTTCGAAGAAAATAATAGGATGATATATATATACAGAAAGAAAAATCAGATAATATGAAGGAAGTCTTGGAAATTAAAAACATGGTAGCAGGGGGGAGGGTATAGCTCAAGTGGTGAGTGCGTGCTTAGTGTGTACGAGGTCCCGGGTTCAATCCCCAGTACTGCCTCCAAAAATAAACCAACCTAATTATCTCCCTGCCAAAAATAAAATAATTAAATAATACAATAAAAAAAAACCCACATTGCTGTCCTTTAAAAAAAAAGTGATAGCCAAGGTTAAAAGTCTATAGCAGAAATTAAGAATAATATTGAAGAAATCTTCTAGAAAGTAGAATAAAATGACAAAGATGGAAAACAGGAGAAACCAGGTATCAAAGCAGGAGGCCGTGCTGATTAACAGGTCTGGAAGGAGAGTGCAGGGAAACAGAGAGAGACGGTCAAAGAAATAAGACAAACAATTTCCCAGATCTGAAGATGAATACAAACCCGCAGACTAAAAGTGCCGATCAAATACACAGCCTCGTGGCTTTACAGAGACTCACTTCAGGGCACACCATCCTGAAATTTCAGATGAAGAGGAATAAAGAGGAAACCCTACAAGATCCCGCTGGTGGTGGTGGAGGTAGGGGAGTCCACACACAGCGTAGGGACAGGCAGACATCTCTGGAACAACTCTCAAAGACTCTGAGGCAACACTTTTGCTAATCCTGGAGAAGTCATTCTCTGTTTCCAGATCCAGAGAAACTCTTAATCAGATATGAAGGTAGAATAAAGACTTTTTCAGATATGCAAGGACCCATTTTTACTTCTCACATATGCTTTCTCTGGATTACTGCAGGATGTTCTCCAGGGAAACAATGGCGTAAAATGAAACACAGGAAGATGTGGGATCTGGGATGCAGAGCACCCACTCCAGAACTGGGGTGAGGGAAAGACAGGACAGGAAAGGGACATCCTGGGCTGAGCACTGCGAATGAGGCCAGGTTCAGACTGGAGCAAGAGGACAGAGGGCTCCAAAAGGGAGGTCCCAGGAAAAACCACAAAGGCAGCAACAACAAAAACCAAACCAAAGAGAAGAACAGGATGAACTAGCCGATGCATATGGAAATTAGCAGTGTAGGTATTTGGGAATCTGTAGGTGCTTTTGCAAAAAGAGGAAAAAAAAAAAAAAGATGGGCACTTACAAACTAAAACAAGTAACAGCAAGGCAACCCTCACCTTTAGGTAAAAGAACTGGTTGTTTAAAAAAGGAGTCACAACCATTGGCTGCTACTTGGATTAGTCATAATAATGTAACGTGGACAGCCGTGGCTTCTACCCAGAACTGTGCTCTCACCATATTGGGAAAATGTGTGTGGGTGTACAGGAGACCTCTGTCCTCACTTACCTTAACAGGAACTCAACAAATGGACAAATTAAGGAATAACACCCTGTGCCGATTACTCAGAAATAGGGGCAAATACCAGAAGAAACAGCTAAAATTGTTGGAAGCGGTGGGACTCGGGGTGGGTGGGTGGGGGTGGGCTTTTTTTCATACAAAGCCTCTTAGAACCATCTGACTTTTAAACTACATCAGACATTACTTTGATAACAGTAAATGTTAATGTGTTAAAAAGTGAGTGAAATAAGGACTTGGAGAAATTGGAATAAACAGCTTACTGGACCTGAACAACTTAGATTCTGGAACACTGTAGGAATCATTCCCCAAGACTCAGGCAGGGCACTGGGTCAGTCGAAGCTGCCGGGGTCAGCATCATCTCCAGGCTGTGTTGGGCACCGATCTCGGGCCCCTCAAGGCCTCCAAAGTGCCAGAGGGTAGTGTGGGCGGCACAGAGCAAATCACAGCCAAGATGAACCCAGATCTGATTCCAAGCAAGCAGTTCGACCTCAACAGGAGCTAATGATGTGCCTGGCGTGGAGCTAACGATGTTCACGTTTATCTCCCTTAATTTAATCTTCCCAAGAAGGTGGTGGGTTGGGTCCATGTTCAACCCAAGAGGAAAATCAAGCTTGGAGACATCACAGAGGTGCCCACATTTAATGCAGTTACTACAAGGCAGAGGTAGGAAGGGAACCCAGGTCTGTGAGACCCCAGATCTAAACCCCTAACCACAATCACTCGGCCACGGGGCCTCCCGCCATCTTTGCAGATTTCCAACTGCACAAAGCCTGTTCCACCATTTCTGGTTCTTTCTTTTGACTAAGTCATTTAACCTCTCCAACATCACTTTCCTCCCTCAGTAGAGCTGACGATTCCATCTCCCTCATGGGCCTCAAATAACACATGTGGGATTTTTAAAATAGACTCTTAAGTGTCAATTTCTGCAAGTGGAAATCTTGTTTTTGTTGACGGGAGGGTGACAGGTGGCCTTGTGACGCAATTCTGCCTCCTGTGTAAAGTTCAGAAAAGCCTTCTCTGGCTCGCTCCCACGGCTCACCAGCTCCCGGACAGACGCTGAGAAGAGACAGCTGGGGCTCCAGGAGGGCACACACCACCCAGGGCAGCAGGCAGGCCGATGCCGTGGCACCCGGGCCCTAAATGTGGCCGGCTCCGAAGGCATCACCACTTCCACTTGGGGAACCTGTAATACGCAGTTCCGGGCATTTCTTTTTTTGTTCCCCATTTATCTTGGAGCCCCCTGTGAGCACGATGTTCAAAAGCCGTGAAGTCCTCACCTCCAGCTGAGCATCTGTGACAGAACAAGTCCAAGAGAAGCCGAGTCCGCTCCCTTAACCCCGGTGTCTGTATGACCACAATCTGGGGCAACTTTCTACCTGCTCTGGGTTGAGGCTGATTTCACCCGGTCAGCGACGTTCCAGGCATTTACTGCCCAAGTCTGCCCCCTGGTGGACGGTCCTCACTTTTTATTCCTGAATTCTTTCAAAGTGCTTTTGCACCGATTAACCAAAACCATCAGATGCCTGCAACCTATGAGGTAAGTAAGGTTGGTATTTTTGTTTCCTCTGTATAACGACAAAACGAGGGTTTAGCGAGAGGAGGAAATTGGCAAGTTCCTGGAACCACATTTAGTGTCTTTGTTCCTCCATTCAGCAAAACCCCCACATACTGAGTGCTCTGGGTTTGAGCCCAGTTTCAGTCTTGGTTCAGCAACTGTCACCAAGTGAGGTTCTTCTACAGACTCGAATCTGATCACTACCACGATCACCATTATTCTGAACATCCGTACTGGGTGGGACTACGTGTGCCATGCATGTGGTAAGGAGCCTCCATGAGGAAAAGCGACGGCCGACAGACCGTTTCAGCTCTCAAGTTTCAACGTGTGGCAGGTTGCCACAATCCCTCCAAACTGGGTTTAGCTAAATATGGAGACAGGCAGAGGGATCTCCTCGGACTCCTTGGGATACAGCCACTAACCATCTTAGGACAGGTGTACTTGGCTTTGAAGCTCTCCTTAGAGTGGAGAATCTGCCTTCCAGGGTGCAGTGCAGCCCAGTGGTTGAGATCTCTGATCTGGAGTCAGGCTGCCAGCTTCAGCCCTGACTCTGCCATTTGGGGCAGCCCTGACTTTGCCATACACAACCTTGGGGGAATCTCATAACTGCCTTGTGCCTCACAGGGAAAACTGGGATAAAGGATGGTGTTCCTCTCAGAGATGCTGGGAATATCAGCTGCACAGGGTGCAGAGAGCACTCAGCACCAGGCCTGCCATGATGCCAGTGAGCATCAGCTGTCCTTCTCCCTGGCCGTTAATGAGCTGACCTAAGGCTGAGCTCGTGCGATGGCAGGGGGTGTGCTGGGGGGCGCAAAGTGGGTTTTACTTTAAATACGTCCTCTTAGTTGTGCTGGGGGAGTCTTCTGCAAACCCCTCTCCCAAAGGACAGGGTGCATGCTGGGGACTGCCTGTGGTCATTTTGTAATAGAAAAGAACAAATCTGACTCCGTATTAGATCTGTTTCTGTGGCTTTAACCCTCTGCCCTGTTTTCTAGGCTTAGTCTTGCTGGCTCTGCACCTTTTGCAAAAGAATGTTGCCTTTAGCCTGAAAGAGACAGGAGAGCCTGTTCTCAAGGCTCTGACCTTTAAGGATATTAACACTTTTGCACTCCTATAAAGATAACAAGTTGCAGAATGGAAAATAACATTTGTTTTGTTGGAGATTTACAGGGACACCATGATCTTACCCACATGGACAGCTACAGGAACAAAGAATTCCTACACCAAGAAGTTTGCAACAACCAACCACATCCCCTCCCCCTTTTTAGTATAAAAGAAGCCTGAATTCTAATTTGAGCAGGATGGTTCTCCAGGACGTTAGTCTGCCATCCTCTCGGTCTGCTGGCTTTCGGAATTAAGTCGCTATTCCTTGCCCCAACACTTTGTCTCCTGATTTATTGGTGTGTTGTGTGGCGAGCAGAATGAGTTTCGACTTGGTAACAATTTTGGGTGATCCAGTGAAAGGAAACATCACAAGCACATGGGGGAATTGGATACAATGCAAGTGTCTCATTCAATTAAGAACTGTGCCTTGAATAGACGTCTCCCTGAAAAAGATGCACAAATGGCCACAGAGCGTCGCTGATCACCAGGGAAATGCAAAATCACGAGCCACCACCTAATACCATTAGGGTGGCGATTATTTAAAAAAAAAAACAAAAACAAAATAACAAGTGTTGGCGAGGATGTGTGGAATTTGGAATCTTTATGTGCTGTTGGTGGGAATATAACATAGTGTAATCGTTATGGAAAGCAGTGTGGCAGTTCCTCACAAAATGAAAAACAGAATTACCATAGGATCCAGCAACGTCACCTCCAGGTATTCACCCCGAACAACCGAAAGCAGGGGCTTCAATAGATCTTTATAAATCCATCTTCACAGCAGCATTATTTGAATAGCCAAAAGGTGGGAGCAACCCAAGTGTCCACTGATGGATGGACGAATAAACAAAATGTGGTAACTACATACAATGGCATAGTAACCATATAAAGGCAAGGAATTCTGACACATGCTACCATACGGATAAACCTTGAGGACATGCTAAGGGAAATAAGTCAGACACAAACGGACAAATACTGCATGAGTCCATTTACAGGAGGCGCCCAGAGGAGTCAAATACCGGGAGACGGAAAGTAGAATGGAGGTTGCCAGGGGCTGAGGGGTTGGGGAGAAGGGGGATTATTTAAGGGGTACAGAGTTTCAGTTCTGTAAGACAGAGTTCTGTGGATGGAGGGTGATAACAGTTGCACAACAAGGTAAACATACTTAGTACCACTGAACTGTATACCCACCAATGGTTACCATGGTAAACTTAACCAGTTAAAAAAATTGTCCCATCCTGAATGCCAATAGCATCCCTTTGAGAGATGCTGCTAGAAAATCCCCAAATGGTCAAATATACATGCATTTGTTTATAAGAGGTTTGTTTATAATTGTGAGACTTAGTGCATTTGTCATACTGGTCTGGGTTTCCCTTTTTTTGTCACAGTTGCCAAGTTAAAGAGACCCCTGCAATCAAGTTAAGGAACACCTCCAAGGAGCCAAAACCCAGAGACGGGACTGGAAAAGAGTCACGTTATTAGCCCTTGATAGCGTCAGCCTCGTGGAGTTCTCATTCATTTATAGTAATTAGTTTGTACGTTTCTTCTACTAATCAATGAAATCGCACTGGGGCAACATGTTGGGATTCCTAGCTTCCAAGGATACTTTCAGGTTTCAGTGGAAAACTCTGAACAGGAAGAAGCTCTTACCTTGTAGATACAGGACTTGGCATTCAGAAAGAAGAGCTCGATGGTGGCATTGTCCTTCAGGTATGAAATGCTTTCGATATAGAACCTAAAAGAGAAAAACTGCCCATGAACCACAGCCGCATACACTGATCAGGCAGAAATATCAAGCGTTCTCTGAGTTACATGACTCGAGGACGAGAACTCCCAGTCCAACAGGAACAAGAGAGAAAAAGCACCACCTATGGTTTCCATAGTTTGTTTCAGAGAGGAAACAGTGGTTTTCAAGTCCATGTACAGGGGGTTAGGGCCATCCTGGCAGACAGCCCCTCAGTCTAGCAAAGAGCAGGACCTGCCATCAATTTCTAAGGGTAAACTTAAACTTGACCATCTACTTGCTTTTTCCTTCCCTGCTTTCCAATTTTTTCTAATGTCATCTGTTTTCATTACATCACTTTTTGTCCTAATCACTGTTGATCTGGAGTTTTAAAAGATCATTTCTTCTGCTGAACGGAATAAGGGGCCCTTTTTCTCTTTGAAAGGGTTGTGACAAATCTTCCTGAGGACGGCAAGGAGGGCTTTGATTTCCGCAGACCCGGGGGGCTGTGGCAAGTGTTCTTAATGCAGTGATATTAACGCATATGGAGCCAAATGAGAATTGGATTTTTATCCAGATGGAGCTTATGGATTTTCTTCATGATGACACAGGCTGAGACGATTCACATTAAATGTGCCTTTACATCGACTCTGGAGTTTATGAAATTCCTTAATGAGCTAGGTCCTTGCACTTGTCTAGGATCAGCTTGTGCTAAGGGAGTTGTGATGAGAGGGGAGAAGGAAATGACTGGCATGCAGAGCCTTGGTGGGGGGTCTTGAGTGGGTGTGACAACTCCTGGGGGGCACTGGACACCTGCCTCATGGAAACTAGGGGCACCTAGAAGGGGCAGAAGGCGAAATGAGAAGAAATCAGCGCTATGGTCTTCCAGAACGTGTCTCAGTGTGATGGAAAGGATCTGGGGAGGAAGCCAAGAGACCAGTGATCTGGTCCCAGCTCTGGATGATTCAGAGCAAGTCACATAATCTCTCAGGGCTTCTGCTTTCCAGGCTGTAAAAGAGGAGGACTCGGGCAGTGGTTCTCTAGCTAAGAAGTTGACTGCTTTCCAATACTGGAAATGAAGCAGGTTGAAACAACCATAACAACAGCAGAACCAACACACTAACATTGTGTAAGGCAGACAAAATATGTGTGTGGGCTCGGGCAAGCCCACAGCCCCCCCACTTTGCAACCTCTTGTCTATAGACTAAGTAAACGTCTTCTACCGTCTTACAGATGCGTGCAGAGGCTGCCGTGATGAGCACAATGCACACTCATTTACATTTGTGAGTGAGTCCTGAGGAACTTGAGATACTAGTAGAGATTTTCAAGCAAAAGATATTAGTTGGGCATTTACCATCATGGAGGGTCTACACAATTTTTAGAAATTACAATAACGTTCATTCTTGCAAAGCCTGGGAAGGAGCTCTTCCATCACCCCCTTCTCCGAAAAAAGACAAAAACAAAACAACCGCCTGCCTCCTGCTCTTGGAGCAAGAATTTTAGGTCATGGAGGATGCCGTAAAGGGTCTGCAGTGGTCTTGGAGGAACTGCAAAGTTGGACCACTTCCACTCCCCTAATAATGGAGACTTGAAATGCAGCAGCAAATTCTACATCTCAAAGCAAAATCCAGCCATCCCTGGTCTCCGTGGGAGATTGGTTCCAGGACCACCTGCTCCCCTCCCAACCCAGGATACAAAAATCCAAGGATGCTCAAGTCCTTGA
The DNA here is from genome assembly GCF_009834535.1 of Camelus ferus. Lineage (NCBI taxonomy): Eukaryota > Metazoa > Chordata > Mammalia > Artiodactyla > Camelidae > Camelus > Camelus ferus. Next base: position 22,587,301 of record NC_045730.1, read on the forward strand.
TATAAACGGTGTAATACAGTTGGTAGATATCTGTGGGTTTCACACCTGCTCCACGGATAGGGGGAACTGACTGTAAGTTAAATGTGATGTAATTAAAAAATCTACATCCGTTGTAAAAGGTTTTTGGCAAGGAGTAGTCAGAATAACAAAATGGGAAGGAAGGAAGGAAGGCAGGCAGATGGGAGGGAAAGAAAAGGAAGGGAGAGGAGGGGAGGGAGAGGGGTGACACAGGATCAGGATGGGGCTCTGGGTGGGTCAGAGGAAAACCAGCTCAGCTGGGTGACTTGTGGGTGTGGCTCTTACAGACGACTCCTGCTTCCATGCCTGTGTTCAAGCTTCACCCCCCAAAACAATCCTCCTGCACCCCCACAACTCACTCCTGCTCCCCTCAGCCTCGCTCAGGGTCACCACACATTTTCACCACCTCTACTGACGGTCCCCACAGCAGATGTCCTCTCCCAGGCTCCAGTGACCCCCTCTGCTTATTATGTGGCCCCAGGGTCCCATGATTTTTTGTTCCCTGAGACGTCTTCTTTCCCGGTTGCTAACTCATTGAGGGCTGCGACCCCATCACCTTCATTTCTGCACCCCCAGCCCTGATCCAGGGCCCAGCACAAGCATGTACTTAAACATTCCTGTGAATCAAAGACACTGATTTTCAACCATTCCCCTCTCCACACATCATCAGTGGGAGATTGTATTGGACAGTGAAATGGGCACTGAAGACAACACAGGAGGGAGAAAAAATAATAAATGATTTCCCAGACCCTTTATGATTCAGGGGTCTTCCATTCCACGCCCAGCCCACGTGCCCCCAGCCCTGCTCTCACTGTGAACTCGGAGAGTTGCTCACCCAGAGCTGTTGATTACTTGGAATCCTAGAGCCAGGAGAACAGCAGAGGCTTCTGGAGTTTCAGCGAGTGAGCTCGGTTCTGAAATAATAATTCTGAGTCTAAAGCTGTTGGGTCTGAAATCACTCAAGTTTCAAAGCAGAGCCCTAGGGCTTGATCCCATTTGTTTCAATTCTTGAGAATTAAGGAGCATTCTGCCCTCCCACCCCCAGTTTTCTCCTCAACAGTGTATTAAGGGAAAAAAACCTAACACTCTCCTTTCAAATCATGGAAAACTGAAATGAGATGGCAAATTCCACGTCTTTGGCGACAGCGTTTGTTCTCTGGCTGCACAAGAGACAGGAAGGTGGAGGGAGTAAGAGACATGTTCTGAGATGGAGGGAAAAAAATCATCTCCTTTTGACGGAAACTGGAAAGCAGATTTCTGTTAACCTTAACCACCAAGAAACAGCCTGAAAACCCCGTGTGTCCCCGGCTTGTTGTATTACTGCTTTGTAACCTGGGTATTTAACTTACCCTGAGCTTTCCAGCTGCGCCAGGGTGCTGGTGAGTCGAAAGTGCCCAGAGAAAAACAGACCTCAGACACCTCCAGGCCACATGGAGCCCCAGCGCACGCTACCACACTACGGGAGAGGAACTTCTAGGGAAACGGGAAACGCTGACAGTTTGCGTTCCAAGTGGAGGTACCACTCTGTTCTGGGTTTTCCTGAGAGCCTTGTCAGAGGTCCCCCTTTTGGGCAGTAGGTGGCGATGTTGCATTGCTTAACTACCAGTGCGGGGGTGGGTAGGGGAAGCTGCTTCAGAGACCTGGTTCACAAAGAAAGCCCCGGGTCTCTGAGAAAACCCAAGGGGATGAATGATGTCTCGTAGGTTCAGAGGGCCTGCGTGGGCCATTCCAAGTCTGATTCTGGATTAACCATGGGTTTCTGATGCTTTGACACCTGGGGGCGTGCTGACTCTGGAGGGACGGCCCCTCCCGGGCTTAGCCAGCTCCTAGGGGAGTGAAGGACTCACCTGTGAGCACTCCTTCCCCACGCAGGCCAGCCAATCCAGAGCCCACATACATTTTCTCGTCTCCTCTGTGGGGGTTTCACACTTCAGGCCATTGTCCGCCTGCCTCAGTCATCCCAGGGCCAGGAAATGGATAACTTGGGAGAATCCCCATGCCCCCAACCCTGCTGAAATTATCCAAACAAGCCAATCCTAAGCCTGCTTACCCTGCCTCACCCATGCCTTCCTGCAGAGACCACGATAAAGGCTCCTGCCCACAGCTCCCCCAACACCCTGTGCCTCCTGGACGAGCCTGGTGCGTCCCCGCATGGCCCTGCCTGGCATCGGGTACCCCCTCCTCCTGGGAACTGAGCAGCCATCTCTCTTTTCAATGGCTCTCACCTCCTCATCTGTTGGCCTCAAGTACCTGAATAATAATAAACCTGACACTTTAAAAAAGGCTCTTTAGCGCATTGGCAGGACTCAATCTCAGGGCTTCTCTCTGAGCCAAAGGAAACGGTGCTCTAGGCCAAGCGCAAGAGTGTCTCTCGAGTACCGCGAGTGATGCCACAGCCAGCGTGACCTAGATGACGCTAATCTGAGGCTATTTTATCGAACAGTCTGAAGTAGGAGCAAGCATGCACTATGCTGCACGTGTTTGAGCATATCCAACACTCGGGGCTCGGAAGCCTGGGGGAGTCTGGTCCCCTTTAACCTGTGGAAGCCTCGGAAGCAGCAGACGGAACCCAGTCCAGCCAGATTAGACGTCCCCTAGGTTTCCTCCTCTGGTCCCCTCGCTCCTCGTCTTCCCTCTCACATCCACCCCTTGGCTCTTGGGGAATCACTGACTATTTATAGCAAGTGTTAATTAAATGGCCCAGTGATTTCATTTTGTAATGAACACAAATGTCACATTTGAATGCTGGCTTTCGGTAGCAAAAAGGAGCCATCGTAATGAGAAGGGTAATTAATACTGCTGTGAGTTTCCGCGGCCAAAAATCTCTGATGTTGAGAACTTCAACAGCGCTGAAAATCCTAACTGGGACACCCAGTTGAGATCTAGCAAGTTCTGGTTAGCAGGCACCTCGTTTTAGATCCGTGCCACCACGGTTACCAGGAGTGACAGGACACAGCAACTGCTGTCTTAATCAGCCCGGAAAGATACCAACAGTCGGGCCATGAACTTGGCTGTAAAATCCCCTCTCCTTCATTAAAGCTTCCTGGCATCCCCTGTCTTTCTTTTCTTCCTGTAGCTCACTTTCATTTATTGTTTGTGAAACTCGAAGTTTGCGGAGACAAATCTAATCTCTATTTATTTTCCTACAAATAGTGTAGATGACCAGAGCTACATGGACACCTGGCTGGAGAATACACAATCAAAGGAACAGCCCAGACACGGAGGAATCATTCTGAGCGCAAACCTGTGTCTATAAAAGAGAAGAAGGACTTCCTTCGGTGGGTAGGCATATTTCCCTTACATTTTTTTCTTGACCTATTTCTTTTTTTTTCCTTCCCCTTAATGGAGGCACTGGGGATTGAACCCAGGACCTCGTGCATGCCAAGCACACTGCGCTATACCCCCCATGCCCTCTCTTGACCTATGCCTTAAGGTGCCTGGTGAACACTATCAGAGGGTCACTGTTCTCAGTTTGGGGAGCTTGCCTCGTAGCATTAAACAATGGTGCTGTTGTTGAACGCAATCTTGATCGTACACTGACCACCGGGCTGCTTGTAAGGATGTGTATGAGGGGTAAGGGAGTGGGGAGCTATGAGGCTGCACAGGCACGCCCAAGTCAGGTCGCCCAGGTATCCTTACAGGATAACAGGAAGCCAAGAAGCTCATGGGTAGCGGATGAAAATTCTAGAAAGGTGCTCAGTGGCAACATCTGGAGAGAGTGCAAGGGGCCAAGGCTGGAAGCACAGATGAACTAGGAGATTTCAAGACCAGGAGAGGCTTATGAGGGTCCTAATTACAGCCAGTGCGGAGTGCATGCAGGGTAAGGGATGGGGCTACTTAAGATGCAGAACTAAGTGGAGCTGGTGAACAAGAGGAGAGAGGAGGGAACACGTGGAGGAGAACAGATGACGTCAAGGCTGACTTTCAAGTCCCCGGCTTTGGGGACTGGGTGGATGGCGGTGCTCACCACAGAGACAAGGAAGTCTGAGGGAAAAAGAGCGAGTTTGGGGGCAGAAGGATGATGACAGTATTCGATTCAGACAGGGGAGGGCAGAAAAGTGCCTGTGAACTTTGGGATCTACAGACCCCCAGTGGCCATGTGGGTGGTGGGGCCAGACCCACCACAGACTGCAGGATCGGGGGACGTGGGAAGGAGGCCGCAAGTCCACCCTCGGAACCCCTGCTGTGAACAGAAGGGGCTGCAGGGGTCATAGCTGCAGGAGGATCCAAGTCAGGGAGGGTATCTCCTCTTGTGAGGGTGGGAGAGATGTGGACATGGACGGAGGGTCCAGGGAGAAGCGGAAGCTTAAGACAGAGAAAAAGAGAGGAGAGACTTGAGGGAGGGAGCTCTCTGAGGTGATGGGAGGGGCTGGGGCACAGGGCAATCAGCTGGCGTCGGGTGATGGGATAAGAGCCACTCTTCCTCTGAGACGAAAGGGGTGTGTGTGTGTGTGTGTGTGAGAGAGAGAGAGATCTTGGAAGTTGAAGAAACATAGGGGTTATCTGTTCACTGCCCTATACTTAGCTCCTCAAACAGTACCTACAACATAGCAAGTGCCCAATGAATATTCATGAACCAATAACCAAATCCATCTATAATGGTGAGTATGGAGCACGGAGTTTGCAAGGGAGAAAGCTGTTGACACCCCCATAGCTGGGATGAGAGTGGATCTGGCTCTCAAGGCTCGGAAGCGACCCAGTTCAGGACCATGATAAGGGCCAATGGGATCGAGGCGTTTTCTTCATAGAGCTGGAGAGAGCAGAGGGCAGGGCGGAACATCTGCCCACTGGAGGTCACTATTGTCAGGAAATGGCGAGGCATTCTCCAGCAAGACTAACAGCACGCATCTCAGCTTCTGGAAACTTCTTCTTTCCTATTTAGGATGCCCCTTCCTCCGGCAGGGTGGCATCCAAGGTTTGTGACAACGGGGACCTGTGCCCCTGCTGGGGGCACTCCGTCCATGGTGCTGAGTCCAGCAGCTCCCAAGCAGCAAGGTCAGGCCGGGGAGGGCTCCCCTCCACCACACTTCTCCCCAGTGCGGGGTGCGTCTGTCCTTACTACCGTCTTTGCAGATGGGCGCGGCCAAGTGTGGAGCCCAAGACGGGCCAAGGTTGGCGATCTCGATGGGGGTCCTCTGGCCCTGCCTGCACGTGGTCTGATCAGCAGTCATGGTGTCACTTTTCACTTGTGAGACGGAGACAGCGTGGTGGAAGGGGAAGGGCCCCAGGTTTGGAGTCAGATCTGACCGAACAGATGCCATAACTCACTAGCCATGCTGGGGGCAGAATTCACCTGGCCATCTTGTATGTCTGCTTCCAGGATGGTTGTGACGATAGTTCACCCTTAACAACGGACAGTTCCCTTCTTCCTGACCTTTTCCCTTTTTAGGTAATTATTAAGACCCTGATGCCCCTACGACTGTTCCTGGTGGTTTGACTGATGAGGGTTGCAGGGATCAAGACCATTTGCAGCTTAATAACCGGTCGGCGAAGGTCAGGAGGGTTCTGAGCCTTCCATCCTGCTATTCTGAGTCTGTCCTAAAGCCTGATGCCAGCTTCACGCCCTCCAAGGAGGAAATGCTCATTTCCTGGCTTAGAGGATGAAGCAGAATTCTGCGAGTTCCAATTCATGTTATTTAATATATTTGGGCCTTATTTTTCCTAATTGGTTGAATGGAGACCATAGCTCTGCCCTCACGCTCACAGACATTGTGAATATACATTGCAGCAGAAGAACATATAAATGCCAAGTAACAGGCCACGCTGGCTGGCAGCCCAAACGCAGATCCTCGGAGGCACAGGGTTAAGATTTCCACTCCATGAATTCCTAAATCTTGGCCTAAGGCAGCCGATCTTCTCCACGCTCTCTTGTATCAGGTGGTTTTATGTTGCTTCTGTTCCCCTATATAACTGCACACGCGTTATGTAGGTGTAACATACAGACGTGGAAAGGAAAGGAAAGGGCGACGGGGGGACTAGAGAGTTAGGCTGCTCTGAGGATGCATGCGTGGTGGATGGCTAGGCTGGGCTGTGGGGGCCGGACCGCCTGCACTTCTGTTTACAAAGGTCAGGGTGTGCGCACCGGGGAAGAGCCCAGCTGATAGGAGCTCCTTTATGCAGTCCAGCATATCCCAAGGTCTGGGTCTTTGATGAACATAATTTATCATACCACTCCTTTGGAGAAAACAGCTTGTGGGCATCCCCAGAAAGGCAGCGCTGAGTTATCAAATGGGAATTCTTCCCAAGCTGAAAATCAAGGTAAAGGCGCAGAATGCGCCCCGGTGGGAGAGTCTGCCTCCTCCCTGGGAGACGACGAGCCACTGGGGTTTTGACACTGTGCTGTTCAGCCAGCTGCCAAGTGGGGACACAGGAGAGCAGGGGTTCCGGGAGCCAGGCTCCTCCGTGGCTGGTGCCAAGGAGACACCTGCCCTGGGAGGTGGTTGTAATAATTCAGATGACATAGGATGAGGGAGTTTAGGTAATAAAGAGGAGAGGGCAGGGCAGAGAGAGATTCCTGGAAGTAGCAGCAGAGAATTGATGCCCATAAGAACATGAAGGAGACGAAAGGGGGAACAGACTTCAAGATTTAAAGCCTGTATGACTGGATGGATAATGACATCAGATTCGATGGGACCACAGAAGGCTTGGGGAGGTAGGGTGGGGGGAGGGTGATGAATTTGGTTTTGAACCTGTTGAGTTTGACCAGGTGGCCAAGAGGTAACTGGAAATAGAAACCCGGGGCTCTCCAGAAAGATGGGCTTTTAGGATGAGGCAGTGCTTCTGCCAGGTGTCCCCCCTGAAGTGTGGATTTGGGGAGTTTTTCCTAATGAGCGTTCAGGGAGGCGCCTGCTTTGGATAATCAGGAAAACGGGTGTCCTTGGGTCTCGTCACCCCGTCCCCTGGTTCTGCTGTAACACTGGCTCTCCCTCTGCACTTCTCCATGCATCTGGCTCCACAGAGAGATGTCAGCTTCGAGAAGTTTGGACCCATCTGCACGCAGACCCTCGGCCACAGACACCTCAACTGGGCAATCTCACGGCACTCCAAGCTTTTCCCCAAACCCCTAATAACTCGGCTAGTAACAGACATGTGGGAAAAAACAGCTAATATGCAACCAGCCCTGTATTTTCTCTTCTTGGCTAATGTTGGCAAAAAGCACCAGGAAGGGCGGGGAGCCTGATCTATGGCAAGTGTACACACCCACCTTTGATTGCAGGTTAATGAACTGCTTAAATTCAACTGAGTCTCGCCTGATGTCGCCACCCCTCCCGGTGGAATTGTTACTCTTTGCTTTATATGATGACTTTTCCACTTATCTGAGAAAATGTAGCCACCATTAAAGAGAATATGACACTGAAATCGTGCCCATCAGGGAGGGAAATGGCAAAGATTAGCTCTGATACGTTCACAGCTGTTAAATCAAAAAGGCATTAAATGCACGTTTAAATTGACTCCACCAGCTGCGGTAAAGACGTACTCCCGCCCGTGAAAAGGACCCTTTCTTTACCTCCGATTTTGTCTCCTGCGGTGTCGGAATGGCTACGTCTAAAACTGCTTCCTGGCTGCACTCTTCAGGAAGAACTGAAATGTGCGTCGTTTGCGTCCTGCTCTTGAATTTCTATCCGCATATTTTATAAGGGCTGGGGCTATGCGTTGGGCGGAGAGGCCAGTGTCCATTGGAAGACTGAGCACTTGAACCTAAATGCCTCTGCAGCTGTGTGGACAGACCCAGCCTGATGGTGCCACAGACTGGCTGCTCAGGGAGCCGCTGGACCTGGGGGCTCAGATTCTGGCTTTGCTATACACAATCTGTACTTTGCCCTTGAACTCATGACGTGATCTTCCATCCCTTGCCCCCGGCTTCATACAACCTTCTGCAAACCCAAGTGGTAAGTCTGGCTGGCTTCATAAGATTGCTGCGACATTAACCCTGAGAAGCAGTCACAAAATCAAACTTCTTCTCATAGATTAATGAACAGAAAATGCCCATTGTTTCTGGTTAGGCCACAGCCTTCCTTCTTGGGTTTCAATGATTCTTATTTGGGATAAAGCAGGCAAATTTCAAGAGGCCAAGTGGCACTTGTGACAGAAGAACAGAACACACACACAGACTTTTGTTACGTAGCTTCAAAGGCCACCAAAAGAATCCAGGGCTTGTGTTATTACAGGGGACTCAGTTTCCTTTGAGATATATGCCCTCTTTGCCCCATAAAGGCAAAGGGAAAAAAGAAAGGCTTTTATCTTCATTCCACACAAGCATCCGAGTGCCAGAGCACAAACACGCGTGTCCACGCACACCCGCGGACGTGACGCACACACTCACGCCCTGCACTTACATCTGCTGGGAACGGAGAGATGCTACGACCTCCGTGACTGGCAGTGAACTAAGACAACCCTGATTTCCCTTTTCTTTGATCCCTCATGCTCCCAGACTTTCTTGACAAAGAGGAAAAAAGCAAAAGGCAAAATAAAGGACAGCTACCCGATGTACATACCTGACACAAAAGTATAAAACCACAGGTCCTGATTTTTTGGGGAAGTCATGTTCCAACACTCTTCGATCCAGCTGAAGCCAGTTTAAGTGTCCCCTGAGGAAAGAGAGACCGATGGGTTAGGGCTTTGGGTTTTGCAGAAGTTTCTTGGGACAAAGGTATATGTGTCGCAGAATGTGCTAGACCACAGAGAATCGTGGACCTCTGCCTCACTATTAAGGTCTCGGTTTTTGAAGACCCCAAAGGAATGATCAGGGGACTCCTGCGTCAGCTGGAGATACTGTGTGATAATCAAAGTCGGGGGTTTGAGACCCGCTGCCCATTTTCTCAACGGCACTAAAATGAAAATACAACCATACTGTCTTTCTTGTCCTGAATTCCCTTACCACCACTCTCCTGACTGCCTTCTCTCCTGAAGGCCTCACAACACACTTTGGAAGCACGTGAGCAATCTTCGCAACATCTCGCTGGAGGCAGATGGGGTGAAACGTGAATCACAGACGGTTTCCTCAAAAATTAAATGCACGGCTGCCATCCGGCCCAGGCACTCCACTCCCCGGCACTTACTTACCCAAGAGAAATGAAAGCAGACGGCCACACAAAGCCTTCTAGGCATAGGTGTTCCCGTTACTTGTAATAGCTCCCAACTTGAAACAACCCCAGTGTTTCCCAGCGGGGGCATGGACACGTTACGACATTGTTCTGTAATGGAACACTACCCCGTGATAAAGACAGTGAGCTGTTAACACACACAGCAATACTAGGATGCACCTCAAAATAAAGACGCCGAGGGGAAGAAGCCAGGCAAGAGGGAGTGCAGACTGTATGGTTCCATTTATAGAAAACGCTAGAAAGTGCAGACTGGTCAGCAGTGACAGAAAGCAGACTGGTGGCTGAGTGGAGGATGGCTGATGGGGGAGGGTCACAATGGGGGACGAGGAAACTTTTGGTTGTGATGGAGATGTTCATTATCTCGATGGTGGTGATGGTTTCATGGGTGCAGACAGATGTCAAAACTTATGAAACTGTACATTTTAATCTGTGTAGCTTATTGTACATCAACTTCACCTCATTAAAGCTACTTTACACAGTGAACCAAGGAAATGTGGGATGATGTACAAATAGGGACACGTCTGCATTTCCTTCTTCCTTCCCTCCTTCCCTCCCCTTCTCCTTCCATAAATATTAATTGACTACCTTCTCCAAATGAGAGTCTGGAGATGCAGCAGTAAGCAAAATCCACACAGTCCCTATTCCCCTGAAGCTTATATTCTTCTTAGGAAACAGACACTCAGCAACTCTTTCCACAATTAATTACATAATTACTAATAGTATTAGGACCATGAGTTAAGGACCTGATCTAGTCTGGGGGGTCCAAGAACTACTTGGTGTTTGACTGAGATTTGAAGAATGAATGAGAAAAGCAAAGAGGAAGGGGAAACCACTTTCGAAGCAGAAGGGCCAGCATGTGCAAGGGCCCTGAGGTGAGAAGAAACCTGGCACTTTGGTGTCATGTGAGTAGAAAGGGATGAGGCTGGAGAAGGGTGACCAGGCCCTTGGAGACACGTTGAGGAAGCTGATCTTTGAAGAGCAAGTATGAGCAGCAGAATCCACTCTGTCCTCCTCTGCTCTCCTTACCCAATCTCCGTGCGTCATCCTGGAGGACTCAGAGTCCTATAATTGTCTTTGCTTAGTAAGCTCATGCTGAACAGACACAACTGCACACCATTTCCTCGGGCGCCTGATGCTGTGTAACACAGATGTTTATAATGTATACACACTTGGGAAAGGCTGGCACTTACTAAAGAAAAGCTGTTGCATCATTGTATGAAAATGTTTGCTCCTCCAAGCCTCCAAATAATGAAAGGTGGAAGATATTCCAGAGGCTTCCATCCCCATTTTGAGACTTTGTTCAAACTGCACCTTCTGTACAAAAGAACAAATCCCTCTTTCCATTAAGCCCAAGCCTGTGGTTCTGGGGGTGAGGATGAGGGCTGCTTCGGAACAGTGTCCACCTGAGGAACTCTGGCCTCTTTCTCCTTCTAAGCATCTTCATCTAGACAAAAAATTTTTCTATTAACTTTATCTTTAATGTTCAGTTCCTCTTCTCTGACTATAGTAAAGGTATAGTAAGAAGTATAGAATGAAGAAAGAAGTTTGCTAAGCAAAATAACTGGACTTACATCTTCCAGAAAGGTGGGATAAATTCTTGTCTTGTAGAACACAGGGTCTGGAAACAGAAGTCCCAGATGCCACCCTCGTGTCTGGTTACATCGAGATGTGGATAATGACCCCACGGGATCGTGCTGTTTCATGCTCTGAGACTTAGCTCCTGCTGTTCCCTCTGCCTAGAATGCCCTTCCTCTCTTTCATTGCCCAGTGAAGTCTGGCCCATCCTTCCAGACCTACTCTCCTGTGTCTCCTCCAGAAACCCATCCCTGACACCCTCCCCACCCCACACACCAGCCTGGTTGCAGCTTCTCTGGATTCTCACAGCATCCATCCTGAACACAGCTCTGTGCCTGCACTTCCCGAAGTCCATGGAACTCGCTCTACGTACACACTTCTCCTCAACAGAATTTTTACATCTGAAAAACAGAGGGATCTACCCTATACGGTAACAGTATGTGTGTTTTTGATTAAGTGGGAGATGTTAAGACAGATGTGAGACTTCATTATCTGGGATTAATAAGCCATCGCCCTTTCTTTCTTGCCTCTGAAAGTGTCCAGTTATCTCCCAGGCTCCTCTTTGTGTGCAGCCTCTTGCAGACACGCCATATGCACACTCACGCCAGGACTCAGATCACGCTGTTTCTCTTCCTTGGAACAGCCTCTCCATCCTCTTTATCTGAACGCCAGCCATTGTTCAAGGCCGAGTTCAAGTCTTACTCTGAGTGAAGTCTTCCTTGATTGCCTAAGCCTGGGATTTCTTTCAAACGTCTCCAGGGCTTCTGGTTTGTGTCATGTGCAAGGCGTTAGTACAGCCTTGTGCAATGATTTCTACAATATGACCTGTCTCTTCAGCTCAGTTGTAGGTTTTCAGCACTAAAAAGGAAAGCATCATCCCCAGAACTTAGCACAGTGCTTGGCAAACATCAGAGGCCCGGACGCACTTGCTCATCGATTGGATGACCGTCTCCAAAAGCAATCGATTTACACCGAGATCTTAATCTATAAAAGTGACCTGAGTAACAATACAGGGAGGTCAATGCCGTTGAAAGGAAAGTTTCCTGTTCCTCACAGCTGCCTAGAAATGAGAGGCACTCACACCACACAGGGCCACCAGGAGAAGCACCAGTGTTGATCATGAGGCAGAAAGGACTATGGGGAAGACACAGGCCAGAGACGTTGTGGGGTTTTCATGGAAAAGGCACGGAAGACAGCTTAGGACTGGCTACTCTGAATGATTCTGGTGGGCCCTGAGGCATGGGGCTGTCCCTGGCTGGCTGGTACCTGGTCCAGGTGTGATTAAGGACAGGGGACGCCTGGCTTGGGGTGAGACAGTTATATAAAGGGAGTGGTTCAGGGCATGACGTCAGGGGCACGGGGGAGACAGAAGCAACTTTGGCTCTTTGTTTGGCCCTGTAATTAACAATGCCAAATACATACAGGATCTACGAAGCCTCAGAACCGAAATGCACCCAATGACCATGTAGATTTCAATTGTAGATCTTTTGCCTTATTTAATAATTCTTGGTCAAGAGTCTGCTGGGAGTAACCTTTTCATGATCGTCTTCTGAAATAGACTAAAAGGGGGGCACGGATATTCCCCTCCAGCTCCAAGCTCAAAGAATAAAGGAGGAACTGAGAGATGGAATGTTCTACACGTGCCCTTAAGACCTGTCAACGGGCCAGGATTGAGAAAACCTCATCCCACCCTGAGGGCACAGCATTTCTGAGCACTCAGACTGCTGGATGTTCAACTTGGCTTCTGGGGGCCGTAATTCACTTGGCAGAGAACCTGCAAGGGGGACCTTTTGCTTGAAGGGACTCAGACACGGACGTCACGTGGCTCCACTCTGCTAGGTCTGCTCACTGCCCATCTTCTTCATCCATGTTATTAGAGGGCAGATAAATGGGTGGGGCCTCCCTCTCCAGGGAATTTCATTCCCCACACTAAACTTTTTACAAGAATGACATCTTAGAGATGACTATTTAACTGGAAATTCCTTGGTTCCCAGCTATGTATTGGTTTAGCATTTATCGCCCATGACATGACTAGAAAGCAAGAAAACAATCAAAAAGGAGAAAGAACAGGAGGCCAGAATCCTCCCTGAATTGCATAGTTGGCCTCAGAGGAAAATAAATTTCCTCCTCCACTTCCCCTACTTGAATCCCTCAACCCCACTTCTGACACACACACACACACACACACACACACACATGTGCGCACACACACACACAGGCAGGGAGCTGATATCTGTGGAGAGGTGGGCTTCGTGCACCTGGAGTCCTGGGACCCTCAGGGGGAAGGAAGTCACTCCTTCCACTTTATGTGCTTGTAAAAAGCATCTCTCCACTCACGGCAGCTACAAAGGGAAAGCCTGAGGGACAAGAGACCCGCCCCAGGTCCCCCGTCACAACTGCTCAATATTTGGGCAAAAGCTAAGAGCTGGATTAAAAAGCAAACTGGGAGCTCCAGTCCTGAGGCCGCCACTTTCGGCTCACTGAAGTATTTCCCGTTCATCGTGCTGAGTTCAGAGTCACGCTCCCTAAGCCAACGCTACAAACGGTGCCCCACCGTCTGGGACTTTGTCTCTTCCATGGAACACCTCCTAGTCTCGACATCCAGTCTCTGCCTTAAACTCTTCTTCCCCCTTTAAGTTGGGGTGGGATGGGAAGCGAAGGATAGAGAAAAGAAGCATTTTCTCTCCACAGTTTAACTAAGACAGGCCTGATATCTTAGTTTTCATTAGCTCATTGATTTTTCATTTGAGAATTCACATCAGTGCATTTGCCGATAACAAAGCAAAAAAACAAACAAACAAACAAAAAAACCCCAAAAAACAGAAGAAGTCCCAGCACACACTCAGAGTACTTTTGTCATTGCCTGACTGATGACTGTCTTTAAAGCCAGCAAGATAACACCCATTTGGTCTCTGGTAGCAATAGGTAAAACCGTGAGGTCAGTCATAAATATGCAATTGCTTCCAGGCAACAGAAATTGGATGCATTTATGTCACAGATTGCTTTGAGCTTCTACGTATAATACAAACAGATTTTTGGTCCAAGCATTGGCACCTTAAACAGAAATGGCCTTAAGGAGAGCTTTGTTCAGAGAGAGTTCCTGGGGGGGTGGTGGTGGTGTGTGATAAACCTGTCTGAACCATCACTTTTTAGACCCCAGGGGAGAATCGTATTCTGTGCCTTTTAGAGGCTTTTTATTGTAGGTAGCTGATGCGTATGGATTGAGTTCCCCAAGGAAGCCAAAGCAAGAGGATGAAATTCTTACAGACGTCACTGGATGGAGAGGGGTGAAGGGGAGGCCTTCACATAGAAGGTTTCGCTTTTCAGGGTCTTTGAATTGGAAGTATGCCTGCTCGTCATGGACAGCTCAGGGACGCTGACTTAGCTAGAATCCCTCGAACAGGGGCTTTTAGGTATGTGAGCGTGTGAGAGCGCACGTGAGAGACAGCGCCTGCGAGAGAGCGCCACACACAGGTTAAGGTAAGGTATGTACTGGGGAGCCCAGATGCCTAAATCATGGGCTATTTTGCCCATGTGTATTCACGCCTTTAATTTTTTATTATATGGAGAAATTGTTTGCTCCACTATGTCCTCTTAAGGCTATTCCAAATTTTCTTTCATAGCACCTTCTACACTGTATCTTAACGCTTAACCACCTCAAGTAAAAACAAGCTCTACGAGGGGTCAAAGGCCAGTTACTTTTGTCTCTCCAGGCCTCATGGTGGATACTAAGAAAACACTTGCTAAGAAGCAAATACATCAGCTTCAGATAAGCCCCACAGAGCAACGCTGCCGTCGGGTCGGCGACTGCCCTCCACGTGCAGACGTCGCTCCTGCTCTAACTAAACGATCTCCGTATTCGGGGAGAATTCACTCTGCTCGCCTGGCCCAGGATACGAGCTCCCCTGTACCGCCTGCTCTGGGAAGGAAAAGGTCAGGAGATAAGTCTGGATCCCTAAGGCCTCCTCTGGTGGCCTCGTTCTTTTCTGATTTGCCCTAGCCGCACACAGGAAGAGTTGTGCCAAAGCCCTTCTCTGGTTACTGAACAGGAAGGCGCTGTTGTGAGCCACAAGGTCTGAGGGTCTACACCGGCCATCTCCGGGGGGTGATGAAGGCTGACTGCCACCTGCCCGGAAGCAGCTGTGACAACCCAGGCATGGAGGTTGTAGCCAGCGATCTTCTCCTCTCCTCCGTCTCACGGCACAGAGCATTTAAGGAATGGAAACCCCAAACCTACTTCTAGATGTTACTTTCCCAGAGCTGCTTCTTGCGGTGGCTTCTTCTGCAATTGGAAAACTGCTTTTCCACTCTAGCGTTTCAATTGTAGATCAGCTTGGGACAGGGAAGTCTCATCAATGAGGCCCTTTCCAGATGTCTCGGCCAAGGCTAGTCCTGCTTCTAGTCAAGGGACGCGGGGCCCAAGGAGCCACAGAGCAGAGGAGTCCCCCCATCATCCTGGCATTGGGGCTACAGATGCATTTCCAGTGAGTTGGGGGCATTCTGGACCTTAATTATCCGGATAAATCACACTCCCCATGAATGACTCGATTAATTAAGACACAGCATGTTGTTAAAAAAAAATCCTTAATTAGTTCTTAAACTTAGATTCCGGCTTCAGAGTGTCTGCAAACCCTCTGAAACTGAAGCATAAATTACTTTGTGTATAAACGTTTGCGGAGAGGAGGGAATGTAACTTCTTAAATTTTGAAGGGGGTCTGTAATTAAATAAGAGGTTACTCATTGACATGTATGCATGTAATTAAATAAGAACTACTCATTTCCTTAATTGGCACATGAAAATACGTTCTAACCGTATGTGGCTTTTGCAACGTGCAATGATGGCTAACCAAGCTTCTTGGGGTGTGGTTGACTATTTCTGCTAAATAGTCTCCAAGTTGGTTAGTTATGGCTTTTGATGATGAGATCCTCTGTCAACAATTTTTTTTAATTTTAAAAATTAAAAACTTAGATGTTTGCAGATGTCCAAACTGACTGAAAGGTACACTTTAAATATGTGCACCTTCGTATGTCAATTACAACCTCAATAAAACTTTTTTTTAAAGAAATCAATAGAGGAAACAGAAATTATGATTGAGAATGGATCAGATAACTAAAAATAGGGCTTTATTGATTTAAATTATACAGTCAGGACCAGGAGCTTTGGGAAAAAAATCAACTTGGGTGTTGAAGCAGCAGTAGAAATATTTCAACAATAAAATGTAAAAATAACTTTCATCTAGCAAAGGATATCAATGTTTGATAAATGAAAATCTCAGTTACTCTTTTTATATTCAAGGAAACACTAAATCTGAACTTCTGACTTCGTTCTCCAATAGTCAGGTTTCCAGAGTCTGAAATGGGGAGGGTTTATAACTTTGGGCTCCTGGCATGTGCCATGATTGGCCCCAAATATTCAAAGTTTGAGTGAACTCAGCTTCTCTTCTTTGGTCTGGAGGGAGGGAGCAGAGGAAATTACTCCAACATTCTCTTTTCTCTACAACAAGGGTTTTCAAACTTGGCTCCGTACAAGAATCAACTGGGGAGCTTTCAAAAGCCTTGATGCTCAGGCCACACCCAGACCAATTAAATCGGAATTTCTGCGGGGAGGTCCCAGGCATCAGCCTTTTATAAAATGTCCTCGGTGACTCCAATGTGGAGCCAACGTTGAGGCCCATGTCTGTAGCACAATGTTAACTATTATTTTAAGATCAAATTTATACTAGGCTCTTACTTTGCTTCAGAATGTTTTAAAGACTGCCAAAGTGTGTTTGTATGTATCTGCACAGTTCGGATCAGTCACAGACACCCATCTGCAGGCAGACCGTGGAGACACTGTGGGTTTGGTTCCAGACCACTGAAACAAAGTGAATATCACAATAAAGCAAGCCACATAATTTTTTGGTTTCCCAGTGCATATAAAAATTACACTTATACTATACTGTAGTCTATTAAGGGTATAATAGCATTATGTCTAAAAAAAAAAAACCCAACGTACATACCTTAATTTAAAAAATGCTACCCATCACCTGAGCCTTCAGGGAGTTGTAATCTCTTTTGCAATAGTAACATCAAAGACCACTGATCTGTGATCATCATCACAAATATAATAATAATGAAAAAGTTTGAAGTATCGTAACAGCTACCAAAACGTGACACACAGACACAAAATAAGCAAATGATGTTGGAAAAACGGCACCCATAGACTTGCTCGACGCAGGGTTGCCACAGACCTTCAATTTGCAAAAAACACAGTATCTACAAAGTCAGTAATGAAAAGCACCATGAAACGAGGTATGCCTGTCTATCTCCTTTTATTAGTGCGGAGCTATTAAAAATGAAAGGGGTTAAATGCACCTGAATCCGGGGACAGAAAAACACATTCACGGTGAAACCAGTGAAATCTGAGTAAAGTCTGTAGTTCAGTTACTAACACAGCACCCATGTTAACGTCCTAGTTTTGATAATTATTAACATGGTTGGTAGGAATATTAACGCTAGGGGTATGTGACAGCTCTCTGTACCATCTTTGCAACTTTTCTGTAGATCTATTTCAAAATAAAACGTTTTTAAAATTAAATTAAAAAAGAGAAGGTGGAGCCAGTATTATTCCTGACAAACTGATTAACTAACAATAGAAAAAAAAATATCCTTGCGGCCTTGGACACTATTAATGAATATGACTTAGGGGTGAGGACAGGCTTGGAGAATCTTCCAATTTCCTGTGTACATTCTGCTTTGTATTTCTCTTCTCCAGGCCCATCCAGATCCCACAAAATGTCATCAACAGCAATTCATACTGAAAGACTCGTTGATCACGTATGGCCTCAGAGTCTCATATTCTGCTATTAGGGATGGTAACACAGCTGCCAACACCTGTGCAGCATTTTACAGCTTACAGCACCGTCTAAGTTAGTCTTGTTTGATTTGCATTAGGAAACAGGCAAATACATGGGGTATACCATGAGTTGCAATAAAGGATGAAAATTCGCTTGCATTTTATCATAAATGATGCAGAGCGTAGCACCTGCAGAAATCACACACACACACACACACCATGACACAATGCACACGCACAATTTGAAAACACAGCTATTAAATCACAGTTATTAAATGATCAGTGTGAGGGCTGGGGGATCACACGGTAAGGCTGGCGGTTACTGATATACGATCGCTGCCCTGGACCAAGCCTCCCCAACAGGCACCATGTTGTGGTGACAGCTTTCATTCACCCCTTTACCACCAGGAAAAGGAGAAAAGTTCAGATGACCAGAGAGGTCACCAGCCAACGCCTTTGGCCCCAGGTGTTGTCAGTCCATGACGGACTCTGCCCTGAGTCACAGCCACCCCCTGCCCCCACTTGCTTCTGTCTCCTCGTCCTGGTTGCTGGGAGGCCTGGTTCCCGATTTCCTCGGGGCCCCTGACACTCATTGTTTCCCGGTGAGTCACACCCACCTGCCACCTCTTCGCCAGGAACCATCTGCCAGGTGTAGGTCTTTTGCACTGATCTTGGCTGTCTGCCTGCCACTCCCACAGGGTGGGAACCTGCCCACCCAGACTTGGGTGAAGAGGATGGCGACGACCGCTCTTCCTCTGGACCATGCCAGAAGATGGGTCATATCCTCTTCCCACTGTCCCCCACAGCGCTCTCCAGCTGCTAGCTCCACCAGTCCAGGGAGAGGGACCCTTTCCTCCAGCCTGGCCGCATACACATGCTTCTCCAGCCAGACCAGAGAACCAGGAGCACCCAGACCTGGAGCTGACAGCCTCCCTTTGGCGGGACAGGTGAACAACGCTGTGCGCTTTTGCTGCTCGGCTCTCTTCTGGGAGGAGAGCAGCTTTCTCCCTGACACTCACTGCCTTCGGGCTGGTGCTGTCAGGGCTGTGGTCTGAAACCTTCAGCAGGTGACTTCCTCCTCCTTGGCCCAGGACAACCAGCTCATTCTGACTCCTGTTCATTCAAAAGGGAAGTGTAATCGGGACTCAGCTTGAGTTCACTGCATCTTTTATAAGAATAAACGTACTTGGGAAATGTGAATAATGCGGTATGATTCATTGAAACTCTCGTTTCCTTCTAATTAGTGAAAAATGTATGAGTAGCAATGGACGGGGTTTACAGGGATTCTCAGGAGAAAGGGTAGAAAACATCTGCATTTGTGAAAGGAGTTATTCTTGATGTATATTTGTCCTAGAGCATTTTTTAATGACTCTGCTGGCTCCTTCCCACCACGGCCCTCCAGCTCACAGCCCTGATCCCATTTGCCGGCAAAGCGCTCTTTCTAGAAGCGACCACTCCAGCCTCCCCCCTGGCTCAGTGCACTATGGGCCCAGGGCTGGGGGCTGGCCTGTTACTCCAGGCTTTCTTGAGGCAGGGTGGCTCTCCTCCCAGTGTGGTTCCCTGATCACACCACCACCCGAAAGGTCACTAATTTAGAGGGCGCTCATCTGCCCAGTTTGCCCAAGACAGTCCTGATTCACATCCCCTTCACATACAGGGTCCCGACCTAGACACTAAACCCTAGGGCCACGCTGTCTGTCTGCAGCTCCTGGAGGCTCCTCACATAGAACATCTGATCATTTCTCCTACTGACCAATGTGGATGCCTCTGGTCCTTGCTTCTGAGCTCGTCCTGCCTCCATGGTACCATCTGATTGATGGAGCATAAGCTCCCTGTGCCATCTTGTCCAGCCACTAACCTAACCGTGACTCATGAGAACTTTAGAAAGCCATCTCTGTAATTCTAAAGACTTGGAGGAGTGTGTGTGCGACCAAGTGTATGTGTGTACACAGAGGAAAGAAAATTGTGAAACATTTGCTTAGAACAGCTTATTTTTATCTAGGAATCTGTGCAGGTGTTCACTGTACTCTTTTGCTGACAGTGTATTAAGAAGGAAATTGAAACTTTAGTAAAGATATTCCTTACTTGTGTTACAAAACACAGTATAGAGCCAAGCGGAAAGCCAAGGTACTTTTCATCAGGTGTGTGATCGGAATTTTCGATTTTTTATATTCTATTTCAGCGTCGACAGTGAAACTGCACAGATACCTTACATTTTAAATTTATCATCAAATTCACTTCCCGCTATTGTTATTCTAACACTGGAGAGAAATGTTTCACTTCCAGAAGTTTTCATTTAACTTTAATAGAAAACAAAACCCATACAAATCCACTTTTTTAAAAAAATAAACATTCGGTTCTGAACACAAGCCGGCTTGATTATAAGAACTAGTTTACCTAATAATTTCATAATATTAGCATCACCCTAATTATATCCTTTGGCCGTTCCAGGCATGATCACAAGGCCTTTGAAATTCAGATGATGAACTGGGACTGACCCTGAACCACAAGACCCAAGCGGCCTGCAGCTGCCTTCACTGCTGACAGTTGAGACAGTGCGATTTCGGGTTCTGTATTCTCCCTTCAGGTTCTGTGAGCGCGTGGGGGCACTTACGTCTCATCTGTGAAGGCTATTCCAAAGTATTCCTTCTCCTTCAGATTGAAATGAGATGCCACGAGGTCAAGCAGCTCCTTGGCCAAAAGCTTGGGCTGGAGGGAGAACAAAGCGGAAAAAGAGTAAGCGATGAGAGTTTACTTTCCCTAAAACGTGCAATCTCAGGTTTACACAATTTTTTGAAGGGAATGTCTCAAAGCTCAAGACAGTCCTTACAAATGGCTTTTATAAAACCCAAAGGAGTAGACAGTGAGGACAGGGCCACCAGTGGATTGAGACCTTCTGCCCTGTTTCCTGGTAGTTTGTCGTATCAACAGATGGTACTTGATCACTGGCACGGCTGTCAAACCCCACAGCCCTCCTTCCCCACATAGAACATTTATATTGAACAGACAGGCAGATGCCTTGTTTAACAAATATATAAATATATACACACACATGTATGTAATAAATGTATTACTATGACATATATCAAACATATGTTGTATAACACATTTATGTTATATAATACTATAATTATGCTACTATAATTGACTTATTGTAGAACATGATAATAAATATATATATTTAACATACACTTATATAGTATTAGCTATGTGCCAGGCCCTGTTTCAAGCACTTTACAAACATCACCTTCTTTAACTTTCATCACAGCCCTACTAGGTGGTTCTATTATTAACCCCATTGTACAGGGAGGAAACAGGAGCCCAAAGATAAAGTGTTGTTTAAGTATTGGGGCTGGGATGTGAATCCTGGCTCCAGAGACTGCCCTAGACCACTCTATATGCTCCCATAATTTAAAATGCAAGCAATAAAAGTACCTTCCTGCAAGAAATGCTAAAATCAAGGCCAAAGGGTCTTGGAAATAGTATTTAAAAAATAAACTGAAAATTTGCCTTTCCAAAGGAGAACAGTTTTCCTAAGAATGTTTTTCATCAAGAACTCTTTCCTAGACATCTCTGCCCATCTAAAGGAGGGTGCCCGAGCTTTAGGCATGAAGTTATTGCAGCTGTCTGCATTATCAATACATCAGTCACTCTGGTCTGTCACTGCTGAGATGACTGCAGACCTCCAGGCTCAGAGGCTGGGGAGGAGGGAAAGGCTGAGGATGGAGATATGGGGCTAAAAGGGAACAGTCATTTCTTCATTGCCTCCCGGGTGAGGTATGTGCAGACGCACGGACTTTACGACAGCCACTCTGTTCCAGGTGTACTCGCTGGATGTCTCCAAGCTCAGAGCAAAAACAGATTAGAGAAGAGACAATGTGTGTGTGTGTACATGTGTGTGCATTTATGCACAGTAATATACACTTCCTGGGCTGGGGAGGGATAAATTGGGAGTTCAAGGTTTGCGGATACTGACTGGTATACTAAAATAGATAAGTAAGTTTATACTGTATAGCACAGGGAATCATATTCGATATCTTGTAGTAGCTTATGGTGAAAAAGAACATGAAAACGAATATATGTATGTTCATGTATGACTGAAGCACTGTGCTGTACACCAGAAATTGACAGAACATTGTAAACTGACTATACTTCAATAAAAAATATGTATAAACATATATATATATGTACACACACACACACACACACACACACACATTTCCTGAGAATATTTCCTGTTCTGGTGGTTACACTGCTGCATTTCTCTATTAAAGAGGGGGGAATAACACGTGAATCAAGAGTTACATGGCAGTTTTAGAACTACCATTTGATCGAACAATTTCACTTCTGAGTATTTATCTGAAGGGAAATACAATTAACTCAAAAGGACATATACATCCTCATGCTCGCTGCAGCATTATTTACAACAGTCTAGACGTGGAAGCAATCTAAGTGTCCACCGATGGATGAATGGATAAAGAAAATGTGGTATTTATACACAATTGAGTATTATTCAGCCACAAGAAGAAGGAAATCTTGTCATTCACATCAACATGGATGGACCTTTTTTTTGTACTTTATTTTTTAATTTTATTTTATTTTTTAAACTTTTTTTATTGAGTTATAGTCATTTTACAATGTTGTGTCAAATTCCAGCTTAGAGCACAATTTTTCAGTTATACATAAACATACATATATTCATTGTCACACTTTTTTTCCGCTGTGAGCTACCACAAGATCTTGTATATACTTCCCTGTGCTATACAGTATAATCTTGTTTATCTATTCTATATGCCTGTCAGTATCTACAAATTTTGAAATCCCCGTCTGTCCCTTCCCACCCCCCTCCTTGGCAACCACAAGTTTGTATTCTATGTCTATGAGTCTGTTTCTGTTTTGTATTTATGTTCTTTTTTTGTTTGTTTTAGATTCCACATATGAGCAATCTCATATGGTATTTTTCTTTCTCTTTCTGGCTTACTTCACTTAGAATGACATTCTCCAGGAACATCAATGTTGCTGCAAATGGTGTTATGTTGTCAGTTTTTATGGCTGAATAGTATTCCACTGTATAAATATACCACATCTTCTTTATCCAGTCATCTGTTGATGGACATTTAGGCTGTTTCCAACATGGATGGACCTTGAGGGGATTATGCCAAGTGAAATAAGCCAGGCAGAGAAAGACAAATACTGTATGGTCTCACTTATATACGGAATCTAAAACAAACAAAAAAACACTTCATAGATACAGAGAACAGACTGGTGGCTGCCAGAGGTGGGGGAATGGGTGCAATGGTGAAGGTGGTAAAAAAGAGAAGCAGAGAGTTGCATGACAATTTAGTTTTTTATTTCACTTTTTTTGCGCTACCATGGACTGTATTGTGTCCACTCCTCCCAAATTCATATGTTAAAGCACCAGCTCCTAAAGTGATGGTATTTGGAGATGGGGCCTCTGAGAGGTAATTAGGTTTAGGTGAGGTCAGAGGGCAGGCCTTCATGATGGGATGAGCGTCCTTATAAGAAGAGATACTGGAAAGCCTGCTTGCTCTCTCTCCACAAGGTGAGGACACAGTGAGAAGGCTGCCATCTGCAAGTCAGGAAGAGAGCCCTCCCTGCAGCCCGAGCAGACGGGCACCCAGATCTTGGACAGTCCAGGCTCCAGAGCTGTGAGAAAATCCGTGTCTGTTGTTTAAGCACCCGCCTCCACGTCTGTGGTTTTGTCATGGCAGCCCAAGTGACTAAGGCAGGTGCACTCCATTTAATTCAACAAACATTACCGAGTGTCTAATATGTATAAAGCACTAGCCAGTCCTGCAGGAGGTACAGAAAGCACGCAGCACGTAGTACCTGCCAACAGGACCTTAGACTCCCTTCGATGCACAGAGTAAGAGCTAGTGTTCATTTCAAAAAGCCACAGTGTGGTTCCCTCTTTGCTGCCTCCTCCTGGGCTCCCAGGGTGGCAGCCTCCAGGCTCCAATCACCATCAATTTACCAGTGAAACCAGCTGGAAACGACGAGAGTGGGTCTGAAACACGGGCAGTGCTTCCTTCCCCCAGAAGACGTAAATCAACAGGAGAATCCAGCTTGATAAACAAACACCTTCTAACAGTCTATCCTTCAGTTCACACTAAAATTTGAAGAAGTGAAAGCACAATCTCTGTAACCGATGGGCAATTCAAGACTTTATGTAAGACGCTCCTTCATAAAGAGTAGGAATCTACACAGAGGAAGGCTGGGAGTGAATGTGGCACATCTCAGAGCATCACTGATAAACAACAACATAGAATCCAAGGTGAGGGGGCTCTTGAAGCCTCAGGCTGTGTTTGCTATGAGATGCTGCAGGCCATGTTGCCAGCATCACCTCTACCCCTAGAAGGTACCTGGCTGCCCAGATACAAAGCGTTTAAACGTTGTGACCAAATGTAGGGTAGCAGGCTGATTTTTACACTGCAAAGTACCGTAACTTATCCGTCCAAATGCTTGCTGTCCCTTCCACAGCAGTCACAACGGATCTAAAATGCACAGACATTTTGGTGATCTTTGGGGTTTGCCTTTGAAGCCTGGGTCACATCTGTAAAAGCATCCTCACTGGTGATAAGCCTTCTTGTGCTCAGAACAGATTGGACTTTTTTCAAATGTCAAAAGTCACGTGGAGTCAAGTCTGGTGAATGTTGATGGGGCGGAGCGGAGAGCACACTGGATCAAACTGGTTTCATAAAATGAGGTGCGATTATAAAGTCATTCTTTGTGGGTTCTTAGGGGTTATGGTGAGGGTTCCAGCCCAAACCTGGAAGTGATGGAAATAAGATTCCCTTCTCTTTGAGAGTTAAACTTTAAAGCCAACATCTCAATGGAACCAACCAGGGATACATAAATTTACCCAGGAAGAGGAAAAAATTACTCTCAGGGCTAGAATAACAGTTTATCTATAATATAACTAAAAATAGTGATGGTTTCATAGAATGGGCCCAGTGAATGAATAGGGTGTGTGGGGTGGGGGATGGAGAGGAGTCTGGGAAGGGGAATGAGCTGGGGAAACAAATGAGGTCTTGGCCAACAGGCTTTGAATATTTGAGTCCCAGCGGCAAGGCCTTTTCTATGGCAGAAATGCAGGCATGGGGCTACCATAGCCAGTCGTGTGAAACACTCCTATTACCTATGGAACTCCCCTTCTTCTAATCCCATGCCTTCCAAAGAGCTTGCTGAGGTCCTACATACGGCCCATGTCCTACACACAGTGCTGAGCAATCTCCTACATGACCACATTATCATCTAAAATAAGACTGTCATTCCTCTGCCAGTGATGGTGCTGAGACTTGGAGATGTCATGCAGGCTGCCTCCCAGCAAAGCCATGATTCCAAATGAAGTCAGACTGGCCTCACAGGCCACTTGAACAAC
The DNA here is from genome assembly GCF_009834535.1 of Camelus ferus. Taxonomy (NCBI): domain Eukaryota; kingdom Metazoa; phylum Chordata; class Mammalia; order Artiodactyla; family Camelidae; genus Camelus; species Camelus ferus. The sequence goes on from NC_045730.1 coordinate 22,612,235, forward strand.
CCTTCTGCTGTCTCACCTCTGTGGTCTCTAGTTCCTAGGTTCGTGAGCCCTGGGGTCTCTGTCTGGGTAAGAGTTGTGTCACTTACTTGAAACCAGTACATTCATATTTTATGTATTGGTACTGATTTATACATCTGGTACTTTGAACTTGGTTAATGTGAGTCTTCAACCAAGGATGAAAAATCAGGTTTCTGAGCTGCAGAGCTAGGGAACTGATTTGACATGCTGAAGGATTCACCAGAATAATGGATGCCACCCTAGGAGCCTCATGGACACTGACTTTTGGCCTCTCCATGGTGACATACCACTATGACTTAGCCTGTTACCACAATCCTTTTTATACTGGAATTTCTATAGTAAAATACCATTTTTTCTTGGTGACTCATACACCAAAAGCAACTAGAAGGCTATGAGTGTAACTGAGTGGGACCCTATAGGGCTTTCCTTGGACAGACCCCTCCCCTATATCCTCTGTAGCTCCTCTCTGAAGGACCCAGATAATAGTAACTTATGCAGATTTCCTGAGTTTTCCAGATGTTAAAAACCACCCCCAAGTGGAAGAAATTAACTACTTGATGATCAGGAGCACAGAACCCCCAGACCTTCTGGTGCCTGAGGACTGATCACCATCAACCAATCAAGAGAACTGTGCACAGCTGATCACGACCTTGGCCCGCCCCTCTCTCAGCTGGCCTTTAGAAATGCTCAGCTGAAACCCTCTGGGGAGTCTAGGGCGGGGGCGCAGCTTAAGGCAGGAGCCACTGGTTCTCCTTGCTCAGCCTTGGGATGAACCTTTCTCTGCTCCAGACTCAGATGTTTTTGTTTGCTTGGCCTCACATGCATCGGGCACAGGAACTTGCGTTCAGTAACGTAAGCCATAGCAGCATCTCTTGAATAAACTTTACCATCTCCCACTGACTCTTTTCAAGGATAGCACCTACTTGGATGCATGTCTTTGGTTAAAAAAATGTTACAAAAGGTTAATCCCTTTACTTCATACAACAATTACTACGGATCCCACGCACCACTCTCAATAAAGAAAAGTCTACATTAATGACCCACGATTTCCACACGGGGAAGCACAGGCATCGAAGGGGGAGATGACAGATGCCAGAAGATACTGAGGTTAGAACTGCTGAATCTGAAGTCCCTTTAACAGGCACGCTCTTTCTTCCACTGACTGGCCTGAGGTCTGCCACCCACCTGATGGACGCGTGGCATGAGTGAGAAATAAACATCGTTAAGTCACCTTGACGCTGGGGGTTGTTTGTCATCACAGCATAACCTGGCTTATCCTGATTGATTCAGGCACCCAATCTGTAATTCCCTGTATGGTAGGTTTCAAACCATCGAAGGCATCAGCCTGCGATTCCCGATCTTGCAAACTAAGACGGTCCTACCTAGAGGAGATGGTGATTAATGAATTACATCGTTTCGGACATTTCTTAAGCTCGTTTGGTGAACGTTGCGGGGTAAGCAGAAACTTTATGGTATTATGCACTACGAAGGGATGTTTACAGAATCTGCTGATTATAATTTGCCAGTTACTTGTGCTGTAAACATTGGTGGGGCTTTGCAGGATCGGGCTGGGAGGGAGGCCAGCCAGGCAGCCGGGAGTCCAGTCAAGTTCCATGGGACAAGCCTGGCCGGGGCCTCAGTGCCCATGTGAGCAAGGCATGTCCTGTGCGTCTTGGGTTAGAAACAGCCTGTTCTGGGTCACTGGCGCCATACCGGCCCCACGAGGTCGCACCGTTTAAGACTGACTTCCTCTCAGCCTGTAATTAACTTTGTTCACTCAACAGCTTTTTTCCTTTTCTTTTTCTGTCTCAGATTTTTTTTTTCCATTTGTCCTTCTAAGCTTTTATTCCTCCTTACATCTGACAGATAGAATCTCTTTATTTACAGACTCTCTGACTCAGCCTCCCAGATCGGAGTTCCCAAGGGCTCTGGACTATTCCAGTGGGAAACCCAGCACCTACCAGCACGAAGGGTTCAGAGCAGGCCTGTCTACACTGCCTTCCGAGGTGGGACATGATTGGATGGTAACAATCCAAAGAACACTTCACACGGGCATATGGCTATAAAGTGCTCAGGGCACATTCTCATGACGATGACTCTTCCAGGCGATTTTGTGAGCTGTTCAGGCAAAGCCCGAGGAGAGCCATAGAGGATGAGGTGGCCCCGGGCCCCTCTCCAATTCTCCGCAGAATATTTTTACCACCCCTGACATATTCCACTATCACTTTGCACTTGCCAGGGATACATACCAGAAGGGTGCTCTTGGACAAAGTCTAACTTCTCTGAGCCTCAGGGTTCTCATCTAATCAGTGATGAACTAGATTGATGAACCAAACTCCTGCCCTAAAATATGATTCTTTATTCTTAAAATGGGTTATTAAATTGAGCTCCTTCCTTCCCTAAAACCTGCCCAACCTTCTCAAGGGTCGAGTCACTCACTCTAAAAAACTTGGCAATCATTCTGCACGCCCCCTTCCCACCCACCTTGATCCGTTAAGTCCATCAGTGAACATATCCATCTTTCTTACAGAATCTCGGGCAAGTTACTTGACCTCTCTGTTCCTCAGTTTCTTCACCTGCAAAATGGGGATGATGACCATATACCTTCACAGGCTGCTACGAGATTTAATGAAATAATACTGATCTGCGTGAGGTGCTTTGAGCAAGTGCCTGGCACAAAGTGAATGTTCTCTGCGTTCATTTCAGATCCTCATTCTCTCACCTGTGAATTGTTACAATAACCTCCTACATGGTACCAAGTTGTAAATGCCAGTCTGGTATTTAAGCTCCTCTTTGAATCTAGGCCCAGTTTACCTCTCCAACCTCACTTTTGCCCAATTCCCTCCAAAAGCACTCATTTCCGCTCAATCTACTTATATCAAAGTAAATACTGATCTCATTTCTATTTCCAAATCTGTGCCCACACCGTCCTCTCTTCTCTCCCTTACTATTTAAATTTAATCTTGCTCAAGGCCCACTTCTTCCAGGAAGCCCTCCCTGACCATCCCACCTCCAAATGGTCTCTTTCTCCTGTGAACTCCTACAGAATTTACCAGTGTGTCTATGAAGTATAACTCTGTATCTATGAAGTGTTGTTTTATTTTTTGGATTCCGTATATGAGACCATACAGTATTTGTCTTTCTCAGCCTGGCATATTTCACTTAGTGTAGCTTAATGTCCCTCATTCACCCTTGGCATGCATACTTCTGTGTTGTGGTAAATTTATTCTAATTAAAACATTTTTTAAAGTATGAAAATGCACATAACATAAAATTTACCATCCCAACCACTTTTAAACACATAGTTCAATATTGTTAAGGACATTCACATTGTTGTACAAACAATCTCTAGAATATTCTCTTTTGTAAAATAGAAGCTCTGTCCCCATGAAACATCATGTCCCCATCCCCCCTTCCACCAGCCCTGGCAACCACCATTCTGCTTTCGATCCTGATGAATGTGACTATGCTAGGTACCTCATCTAAGTGCAATTATACGGCATTTATCATTTTGCAACTGGCTTATTTCACTTAGCATAACATCAGTGAGGTTCCCTCATGTTGTAGCGTGTGTCAGAATTGCCTTCTTTTCTTTTTTTTAATGGAGGTACTGGGGATTGAACCCAGGACCTCACGCATGCTAAGCACACACTCTACCTCTGAGCTATATCCTCCCCTGCCTTCCTTTTTAAAGGCTGGATAATATTCCATTGTATGGATGTACCACCTTTTGTTTATTTATGGATCCATTAATGGACCCCTGGGTTGCTTCCATGTTTTGGCTTTTGTGAATAATATTGCTATGAACGTGGAGAATTTCCTGTGACATGACTTGCTATGTACCTTGTCACCCCCCCCCCGCCCCGCCCCCACGGTACACCCACATCCTAACTGCGGGGACCGGTGACTACTGCCTCACATTACAAAAGATGTGATTACGACGTCTGAGAGGAGGCGCGTACCCTGGATTACCCAGGTGGACCTTAAATGCAATCACATGGCTCCTTCTGGGAGTGGGGCAGAGGGAGTTTTGACACAGACAGACACACAACAGAGGACCGTGTGAAGGTAGCAAGAGGCTGGAGTGACAAAGGCCCCTGATGAGGAACGCTGGCAGCCACCAGAAGCCAGATGAGCCAAGCCCCAGACTTCCCCTCAAGCCTCTGGAGGAAGCACGGCTCTGTTGACACCTTGACTTTGACTTCTGCCTTCCAGAACTGTGAGAGATGCCTCTGTTGTCTTAAGCCCCCACGTGTGTGGTGACTTGTTACGCAGCCTCAGGAAACAAATACACACCCTTAGATGGGGGCTAAATGGGATTTCCGCTGGGAGCCCTCTCTGCACTCTCTTTTTACAGTGCCCTGGCCTTCCTGGGCAAGGGCGTCACGTAGGGAAGTCCAGGTGGAGCAGCCTTTGTCTGGGAGCTGACCCTGGGCCAGTCAATCACAGCGTGGGCTTCAGTCAGTGAATTCTCCCCTCAAGCCCTGTCCTGTCATCCACCATTCCCTCGGGGCAGCTCACAGATTCTAAATAAATGGAATTGCCACTTCTGAATAACTGCTTTAAAAAAAAATTAAAACATCAAACGGCTCCCATCTGTGCTTTGGGAGGACCCACGGCTGGGAGACGAACGCTCCCCTCTCTCCTCCTCCCCAGGGCAGCTTTGCGCCATTCGCTTCTCAAGCGCACAGGGACCGCCAGGCTGCGGGCGGCTCCCCGCACCCCGCCCCCGCGCCCACCCGGTGGATCCCGGGAAAGAAGGGTGATTTCCCCGCCCTGGGGGCGTGGCTGCAGCCGTGGAGACAGCAGAGTCGGGCTCTGAGAGTGGGAAGAAAGCGTGGTCAGTGCAACCTTTCTTTCCAACTTTTCTGAAAACCTGGAGAGAGAGAGGGGAGTTAAGAGGGGCAGCTCAGAATTACCAATGCCTGAGCATGCGGCCTTTGTGTTTCCCGGAGCAGCTGGGAGTCGGGCTCCCGCTCTGCTCTCCCTCCCCCCTCCCCCTCGGGGCTTGGCAATAAGCAGCTAAGCACCCATTGGCTGTTCATTCGTCCTGGGGAGGGGGCGCCGGTGATGGAGAGAAAGCATGAGGCCATAGCGCACACAGAGCACACAGAGCGGGTCTGGCCGTGCGCCCCCGCCCGGTCACCCCCTTGATGCTCCCGCTGATTAGCTGCGGAGGCTGGCTTCCTTCCTGCCTGCTCTGAGCAGCCCCGGGTTCCCTGGCTGGGGGCAAAGGGTGGGGTTGCTTCCTTCATGCAGGCTGATACACTCTTCTGGGCTCCCAGGCACCCCAGGATAGGTAGGGGTGAGGGTGGAGGTGTCCCAAAGCTCAGAGGGCTCTGCCAGAGGGAGCATCTCTCCACCTGGGAGATCCCCCTCCAGCCTGAACCCCAACTTGTAGTGGACAGGAGACCTATGCTGTGCCTCCAGATCAGGAGGGACCAGGAGCAGAATATCTCAGCAAAGCTGGTTCCAGACACGGCCAAAACTAACAGTTAATGTTTACTGGGTGCAGCCTCTGTCCTGGTGTAAGACTGAGCCAATTCTGACCAGGGAGGAAGATGCCAGGATTAGCTGAAGCATGGAGAAAGGAGATACTCGCCAAACGCACACAGCTAGTAACCACACAGCTAGTAACCGAACCGGCAGGTTTAACTCAGCAGTAAGGGTGGAGGTCACCTAGGAATGCTAAATTACATAAAGAGCCAGAGGCACTGGTTACCCAACTCACTTCACTGACAGGGCAGGGAACCTCAAGGTTCAAGAGGTCGGGAAGAAGCCTGGCCACGGACAAGGGAGGTCACCTTAGTGACCAGCACATGAAGGGCCACTGCTGGTCCACTTAAATAGTTGGTTTCAGAAAAGGCTGCAACCATCTGAAACCGGAAAGAAAGAAAACAAAAAGGGTGTCAGTGACCTGGGGGATCCCAGCAGGCAAAAAGCTGTCCCTGTGCACACCGCTTCTAAGGTCCAGGTTTCCCGGTCCCTCCCCAGCCTGCCCTCTGCTGCGGCTGCCTCTCCCACCGCCAGCACCCCGGCCTCTGCGGGCCACCCCCTGCCAGGTTCTGGGCTGCATCCTTCACTCCTACCATCCCATGTCGTCTTCCAAGCAACCTTGCACTGTTTCGTGGGTAAGGATGGTGGGGCATGGAAATGCTAATCTGTCTAAAGGTCACAACCCCCCAAGGGCACAAGGGGCTTGAGTCTGGGACTGACTCCCAAACTTTGGTTTTAAACACTGGGTGCAGATCCAGCAAGTGACAAACAGCACAGACAGGAGGCATTTGAAGCTGCTTTTTCTAAACGCGATAGAATTTTGCCAGACAGTGTGTTCCCAGAGGGCAGGGATCAAGTTTAACCGACATTTACAGCCTTGCCCCTGAGCACAGTGCCTGACACACAGTAGGTGCCTAATCAAGATTTTTTATTGGTGGACTGGGATGGACTGAAGGATCATTGTTTGACTGTTAACACCAGCCTAGCAGGAAACTGACCACAGGGAGGGTGAAACCTACATGCTCTCTTGCAGGCTGGCTGGAGGCACAGAACCGCTAAGCAGAGACTGTGGTACCACTCGGGGCCGGATGGAGCCAGATGCCCTACACCAGATTCAAGAGAGTACCTGGGTTTCAATGGGATCATATACCTCCAGGCATCCACAGACTCTGGCCGTGTTACATACTTCGGCAGAGTCACCTGTATAGTCAGGAAAAGATGTGCTGTGTCCAGGTTCCTAACTCCCGCTTTGCAGTGCATCTCTTCCTCCTACCTGACTTCTCCTTCCCGCCAACTTCCTTTAAGCTCTTCCCTCCACCTCCTCCCCATTCTCCCTCCTTCCAACAGACTCTGCCACTTAACCCAGGATGAGGGACTTCCGGGAAACAACCCTTCTGGTTTCCCCATTGCTCGACCCCTCCCTTTATACTGTTCCTATATATTATCCTTTATACTATACTAATATGCTCCCTTGTTCTCTCATCTTATTTCCACCTCGTTTCTTCTACATTTTGCTAAGATACACCCTGGTCCCAGCGTTGGGAAAAGTTGGGGCTGGCATCAGTCTGGGAAGCTGAGTCTTTCTCATCCGTGCATTTGAATGATGCCCAGTGGGAAGGCTTTGACAGGCGCACATAATTATTATTCCTCCAGAAATGCAAAGTGCCTTTGCCAGCCAGCTGGGGAGCCTGCTGTATTCCGGACCTGCTCCCCTGGGGACTCGGGGCGGGAGGCAGGTGTTCATCAGGGAGCGCCTGCTGATGAACAGTAAGCCCCAGACTGCAGTCTGCTCGGGGCAATGTCAGAAGGACTGTTTCCAGGGTGACCCCCCCCCCCCCGCCCCAGCCGACAGTCACTACACATTAATGAAATGATAACTGTGTCGGGGAGGCAAAAACACACAAAGACACGCGGTACTCCACTTGCCTTTACCGGGTCAGGCTGACAGGTCTGCAGCCTCAGTTCTGAGACATGGGGGGCAAATAGTCGGGATGGTCAGATTTGTGGGCTTCATCGTCCATGGGCATGGTCTACAACTTCTGTTTTTTCCCCTTTAACTCCAAGCCTGCCCTGCCTACTTGGTTATGACCCTAGCTTGTCTGACCGTGAGTAGTAATTGACTATTTGGGATATAAACCACTCATACATTCACTGCGAGGTGAAGTGAGTTCTCCAGGATCAAACTGGCTGATTGGTCACCTTTCCCGTGGGCCCAATGGCACCCAGACCAATTCAAACTTGAGGTGTTCATAACACTGAACTATTCCCTTTGCTTGATGTTCGGGGAAGAGGAAAGAGGGCGTCGTCCCAGGGCACAGGAAATCGGAGCTTTGAAATTAACTCTATGTGGTCCCTAGGAGGCCGTGGGCCTTAGGTGGGGCTGAGTCATTCCAGCTGTCAATTTTGTAGTCTGCGGTGTCTACGAGTTCCCAGGAGTTTCATCAGTAAAGGAATCGCAGGGCGGTAGAGCCGAGAGGACGAGTTGGGGGAGAGCCAGTTCCTGGGACAGGTGTGCTGGGGGCTACCTTTCCAGTGTAACGTACAGAGGGTGGCACCTTTGCTGAGGGCGTGGCAGGTGTTCAGAGAATATGCCTTCATCACCAGCAAACAAACCGGACACAGAAAGCTGGCTTTAGCATGATGGTGGGAAGAATGGGGACTTGTGGGGGTGGGGGGGATTAAAAATATATATGATGCCGTGACTGATCCATACGCACATGCTGCGACTGATCTTAATGTACATGCCCCGTTCATGCAACCCACCACCACTGGGCTTGGAAACCCCATTGTATTTGATGTGCAAACTGAGCAGCGTGTATTTTCACTTTGAAACATTGGGCCAGTAACATCTACTTCCTACGTGGCTGTGAGGAGTCAATATATGATCATTTATAAAGTACTGGGTGCACGAAAGGTGCTGAAAAAAGCAGGCTCCCCCTTTCTGCTTCCTTCAGTAACTGAATCCCTGTACAAATTACTTATCCCCTCATCACTTTGACAAGGACCCACTCTGATCGGAATCTAAATCCTCTTTTGAGTGAACTGTTCTCTATCTCAGGAGCCATGAATAAATCATCACTAGGCAGTAAGGAGAACAGAAAGCAGACGAGTTCCCTTGGAACTGAACTCACTGGGGTAGACCGGCCCTAAATAGCACTTCGTCTCGGCTCCCAGCGTCTGCCCAGGGATGCCCGCCTCCGTTCACCAGAGTGATTTACTGTCTCACGTGGGAGCCTGCCTCCTGCTTCTCTGCGGTTAAAACGACATGGACCGACCAGAAGAGAAAGAAGTCTCTCTCCCGCTCCAGGGCTGTAACGGAGACAGGGCACTGGCTTGCTGATGTTGGCCAGCATTTTAATTTGGAAGTTTCCCAAGTCTCCTCCCTGCGGACCCTTTCCCCATCGCTCTTGCAAATTGCCAGCAGGTACAAACTACAGAGAAACCTGGGCTCTACCGATGATGTCATTTTCAATATAATTAAAAAGGCACTCTCGCCGGGGTGGGAGAGATATGAGAAAGGGCCCAGGCTGGTGTCCCAGGAGGTGACAGAAGGGAAGATCAACTTTTGGCTGAAAAATATTTATTCCTGAAGAGCCGTTTCACTGCAGTCAGACAACAACGAGGCAGAAAGCACTGCAGCCCCTCCCGTGCGCCGTGCTAATTAAGTGGATGAGAACAGATGATGTGCCGCGGGGTCCAAAGAAAAACTGTGTGCTTAGAATACCCTCATTCTCCCATAGGAAATATTATTTTATTATTTGCCTACATTACCCCCCTCCACCGCCTTCGAAGAGGCTTGGATGAGGTTTACAAAATTTTAAATGGTATCAAATGGTGGGGGGTTCAAACCCTACATAAGACTGAGTCCATTGAAGGTGCTCAAACACGTGAAATAAACTAATTCCTGCCGCTGACGGGGCTGCACAGGCTTTGTTAGCAGACCCCAGAAGCAGGCTAAGTTCACACACACAGGCACGCCTTTAGAAGGAATTTGTCATATGGTTCCATACAGGAGGGACAGTAGATTGCACGTCTTCAACATGTTCCCCAGGGAGGACAGAAATGCGGCTACTGTGCACCGTTTCAGTTTAGTCCCCAGTGAAGCCTGGGACACAGGTGCCCTTGTCTCTCTGCTTGGAGCAGATTTTAAAGCCATCTCCCGAAACCTGACGGGAGACTCTGGGAAAGGCTTTATGTGAGATTTATATACGTAGTGAATCTGGCCAGAGGTTCTGGAGGTGATACTTTATTAGGTTTTTTAACACATGCTGACGTCAGCCTTTAGGCAGCTTGGCACTGACGTTTGGCCTTGATTCTGAAGCCAAACCACAGAAAACATAGGCCGCCAGTCCCAATTCAGGCAAAGCCAACAGCCTCCTTCAGACTGATAAGGCCAGAGGAAGGAATCACATCCAAAAAAATCACATGCGGAAAAAGCGGCAGCAGGTGAACTGAGCAGGTGCCCCGGATCTGAGAGAGTGAATGGGAGGTGCGGGTACAGTTGACCAGGGGCAGGGATCGGTCCGGGTCTGCATCTCCTCCCCAGCAGCTCTGCAAGACACCCGGAGGAGATGGGCCCCGGGGACCCCCACGCCAGGGGGTGGGTGGGAGCGTGGGAGGGAGATGGTGGGCCCCCTCTGCTCCCCTGGGTCTCAGGGGCCCCACTCTCCTCTTTACTGCTGGGATCTTCCACTGTGTATCTGCTCCTGTGGCCTCCCGGCCCCTTCCTCCTCCTTTGCTGTCCCAGCTACCTTTTTAATTCAAGACCCTGCATGGCAGCCACTCTGCGGAGACAGCTGCCTCAATCTCATCCCTTCCCCTGGTTGCCCCAGCAGCACGATGGTGGAACTCATGCTCACTGGGTCCATCAGCCTCCCCTCAAGCTCTGGTCCCACGACTTGGGCATCCCTGCTCAAAGTCGGTTCCTCCTCGAGAACGACCACATCTAGGGAACAGCATCTCCTGTATCTTTGTTTCCAGAGCCTAACCCAGATGGTCAACGTTAAATGACTGCCCGGGGGAATCAATGAATCAGTGAATGGGTGAATCCATCCATCAATCAATGAACAGTGAGGTGCAGGAAGGATCTCAGCAGGAGAAGCCTTCAGAATGATAAAAGCCAGTCCTGTCTCCTGAGTCCTGTCCCAAGTCCCGTCCCCAGGCCAAGGCCCTTCTCAGTCATCACACAGGCCTTGAGCAAGCTCAGCTCTCCTGGTTCTAACCTCCACCAGATTCCAGTGACTTCCAAAGCCAGCAAAGGTGTCTTTCTCAGAGGCATCATAGAGCCATCTGCAAGTGCAGGGGTCTCTCCAAGTCCACTGGGACTCTTTTGGAGGAGGGTCCAGCTTAGGGCCAACACCTCCTCTCAGTGTATTATCCTGTGAGCCCCAACTGCCCTTCCTAAGTGGAGCTGAGAAAGTAGGGGGGATCTGTCAGAGGGATAAAGGAAAACCAGAACAACGCCGTGCATCCCTGTCTTTGCTCTTGTCACCTGCCTGTCTCTTCAAGTCAAAATCATCCCATCAAAATAAACCTGGGGCCTGGCAGGGCCACCTGCGATATTCAACTGGAAGACTCTCAGGGAGATGATTCACACGCAGTGCGGGAGACCCCCCAGACCCCCTCCCGTGCGTTGCTGAGTGATGACTCATCTGGGGCTTGACCCGGTGCCGCCACAGCTTCCGTCATCCACTCTTTGTCTGAAGGCCCCACATACGTTTCCCTGTGTAGAGGAGAGTCAATACACTTTACATTCTTAATAGCGGGTCAGTCTGGAGAGAGAAATCATCACAGGCTGTGACCCCGTGGCAGCGATGTCACTGGTTGCTAGGCAGGGTGTCCTTTGGGGAGGGGAGCTGTCACTCCTGGCAGACCCTGTGCCCCCTTTCCTCCTCTTGGGGTCAGACTCTGGCCCAGGTCACAGGCACAAAAGAGATTTTGTTCTGCTGCCTTGCAAGGCCCCTCTGAAAGATGCCTATCAAAGAAGTCAGGGATTCAAGATGGCAGTAGTGTTACAACGAGAAGGTGAAAAAAAAAATAATAAAAATAAGAAAATTTCCTCCCAGAGCTTCTCCAAAGTCAAGGTGTATTAGAAAGAGCCCTGGGCTGAGATCAGAGATCCAGGTTCTTGTCCTGATTCCCCTGGCCACAGAATTCCATGGTTCTAAGAGCAGAGAGGTTGGGAAATGTAGTCAGCTTCCAACCGCTTCATTTCACCCACTGACCCCCTGCAGAACGAGCGTGACGCTCCGTGTGAATACAGCCCCAGCTCTGCCATTGAATTCCTCATAAGAGACTGGAAGAAAAGGGAAGTCTGAACCTGGACGTTCACGTTCAAGGTCACAGAGGGCTGTGTGTGTGTGGGCGTGTGTGTGCGCGTGTGTGTATATACAACACACGTGTGAACTCAGTAGCGTAATTTTTGATTATTTATTTATTTAATTCATTTTTTTAATATGGAGGGACTGGGGCTTGAACCCAGGACCTCATACGTGCCAAGCGCGTGCGCTACCACTGAGCTATACCCACCCTGCTGTAGCTTCTGGTTTTTAAAAATTACTCCAGACCTAAGCCCTCCCATGTGATCCTTCCCAGTGGGACATAGAGGCACAGAAGAAAGGTGAGACCATCATGTCCAAGCCCTGCGGCGTGTTCAGACCAAACACTTTTCTGACCCCCAAGCAGGGCTCCTCTGGATGGGGGTCGCTTCCCGGGCTGCCACCTGGAGACCTGGGCATCAGATGGTGGCCTTAAGAACCCAGGGTCATCGTCAGTGGACAGGAGGCCTCTGGAGTCAGAGACCGGGATTGGAATCACGGTCCATGAACTGCTGTGGGATCATGACCAGGCAGCTTAACTTCTCAGAGCTTCAGCCTTTTTCTGTGAAATGGGTGTAATTCCACTGATCTTACGAACGTTGTGAAGGTGAAATAAATCAGTATGTGCAAAATATAATCCAGTGTTTGACGCTGATTATGACTTAATGCTCCTTGATTCCTTCCCGCTGTCTCTCGGCACTTCCCCTTCACGCCCCGACCTCTGTCAACATCTTCGCCTCACGATGCCTTCTTTGGGGAAGACCTCACATGAGCTGTCACCACTGGGGAGCATCCTGGCATTCACTGGGGGAGAGGCTGAGGGACTCTGAGATGAGCCTCACGCCTGAATGGACGCATACCCCCACATCAGAATCCATCGAGCCCAATCCCTCAGGACCGTGTCAGCTGAGCCAGAGGAAAGTCTCTCGGCACACCATCTCCAGGACTTTCACTTCCTTCGTCAGAGAGTGGAAGTAAAAATAAAACAGAGGAAAAGCAAAGATAAAACCCACTCTAACGCCTGTGAAGGCGGGGGCTGTGGTGATAAATTAGATCAGGAGAACCAATTCTGTCCGCTAGGGTTTCCAGAGATTGAAACTAGACGCTGGGTTTCCTGCATACACTGACTACAGTCATCCCTTGGTACCCTCAAGGGTTCCAGGACCCCCTGGAGACCAAAATCCACAGACGCTCAAGACCTTTGTCAGCTTCTGTACCTGCTGGTCATGTGGGCTGTCACATGTAGTCGCAGCGCACTACAGAGGACATATAGTACATGATCATGTGCTCTATTTATGACCTGCGGTTGGCTGAACCCACAGATGTAGAACCTGTGGACACAAGAGGACCAACTGTACTCTCTTTAGCATCTTTTACAAGATAAATTTTGGGCTGTCTTTTCCAGCCATTTGATTAACGCGCCAGCCTGGTGAATGAACAGCAGAAGCGAAATCAAGGACTCTCCACTGGACTCCAAAAATTTGCCTCCTCCAAGCAGACCCTGGTGCTCTGTTCTGAGTTGATGGGTCTAGAACCAGAAATAGGAGGTCTGGGCAGAAATGTCAGCTGGGATGTCCTAAGTTAGTGATGACCAGCCCCAGTTGCATAGGAGGATTGCCTTGTAAGTCAGAGAAGCCATTGCCGCCTGAGCCCTGCCCTAAAGAGTCTGATTTAATTGACCTGGGAAGGAGGGGTGTGTGTCTAGGAAGCACTGATTCTAATGTGCAGCCAGGGTTGAGCTTCTGCTCTGAAGGACGCAGCACTGTGTTGGGCGGGGGGTCGGGGTGGGGAGATTCTTTGTGATGCTATCAGAAGTCTGACACCTTTCAGTTTACAGACTGCCTCCAGATAGATGTTCCTCCAGATGCTGTGCAGTATTTGTAGAGCAGCTGCTGCGTGCTGGGGAGCGTGGTAGGTGCCAGGGCCCGCGACAGGAAGCCCCAGTCCCTGACATGAAGGAGCTCAGAGCAAAGTGGCCACAGCTACAGATGCATACGGTGCCCCTGCCCCACGCCACGGGGTTCAGTGCCCCGAGTCAGGAGCCACTCACCATCCACATGGCCTCAGGCGAGTTAAATGAACCTCTCAGTAAAAAGCAGTATCCCCACATGTTGTGAGGATTAAAAGCCTTAGAACAGGTAAAGCTTTAGAACCGTGTCTGGTGTCTAGCAAGATGTTCACTAATATACACAGGATTTCAGTTAATCTTCTCAACAATCTTATGACACAAGTACTATTGTCAATATTATTCCTACAGGGCAGGTCACACAGCTATTCTGTGGTACAGCTGGGCTTCAAACCCAGGCAGTCTGACTCTAGATCCTGTGCGTTAAACCACAAGGCCATAACTCCCAGCTTCTGGGCCGGATTGTGGGGAAGGAAGAATTAAACAAAAACCCAAAACCAACGCACTGAATGTAATACAAAATGTGAGGATTGTAATAGAAGCAGGGCCTGGCATGACTCAATCAAACTTGATTGGATGAATGATAATATATCTGAAGGTAAGACTCACTGAGGATGGACCTTGAAGGAAGGTAATAGATCTTTGAAACTTGTCACAAAGCTGGGATTTGATTCTACAAGTTTAGGACCGTTAAATGATCAGACGTGACCATTAAAATTAGGAGCTCAAGAAAAAGTTAAGGTACCTTTATACCTAAAGGAACTAGAGAAAGGAGAATAAACAAAACCCAAAGTTAGTAGAAGGAAAGAAATTATAAGGATCAGAGTAGAAATAAATGAAATAGAGACTGAAAAAAACAATAGAAATGATCAATGAAACTAAAAGCTGGTTCTTGGAAAAGATAAACAGAATTGATAAACCTTTAGCCAGACTCATCAAGAGAAAAAGAAGAGGGCTCAAATCAATAACATCAGAATTGAAAAAGGAGAAGTTACAACTGACACCACAGAAATACAAAGGATCATAAGACATACTAAGAGCAACTCTACACCAATAAAATGGACAACCTAGAAGAGATGGACAAATTTTTAGAAAGGTACACTCTCCCAAGACTGAACCAGGAAGAGACAGAAAATATGAACAGACCAGTTACCAGTACTGAAATTGAATCCATAATTAAAAAAGCCCCAAGAACAAAAGTTCAGGACTAGATGCCTTCACCGGTGAATTCTATCAAATATTTAGAGAAGAGTTAATGCCTATTGCAAAAATCTGCATAGAAAGGAACACTTCTGAACTCGCTCTATGAGGCCACCATCACCCGGATACCAAAACCAAAGATATCACAAAAAAGGAAAATTACAGGCCAATATCACTTATGAATATAGATGCAAAAATCTTCAGCAAAATACTAGCAAACTGAAATCAACAATATGTTAAAAGGGTCATACATCTTGATCAAGTGGGATTTATCCTTGGGATGTAAGGATTTTTCAGTATCCACAATTGATGTGATACACCATGTTAACAAACTGAAGAATAAAAACCATATGATCATCTCAATAGATGCAGAAAAAGCTTTTGATAAAATTCAACATCCATTTATGATAAAAAAAAAAAAACTCTCCAGAAAATGGGCATGAAGGGAACAGACCTCAACATAATACAGACCACCTATGACAGACCCACAGCTAACATCATACTCAATGGTGAAGAGCTGGAAGCGTTTCCTTTAAGATCAGGAACAGGACAAGGATGCTCATTCTTGCCACTTTTATTCAACATAGTTTTGGAAGTCCTAGCCACAGTAATCAGAGAAGAAAAAGAAGTAAAAGGAATCCAAATTGGAAATGAAGAAGTAAAACTGTTATTGTTTGCAGATGACATGATACTATACATAGAAAATCCTAAAGACGCTACCGTGTTAACTACTAGAGCTCATCAATGAATATGGTAAAGGTGCAGGATACAAAATTAATGTATAGGAATCTGTTGCACTTCTACATACTAGTAACAATATCAGAAAGAGAAATGAAGGAAACAATCTCATTTACCATCATATCAAAAATAATAAAATACCTAGGAATAAACCTGCCTAGGGAGGCAAAAACCTGTATTTAGAAAACTCTAAGATGCTGATGAAAGAAACTGAAGATGACACAATCAGATGGAAAAATATACTGTGTTCTTGGATTGGAAGAATCAATACTGTTAAAATGACCATACTGCCCAAGGCAATCTACAGATTCAATGCAATCCCTATCAAATTACCAACATTTTTTCACAGAACTAGAACAAAAAATTGTTGAATTTGTATGGAAACACAAAAGACCTTGAATAGCATAAACAATCTGGAGAAAGAAGAATGGAGCTGAAGGAATCATGCTCCCTGACTTCAGACTATACTACAAAGCTCAGTAATTAAAACAGTGCGGTACTGGCACAAAAACAGACCCACAGATCAATGCAACAAAATAGAAAGCCCAGAAGTAAACCCACCCACTAATGGCCAATTAATTTATGACAAAGGAGGCAAGAATATACAATGGAGAAAAGACAGTCTCTCCAATAAGTGGTGCTGGGATAACTGGACAGCCACATGTAAAAGAATAATATTAGAACATTTTCTAACACCATATACAAAAATAAACTCAAAATGAATTAAAGAGCTAAATGTAAGACCAGATACTATAAAACTCCTAGAGGAAAACATAGGCAGAACACTCTTTGACATAAATTGCAGCAGTATTTTTTTGGATTCATCTCGTAGAGTAACATAAACAAAAGCAAAAATAGACAAATGGGACCTAATTAAACTTAAAAGCTTTTTCACAGCAAAGGAAATCATAAACAAAATGAAAAACAACTTATGGAATGGGAGATATTTGCAAACAATGTGACTGATAAGGGATTACTTTCCAAAATAAACAAATAGTTCATATAGCTCAATATCAAAAAACAAAAACCATCCAATCAAAAAGTGGGCAGAAGTCCTAGATAGACATCTCTCCAAAGAAGACATATAGATGGTCAACAGACACATGAAAAGATGCTCAACATTGCTAATTATTAGAGAAATGCAAATCAAAATTATAATGAGGATATCGCCTCACACTGGTCAGAATAAATGCTGGAGAGGGTGTGCAGAAAAGGGAGCCCCCTACATGTTGGTAGAAATGCCAATTGGTGCAGCCACTATGGAGAATAGTATAGAGGTTCTTTAAAAAATTAAAAATAGAATTGCCATATGATCCAGCAATCCTGGTCCTGGGCATATATCCGGAAAAGACAAAACTCTAATTCAAAAATATACATGCACCCCAATGTTACAGCAGCACTATTTACAACATGGAAGCAACCTAAATGTCCATCAACAGATGAACAGATAAAGAAGCTGTGGTATATATACAATGGAATACTACTCAGCCATAAAGAATGAAATAATGCCATTTGCAGCAGCATGGATGGACCTAGAGATTACCATACTAAGTGACGTAAGTCAGAGAAAGACAAATATCTTTGATATCACTTATATGTGGAATCTAAAAAAATAATACAAATGAACTTGTTTACAAAACAGAAATAGACTCACAGATATAGAGATACCAAGGGGGAAAGGGGTTGGGGGGTATAAATTAGGAGTTTGGGATTAATGGATACACACTACCATATATAAGACAGGTAAACAACAAGGTCCTGCTGTAGAGCACAGGGAGCTTTTTCAATATATTGTAATAACCTAAAATGGAAAAGAATCTGAAAAAGAATATATATATATATATATATATTTCTTTGCTGTACAAACTGAAACACAATACTGTAAATCAACTATACTTCAATTAAAAAAAGGTAATTGTCCTCATTTTATGTCTGGAGAGACCAAGGCTAGACAGATCACCCAGATCACAGAGCTGGCATGGGGTAGAGTCCGAATTCAAACCGGAGCAGACCAACTGCTGAGTTGCCTTAAGCACAGTGAGATATCACTTCCTGTCGGTGGGAAATGTTTAAACATCTCTACTCCCATTCGGAAGGAAAAGCATAATTTCATGCCCTTTAGGTACTCTAAATGTACCAGCATTCTGTCTGGGAGACCAGTAGGCTGGGTGGTATCCTACAGCCAAGGTCTGCCAGGAGCAGAACATTCTAGAAAGCCAGAGGGCAACACCCTGAGCAGGACTCGCCAGGAATCTTCCGTGCTTCCCGGAGGGCAAGTGTGGGTGGAAGAGACAAAAAAAAAAAAAAGGGGGGGGAGCGGCCTCTAACTGTGGCCCCAGGGACCTCCCCCTTTCTGGAAGCTCCCCCGGCCACTCTCCTTTCCTGGGACTTGTTCAGCTGCAGGAGGGGCAGCGTTGTCATCTGGGTTTCCCATCTCTGTCCAGGGAGCACCCTCAGGGCAATAGGCTAACTCTGGCCTCCTGGTCTAGAGGAAAGACTGTCCCAGCTCTAACCTTCTTGGGACCTTCTGAAGAACTATCCCCTCCTGCCCTCTTCCTGAGTGTTAAGAGGGTCAGGCTGCTCAGCAGAGTTACTCGTGAAAGCGTGTTTTACGGGTGCTGTTAAGCTCCTTTTTACTTCTTTCCCCTGAAGAAGCTATGATGTGAAATTATAGGAGGAGAGAATTAGCAAAACATTGAGAATTCTTTCACTAAGAGGGGTCTGACTATCGACGAGCTTTCCAAGAAGGCTGCAAGGTATCTGGGACAGTTGTTTAAAAAAATGGTGGTAAAACATACGTTAACACTAAATTTACCGTCGTAACCATTTTTAAGCGCACAGTTCAGTACTGCTAAGGACAGACGCACTGCTGGCCAACCAATCCCCAGAACGCTTCTCGTTTTGCAGAACTGAAACTCTAGCCCCATGAAACAAGGCATCGAGTGCAATTTTGAAGGAAAATGTTATTTTCAAAATTGAGTGGGTGTGGTCTAAAAAGCGGGAAGGCAAAAAAGTATACAAACTCACAGGTCTTGAATCCCTTTAATTCAGAGTTCTATCCTTTATCCCACTTCTATTACCCGATCGTTCACTCCCATGTTTCCTGAATACAACATATTAAAAATGGAAGAGGTGAAGATGAGAAACATGAAAGTCCACTTGTACAGAAAACACACTCATTCCCCAAGAATCTCACCTTCAGAGTATCTTTGTTTGTAGCCACCATCACTTGTCCAACAAGGGAGTCACACATTTTATGCTCTTCAAACTGAATCTGAAAACTACGGAATTTTTAAAAAAATTCTTTTTCAGTGGGGAGGGTATAGCTCAGTGCTAGAGCACGTGCTTAGCATGCACGAGGTCCTGGGTTCCGCCCACAGTACCTCCATTTAAAAAAATTGTTTTTAATTAAAAAAAAAACCTTTTTCAAAAGAGGAGTCCTGAAAGGCAAATCTTAGTGATCTGAGACACCACTCATGTCCTGCCGGCCTGAACTGGGGGATAAGTGTCCTCTGTACCCCTCCAGGCTCAGGCTTTACAGATGTCATTTGTATTTCATTTTTAATTGACACAGGACTGTGCAAAAGGTCTGCCTCTCCACTTATCTTTAAAATTTTTTTTATTTAGTCATTTTTTGGGGAGGAGGTAATTAGGTTTGTTTGTTTGTTTGTTTATTTGTTTATTTTAAATGGAGGTGCTGGGGATTGAACCCAGGACCTCATACATGCTAAGCACATGCTCTACCACTGAGCTGTACCCCCCCACAACTTATCTTTACCTGTTTCTAAATAAATCACAACTGTGACATTGAACAGCAAGCCACAGGAGCAGCCAAACTTAGAATCTTCCCAGAGCCAGGACACACCATGACACAGAACAGAAAGGAGCTGTGGCATGATGGCTCTTGGGCCAGGTGAGATACATCATTTGTATTAAATTTGTTTACAAAGCTCGTGACCATAAACAAAGCTATTTGGACTGTTCACACACTGCCCTCAAACCAAGAGGAAAGATGCCCCTAACCTTCAGCTTGGGGCATGACCTTTTGCATTTGGATTTCAAATAATTGCTCACAGAGGCATAAATCAGAGGGGCACATCTGCAGTGAAACTTTTAAAACTCAGCCATTTAAACGTAGCAGAACCCTGGTCATCCTGATTTGCTTTGGTTTCTTGTCTGTACACCAGGAGGGGGACAGGGTACTTTCTCAGGAGTCAAAGGCCTGATCTACCCCAAATACCCACCCTACCCCTCGCCATGGTGCCTTCCTTCAGCATTTCTTTTAGTTCCTGTTAAAATGCCCCGTTCCTGGGACTCTTCCTGCCCAGTCTTCCTGCCTTGGAGCTGATGAAGAAGTGAAACCCTCTGCCCACACTGAATGTGCCCTAGAACCTAGTTTACAGTCCCTGAAAGCTTGCCAAGGCCAGGACAGTGTCCTGTGTTGCTTTCAGGACCCAGAATCTCCCAGCTTAGAGTCTGGGGTTAAAGGCGTGGAGAAGGGCAAAAAACAAAAAACAAAAAACAAAAAACATGCCTTTTCTCCTACTGTGGTTTCCAGGGAGCCCATGAGCACTCCATGACAATCTGACGGCCGGACCACGTTATGGGGTCTCATAACCAACAGGTCCATCAAGAAGGGGTACTGGGGGGCTGGGGGGCGGGTCTCCACTGGCTCAGGGAAGGTGCACTTGCTAGCTAGACTTCTGGATGGTTTGACAGATGTATGCACACATCAAAATGCCCGAACCGTGTACTTCAAATACTTGCAGTCTGATGCAAATCAACTGTCTCAACAAAGCCGTTAAAGAGACTTAGAAACTTTTTTTTTTAAAACCAAAAAGATAGCACATGATTCAAACAGTCAAAGCCATCCACAGTGAGAGGTATATAAAAGGCAGTCCCTCTCCCAGCCCCAGCCCCAGCCCCCAGGGATTTTTTAGACAGATGCTCTGGTCACACAAAGAAGCAGGCTCTGAGTGCTTACAAGTTAAGCCCCCAGTGGACACACAGTACGAGGAAGGAAGTTCTCTTCCCCGAGGATGCATAAGCTGGTTTGAAAAACACCAAGCATCAGCAGCAGAACCAGCCCTCTTAAGAAACCAGTCTCCGGACACAAATTAGTTTAGTCTTCCCTAAAATATAACTCTGCCTGCAGACATGAGCTCAATCCCCTGTCCTCTTCTCCAGGAGGAAGAAAAATGGGGAGGAATCAAACTCCTTACCCCTGAGGCTCCTTTGAGCTCCTCTAAGTATTAATTTTTCAACAGTCACAGGGCACCAGAATTTGAAAGCCTGACATTTAGAAAGAAAACTTTTGAAGGGACCGACATCTTCCCCCAGGGCATGTGGAAGACTAAACTGATGTGCCTGAAATTTCTGGTCCAGAGAACAGTCTTCAGGGTTACAAAGAACACCAATAGAAAAAGGAATGAGCCCCACGACGACATACTTCCAGGAAGGCTATTAAAAGGGGGGTGATTTAAATGCATTGGAGAGAAAGCCAAATGGCTTTTTAAACCAACAAGGTTAACATTTCTCCTCTTGACTACACAGACCTCATTCTTACCTCTGGAATTCTCCTCTGTTGAGTTTCTTCCTTAGTCCCACTTGGGCAAAGGGACACCCAGATGATCAGATCATTCCCCGTGAAGATCGGGTACACTGAGAACTCATCACTGTGTCCAAGACCAAGGAGTCAGGCTGCCAAAGGAGGGCCTGAGATGGAGGTCATCACAGTGGACTTGTGAATGAAAAGGACTGCCAACCATATCAGTGAAAAAGGATGCTGCGGCCAGCAAGTCATCAGCCTCTACTGCCACCGATGACAGTGAGCAGAGGGAACGCAGGATGCAGACAGGCAGACAGCCCGGCCTCTGCAGCCATCCCCAGTGGTGCACCGTGAGGGAACTCAGGGTGTGATAAAACAGGACACTGGCCCTAGACAGCTAGGTGCACATCAAAGGAATGATTTCAATCAGCCCAGACCCTTGCACCTTCCCATACACAAAAAAGCGCTCAATTCTTTGACTTGAGAGGTCTGTTTTCTTTAATTAACTGTCATCTTTTGATGTTCCGACTACCTGGTCTTTGTGGCAAAACTCCTATATACCCTGGCTCCTCCCCTGCCTCTTTGGTGCAGTCTCTTGGAGCGGCCTCAGAGGCTGCCTCCCAGGCCCGAGTGTTCAACTTTTAGGTCGTGCATTTTTTTAGTCAACAGACTAGAAATATACTTTTCTTTCCTTTTCAAAATGCTTTTATTCAGCACGACAGCAAACACAATGGTTAAGAGAGGACTCTGGTATCAGGCAAACTGGGATCTGAGCCTGGTTCCCTCACTCCTGGAGCCGTGTGACCATCAGTCATTTTCTAACTGTGACTCGGTTTCCTCAACTGTAGAACGGAGATAAGAAGAGCTTCTCCCAGAGTGGTCGTGAAAATCAGTCAAAACCTAACAAAAACATCTGGGAGTGTGCCTGGCATATAAATACTCATAATTGCGATACACTTTTCATATATAGTTATGTACTCTTTATCCTCATATATTCTTACTATTTTTATTCATTAATTCAGTAAATATCCAGAGAGTGCCTTTGATGCGCCAGGCATTATGGAGCCCAGTGCAGAATTTTTCTTTAAGGAAGGGGCACCAGTCTTTCTTGGAAGGAATTCTTAAGACATTCACCCAACATGGTGGGGATGCCATCTTCCTACAGCATGCGAAACATCTCCATCATTTTGTCATGATCTTGGTAGCTTTCCCGAGAAGGGAAAAGAGGTGGTGTAAAAATCAGGATTTTTTGTCAGGAAAGTTGAGGCACAGAAAGGCCAAGTGGCTTGCTCAGAGCCATCCCAGTGGCCCCTGGTGGAGCTGAGATAGGGCCATCTTGACGAGGAGTCAGGTGTAGCATTTTCCAGAGTGTTGTGGCGCAGACCCTGGTCCCACCGGACTTTACTAAGCTGGACCACCCAAAAGGAATTTATGGTCTAAGAGGGAACCCTGGGGAGACTAGCTGACCAGGTGACTTCATTGATGGACTCTTCGATGGTTTTATGGGCAAGTGTGCCCGTATCTCAGATGGGAACGTACTCTGAGGCATCAGCCAAACTTACTTGACACAAGGCCCTCCCCACATGGAGAACCTTCTGGGTCTCGTGTTCCAGGGAGCACATTTTGGGGAGTGCTAGTTTTGAGAATGATTTCCTTAGAAGGGTGACTTTTTGAGGAAACCATCCAAAATTAGAAATACTAGTTTAAACCAACCGAACTGCCTCATTTCTCTCTCCCTTAATATGGTCATTGAGCTGGAAAGAAGCTTCTCCCAAAGCATACTGGGCTCAGGCCAGCAAGGTTCAAGGGTCCTGACACCCAGGTTCTGGAGTCCCAGCTGGGCTCTGAATCACTGCTTCTCCTGTGACACATGCCAAGAAGGCAAGAATTCCAGCCAAGACTCCTGACCCTGTTTAATGAAACTGTTTGGAGCTTTCCATAGATCATAGAAAGTCAGTGGTGGGGAACAGACAACAGTTATAAAGGAGAAGAGGGTCACATTTTCAGCCACTGTGATTTTTCCAACAGTCAGTTGGTAAGAGCAGCTTCTGAGTTTTTATCCTCTTGGTCAATATTGTTCCTCTGCGCTGGCATCATATAGATATGCTCACTGGGGCTTGGAGTCTGATGGTATAACCATGCATTCACCGACAAGAAACGCCAGAGTGAGCTGCTAGCATGACTTCCTGCCTTCTTCTCATCCAATCCCAATTCCACACCTCTTCTGCAAGATGCCCATCCATGCAAGCGACCCCGGTTACAACGAATCCCTGAGCATCTTCTGTTCACTTCCCTCTCTTTCTTCTGTTTCCTGTTCAGACAACACCAGAACTCCCAGGACTCTATCTCTGGTCTCCATAGTAACCTATCCAGTGAACACCTTTAGAGAGGATGGAGGAGCAAAGGAGGCTTCAGTCCACCAGGAATCATCCTTCTTATGAAAGACATGCTATAACTTTTCTTCTATAGTCATTCCCCTATTCCAAATATCATGGGAAGGAGATGCCGAATTCCAGCGTACCATTTATGGTCTGCTTCTGTAAACTCAGTTATCCCCGCTGCATTTCTTGGTCTGGTGCATTGCTTACCCTCTAAATATTCTGCATATCTGCACTGACATTATATTCTCTAGATTGTAAGTTCCTGGGAGGCGGGGGCAATGCCGGTTTCCCATTATTATCCGGTCTAAAATCCTGACCATGGCCACGACATTGAATAAAAGCTATCTGACGATGAATAAGATGAACACAATGATTAACATGACTTTAAGGCTTGGCTGGAAGAATCACCGTTTCTAAAGACATTTTGAGGGGGTCATCTCAAAAGGGTAAAGGATTTAGTCCTCTAGATGGACAGAAAACTAGGGAAATTATATTTACGAGGAAATATTTTTGAAATGACCCTCCTCAGTGGTCAGCCCAGCTACCAAGATTCCTGCCATTAAATGCCCACTAGGATAATTCTGAGGAAGTCCGTAGATGGAAAGTTCTAAGGTTTTCGGTGAGGTCCCGGTTAATTCGGCTTTGGGGCACAATTAGCATTCTTCTCTCTTTGCTTTTTCCTTTAAGCTTTTTGAACACAGGGTGCTTAAGATGAAGACTCATGTGCTTTTCCAGAATGCCACGTGGTCACGTCAAAGGTGGCAGGTTCAGCAGTCATCACACCCAGGCCCATATCACAGCTCACCACACAGTCCCCTGGCATAGGAGAGAGGGGGCCTTAGGAGACAACACCCCTATGTTACAGTGGTTGAGATGAGGAAATAGCAGATACCTAGCCCTAGAGCCGTGACTTGGGTCTGAGCTGCCTTCAGAGCCAAAATGGACAGAACCAGCCCTGTGAAACACCCACTTCCCAGGGCACAGCCAGGGTGTCCCTAAGAAAACAATGGTGTGAGGCCCATGTTCCCTCAGGATGTCAGTGGTGGGCAGCTTTGCACACCTTTCTGTCTCACAACTGCCTTTCAAAGAATGGATCATTATCTACTTTTCTCCCTTAAAAAAGCCTCCCATATTTAGATATTAAGGCTTAAAGAGGTCATTAGCTCCAGGTTACTCTTATGGACTGAATTATGTCCTCTGCCCCCTGACAAATTCATGTGCTGAATCCCTCACCCTCAGTGTGACTGTGGTAGGAGATAGGGTCTTTGAAGAGGTAATCAATTTGAATGAGATCAAAAGGGTAGGACCCTAATCCAACAGGACTGGTGACCGTATAAGAAGAGAGAGAGACAGCAGGGGGTTCTATACATGAAAAGGCCATTGGAAGACACAGGGAGAAGGTGGCCATCTGCAAACTAAGGAGAGAGGCCTCAGGAGAAATGAAATCTGCTGACACCTTGATTTGAGACTTTCAGCCCTTAGAATTACAATGATGATTTTTCATGTCATTGGCCATTAGAACCGGGAGAAAATTAATCTGTGTTGTTCCAGCCACTCTGCCCATGGTATTTCATTGTGGCAATCTGAGCGACCGCGTCACCCAGTTAAAAGTGGTCTGGTGTCAAAGTTCCTGCTCCGGGGCAGCAAAGGCTTCATATATTAACTCTGGTCCTGTTTCAACAATCTCAGGCCGACCTCCAGATTCTGGATGGTTGCATCATTAGCTATTGCTGCGTAAGAAAGACTCTGACTGGCTTCTGTCCCTGGTTCTTGGGAGGGAGACTCCAACCCCTTGGGATTTCCCCAGTGAAGGCGCATCTTTGCTACTCATGAGCCCCTTGGATCACGCCTGAGTTTACACGAATAAGATGACTTGGCTGGGGGCTGGCCACCAGAAAGGCCAAACTCCTAACCTCCAGGGAGGAGACGGGCTCGGGACTAGGTTCCGTAACTTACGTCACTGCTGGTGGGAATGGAAATTGGTGCAGCCACTAGGGAAAACAGTATGGAGGTTCCAACAAAAATTAAAAACACGGGTACCAATGTGACAATGAATGTATGTGTGTTCATGTATGACTGAAAAATTGTGCTCTACACTGGAATTTGACACAACATTATAAAATGACTATAACTCAATAAAAAAAATGTTTAAAAAAAAAAACCAAGTACCATGTGATCCAGCAATCCCAATTCTGGGTGTATATACAAAGGAAAGGAAAACAGGATCTCAGAAGGTATCTGCACTCCCATGTTCACGGCAATGTTATTCACAATAGCCAAGATATGGAAATGATTTAATTGTGTGTGTATATATGTGCCTACACACAACAGAATATTATTCAGCCATCAAAAAAGAATGCGACCTTGCATTGGTGACATGAATGGACCTGGAGGGCATTATGCTAAGTGAGCTAAGCCAGGCAGAGAAAGACAGATACTGCATGATCTCTCACGTGGAATCTGAAAAAGCTGAACTCATAGAAACAGAGAGCAGAACGGTGGTTACCAGGGGCTGGGGGTGGGGTGGGGGAACTGGGGAGATGTTGTTTCAGGGTACAAATGGCAACGAGTGGATAAATAAGTCCTGGAGAGCTAATGTACAGCTGAGAGATTACAGTCCAATACTGTACTATAAACTTCAAAGTTGCTGAGAGACTGGATCTTAAAGGTTCTCACCCCAAAGAAAAAAATGGTAATTACGTGACGGGATGAAGGTGTTAGCTAACATTATGGTGGTACTCGTACTGCAATATATAATGCAATATATAAACGCATCAAAGCAACACACTGTACATGTTAAATGATGTTATGTATCAATTACACCTCAACTGAAAAAATGTAAAAAAAATCCCTCAGAAATGAAACCTGAATAAAACTCTGGACACTGAGTCTCGGTGGAGCTTCCTGGTTGGTGAACACATGGTTGCCCTGAGAGAGTGATGTGTCCTGATGCCACGGGGAGAGGGCACGGAAATTCTGCACTTGGGACCATCCCAGACGTCGCCCTGTTCACTGGCCAGTCCCTGACCTGTATCCTGTATAATAAAACTCTATCATTTTAAGTATCAGTGAGTCCTCCTAGTGAATTGCTGAGCCTCAGGGGAGGAAACCCTCAAATTTACAGCCAACGAGTCAGAAGTGCAGGGGACCTGGGGACCCCCGAACTCGTGGCTGATCTCTGAAGGGAGGGTGGTCTTGCTGGGGAGATGTGGCGTCTGCACTAGCTCCGGGTGGTTGGAGCCTGAACCGCACTGCAGTGTTGCAGCCTCCTTCCTCCCATCTGCCCCCCTCGCCGTGTGACACCGTGTTGCCTGGTGAATGTCACAAACAGAGGCTTCATCGGTCACACATCGGCCATTATTACGCAGCTGAGCGCTTGAAGGCAGAAGTGTCTGAAGGCTAAAGAATAAGGAAGCCCAAAGGTTGGCTGGATTTTAGGAATGCAAATGATTATCCCAAGAAAAATCTCGTGAATTGTGCCCCATTCTTACGTTCCTCTTTTTTGATATTTTATTTTTAACTTTATTTTAAAATTTTTATCCTACGTTCCTCTTTCTCTCTTTTGAGTATATCTAGTCCCTATGCTTGGATTCATTGAAAAATAACTTGTCTCTTTTGGCACAAGTAAATGAGGACAGAGGTCCTAAACTGAAGAACAGAGAAGTTTTTACTTTAATAGTTATTCATTCGTTTGTTCATTCATTAAATAATGGGGAGTCGACTTTCAGACAAAAGCAGCCACCATCTATGGGACACCGTGACCAGGGTGCTTGGTTTCAGTATTTCTAATTCTCATCACAGTCCCGCAAGGCAGTTATTACAATTCCCATTTCAGCAACAAGAAAGTGGAGGCTCATATACGTTAAGTATTTCCCAAGCCCCCACACCATCCACATGGGAAGAGGGAGCCAAAATTCAAACCCAGATCCAACTTTATCACATCAATGGCTCCTAAGCCCTGGTCCATTTTTCCACGGGACAGCAGAGAAACAAGGGAAATAAGATTAACGTACGTAAATGTTTCATAAAGTGAAATGTATCCTGCTTAAGACTGCTCTTTATTCTGCTTTTATGTCCTTTTTGGTTTTTATGTTTTTCTTTCTAATTAAAAAAAATGAAGGTAAATGTAGTCAGCAATATTTTTTAATATCCTTACTTGGCAAAAAAGAAAGCATTCCAGCCCTACTTTCCTTTTATCTTTAAATTTCATGGTCCCTCAAATCCAAAAGCCTGGGAACCACTGCATCACCCTGGCTCTAGCCGTGAACCACAGAGAGATGCTCTAGAAAGGTGCAGAGGTCTGGGCTCTTCCTCTACGTTAGAGTCTTACTGCCCTAACACACTGTGTGCTGGGTAAGTGTGCAGGGTCCAGAGGCTGACGGCACTGAACCAGATTCTGGCTCCATCACTGGGCCTCGCCCCCAGAGTCTCTGATTCAGTACATCCCGAGTGGGACCCGAGAATCTGTGCTTCTAACACGTTTCCAAGTGGTGCTGATGTTGCTGATGTAGGATGAGACTTCGAGAAGCCCTGGTTTAAGCCTCTCACGCTATCTCTACCTGCTTTGTCAGATACGGGAGTATGGACCAATCACAGTCGGGGCTGGGAAGGGAAGTCAGGGAGGGAGAAGGCTCTTCCTCCGCGAAAACACAGTTACAAGAGGAGAAACTCCCTTTCCTGCTTTGGAATGTGCTCGCGGGAAGATGGGGTACCTGGAGTTGCCGCAGCCAGTTCTCGACTGGTGAAGTCGAGGAACCTGAGTATTTCCTGAGAAGTAACTGCATTTGAGCTCATCGAGCTCCAAGTGAAACTGAACAGAAAGATGATTTTTTTGCATGCTTGTGAATACAGTTTGGTGAGAACACTGCTGTTGAAGTAAGGGTTACATGGCAGCGCTACTCTCTAAGATTTATCTTGAGTGTGTGTGTGCGCGGGAGAGAGAGAGAGACAGAGCCAACTGAATGCTGGAGGCATTTCGATATCATAGTATTCAATAATTTATGTATCATTTTACTAATCTCTACTTGGCGGGTGAGAAGGCAGTGATCTACCCTCCCGTCTCTGACTCTGTAATGGATATGCAGTAGAATGAACGGAGAACTGGTGTCATTTGGGAAGTTATTACAACCCAACATACCTTTGTCTGAGTCAACTGATTTCCCGCTGTTTTAAAAATCACTGACTCTAATAAACAGCAAGGACCTACTGCAGAGCACAGGGAACTATTCTCAGTTTCTTGTAATGAGCTGTAACAGAAAAGAAACTGAAAATACATGTATGCATGTATGTATGTATGTATGTATGTACACACGGAACTTAATCACTTTGCTAGTCACCTGAAACAAGCACTGTAAATCGACTACACTTCAAAAAAAATAAGAATAAAAAAAAATCACTGACCGTCACAAGAGTCACAAGGAAGGCTAATAAAGGATATTTACAATGCCGATGTACAGCCAGCTTTAATCTAGTAAAGCATCTTCAGATCTACCCACAGTTTAAAACGCTAGAACCACTGTACTCATCTTTGGCCACCGTCAAAGGACTCCGGGTGGGGTTTTAAGATCTTCTTCCCCGAAAGAAAAAAGTTGCATCCACTTTTGAACTGGCAGTTCAACCGGAGTCAGGCGGTTCTGTGGGGAATTATCTGAGACATTTCTGATAGACACTCATCCCCATCACCAGTCAAGTCAACATGCACTGAACTACTAGACATTCTCCATAAGCCTTGCACCGAGTCATAATGAAGACCAAATTATTAGGAATAATAATAACCACAAATGACGTAGCATCTCCCCAAAGGCCGAGGTCATTCCCATTCCCTTTTCACAGAGAGGTGGCAAAGACAAGTGGTCTGCCCAGGTTACCATGGCTGCTAAGGGGTCTGTCCTAAGCATCCAATTGCCCGTAATGTGCTGGGGAGCCTTCTGGGTACGTTACATGTTCTGATTCACTGAGTCCTAATCATAACGCTGTGAGGCAAATTCTAGCATCAATTTACAGACAAAATCACAGCAGGAAGGCTGGAGGCAGCTATGACTTCCAGGCTACAGATAAAGAAACAGAAGCTTTAAGAGGCAGTACTGTTGGCCAAGGTGAACGGAGCTACTAGGCATCACGTTGGTGGCCCGGGGACCTTGACTGATCTGAGTTCCTGCCAGGTTTGGAAGCCAGGCCGTCTGGCCCCAGAGCCAGCGTTCTCAGCATCCTGGTGACAGGTGGCTCCTCCTCTGGAGTCAGATGGCTTGATTTTGAATCAGGTGTCGATTCTTTAACTGCTGGGCCACCATGAATCAGTTACTTAACTGCTCTGTGCTAAAATGTCCTCATCTGAAAAATGGGAAGAATAACACTAACCTAGCGCGGAGTTCTGGAGCGGATTATCTTCTGATAGTTTAGAACGTGTGAAACACTTAGAACAGTTTGGTACAGAAGGAAGTGATCAGTTAGCTAATGTGAGGATTAATCACTAAGCTACAAACTTTCCCAAAGCACTGAAAAGACAGCTTACTTACATGATTACAGTTACATCTGAGTTACATTTGACTGTTCAGGACTGTGTTCATTTGCGTAAAAAGCAAAGGATACCTGTATTTTCTATCAGCTGGTTTCTACCTAGAACAGTGATTTCCAAACCCTGAGGGGTCTGCAGAAACCCTCTCAGGTGAGTCCCTGTCAACAGTAAGGGTTCAGACTTCCTCCATTTAGATAGTTTTGGACAAAGGATTTTGCAACTAAAAGAAGTTTGAGAACCACTGGACTAAAAGACTGCAGTGGGTCGCATGGTTGTGTCCATCCAGTACTATACATACCATGTCCTGTGACTGTCAAGACCAGGAGCCCAGCTCCGCTGCCCAAAGGGCACCTAGGGCACCACAGGGCACACCCAGAGAGGAGGCAGTTTGGGGCAAAACTACACCCTCACCTCTTTAATATACTGCTCTTGAGAAAGTCAGGCTGTGGAGGGAAGGAAGAGTCCAACAGAAGAAGTCAAATAGGGTGAATGACTAAAAGCCTTTGAGCAGAGAAATGTCACAAAGCTGTAATTCAGGAAGAAGAATCTGGTTGTGGTGTGAAGAACAAACTGGGATGGAATTATGGAGGTGAGTGAGGAGGCTGTTGTAGGACGAGAACAACCAGAGTGGGGACAGTGATCATGTGGGTAATGTCCAGTCCAGGCTGGTAAATGTCTACACAAGGGTGACAGCGGGACTGGAGAAGGAAGGTATTTCCTCAAGATGGGGAGAACCTGGCAAGACTTCAGGTGAGGATGGAGTTGAGGAATAAGTCAATAAAAGGAGCCTGGGTTCTTATGCTTGGTTGCCTTGGAGAACCGTGGGCTCACCCTCAAAGCAGGTGCAACAAAAGATGACCTGGGTGTCATGAAGAGAGTGGACTGTGTTGGGGTTGAGTCTGCGGAGTTGGAGCTGCCTTGTGGCAGGCCTGCATCGTGCAAGTCTACCAAGCCATTTTCCCAGCAGTATTCTCTTACTTTGTGTCTCTGTGTCACATCTTGGTAATCCTCATAGTATTTCAAACTTTTCCATTATTATTGCATTTGTTACAGTGATCTGTGATCAGTGAGCTTTGACGTTACTCTTGTAACTGCAGACATGGTGGAAACAGTAAGAGAACCAGAATTAGAAGTGGAGCCTGAAGGTGTAATTGAATGGCTGCAATCTCATGGTCAACCTTTAAAGGATGAGGAATTACTTCTCACGGATGAGCAAAGAAAGAGGTTTCCTGAGATGGAAACTACTGATGAAGATGCTGTGAAGACTGTTGAAATGACAACAAAGGATTCAGAATATCACGTAAACTCAGCTGATGAGGCAGCAGCAGGGTTTGAGAGAAATGACTCGAATTCTGAAAGAAGTTCTACTGTGGGTAAAATGCTATCAGACAGCACTGCATGCTACTACAGAGAAATCATGCTTGGCAGGAAGAGTCAACTGATGTGGCAAATTTCACTGTTGTTTTATTTTGAGAGATTGCCACGGCCACCCCAACCCTCAGCAACCACCACCCTGATGAGTCAGCAGCCGTCAACATCGAGGCCAGACCCTCCACCAGCAAAAACATCATGACTGCTGAAGGCTCAGATGATGTTAGCATTTTTTAGCAATAGAGTATTTTTTTTCTTTTTTTTTCCATTTTTTAAAACTGAAGTATAGTCAGTTTACAATGTTTCAGTCATACATGAACATACATATATTCCTTTTCATAATCTTTTTCATTATAGGTTACAACAAGATATTGAATATAGTTCCCTGTGCTCTACAGTAGGAACTTGATTATCTATTTTATATACAGTAGTCAGTATCTGCAAATCTCCATCTCCCAATTTATCCCTTCCCATCCCCTCCCCCCATAACCATAAGTTTGTTTTCTATGTCTGTGAGTCTGTTTCTGTTTTGTACATAAGTTCATTTGTGTCTGCCATAAAGCATTTTTAAATTAACATACGTACATTGTTTTTTAGACATAGTGCTATTCTACACTTAATAGACTACAGAGTAAACTTCAGTTTTTAAAAACTGAAGTATAGTTGGTTTACAATATAATATTAGTTTCAGGTGTAAAACATAGTGATTCAATATTTTTATACAATGGCTATCATCAAAAAGACAACAAATAGTAAATGTTGGCGAAGCTGTGGAGAAAAGGGAGCCCTAGTGTGACTGCTGGGGGGAATGTAAATTGGTGCGATCCCTATGGGAAACCATATGGAGATTCCTCAAAAAGCTGAAAATAGAATTACTATATGATCCAGCAGCTCTACCCCTGGGTATATATCTGAAGAAATGAAAACACTAATTTGAAAAGATACATGCACCCCAATGTTCAGAGCAGCATTATTTATAATTGCCAAAGTAATGGAAGCAACTTAGGTGGCCATCAGCAGATGAATGGATAAAGAAGTCATGATA
Organism: Camelus ferus; assembly: GCF_009834535.1. NCBI lineage: Eukaryota > Metazoa > Chordata > Mammalia > Artiodactyla > Camelidae > Camelus > Camelus ferus. The sequence continues at coordinate 22,644,769 of NC_045730.1, forward strand.
TACGCATGTGTGCGTGCTGCGCACGCGCACACACATACACACACGCAGGCACAATGGAACATTACTCAGCTGTAAAAAAAAAAAAAAGAATGAAAATGTTGCCATTTACAACAATACAGATGGACCTGGAGAGTATTATGCTTAGTGAAATAAGTCAAACAGAGAAAGACAAACACTGTATGTTTTCACTTATATACGGAATCTAAAATAATAAAACAAATGGTGCACTAGGAAACCAAAAAAAGTTGTGCGCCTTGCTGTATTGCCATGGTCTGGAACCAAACCATCAATCTCTCTGAGGTCTGCCTGCACCTCGCAGGTGGCTGAGGTACAGCACTGGGGCTTTGGAAATCTTCCATGTTGCTCTGACAGCTAAATCGTTAGCTCTTTATTGGGCAAGAGAGGAAACTGGAAAGCAGAGAGATTCGAGGGCTATGAGGAGGGGTCACAAGGGTGGAGGAGTCAGGGGAAAACACAGCGCAGCTGAGATTTCTCAGATCTGGTTCCCTCCTCCACCACCTCTGACCTGGGACCACGCCGTGTGGCAGGGGCTCCATTCCTCCCTCCCTCTCCTCCCCCTATCTTTGGACCTGGTGGGACAAGCTGCAGCAGAGACTGCCAGAGTGAGCAGCTCTGCCTCCAAACCTTCCTGCACCCCCTCCTTATCAGGGAGGATGGGGTGCCACTGACATAACTGCACAGAGAAAGGGGGGGCCGTCCCAGCCACCGGAGAGCAAGTCGTGAGAACGTGCAACCCGTTTTAGAAGGAAGAACACCCACCCCTGGGTGTGTGAAGAGCCGGAGGGCCCGAGTCACCATTTCTCACCTTAGACATGATCTCCCGCCCCGAAGGGAGGCGCCCTGAGCGCTGCGTAGCACAGTGAAAGCCGAATAATACGAGATTTACCAAATGAGCAAGTATTCGAATTGAGCAACATGCCAAAAATCAATCTGTGAGTTATGAGTAAAAAACAAAAAACACCCAGATTTGTTAACTCCCAGATCCCTGTGGCGCCATCCTTTCCAGATGGCCGGCTCTCTCTCCATTTCCATACTCTTCGGGGAGGGGAGGTGCGCATGCGCTTGCGTTTTAGTGTGTCTCCCGGATCAACACAATTACTCACATTTTGCTGAACTGCATCGCGTGTTCAGCTCATTTTTACCTCTCACCGTCCTCATCCCTCCCGAGCAGAGATGCTCACATAGCAGCCCACCGTCCACAGCCGTCTCCCGAGGCTCCTTTCTGCAAACATGCTTTGGGCTACCTTACAGGTTTGTGCCAATGATTTTGTAAGTGGATCAAAGAAACCAATAACTCAGCAGTGACACAAGACCCACTTTCCAGAGGGCCGTTCCTGGGATGGAAGGAGAGTCACTATCTTCCTCTCCTGGAATTTCCTTTCTCTCCCTCCACACGTTCACTCAGTTTGAACCCTGTGAAACTGTCCTTTCAGTCGGACAAAGTTGGCCAAATGTTGGAAATTTCAAATGGTTCCAAGCAGTACCTTTAAAGACCTGTTAAAATTAGCAACAAGTGCAAATGGGGCACAGAAGTGGAGGGGTGGGAACCTGTAGTGGGAAAGAATCTGAGAAAGAATATATACGTGTACACGTATGTACATGTCTAACTGAGTCACTTTGCCGCACACCTGAAACTAATACAGCATTGTAAGTCGGGGGTACTTCAATTAAAAAAAAATTAAAAAAAAAGGAAGAAATGGAGGAGTGGGGATGAAGGAGGGGGAGGGGTGGGAGGGGGGATGGGGGAAGGGGGGGATGGGGGAAGGAGGGGATGTTGCTAGGCAACCAGAACATGGCCCGCAGGCGCCTGGGAGATGGTTCTCCGCTCCCTGCCCTGGGCCCAGCTGAGCTGGCTGCTCCTGGAGCTGCGTGCGAGTGTATGCTGGGGTGGGGGTGGGGCCCCTTGGATGACTGCATCAGTCTGCTGTCTCCTGACACTCCTCCCTCTGTTACAGCCCCACTGGGAGACTAGGATTCTCTTTTGTTGTCAAGCAGAACAGAGCTCCCCAACTTTTCCATAAAGCCTTCGATGGAGAAGGGAGGAAGAACAGGTCCCTCCCTCCTCTCGCCAAAGGGGAAACTGTGAGCGGCTGGCGGCACCCGGGTGCGCTTTTGTCACAGTTTCTTATTCCTCCAAGCCACTAAATGAACTCAGTGTAGGGTGAACATAATGTTCTCGGTCTCTAATCTATACCTGAACATCTCTTTGCTTCACCATGTGCCTTTAAGAGGTTAAATACTATCAGCCACCCCCAGGGGCTGGAAGGACATCTGTCTGGCTCATCTGGGGTCAGCCTGAAGCAGCCTTGCTGGACCCCCCCTTTGGCTCTTGTTTCATGAGGTGGCCTGGCGGCCTGGGAGGTCCTGGACAGAAGGTCCATGACACCACAGCCCTCGGTCTGCTCACAGCGTCTGCACACGGCTGCCTAGCCCAGGCTGAGCCTGCACCTCCTGGTGACTTCAGACCAGACAGGAGCAGACGGCAGACCTGGCTCACACGACAGCAGCCGGGCCGGCAGGCAGAGCAGACCACCCTCGGTCAAGAAGAGCTGAGATCAACTCTGCTTATTTCCTTCTTGGCAATGTGTGTCTTGGGGGGATTCCTGGCTTACTTGGTAGAGAACCATCCTTTCTATTTTTACAGAACATGATAAACCGCCGAAGTAGCTGGGGATGGGGCGGGGGAGGGTGAGTGTGTGAGTGTGTGTGTGTGTGTGTGTGTGTCCCCACATGCAGAGAACTCAGGCCCGGTCATTTACTCTCTGCAGCACTAGCAGAGTTCCAGATTTCTAAGAAGTCATATACAAGTGGTGGTGGTTGGTTTTTTTTTAGCCCATTATAGGAAAGGATATTTACTCTGCCTTCCATGTTCCTTTATTTAGAGACCATAGTAACTTACTTAACCTTTAAGAGAGTATCACAGGCATCTTGGTCGGACAGAGAAAAGAGGTGAGAAGGCAGAAATTACTTAATCTGCTGCGGTGTAAGTTTCTTCCACACCTGATACCCTCAGGCTTAGACATGATGTGGAAACCCTTCGTCATCATGGGTCACACAGGTAAACCTTCACTAGACAGGTTGGCAACTCAGTCCAAAGAAACAAAACACCTGGGTAAAAGCCATCTTCAGTTCTCCACATGTCATTTACGAAGCTGGTGTGGGGCCAACATGGCAGCCAAGTTACAAACCAACTAGATGGCGTCTCGGGTTTTTTATTGTATACAGCTTCTTATGGTGCAGTGAGAGAGAACAGGCTATGATGTCAGAAGATCCATGTTCCAGCTGTATACACTCCTTGGTGACCTTGAGCAAGGTAATCAACCTTTCTGAATTTCTGTTTCTTCATCTGAGTTAGCATCTACATAGTTAACGTGAAGATTCAATAAGATATGTTGCAGAGAAACTCTGTAAAGAACTGCAAAATGTGGTCATCACTGTGGAGGACATCCAACAGGGAATCTGGGTGTCCTTAACCAAGTCTCTTAGGTTCATAATTCTTCCTCTTGCTCAAACGATCTACTCTATCCATCAGAGACAGCTGTCTAACAGAAATGTCATGTGAGCCCAATATGAAATTTTACCTTTTTTAGTAGCCACCTTAAATCAGTTACAAGAAATAGGTGAGATTAATTTTAATTATGTATTTTCTTTAACCTCACACACCCATCTCAACATGGAATCATCAATATAAAAATCATTAATAAGACATTTTATTTTTTAAAAAAAACTCGAAGACTTCAAAATCTGGTGCAGATTTTACACTTACATCCCATCTCAATTTGGACTGGCCACATTTCAAGGGCTCCAACTCTCCTCCACAGGGTGGCTTTAAATCCTTCCTGACGTTTCTGTCCCACTGGTTTTGTGTGATGTACAATATTCCAGCTGCTACCTTTAATTCTTCTGATAAACACTGCCCAGTTGAAGTTTCCTCTGTTTCTCTGACTCACAGGACACTTTGTCCCTCTGTCTTAACAGAGGCTGATGGTTACACATGTGATGCCACTAAGAGATGGGGCTGAGGGGAGAGACGCCGTAATCCAACAATGTGCCCCGCATCGCCAGGCAGCCCCGCTGTGGCAGAGTCAGGCAAGGAGAGAACTTGGATCTGCTCTATCGTCAAAGGGAAGAAATCCTGCCAACAGAGCATAATACCCCCTCAGCTAAAGTGCTGGGGAAAGGCCTTCAAACGAGGCACTGCTAGGAGCAGAAGTTTTTTCTTGCACGTCTGTTTTTCTCACACTGGCCTGTCTTCCTGGACGACAGGATATCATGTATCGGAAGCCCCAGGAGGCCCTAATAAGGAAGGTCCACACCTCGGCCATTCCAATCTAGTGAAAATCTATTCTATTTTTAAGAAGCCCAAGGGAAAGAGCCCGGAATCTTCCATTAACGGCTTCCAGGACCCCACCTCTTGAACCTCGCTGTCAGGAAATTCTTGGTCTTATTTAAATGACTCTTACTAAAGCTCACTTTTCTTCCTTTGCTTACAAAACGCTCCCTTAAATAGGCCTTCAGATCAGAAAAAAAAGGGAAGAAAGGCATTTTAAAAGAATAACCACATGAAGACCAGACTTGAGAAGTTCAGTTTAATATAAAACTTTCGTGGCACCCTCCCATCTGGTTATAGAAGCATCAAGAAGAGGCTGATTGAGAGACAAATATGATGGTGGCCTCTCTCATTCTGATGCAGGCTTTTTGGAGAACATTTTTAATTAGTTGAAACATCTGGGGGCAACAGAGCAAATGACATTGTCTCCAGGTTGGATGGAAGGATGATCTGGTTGGACAAACTCCACACACTGATGGCCAAGGCTTGACTTGATACCAGAATGCTCACAGCACCGTTCCAGCATCCTTAAGTGGCAGTTAAGGACTGAGGGCAGCATCGCATGGTGATATCATGGATGTCTGGGAACTGCCTGGTGGATTCAGGAATGAGCCTTTTGAATATTAAATCTGAATATGTGCACTCCTGAACTTTGCTGCCCCACTGGCCATGGGTAATGTGGGGTTTACTCAAAGCCATCAGGAATTAGGATGCCAGAGTCCGCTCGGCCAGGGTCCACTCGGTAATCCCAAGAGCTTTACAATAAACACTCAACGTTGGGATTCTGTAACCCACAGAAGGGAAATGTTACCGTCACAGTGGCCAGGTCTACACCCTGCAGGAAGCAATCTCTGTGGCCGTCTGGTTGCCAGCATCCTTCCGGTGGGAAACAGTTCTGGTCAGTTGCTGATTCCTAATCACCTCAGCCTCCTACCACTCGTGCTGTTGGACGCTGTCCTGTTCTACAGGTCTGAGGGGTACCTGGGTGAGCCTCTCACCCTAAGAGCTAGTGGCTGAAACACCGGGCCTCCCTCCTCTGTCGCTGCTTGCTAACGCCCTTCACTCAGTCACCCCTGTGTGTAGCCCCGTTTGCGTCTCTGGGAGATAAACATTTCCTCTGAGCCTGCCTCTCCACCTTACAACCCTTGTGAGGCAAACGTGGGAAACGTTCACCCCTCCAGCTCTGCAGGCCCAGATCAAAAGACTGGAAAAAGCGTCACTTGGTCAGTCTTATTACAAATATTCTGGAATTGTTCTCAACAACAACAGCAAAACTGTCAGCACTAAATACACTTATTATTGGTGATAATAACAAACTGTGGTTACCAGGACAGGGGAAGTGGGGAAGGACAGATTAGGAGTTTGGGATTAACAGATACACATTACTACGAATAAAACAGATAAACAACAAGGACCTACTGTAGAGCCCAGGGAACTGTATTCAATTTCTTACAATGAGCTGCAATGAAAAGAATATATATACACATTCTTATATATGTATAATTTATACATATTTATTATGTATATTAAGAGGTCCTTCAGGGAGGTAATACCACGGCTTCTTGGGTTTGCCCATTTTTTCTTTCAACAAGGATGTGTTCAGTGACATGTTTGCCAGGCTCCGGGCTGGGTGCTGGGGGTACAGAGTGATTGATCATGACACAGACCAGCCCTTACACTGCTGGCGGCTCCAGTAAACAGCAATGGCAGTGAGTTGTGACGAGTCGTGACAGTAAGAGGGAAACCTCAGGGGGTGGAGGGGACAGCTAATGTAACCGAGCAGGACCCTATGGGGACTTCCCAGGACAGACCCTACCATGTCCTCCATCCGCTTCTTGTTTGTATAAAAACTTTAGCCTCCTAGGCCTTCCTCGAGTTTTGAAGAATAAATTTAATTAGAGAAGTGAGAAATGCAGAAGTGAAGGAAAAGAGTCAAGCAAGACAAAATAATGACAGTTGATCCATGAAACGAAGTCCAAGGCCTTTAGTTCCTCTGCAGGCTACAGGTAGGATTCTGAACCATATCCTTGGAGCTGTTTTGCAGACCCTGGAACCCCCACCAGATGGAAGGAGTTAACTGCACACTGACTACAAGCACATAGACCCCAGACCCACTGGACGGAACCAGAGGGTTAATGATGTTGATTCCAATGACCTCACCACCAACCAAACAGAAGAACATCCGTCAGCTGATCATACACCCCGTGACCCTCTCCCTCACCCTGTCTTTAAAAACCGTTTCCCAAAAGCCATCAGGGAATTTGGGCCTTTTGAGCAGTAGTGGCCTGGACTCCTTGCTTGGTGCCTACAATGAACGCCGCACTTTCCTTCACCACAACCCAGTATCAGATCAGCTTTGCTGCGTGCGGGCCAGCGGACCCAAGTGTGGTTCGGTAACACTAAGACCCAGACTCAGGAGGGGCAGAGGGGTCAGGGAAAGCCTCGGGGGCAAAAGTATCTTCTACCTCAGAACTGAAGGTTTACTGTGAACCAGCCAGGGCCAGAGGCGAGGGCACGGGAAGGCGTGTTCTAGGAAGAAGGAAAGACATTGGAAGCATGTTCTAAAAAGGAATGGAAAGAGGACGGACTTCTCTTGTTTCGTCTAATTCTACATCTTCTTGATCAGGAAGGGCTGAGAATGACCTTCCCCGAACTGCTGCACATTCGTAATTAAATATCTTCTCTGTGACTCAAGTCCACTTCAGATGCCCCCAGTCACAGTTTCCCAGGGCAGGCTGGCAAGCAGACTGTCATCTGCCTGCCCCTGGAGGTCTCATTTCCTGTCCAAGAGGGTGGCTGCCTTCTAAGACTCTAAGAGTTGAAATTTTTAAAAAAAAGCATCTTCAACACACCAGACCACTCACTTCCACACTCCCCAAGCTGATTCTCAACAATTTAAAAATTGCTCCAAATGCTTCGTTAGTTGGTGATGCGGCTAACTAACGACCTCTAGCTCACCTGACCATCCTGTCCCCACCCTCCAAATCCAAGCCAAAATTTCAGCTCTCAGTAAGATTGTGGGTCCTGGAATCTAGTCCAACAAGGACATAATCCAACATGCGGAAGAACCCTACTCATGTGGATAAACTGATCACAGCATTTCCTCGGAAATAGTGGAAAATGTTTAAAGAAACCTTAAATGGACCCAAATGGGTAAATGATTTGCTACTAATGGTATATCCATTTCTGGAATTTATACAGCTATGAATAAAGATGACAATTTATGGTAACATGGAAAACGCTAGTGAAAGACAATGTTAAGTGAAAAAAAAAAAAACACAGAGAATTAGTCACATGTTATGATTACAACCATGTAAGAAACACAAATAAGAAAAATGCTGGAAGGAAGTGTGCCAAAATGAGAAGAATTGAACCAGGATGTCGTGGTGATGGGCTTTCTCCCATAGTTCGGTTTCTCTCTTTCCCACACTGCATTTATAATACCTTTATGATTGAAATCTTACTAAAAGCATTAGCTCTTTGTGTTAGCAATCTGAACAGTTTCAAATCCAAGCAGCAGCACGTACAAGGGAACACGGATCTGCGTGTCTATGCGGAACCTCCCCCACTGAAGTATCGTTTCCCCGTGTGAATGAGCACGCAGACATCATTTCAGTCTGCTCATGTGTTGCAGAAAAAATGTGTTACAGCTCAGTGTTACAGCTCGGTGTTACAGCTCAGTTGTGATGGCAACCTGGATCCTGGCAAGAGACCAAGCAGCACTCGGGGAGTTGGAGAACGCAGGTTTACTACGCCAGCGGGCCCAGAGGAGTTAACACTCCAAGCTCTGGACCCCGGCTGTAGGTTCACACAGGCTTTTATAGGCTGCTAGTTTACACTTTGCAACATCATATGCAAATAAAGTATAACAAAAGTTGACTAATTAGGAACAGGCTTTGCAGAAATGGATCAATCAGGAGGAAGAGAAATAACCAACCAGGAAAGAGGGAAATGGACCAATCAGGAGTGAGCCCACTTTCCTAGAAGTTAGCTGTTTCAGAGGCAAAAAGTGAGACAGAGCCTCTGGGCCAGGGAACCGGATGGTGCCGGCAGGAGAGCAGTGGCCCTGCCTGGGGGTCCTGCTGGTCTTTTTTATGGGGCTTCCCACCTCACATGGGCTGCGGCTTCTCAGGGTAAAATATGACGGATGGTAAATAAGAAGCACTGCCCTACGAATATGATGGACATTGGAGAATATCAAGCAAATAGAGTTATAAAAGCTGGAGGTGAACAACAGATACGGAATTAAGTTCTTTCAAACAAGTTTGGAAATTTCACTGTTCTTTAGGGCTCTGAGTAAAACACTGATGTATTTTTTTTTTTTTTTTGAGGCTGAACAAGACCAGGGTCTATGCTTCTCATTACTGCTCTGACTTCTCTGCCACTGATATGTTCTTAGTTTGGGGATAAAGGGATGGATTTCCTGTGTGTCAGCTGACACCCAGACAGTCAACAGTGACATCAGTGATGAACTGTGGGAGGGGGCCGGGGGTAACTCAGCCCTTAGAGGGAAGACAGAGCCAAGAGATTGCTTTTACTTCTGCACACCCATGAAGATTCAACTTGAAAATAATGAACTGTTCTGTCCCCTCTGAGAAACAAAGACGACTAACGAAATCAGTCTTAGTTGTAGAAAGAGTTATTAGGTTCTATTATAGTTACTCCTTCCAGGCAGAAAGCTTAGCCAATGGCACTTGTGGAATTTCCTTTTCGAGAGATTTGTAACAATAGGTTAGATATACATCTGGCCTTGAATACCTTAGGCAGGGTGCACAAAGAAACAGTACAAACGAAAATAGCGCTCTCACACACATACAAACACCACCGTGTGTCCCAGGCCTCTCTCGTAGATTTTAACAGCCATGGACTTTAAAATAGTTTATATTCTCACCCACCCTTCAGCTGAATCAAAGTCTGAACCACATCAGTCGCAGAAGAAACTTTGAAAGTTGGCCGAAGGTCATTTACCTGTACTAGGAGTTCCAGCTTCCTGTCATCAAGAAGATGGACTTGACATCGACGGCCCTCCGTCATCTAAGAAGAAAGACAAAAGATGGTCACTGAGAGTCTAGCAGCCTGGCAGATGGTTAGAGGGTCCCCTAGGCTGGGAAAATATGATGTCACCAGGCACCTGCCTCTGGGCAAAACCTCCCCTGGGAGTTGGAGCTAATTAACGCCAAGAAGCAGCAGGATTGGTTTGTTCATTCATTCAGAAACATTTATTGAGCACTTGCTAGGTGCCAGGTGCTATTCTGGGCGCTGGGTGCACAGTGGCACAGAAGACAGGTCCCTGCCCTCATGCAGCTTATATTCTTAGGGGGAGATGTCAAGTAGATTACCAAATCCGTATATAACATAATACCAGGTGGTGATACGTGTTCTGCATTCTTCAGTCATTCTTCCATCCACGAATTTTATCACCACGCACTGGGGACAGAGTTCAGTACCTGGTCTCTGCCATCTCGCACCTCGTCCCTCTAATTGACCACAGGGAGCAGACGACCACCCAGGTGGCAACTCCATTTGGTTTCCGTGTTAATCCTCCCCCTCCTTGTTTATGACCCTAGTCCCTCCAGAACTTTCACTCATATCACAGGGGCCCTGGAGATAAGTGCTTACAGCTGGACTTGACCCCTGACCCTTGTGCCTTTCACCACTAACACATCTGTGTGATGTAACCCGAAGAGCATCTTGGCAGGCACTGGGAGACCCAAGTCCAGACTTAGCCCCGCTGGCTATTGGCTGCAAGACTTCGAACAAGCCTCTGCTCATCTCTGCACCCCAACCTCAGATACAAAAATGAGTGGGCAGGCCCAGCGGAGATGTTGGTGAGTGTTTAACAGGCTTTCTAGAAGGAAAAAGCCTTCATTGGGAGCATTTGCGAGAGCCCTGGCATCAGCCTCAAAGGAAATCCTCTTAAGAGTGCACCTTCTGGTGGACGTCCGCTGGCCACAACTCTAACCAAGAAGTGTCTTGTTGCACTCTGAGCATCCTTCACCAGGTCTGCCTTCAAGCTACTGTCAGGCCCACACTGAAGTGTCTCCAACAGACAGATACAATACACACGAGCGCAAAGGACAGTAAAATGACGAGGAGGTGATGGATTTATTTAGTTAGTTACTATAGTATTTGTTACCTTGGTTTTTAATATAATTTATTTAATCATAAGTTTGTATAACTGAATGTTAATAATGGCTATGGTTTATAACTGGTGCACAAAATTCCTGAAAATGTAGCAAATGGTTTTTACAAGTGGATACACGACAGTCCAACACTGCCGTCTAGGCCAGGAAAACCAGAGATGCCTTCTGGTCTTTGGGTTTTTATATGACCACAGCCCCCACTGAAGCCACCTTCTTTTTCCCAGCTGCCAGCCCCTTTGTGCGGATCAAAAGGAGGGATGCACAAGGGTGGATTCTGGCCCCGCCTCACTGCACGGTCACTGGGGTCCCTTCTCCGCTTTCTCCAGGTAACATGGGGAAGGTGGCCTCCCCGCTCCGCATCCCACAGGGCTCATTCTCTGACCATCGGCATGTGCAAAGCTGTCATGTACTCTCACGAGAGACTCTTTTCCTTCCTCCAAGGGAGCCACCCAAGTCATATCACCATTCATGCTTCCATCAAGTCATGTTATTATTCTTAATTATTCATAATAATACTCTCCGGCTATACAAAGAGGAGGTATTGCTATGTGTGGCAACATGGGTGGACCTTGAGGGCCTTCTGCTTAAGTGAAACAAGTCAGAGAAGAAACAACAAATACCATATGATCTCACTTAAACGCAGAACCTAAAAAAATAAAAATAAAAAATTAAAACCATGAGCTTATAGACTCAGAGAACACACTGGTGGTTGTTAGAGACAGGGGAGTGGGGAGAGGAGGAGAGGGTGGGCAAATTACCTGAAGTGGTCAAAAGGGACAAGCTTCCAGCTAAAATAAGCAAGACGTGGGGATGTATCGTCCAGCAGGGTGACTACAGCTAATATACTGTATTGCACATTTGAGAGTTGCTAAGACTTTTTTTTTAAAGACATTTGAGAATACCAAGCAGATAGTTATAAAAGTTGGAGGCGAACAACAGGTTTGAAATTAAGTTCTTTCAGTCAAGTTTGGAAACATCACCATTCTTTAGGGCTCTGAGTAAAACAACGATATATATATACTTTTGAAGCTGAACAAGATCAGGGTCTATGATTCGCATTAAAAGTTCTCATCACAAGAAAAAAATGTTTGCAACTTATACATGAGGACAGATGTTAACTAGACTTATCGTGGTGGCCGTCACAGTATATATAAATATCGAATCATTATGTTGTATACCTGAAAGTAATATCATGTTATAAGTCAACAATGTCTCAGTAAAAAAAAAAACAAAAACTTTTACAAAGTAAAGAAAACACTTTGCTAGGAAAAAAAAAAATCTGTCAGCTTCATTTCAATTACTCCCCCAACTAAGTTCAATCAAAGCTACCACAATTTCAAATTATACTAAAATATAGGCTGCCAAATCAGAACATATAAATGATTCCTGTATCAAAAAAGTGCACCAAAAATGTTCATGTTTCGACAGGACAGTTGATACCAACAGCACAGGCACTTTGGATAAAATTCTAGACATTCAGCAATTCAGTTCTTACTAGGAAGAACTCAAGGTCAACAGAGAGGGAGTTTTAGGGAGGAGAGTGTACAACCATCTGGCATATTATCTTGAAATTCCTTTAAAAATGTTTTATTAAAGTTTGAGAAAATTCTCTGCAGGGTGGGGACAATTTTAAGGAATTTTAAGAAAGAAACACTGCTTGTCCTTTGCATATTTAAAACACAGAGTTCTGAACTTCACTGTAAAAGGTTAAGGGTATAAACACGCTCATGAGCTGCTTATTCACATTCTAGCAAGTTGTCAAAGAAAAAAACCCCAAGGAAAATTCATCTCCAAAAGACATTTCCTGTATCGAATAAAGTTCTAATCACAGTCATAAAAAAGAAGTGTATCACTTTCTCAGAATGTTTCCAAGCATGCAAAGTGTGACAAGACACTGAGTTCAAACCCATCCCTGAAGGTTCCCCCTCAGATTCTCCTTTTCATCTGAAACATACAATGCCTATCACATTACTCTCACCTTATCGGCGCAGCAACTTAAGAAGTAGCTACACAGCCGGATGTTAAGATCTACCCATGGATTTTCCAACTTCATTCTTCTCTTCAACAAACTCTCACTAAGTCCCTGGAAGCCGAGATGCACACTCCCTATTCTAACAGGAAATTTATAAGCCGCCTCCTTTTCGGGAGGCAAACTGTCCCTGAGAAAAGTCAGCACAGAGAGTGAGCCTGGACAGAAATTCAACTTTGAATCATCATGATTCTGAAAGCACAACTTTCTTTTGACAGCACGACTGTGGGGTTTTTTTGTTTTGTTTTGGGTTTTTTTTTTTTGTTTTCCCTCCAAAAGGAGACCTATTTGTTGCTCTATCTGGATGTAAGATCGGAGTGTCCTGTTCTCATTGCCAGTTCAGAAAAGGTCTGTCTTCCTGGGTGAGTTCGGAGCAAAAGTAGCTGAACATCTGTAGCTCTGTCTGGCTGCCTGAGCAGAGTGAAATTTTCTCTTGAATACTAACAATTGTCAAGTCATACTGCTTTCCTTGTTTTCATTTTCAGCTGCTCGGGCATAACTGAGGGCTGGCATCACCCTCAAAGGAAATCCTTCTGGAGAACAAGGCTTCTTGTAGAAGTCAGCTGGCTACCACTCCGACCGTAAACCATCTTGTTACAATACAATTCTATACCAAGCGGACGCCTGCCAAGTGCACTGTGATTCCAAAGGCTATGTGGAAAAAAAAGTGTTATTTTGAAAGTGAGGTGTCCACCTCACTTATCCAACTTTGCTGTTAAGACACACACTGAATCATGAAAACTATGCATAAACATGGAAATGCATTGTGATAGGAGCTTAAGTGAACGTAGCAGAATATGAAACGTGTATTACAAGGCAGCCAAGACAATTGTGCTTATGGGTGGTCACCCACCCACCCAAATACTCCTTCATATCTTCTTTCTTTTTTTCCTTTTATTTTTATTTTTTGATTTTCACTTACATGTGGAATCTAAAAAAATGACACAAATCTATTTACAAAACAGAAAGAGACTCACAGGCATAGAAAGCATCTTCTTTCTTTTTCAGTTAAAAAAAGGTAAAAAAGAAACTTTAGCTAGGAAAATGAATAATGATTTTTGAGGTCAGCCTTAGGAAATGAAGCCAAGAAATTTCCTTCTCAGCAAGTTCACTTCAGACTGCCTATGTTTTTAATGTGTCAAATCAAACTAATTAACTTACAAATGAGAATTATGATTAGCACATACGTTAGAGATCTCAAGATTGAAGGTCTGACACCTTCTCTCCCTGCAGGAGGAATTCACAGGAAGCCAACGGTGACTGAGAGTGGAGGGCAGCCTCTGAAAACAGGGAATTATAAATACCTGTGTCTGAGGGTCTCCTCCATCCACCCAGAGCCTGATCAATACCTGCTGGCGGAGGGAGCCCCCTCTTCAGGGCATTACTGAGAAACAAATAACTAACTAATGGGCAATGACAAACTCCTCCAAACAGCAATTTTGAAGTGCTTTCCATGGAGAGGTACTGGGTATGAAGTTTAGCATGAAAAAACATGTTTTCTAAGCATATTTTCCCTTTAAATTCAAAACTCAGTAAATCCCACTTCAATATCCTTCTTATTATCACCTTTTTTCTCTACATGTCACCCCTCCCTCTCAGAGCCACTTCGTAGATGTCCTCTCTACCCTTTTTCTTGCCCCTTGTCAAATACTTTGCATCCAATCGAATATACACACCATACTTCGGAGGAAGTACTCTGAAGAAATAACCCTAGTTCCACTGCTTATAACATTTTCTTTTTTTTTGCTTATAACATTTTCAGACAAAGCTAATGCAGCTGTGCAAATGACTGTGGGGTAGCAGGTGCTGGGCTTAGAAAACACATGGTTTTTAAACATAAAAACTAAAAAATATTCAATTAATACATGTTACCATGATATTTCCTGAGACTCACTTGTACTGAAACTGTTATCACTGGACACTGGGGGCTAGGGTGGGGGTGGAGGTGGGCAGGGGGCCAGGGCTGCTCACAGCGGCCACATGCCTACTTGTTGGTGGCTCTGTGCATAGGGAGCCACCAGGTTGTGATTCATACTCATTTTAGAGACAATACCTATTTTGAGACAAGAAAATAGGAAACATGAAAGACTTCTGTCGATGGACATTTAGGCTGTTTCCATGTCTTGGCTATTGTAAACTGTGCTGCAGTGATGATTGGATAAAGAGGCTGCGGTATACTTATACAATGGAATACTACTCAGCCATAAAAAGAATGCCATTTGCAGCAACCTGGAGTCTGTCATTCTAAGTGAAGTAAGCCAGAAAGAGAAAGAAAAATACCATATGATATCACTCATATGTGGAATCTAAAACAACACACACACACAAAAAGACAAATGAGCTTATTTATAAAACAGAAACAGACTCACAGACATAGAAAACAAACTTATGGTTACCAGGGGGGAAGAGGGTGGGAAGGGATAAATAGGGAGTTCAAGATTTGCAGATACTGACTGGTATAAAATAGATAAACAAGTTTATACTGTATAGCACAGGTAACAATATTTGATATCTTATAGTAGCTTACGGTGAAAAAGAATATGAAAATAAATATGTGTAAATTCATGTATGACTGAGGCATTGTGCTGTACATGAGAAATTGACACAACATTGTAAACTGACTTTATTTCAACAAAATAAAAAGTTAAAAAAATATGAAAGACTCATTGGAATGGCACAAAACAAAGAATTAACATTTCTAAAACATGCTTTGCTTAGGGAAACGATCAATACTTCCCCAAACCACCTGAAATCCTATCCTTTAAAATTTCTTCATCAAAGAGAAAGTTCAGATTTCTGAAGCATCCAAGCCAAGGCCCAAACCCAGAGACATAAGACTCACAGCACATCCTCTGAGCATGGTCCATGGGGCCATGGAACATCGCAAAGATACTGGACGTATGACAGCAGCACCTCACAATCTGCCCTCTGACCCAGGCTGTTTTGTGGCTCAGAAGGAAATTCCAGAGGCATGACTGCAAGTTCCCAGGACAGCTCACTGTTGGAGCTTCTGCTCCCTGGGTCACCTCAGTGTGTCATATCCTTCTCTCCACTTCAGTTTCCTCTGCAGACAGATGAAGACCCAAGGACTCATCCAAGTACCAGAAAGCCAGGATCACAGGATCTCAATAATCATGAAGCTGTCACATCCAGAAGACAAATCAATACGACACATTCATAGCAGCCTCAAAAAAGTCAACCCCGTGGTAAATAGAAACACAGGTAGAGAGGATTTTGGGCAAATTAAAAGCTGCTAAAAATATTTACCCACACATTACTATATACAAAATAGATAAACGACAAGACGTACTCAGGGAAATATATACAAGATCTTATGGTAGCTCACAGCGAAAAAAATGTGACAATGAATATGTATGTTCATGTATAACTGAAAAATTGTGCTCTGCACTGGAATTTGACACAGCATTGTAAAATGACTATAACTCAATAAAAATGTTTAAAAAAACAAGGACCTTTTGTATAGCACAGGGAACTATATTCAATTTCTTGTAAGAACATATAATGGAAAAGAATCTGAAAATAAAATATATACGTATGTATATGTATAACTGAATCACTTTGCTGTACATCTGAAACTAACGTTGTTAATCAACTATACTGCAGTAAAATTTTTTAAAAAAAAGAACCCCCCAAAATCTGTCCATCCACTGCCCACACGTTATCTGTACCATGGAAATAGCAGATACAATCACAGTTACTATAGTGCACTATTATATTATGATATAGTAACAGGGCATGGTGGGCCTCTGCCTATAACCTTTAAAAAAAGCTCAAGGTATATTATCCATTTTTATTACAATTTTCCCCTCATCTGATTTATCCCAAGCTTAGCTCTTTAAGTGACATCACATTAGAATAAAGATGCTAATGGAAGGAAAGGAGATACCAGGTACTAGACACCAGAAATCGGATTCAGAGAGAATGGCCCTGTCCCGATTTTGCTCCATGACCCCTGGCAAACTATTTCACCTCTGTTTTTCCTACGAGTCTCCTGGGTTTGCAAGAAGGACACACAGGTGTGTCCTTGAGGTTCCTGGCTGCTGAATCTGGTTGAAACTTACAACATCCAGATGAAAGTGATTAAATGCGAGGCTCTATGAGAAACAAAGTCACACGGCGATGCAGTGTAATGCAAGAACTGAAACAGCCCTGCCTCCTTCAAAGCTCGACCCGCTGCAGGTGTGCATTTGATGAGGTCACGAGCGGGGCCCGTGCTTCCCTGGAGGATCTCTGGAAAGTGAACCACAGGGTGGCTGCTGCCCCAGGTCTCTCTGCCTTCAGCAAAAGGAAACTGGCTTTTCCCTGGTGACACAGGAAGAGAAGTGGGGGCGCCCGAAGGGCTTGGGGACACCAGAGGGCTGCCGTGTTGGGCGGACAGTTTTAGTCCCAGCTCTGCTGCCCTGCAGACCACCGCCGAGTGATCGAGCCACGAGTTCTACTGGACCATCATTTCAGTCCTTTCCAGACAGGACTGCAGGGCAGAGCATCAGAAAACACTAATAATCAGTTTCTGAGCCTAAAGCTCAGAAGACTTTAGGACCCAGACAGGTGACAGGGGAGGACAGCCAGGCAGCTCCATGGATGGGCTCGTGCGACCCCAGCGGAAAGGAACTCCCACCCAGAGCCCCGCGGTGGGGTGCCGGGAAGGAGGGTACTCTTCACCTTCCAGCAAGACACTGAAATCTGAGGACAAGCTACCGGCGTGGAGGTCGGACAGGTGCGTCTAGATACAGAAGGCCAAGGACCAAGGGGTGCATTTCAGCCCAGGGCCAGAGTGTGACAGTCTCTCCGCCATCTGAGAGCTAGTCCTCCGACTAAATGGTCAGGAGGAAACAGACACCAGGAGAGCCACACACATGGGCTCCAGTTATGCACCACGAACACCACCTAGGTGACCAGGGAGCGGGGAACCCACGGCAGTCCAGTGGACGGAAGTTAACGTACGTGCGGGGGAGGCTGCAGCTCCTGGATTACATTCTAGCCAGCTGAAAGGACAGTACACTGATGCTCGCGCTTGGCTTCTGCTGCTGCTTGAGTATCTTCCAAAGACAGGATCGTCTTTACCAGCATTTCAAGTATGTTAGCCAGATTTCAATCCGCTATTCCACCCAAGATACACGTATGAACACGTCTTCATCTCATTCAGAGCACATCCATGTACAAGCTGTTGCTTTCTCCCCAGCCCTAGGGTCACAAGCAGCTTTGGTTCTGCAGCCAGAACAACTGAAGTCTCTGAAATCCGTGGAGACTCCATCCTCCTCGACAGTGTATTATTATGCTGTTGTTGTTGTTACTTGGAGAGGGGCACGGGAAGGGAACAGAACTTTCTCATAAACGAGGGGGAACTGGGAGTTTCAGTCAGAGAGGCAGCCCCGTGCAGCGTGGGTGGAGGCCGGCTGGAAGCAGCCAGTGGGGAGGTGCGGGGGGCAGAACCGTGAGCAGAGCTGGACGGAAGGCTGGGGTTACAGGCCGGGGAGGAGGCTGCTGACATCGCTGGGACACATCGCTCGGTCGCTACGCACTCCTGCTGCCACGTGTGAGAGACCCGCACCCGCCTGCTGCACGACGAGCCCTCTGAGACCTGGCTTCCCCTCGTCAGAGCCAGCTCTTCCAAATGCTCTCCTTCCCCGGCCCTGCACCTGCAGTCCTGGGGCTCCAAGTTCTGTTCTTCTGAGGGTCACCCTCTCCCTGGCCTCCGGGCCGGGCCCACGCTGTCTCTTTCACCTGGAAACGCCTTCTCTTCACTCGTGTCCTGAAGGGCCATCCCTGCATGCCTGCTCCAGGCCTGGGGGCACAGTGGTGACCAAAGGAAGCGCCACATTGCTTCTCACAGGTCACTGGCTGGAGGGAAAAATGGCCCTGACTTTCACTCATTCTTCCAGACTTGGCATTGCTAATGGTCACACCTTCTTCTCTCCATGGGGGGCTCTTCCCATCCCCGTGTGGCACTACCTTCCCTGCCGCCCTCCCCAGACCCCTGAGCTGTGGCCTCCGGAGGACGGGAGGAGAGCTCTGGGGCTGACTGTCCAGGTTCGTGTCTACACCGGCCTCACCAAGGGCTGGCCGGGTGTGACCCTCCACAAGCATGTCACCACTCGTGCCTCACTCCCAGTTTATGAGTGGGGACCACCCGGTGCCGACCTCGTGGGGTTGCCGTGAGGAATAACCAAGGTAAAGCACACAGAGTGTGGAACTCTGCTTGGCACACAGCAGGCTCAATAACAGCTTCAGAGGCCTCCTGTCAGGGCATACAGAGGGCCAACAGGCACACGGGAAGACGCCCAACATCGCTGATCGTCAGACAAACGCAAATCAAGACCACAGTGAGGAACCACCTCACACCGGTCAGAATGGCCGTCATTCAAAAGTCTACAAATAGCAAACGCTGGAGAGGCTGTGGAGAAAAGGGAGCCTCCTACACTGCTGGTGGGAATGCAGTTTGGTGCAGCCACTACGGAAAACAGTATGGAGGTCCCTTAAAAAACTAAAAATAGACTTACCATATGATCCAGCAATCCCCATATATCTGGAGGAAACTCTAATTCTAAAAGATACACACACCCTAGTGTTCATAGCAGCACTATTTACAACAGCCAAGACATGGCAGCAACCTTAATGTCCACTGACAGATGACTGGATAAAAAGATGTGAGATACACACACACACACACACACACACACACACAACACACTGAAATACTACTCAGCCATAAAAAAGAACGAAATAATGCCATTTGCAGCAACATGGATGGACCTGGAGATTATCATACTGAGTGAAGAAAATCAGACAAAGACAAGTATCATGAGATATCATTTACATGTGGAATCTAAAAAAATATGATACAAATGAACTTGTTTACAAAACAGAAAAAAGACTCACAGACAGAAAATAAACTTACGGTTACCACAGGAGAAAGGTGGGAGAGGAATAAATTAGGAGTTTGGGATTAACAGATACACATTACTATACATAAAACAGATTAACAACAAGGACCTACTGTAGAGCACAGGGAACTACATTCAATATTTTATAATAACCTACAGTGGAAAATAATATGAAAAGGAATATATGTATGTATAACTGAATCACTTTGCTGTACACCAGAAACAAACACAATATTGTAAATCATTGTATTCAATTTAAAAAAAAAAAGCTGCCTCTCATAGTCAGGGAATGTGAGGTTCCTCCAAGCAGGAGTGTCAGAGCAGTGAGACAACGCATCCTGTCCTGCAGGGTGAAGTCCGATTTTGATCAACTGCAGCCCCTCCCCTGACCCCCCTCAGGATGGCCCTGGTGAGGCTGCAGCTTCCTGCCACTCATATCGTATCAGGCCGTCTACTACCAGTGGCAGAGTGGGAGAGGATGCTGTCCTGGGCAGGCATCATCTGGGTGGCTGTCCGCAGTACCAAGCAAGTACCAGGCCTTCACAGAGCAGAGTCCACGGGGCCCTGGTCATAGGTGAAAAGGATTCTTCATCCAAACAGAGCGCCTGCAGGTCCAGCCCTTTCCCCAGTAGCAGCGGCTGCCACGCATCCTGCACTAGCTGCTAACATCGACAGAGAACTGACAGACGAAAAGTGGGAGCTGGCTGGGGAATGCAGTTAGGGATGCCAGTATCACGTGCAGGACGAGGGACAACGCTGGCTGGGACAGCAAGAACCACTGGGCTACGCACAGACTCTTACCTCCTGCTGGCAAGACAGCCTCACCTCTTTTCCCCAGCAGATTCAGGGTGTTATTCTTACTGATAACTGTTCACAGCACAGGCACCCTCTAAGGGTAGCTGAAAAAGTATCAACCCCGAAGAAACAAAACATGCAAAGAAGCGGCAAGAAAACTTCTAACCCACCTGACATCCCAGTGTTCTACTGGAAGTGATGAAAGAAGAAAGAAAATGACGCCTGTGGTTGGGTACATGGAGTTTTAGTTTCAGGATGTTAGTTTTGGGGGGAAGTGAAGATGCTTTTTCCAAAGGAAAAGGCAAGTAGCTACCTCTTCTCTTGTTTTGATGACTGTACATGGAATTTTTACAGAAAAGGAGGACTGATGTGGACCTGACTCCAGCAAAATGGTTTTTAAAAGTCCAGAAAAAAGATAAGTTTAACTCTACGGATCTAAAGGAGTATTGTCTGTATGAGACAGAAACTTTCGAACATGATACAAAACAAAAATAACTTAACGACAATGAAATTGAATGAGAAAGTGAAGATTGAGACATTTAAAGAATCAGAAGTATTTGCATGGAGAATTCCCAAAGGAGACTAGATTCTAGTATAATATATACAATGTGTCAAAGGCGTGTGGTACATTACACATATTATATACCTACATGAGGAACTGTCACAAACTTATAGGGACAGAGTTGGAAAACTGAAGCTGAGGTTTAAAACAAGGAAAGTCTAAGGACAATGAATCAGCCTATAAAGATATGTTCCAAGAAAGCAGAGCAAGGAAGGCAATGTTTTCATTGGTGACAATGGATTTTTGCTAAAAGATGACCTGTCCTGTGGAACTACTCAGTTCCTGTTTAGTTTCAATCTTCTCAACCAAGAAGAGAAATGGTAAGACTAATTATTAAGGATATAAACTCCTCTTTCCACAAAATAAATTCCAGTGGTGGTTCATAAATATTAAAAATAGATTCATCAGGTCTTTCTATGCATAAAGGCAGTGGATGAGCCAAAAGAGAAAAATGTACAGATTTCATTACATTAAAAATAATTCTTTAAAAATTTTTTTTACTCTGCAAATCACCACATGCAAAAAGAAAGCAAATGCCAATTTAGGGAGAGGATGATGATGTCTATAACGAGGGGTTAATATGTTAAAGCTAAAACTATTTAATTAGTAGATGATTACAAATTAATGAGAAGACTGCTAATATCCTACAGGAAACAAAACTGAAACGCAAATGACTAAAAAGTTTGTGTCCCTGGACAGTAATTTCTCCTCTAGAAGAGATCTATCCGTCTCTCTAGTGATCCAGAGAGTCATCTAGTGACCTCCCCTGATGAAATAAGAGAAATGGGGTTATGGGATCACAGCTGGTAGTGCCCACCGTGGTGCGTTCATGGTACACAGCCAGGCATCTTACTAGCTTTATAATGAACATGATTTTGTTCCTATACTTAACGAGCCTCTATGCCCAGTGGAAGAAATACCCAAGTTAACGGGAGATTCCGGTGTAATCGTGTGACAATGGGGTGAGAGTATAAGATGCAATGGGGCAGAAGATGGGGGGACCTCCCTCATCCTGGAGGACTGGGAGTGCTCAGGTGACGAAGTGATATCTGAAGAACACAACAGACGGCAGAGACAACCTGACGTGAGGAGACCTGAATGGCAGAGAATGTGGCATGTTCTGGAAACACCAGCAGGGCAGTAGAGCAGGGGGGCAGGGTGCTGGGGAGGCACAGAGCAGCGAGAAATACAGCTGGAGGACCCTGCTGACGACAGCAGGAAGCAGGAGCACGGTACATCCAGTGGTCAGAGGATGTTCCATCACTGATGAAACAGCAAGCATCTACCTGCACACTGTTTTCAAATCAATTTCCTCCTAACTGGCGTGAAAATCTTGGGAATCCGGAAAGAGGGTTCCAACCGCAGGTGTTGAGGTTCAGTGCCTCAGAAAATATACCAGCAGTCGGAAGACTACCAAGAGATAGCAAATATAAGCTCTCGAGATCAGTATTCCTCCGCAACAATTTGTAACCAGGCACAGAAAGTGCGCTGGCCAAATTCTAGATGACAAGGAGGTTCAGACAGGCGGCCTCAAAATTTAAAAGTGGAGGTCATACTGCTTATGATTTTGGGTCCTATTCTTAGTTCACAGGCCAGAGGCACAGCAACGTGAATAATGAAATGATTGAGGTCTGCCACAGTCTGCTAGGGTTATACTGTTTCTGGAAATCGGTGTTTAATTCTGGGCACCTGTATTTTAGGTAGAAAGTGAAAGAAACTGGAGCAAGGCCAGAGAAGGTTAACGAGATTCGGCAAAGTTCTGGAAACCACGTCTTCTCAGGGTTGATGGAAAACCTGTATTCTAGTCTAAGCAGCGACAGCTCCAGGGACAGGGTGACCCCGTAATCTGCAGTCCGTGCCAAGACATCTCTGCAAGTGAAAAGGAGGCCGTCACTGATTCTGCGGAGACAACAGGTGCACACTGGACTGTCCTGGGCAGGCCTGGGTGCATGGACCTGCTAATTTGATGATGAAGTTTGATACTTTAACGGGAAGGGAGAACTTTGCTCCGGTGGACAGAAATGGGACCAGTGAGCAAAAGATCCAGAAGGCACGTCTGAATTCATCAGAAGGGAGAAATTTCAAACAAGTGGTGTTGTTCAAGATGGAACGAGGTGCCCCATCACCACTGCAAGTGATCAGAAAGTGCCAGAAGACGGTTGTCGGAGGGGTTACTGGACTCTAGGGGAAGGCGGGAAGGACACACTCTAAGGTATAAGCCACCGATCTATGTGCACCCCTAGAGACAAGAATTTATAAAAAATACACTCATTCCAATAACTCATATATTTACTTACCATGCTTTCCTGCTACATGTAGTTTGATGACACAAATATTCACCGCATCCACTGACTACTTCAGATGACTTAGAAAAACACTCTCACTACTGGCTGGTAGGCACAAACACATTACCTGCTTTTCTCCCCATCAGTTTCCTTGGTTTAAATGTGCAATCAAACATCCTCTGTTTAGAACACAATGCTGTGTGGAGGGTTCTATGTTTCTGTTTTTTGTTTGCTCTTCATGTAACTGACAACCAAGAACCAATGACATTTTCTTGGTAGCACAAATGTGCCCATTTTCTTCCAATGTCTAATTCAGCCTGTCATTTAAAAATTGGTTTTTTTTCAGCGTGTTGTTTTAAATTATTTTTTTGTTGTCTATGTTGTGCTTAGTGGGCTGAGACAACACTATGTACAGCTGTGGGTCTTATTAAGCAACAAGTTATCACACTTTTATTGTAAATATCTTGTTGACATTAAAATGATATATATGTGTGTGTGACTGAAACAGAATAACACACCTGTCATAACAGACTCTCAGTAAATATTTTTACATGAATTAGTATGCATTCAAATAACATATCTCCTTATATGTCATTTCAAGGACAATTCCAAAATATAGGTATTGTAGAACTTAATTTGCATTCAGTAAGATATATCTTGATTTGCCTATTCTGTAGCAACATGCCCCGAAACCCAGGCTCAGGAACACGTGCATTCTTTATGGTTGACATCATCTGCACAATGTCAAATGAGCAGAAGTATCACCAGTCCACCATCAGTGGTGGCTGCACAGACAAGAGAGTTTGGGAATGGGTTTTCCTCCCCACAAACACCCCGCTTTGTGTATTATCCAGCCAAACTCTCCATTACCCCTAGGGGCGTGGAGGGCAGCAAACAGTATTCTGGACCATCTGCAAGCTACTAGGGTTCCACCCTTGGGTCTCTGGTGATCCTTGAAACACAGTGGGAGACCGGGCTCCTAAGACAGTGAATTGGTCGGCCAGGCCACCTGCTTTCACAGAACCTGCATGGGATACAAAGCAGCCACATGCCCCTCGTGCCTGAGTCCAGGGGTCCAACGTGCAGACGCCAAGTCCTCCTAGTTTGGAAGGCAGTGCCCCAGCCCAACAGCTGATCCTTCTGAGACTCATGCTTCAGTTGGACCAAATTCCCAGGGGCACCACAGCAAAGCAGACCTGGGAAGCAAGGGTAGGTGTCCTGGATCTAGAAAGCCACTGTCCTGTAGGCTGGTCCCGACTTCCAGAGGCAAGCAGCAAGCTCTTGTCCCTCCCGGGCCCGATGCCCCCAACAAAAAGCTGCGGGAGAGCTGGGGAACCTGGAGGGCTTGCTGAGGGAGGTTCTGACAGCTGCCTCAGACATCTGCCCGGGGCAGTCAGTCCAGGCTGGAGGCTGCCGCCTGGGTGTTTACATAACCGCGTACTCTGGAAAGGGTTCTGCTGGAGCGCCGCTGGCGGGACTTCTCGCCCCTGCGCGGGCTGTGCTGCTAGATCTCTCCCTCCATTCATCTTGTTGGAGGTCTCAGCGCTGGCTGGCTGCCCCGTGCACCCTCCCAGGCGCCTCCTGGAGACCTGCTCCCAGGTCCTGATTCTGCCGCAGCTGCACCATGGACATGACAGGACTATCTGGCCCCCAGTACCATTTACAAATGGGGGTGGGGCATCAGGCTAGGAAAGGAAGGGATATAGTGGGGGGAACGGGGAGAAAGAGGATTCCAAAGCCAAAGGAGGGCTCCCCTCCTCCTTTGCACCCCAGGATGCACAGCCTCTTTGTGGAAATGCTGTCACAGGCTATAATGCAGTGGCGTAAAAATGCAACAGCCGTGGCAAATGGGAGATCTAAAAATATCCAGGGTGCCTACCATTAGCGAGCAGTTTCAGAAATAAAGATGTGATGTTGGATCTGTTAGTCAAATCAAAAATTCTAATTGGACACAGAACGATTTCTCCAGGCTTTCGGCAGGAGGTAATTATTATGTTGCCTACACAGAGAAAAAAAAAGGATGAAACAGAGCCTACTGTTTGGGCTGCTGCCAACAAGAAGGAATGAGAGAGAAGCTTTCACTTCTACCAGAACTGATGATAAGATGGCAGGGCTCCCGATCGTCCCTTCTTCCTGATTTAACCAGTAAGGTGGGTGTCAAACGGTTTCCACATGTCATTCCAAAGCCTTTGGTAACCAAACTGGAGTGTATTTTCAGCACATGCTTCAGAAAACGCGTGGGAATGCGTGTGTGTTCGGATAACTGTGTAGGGAGAGACAGGATTTTGTACCTGAACGCATACCGGAGGCAGGGAGAGTGACTACACCCAGCCCCTTCCTAGTGCCCAGCAGGAGCACTAAACACACCCCCCTGCTGCACACCAGAAATGGACTCATTGTAAATTGACACATGGCAGCTGACTATACTTGGTAAATGTGAATGAAGATACGGAGTTAAAATTCTTGATGGCGGTGATGGTTTCATAGGTGTGTACATATGTTGAAACTCATCAGGCGAGACACTTTAAATGCATGCAGATTATTGTATGTCCAGGATACATCAATACATCCACTTAAAATATGCTAGAGATACTCCTTTCACATATCAAAAAAGGGACAGGCCATCAGAATGATCGGAAGAGTCCAGTTTCTGCAGCTGCACATCTCAGAGTTCTTCACACTTTGAGGATGGGAGGAATGACTTCGTCTTTTAAATCTTATTTTTTTTCTCATTTGAAGTGTGATTTGGATTGATGGTGTTTCTCGGACATTGTCACATCCAGGACTGAGCCATGAGGTCTTTAAATATCGTCTCTACTTGGCTGAGTCCCACTCCGTATCTCTGCCTGGACTTTCTCCTCTCCCAGGTCTGCGTGTGACTGTATGCAAAACTGCCCATTCAGCATCTCCTCGCGGACACCAGTTAAACACCTCAAACTCAAATAGAATTACTGACCCTCTTCTCCCGTGAACCATCTCCTCTCAGCTAATGGCAACTCCAGCCTCCCCTGCCCATGTTCTGTCCTTTCACGTCCCACATCCAACTCTCCAGAAAATCTTCATCATCATCATCACTTTATCGCTTGCCAGATTCCTAAAACCCACTGGTACCCTGCTGTTACTCTGCCTGTCTTGCACCCAGATCCTCCCTGTGCAGCCCAAGTGGGATCAGGGTGCCTCTCCCGGCCCCACCCAGATCCACACCCTCCAGCGTCCCATTTCCCCCAAGTGCAGAAGCCTCCGAGGGAGGTCCCACGATTCCCACCTCTATGTCCCCGTCACTCAGTCTGCTGTTCCACCCTCATCTTGCTGTTCCCTACACATCTGCCCAGGGCCTGCCATGAACTCCTTCCTCGTTTGGAATGCTGCCCGCCAACCAACCACATGGCTCACCTCTTCATATCCTTCAGAACTGTGCTCTGATATCACCTTTTTATAACATCTCTCCAACTCCTGAATTTAAAATAGGAATCATGCCATACTTCCCAGCTTCTGCTTTATTTTTCTTCATAGCAACTGCCACCATCTAGCACGCTACGTAATTTATGTATTTATTACATTTCTCCCTTGCCTCTTCCTCTTGGAATGCAAGCTCGCTGGGGGTGAGAACTTTGGTCTGTTTTGTTTGCTGACACTTTCCTGGGACAGAAGAGGCATACAGGTGAGTGTGCCAGTCAGAATGATTGCCTGGCTCACTGACCGCCTGAATGAATGGATAAATGAAGGAACGGGGTGATGCGGCACTTTCAGACATGCTGCCAGCGGGGGTGCGAGGCTCCCCTCAACAAATAGGATGACGGTTGGGCTACACCATCCTTGTTTTCTTACTCCCTGACACACACAAGTGCAGACAGAAGAGCTGACAGGAAAGGACACCAGGCTTAAGTAGGAAAAAACAGCTCCAGCTCTATACAAACAAGGAAAGCAATGAGGAACCACAAGTGTGACAAATAATCGCTCCTTCATATTTCTGAGTGCCTACCGGATGCCGGGCATCAGATAAGGCAATTCAGAATCAAAGACAAATAAGACACGATCCTTCCCTTAGAAGCTACGGTGGGAGACGTATGCACAAGCAGGTCATTAGAATTTACGGGACCAAACTGCAACAGCGATGTGGTGAGGATGCTGTGGGGGAGCAGAGGAGGAAGATTTGCTTGGCTTGGAGGAGCAGGAGTGGGTAACACTGCAGGACGGAGCAGAACAATAAGCACGGTGTCCTGGCAGAGGAGGGACGGGAGGTGTCTCTCAGTTCAAAGGGTGAATGTTTGCAAGAGGCTGACGTCCAGAAAAGGTCAAATGCATGTGGGGAAAGCCAAGGGTGTGTGTGCACAACAGACTGAACATTGGTGTCCCCGCCCCCAGATCCATACGCCAAATCCTAACCCCTGGTGTGATGGTATCAGGAGGTGGGGTGTTTGGGAGGTGATGAGGTCATGAGGGTGGAGCCCTCCTGAATGGGATTATTCCCGTTAGAAAAGGGACCCCAGCGAGCCCCTTTCCCCCTCCCACTGAGTGAGGACACAGGATGCAGGGAGAAGGCTCCATCCATGAACCAGGAAGCAAGTCCCCACAAGACGTGAAGTCTGCTGGTGGGCTGACTCCCCAGCCTCCAGAACTGTGAGAAACAAATGTCTGTTATTTATAAGCCACTGAATATTTTGCCAGAGTTGCCTGAACAGACTAATACAGTGTAAAAAGGATAATGTGAGAGAAGTTTAAGAAATAAGAAGCTGCCAGGTTGTGGTGGGACCTTTTATTCCATGTTAAGGGCTGTGTTCCCCAGAGAATGAAGGTAGGGAACAAGGAGAGGTGATGCTTGAGCTTCTGTGTGTGTGTGTGTGTGTATGTGCGTGGTAAAGGCATAAGCTGTGATGATTTTATAATAACTCAGGAAAGAAAGAGAAGGCCTGGTGGTGGAACCATGACGGTGGCAAGTGGGCACCTCACCCCAGATTCATCTGGGAAGAAAACATATGAATGAGGCATCGAGAAACTGACTGTAAGAAGCCAGAAGAGTTTAATACCAGAAAAAAAGCAAAGAGGAAGAGCGAGGCAGACCTGGTGAGTCATTTATCACAGGACAATGATTTTTAAGCTTAGGAGGAAGAGGAACGGGGTTACCAAAAACCACAGGTGGAACCAGTCATAACAGAGGGAAACTCAGCAAAGCATTTGCTAACTCTGGACTACTAGCAAGGTGAGGTTCCTCTGGGGAACTGTATTAACGGAACAAGTCGCCAAAGACAGCCATTTCAGGGAGGGTCTGGTGGGAAGGGGCGGGCAAAGGGTGTGCTATTTTCATCCTCATCTTCTAGTCAATAGGGAAAGCTGTGGTAACACGAGCTTCCTTGCTCCCACTTTCCCACAAACCAGAAGCAAGGATGCTCACAAAATGATTTTTTTCCTATTTCCAACATAAAACCCAAAGCCACATAACAAGCCATTTTTGGATTTTTTCAGTTGGGTTTTGTCAATTCTGTAGGAGTGTGATCAGTTCTACTGACAAGAAGAAAAGAAGAACCTAGTCATACAAGAAACAAAGGACTGTGGCTTTGGATATTATTCTCTGGATAATGTTATCAAGATCTATTTGGATATCTTTCCAAGTTGGAAGTTATTGATCTCTGTATCCAAATGGCACAAAATCTCTATTGATAATGTTACAATCTTAGGAACAGAAGAACAGATTAATTGCGGTGGGCTACAGAAACCATATTTTCCACAACAAAGAAAGACGGAACCACCAACAAATACCAGCTTATAATTTCTCCATAAAATGACAGACACACTCCACCCCGTCTAGGAAAATGAAACCCACAGGCTGTCCCCAAAGATCCACCTAAAATATATCCTTGTTCTGAATGTGGCTATTATGTTCTATAAATACTTTGCTTGTTTCTACATTTGTTTAATACTTTTCTTCTGCTGCTTGTGTGTGCCTATTTAATCTGTCTCCAGAAGATGAACCATCTCTCCTTCTGATTTATTTTATTTAACACCGTGAAGATTATTAGGCGTGATGACTATTCTGCAAATTGGCATGTTGATTTCTCATAGTACAAGGAAACTCTCTCAGTATTTTTGGAGCAGTCACGTGGTGGGTGCAATTAAAAAAAAACTCACACAAGGATCTAGTACACTCAGGTTCCAGGTTTATTTCTGTCATTCACTCGCTGCACTAAGGACTTGGGTGAAATATAAATAAGAAACAGAAGCTGAAAATCTTCCTAACTGATGACCATGACTGGAAAACAACCAAAGAATTTTATACAGTGATTGGATTGTTGCCTTTATTGTTAAGAAAAAGATGGCATACAAGAAGCACATGAAAAGATGCTCAACATTGCTAATTATTAGGGAAATGCAAATCAAAACCACAATGAGGGATCACCTCACACTGGTCAGAATGGTAATCATCAAAAAAATCTACAAATAATCAATGCTGGAGAGAGTGTGGAGAAAAGGGAGCCTCCTTCACTGCTGGTGAGAATGTAATTTGGTGCAGCCACTACAGAGGATAGTATGTAGGTTCCTTAATAAACTAAAAATAGACTTACCATATGATCCAGCAGTCCCTCTCCTGGGCATGTATCCAGCAGAAACTCTAATTCTAAAAGACACATGCACCCCAATGTTCATAGCAGCACTATTTACAGCAGCCAAGATGTGGAAGCAACCTAAATGTCCATCGATAGATGAATGAGTAAAGAAGATGTGGTATCTATATATACACAATGGACTCAACCATAAAAAAGAATGAAATAATGCCACTTGCAGCAACATGGATGGACCCAGAGTGAAGTAAGTCAGACAGACAAAGACAAATATTATGTGATTATTACTTAGATGTGGAATCTAAAAAATTATGCAAATGAACTTATTTACAAAACAGAAACAGACTCACAGACATCAAAAACAAACTTACTGATTACTAAAGGGAAAAGGGGGAGATAGTGATAAATTAGGAGTCTGGGATTAACAGATACACACTACTATATATAAAATAGATAAGCAGCAAGGATCTGCTGTATAACCTAGGGAACAATATTCAACATCTTGTAATAACCTATATTGGAAAATAACCTGAAAATATACATGTAGAGCTGAATCACTTTGCTGTACACCTGAAACTAACACACTATTGTACATCAACTATACTTCAATTAAAAAAAAAAGGATGACATAACGAATGACTCGCATAACCTTATTCCTATTGGAGAATTTTTTCAAGATAAAAGCCCTAAGAGCTTGCTGATCAATCCTGAAAACTGAAGAATTTCAGCAACGCAGGATGATAAAACCCATTAGTCTGAAGGCAAAATCGTATTTCTTCTCTTCCTTCCCCTCCCCTGACCAACCCTCCCCGGATTAATGTTCCAGGACTCACTGCTGCAGGAGGCCGTCCATCCCTTACCTGCAGAACGCTTTCTGGAAGGCCGGTTTATAAAACATCAGAGCTAACCGTCATTTCTCTTACGCTACCCACTCTTTATAGAGTTCATCTTGGCATCGTAGGTGAGGTGCCATTTACTTCAGTAGTACCTCCACTTCCACGGCCAGTGGCCTTCTTGAACCCCAGTGTGTTCTAAACCTCCTGCACTTAGCACTGCTGGGCCTTCCAGGACAAAAGCAAGCCCAACAGCGAAGGAAGAGTTCAAAGACAAACTTGTGATTCTACTCAAGGACGCAGAAAACAAACTGTGGTCACTGGGGGAAAGGGCAGGGGAGAGGCAGATTAGGAGTTTGGGATGAACAGATACACATTACTGTATATAAAATAGATAAACAGCAAGGAACTACTGTGTAGCACAGGGAACTATATTCAGTTTCTTATAATGAGCCATAATGGAAAAGAAACTGAAAAAAAAAAGTATGTATGTATATATGTGTATTCACAACTGAATCACGTTGCTGTATGCCTGAAACTTACATTGTAAATCGAATACATATCAATAAAAAATAAGGGTTAAAAAAACCCGTTCTGATTCTAGGAGCGTCTCCCATAGTTTTCGTGCGAGGCACATCACAGGTATTCTCTTATTGGCTCCTCTTCATATACCTTTTCAGATAAATAAGAAAGCTGAGGCTCAGAGAGGTTCAGTAACTCACCCAAGGCCTCACAGCCAGAGAGGCGGAGCCAGACATCAAAGCAGGACTAGATGCCTCCACAGACCCGCCCTCTCTTTGCTCAAACCACGTTGTCAGGCGGCAGGGACCGTAGGCTTGGCCCTGCAACTGAGACCCCCGTGAAGTCCCCGAACATCTGTGACGTCTCTTCATTCGTAAAAATGATCTACATGCCCCCTTTCTTTCCTAAAGCTCCGTCGGAAATGTCCGCCTTGGTGGAGAATCCCCAAATCCCGTCTGTGCGTGGTCCACAGTCTGCAGCCCTTGCTGCTTTGCTGGATCCGAGAGCTCTGCCCTTCTGCCAAGACCTGCAGGCGACATCTGTGCTACTGGTCACTCTGTAGTTACTCTGTTACAAAACACTCAACCAGCCCAATAAAAGGGGATTGAGAAGGCAGAACACTGCCTGGCATTGTGTTCAGCTCCAATCTGCTTCTTGTCCTCACCACCCTCCCTCTTTTCTGCTCTCTTTCTGAGCAACAGAGAAAGAAGTATCCAGTATCAATTGGGGGTGGTGGCCAGAGGGAGCAGAGAGATGGGGAAGCCCGCACCGCACCCCCTGGCCTCTTTGTAGACGTGTATCCCAGCTCCAGATGGCTCCACACTATTTGGGTTTCCTAGTTTGGGTTTGTCACATCTCTGTACTTCTGCACAGGCATGTGGGGAGAGCAGAATTGTGCATTTTATGGTCATGAATGGCACAGCCTGGCAACTCTCCGATTATTATTTTCATTTGCAGTCACGCATTATCAATCTAATTCCGTTACACACCTTTTTTCCCCATGCATTCCTCGTACAGCAAGGACACAGAAAGGCAAAAGTCCTGTAAAGAAGACCCCATCACCAGAACAATGAGCTAATTCTGATAGAAATTGTGGAATTAGAACCTCAGGGTTGGGAGGATAGCTTTTGGCTAATTCGAAGTGAAAATTATAATTAAAAAGTTTGGTATTTTGCATGAGTACCAAGACTTTTGGCCCTAAGACGGGCAAGGTATTGCTAGATGGAAATGAGGGACCACACACATTTAGCACAGACTTAAAAAAGGTTAGATATGGAAGAACCTCAGAGGTTCCATTTTTCTTTAGTCCACTTGGGTTTCCAGGTTTCTGAAGATGCCAAAATATATCAACGTTGGGGTTGGTAGGAAAAGTCACTTAGTGACGTTTTTATTCAAACAGGATCCACTGAGTGCCCGTTACAAGCAGAGGGTAAATGTGGGGCACATCCAGTGAACAGACAGTGTGCAGGAAGTATGAGTTGGCAAATAATCACTAATAGGCAGCAGCACGTGTGAACGTAATCAGAGTCTGGGGAGAAGAGTGCGCACGTGCAAATGTTCGTGACCACGGACAACTCACGTCTTCTCGCACTGCATCGTGGAATGGCCAGAGCTTCAATTTTAAAACAAAAACCCAGAGACCACTATGCATGATGGAGATCAGGCTTCCTAACAAGTTGGGTCCTACAAGTCCCATCTCTGAACTAGAGTTCGCAACGCTTGAACATCCGCAGAGGGGTTACCCACTCAGTCAGATGGAGGCGACCAGCTCATTTTTTCTTGCCTACCTGGCAGTCAAAAGGCCACTGAACTGAACCAGATCCCTCGGATCCCTTCCATCATGGCCTTTATTCTTAGCAGTAATTTCCATCTTTAAAAAGAAAAGTCTTTCTCTTTGGGGGAAAATACCTAACTTCCACGGATATGATGAAAAATCAGACACACACACACACACACACACACACACTCATCAGCACCCAAAACAAGCACTGATGTAATTCACTAAACACGAGCAGTAGCTCTGATCATCTTCTGAGAAACTAAGAGAGGCATGACAGATATTTTAAGGATAATGCTGCTAGTGGTAGAGTTGGCAGTTTCAAATGCAAGGGTGTGTCTAAATTAGCTCCCACCCCCCTTTTTTTAGTAGTACCTTTTTATCAGAATAAATAAGTCCTTTTTAAATCATAGTTTACAAAGACTTTTTTTTTGTTTGTTTTAGCATTTTTTGAGGACACCACAATTGAGCAATGTACCTTATTTTTCTTGCTAATGAGATTTTTTCTTTTAGAGTTTTTCTTTTTGGGGAGAGGGAGGTAATTAGGTTTATTTATTATTTTATTTATTTTAATGGAGGTACTGGGAATTGAACCCAAGATCTCGTACATGCTAAGCATGCGCTCTACCCCTGAGCTATACCCTCCCCCCGAATTTATTCCTTATAAGAGAAAGACATGCTGATCCCACAGGACAGAGGAAAGGGTGGCAGCTGATGGATTTAGGGAACCAAAAGGAAACTGCTGTGGAGAGAATTTCTGATAAGCTGGGTTTATGCTGATTCAGAAAACTTCTTGCAGGAGAGAGCAGCAAACCCAGCAGGCGCTGTGTGCCATGGTGACCCTGGGGCCCCAAGTTTCAAGAGCGATCGTACCAGCTCTTGAGATGAAATGTCCTGGGAAAAGCAAAAATCAAAACGGAAAATACTGCCAATAGACGTCAGTCTGATTATGGCTGGAATGAACAGCACAAGGTAGGAGACTCAAACCTCCCTCTTCCCCAACGGGTTCCACTTTTAGGGGCCACTTTCCCCAGATTCTTTAAGTCTTTGATTTTGCTTATTGGAGGGAAAGTTCAAGCACCGATGTACCCTACACAACTGATGAAAGGACCCTTTCTCTTCCTTTTCTCACATCAACACCGACCTTTTGGAAGGCAGCCAATATTTACTTCTGTTCCTAGAATTATCTATTCAGAGAGCAATGGACAGCAAAGATCAGAAATGGGTGAGATGCGGTAGACGGATAACCAGGATCCTGGGGAGGTGGCGAGTACATGCTGGCCCTGTGAAAGTAAGGTCCTTCAGCTCAAGAGGAATGGAGTTTTTAAAATTTTGACTGAAGATCTCTATCCCATGGCTTCTCTCCCTATGAGGTTCCGAGATCACTTCTAATAGAGATGCTGGTGTTTTGCACAATGAATAAACCTAAATAGAGAATTTCCGCCACAAGTGTTATTGACACATCAGCTGATATCAAAAAAGAAAAAAAAAAAAAAGACATGAATGAAAGCCATTGGTGAATCCAGACTTAGACATTCTGATACTGAGTAGCAAGTGGTTTAAACTAACTTCATAAACTAACCGTTAGCACCTCCTTCTCATCTAATTTAAATGGAAATTCTGTAGAAGCTACACTGTTCCTTTCTATTTTCTTTAGAAGGGAGGGTATAGTAGAGCACATGCTTAGCATGCATTAGGTCCTGGGTTCAATCCCCAGCACCTTCCATTAAAAATTATTTTTTTTAATTTTAGAAAAGATTCTCTTATTTCTTTAGATAAGATTTATTGACATGTGCAAAAGTTTCTAAGAACAAAGTTTGAGATTTGGAAGTGCCCCATCATATTTTCAGCCATTCAGTGGGTCAGGCTAAATATAACTCTTATAACTGATAAGTATATGACGTATGAATAGAGCTGTAAGTATTTTACACACACACACTGGCATTAATAACATGAACACAAGTGGTATATTTATGCGGTAAAGTCAGTAATGATTTTCTTCAGAGGAGGTCTCACTCCACCCCACATTTACTAAAAGAGAAAGGTACCCCGATGGTCCCCTCAGTACAGTATTTCCTGGACCTTTCATCCATCACTGCCTCCCCAGTCACAAACTGACAGCACTTTCTCATCAAGGTTGACTCGAGAGCCCTTTCCTTTACAACTCTGACATCCCCACTATTCCACAGAGCCTTTTTCCAACTTCCAGAACCCAAGCAAGGACTTATTCTTGGCTTGTCCTTTGACCTCAGACTGTAACTGGGCTGTTATGATGAAACTGGGACGCAGTTCCCATGGATTATGAAATCAGCGACTCACTGAACCTCAAGGGGTTTCGGTTCCCCCACGACAAGATAATGCTAGTGGCACTTGCCACCTGCCAGGCTGTCAGGGGACTTGGCAACAACGTCTACAAATTACAAAGAGGCCCTATGCCCTAACTAACAAGTCTTACTAATAAAATTAGTTCAAGACGAGTGCCAGAAAGAATATTAGCAACCACGGTGGCAGATCATACTTGGTCAGAATAAAAGTGGGTGGAGGGATTTTCTGATCCTTATTTCAGCTAACACTGTTCCCCTTTAACACAAGAAGAATTTAAGGGTTTTTTTTTTTTTTTTTTTTTTTTCCTAAAAGGTTACAGCTACCCACACAACTTTGCACACTAAGCATCACTTCTTTCCAAGCTACCTGCAGGTAACATTCTATTCACTGGCGGGACAATAACGTGTTGATTTCAAGCAAGTGCAACTATTGCTTCCAATCAAATTAAGTGCAGCTATTTAACCTCTCAGGACCAGATAGATTCAAATCTATTTGCTGCAAGACCCCCATCCTTGGTGTGCCTTAAATAAAGCTACATTTCACTGGCAGCAGAATGGACCCCTCAGCCAAACCAAGAAGCTCATTCTCTGACCCTTTAGGGTGTAAGAGACAAAACACTGAGAATCACAATCAGACTTCTGTTGAGCTGAAGGTTTGGTCTTCCTGCCTTGCCCAAGTCAGACTCGGCCAAATGCTGTGAATGAACTTGAAGCCATTTGAAGACCAGAAACAAAACAATAAAATGTGTCCTTCCATCCCCACCCCTCCCCCAATAAAAACCCCTCTTTGTTGCACACGTCAAAGACAGTACACAGAGCAAAGTTCTGTTAAATACAAGGAACAGATTCTAAGCGTCCAACTCCTGAGGTACTTCCCCCAGGGTCAGCAGTGGCTTCCCTGGATGAAGTCAGAAGTGTGCCCTCTGGCTCTCTGACTGGTGCTTCCCTGAACATCAACAGTCATGCTTTTGGAAAAGGAGGAGACTTACGGATGCTGAGGTACTCGGAGGGATGTGAACAGCTGTTCAAAACTCACTCAGGTAAATGCAGATCGAGTCAGCCTGACCAGGTGTCTGAATTCAGCCGAGGCTACTCCCCAACTGAGTAAGCTGTCACCACTAAACAGCTCAGATTTCAAAATGTGCTTGTCTTGGGTGTTCTGAGAATCCCTTTCATCAGATGCCGTGCGGATTCAGACTGAAAGAAGCCAGAATAGCAGAAGCAACCTCTATTGGGATGTTCCATTCATAGGGGGGCAAGAGCTTCCCCCATTCACGGTGGGGTCAGGGAGTCCTTTCCCGGCATTGGATCCGTTTCTCAGCAAGCAGAGTTTCCGGGGAAAGGCATGGCCGCATCATTCAGAATGAGTATGTCTATTAGGAAGTCACCGCCAGAATCTATTATTAGAACAGCCATCCCCTGTGAATTTGGCAGAATTTGCTTGAATCTACTGAGCAGTTACCCTCCTAACATGCTATCGGAGAAAGATAGCGAGTTCCTGATTACACACGGACAGCCCTCACGGCTTTCAAAGTACAGGACTGGTTTACCTTTTCTGAATGCAATACGCACCCACGTTTGGGCAGCTGCCTGCAAAACAGAACCACTGCGTTTGGTCATTTGTAAATGACCACGTCCTGAAAGGGGTTCCCTCCTTTCTCCCTCCTCCTCCCGCTTCCTCCCTGCATCAAACTTGCTGCAGCCATTTGGAATGTAAAAGAGCAATCCATTTTAGCACTCCCAGGTAGCCGGCGATCTGCAGCCCGCCCCCTGCACCCAAAGAACGGGACTCCTCTGTCATTTCTATAAAAATGGTTTAAAAAAATAATCCAGCCCAGGTCTGCCCGCAGAAACGTGCTTTCCTTTCTCCCGGGGTAAATCCACCTAGGGTGAGGCTGAGGTGCCAGAGAAAGTGGGTGTGGGGGAGGGGAGAGCAGGAGGGAGTAGTCTGTGCCGCACGTGAGGTGTGCACAGGAACAATGTCACAGCCGCGGCACTGAATGCTCTACGTCCTCAGTGAAGCAGAAGTGTCATGTCCCTTTCACCAGCCCAACACGTAAAAATGGACCCAGAAGTGCTGCAAAATCAATCGCCTCCCCGCGATCGCGGCTGGGAAACAAAGACGCATTACCTTTTATTTGCGGCGCTTCCCGGGGAGCCGAGGAACTTTAGGTTTGCGGCGCCGGATCCGCCGAAACGGGCGTCCCATGCGCCCCGGGTGCGCAGGCCCGGGGCCTACCCGGCGGCATCCGCGCCCGGCGCCTCCGCCTCCTCCTCCGCCTCCTTCTCCGCCGCGCGGCGCCCGCAGCCGCCCCGCCGGTCCCGGCGCGCCCGCGCCCCCGCCCCCGCCGCCCCGCCGCCCCGCCGCCCGCCGCCCCGCCGCCCCTGCGGGTCCCCGGTCAGCCCATCGTCGGCTCGCGCCGCTCACGCCGAGCCTGGCCGCGCGCCAGGGCGCACCGCCGCGGGCCCGCCCCTCGCCCGCGCGGGGAGCATCGGGCCGCCGCGCCCGGCCCGCCGCATCCCCGTCGGCACCGCGAGCGCGCTCGGGGCGGCGGGAGGCCGAGCGATGGGCCGGCTCCGGCGAGTCCCGCGCGGCCGAGCGCGCCACCGCCTCCCGCCGCCCGCCTCGGGGCCCCCGAGCGCCGCCCGCACCCGGACAACAATGAACGCGCCCGGCGCCGCCGCGGCCGCTGCCCAGCCCGGGAGCCCCAGGTCGCCTCGAGCTGGCCGAGCCTCCAGTTCCCTTTCCGCCGCGCACGCTATCGGGACAAAGTTCGGTCCCGAACCAGCTGCTAAGCAGCGGAGCCAGAGGCTTGCGGGAGGAAGAGCAGGGATTCCAAAACCGAGGACCCCCCCCTCCCGCCCCGCCCCAACAGACCCCACCAAACCCCCCGCCGGAGGCCCTTTCTCACCCTGGGAGCCGGAGAAAGAGGCTACCTTGCTGAACTTGGCTGAAGGTGCAGCTCTTATCCCTTGAACTGGTCCAGTTTTCTTGCATTCATCTCCCCTCAACTCTTTGGAAATGGAAGTTCCTGTGAGATAACCCAGTCATGGGGCTATTGTCAGGATTCGCAACAATTACTGGGGAAGGGAGACTTCCATTTCAAGAGCCTGGGGGAGGAAGTCTGCCTGACACGTTCTCTTTCCGAAAAAGAGACAGACTGGGAGACTATCCGGATCGAGAACAATAACTCAGTTCACACTGTACGTCTAAATGTTTATTGCTTCAGGAGCTCGATTTGCCTTAGACACTTTTTTTTTTCCCATGAATTGTCAAAACACGGTTGATGAAATAAAGAGTGAAGCAGACGGGAGTACCCGCTTAGCGAAGGTGGAAAAGCCAGCTTGTCTCAGAGGTAAAATCTTTCTCTAGAACTCACTCGTATCACTCGAATTCCCAACATCCATCCATCCATCCATCCATCCATCCATCCATCCATCCATCCATCCACTCTTCAAGGGAAGGATTGGTTCCCCTCCCACCATAGTTGAAGGAGACACTAGTAGATGGGGCACCATTATCTATCTCCAGGGCACTGGCAAGAGTGAAAACTTAAAAACTGTAATAAAAACAAACCTTGCCCATCCTATTCTCCACCTCATCTTTCCAGACATAACTTGTGTATTCTCTAGAGATCTCTGGCAAAAAATTTCGACAATCAATGGAAGGGAAAATCTGTATAGAGCTAGTACTGGAGGAAAAGGTGATAAAGACCCCCACCCCCCAGTCTTGTTTCAAGCTGTGATAATCCCATGCTCCTGGCTAGGGGACTTGATTATTTGAATCTGAGTAATGGGAAGCTGAGTGGGAGGTTTCTATACTTTTGGAGTCCTTGAGGATTGTTCTAACGTGAAGCCCAATTCTTTGCAACTGTAGCCAGTCTCCTCATGTCCTGAGGCCCTCCATGGGAATATTTCTTTGGAAGTAGATTTCCAGTGCTGATTTGTTTTGACTGACACACTTAGCAGGGGGTGATTGAGGAAATAACCAAACCTAACATTTCTCTTCCAATATTTAGTTTGCATCCTTAGAGGAATCATTGGATTCCATCTCCAACCACCTGCTGCCTTTCCGCCGTGGCCGTCGGAATTCTCGATATGCCCCAAACGGAAGCTGACCCACTGGCGAAGCGTCTTTCCAGGTTTTCTGTCTTACTACACAGCATCCTTCCTTTCCCCACATGGATAGAGAAGTCTTTCAACTCTGTTCCAACAAGGTATCACCAAGGTAGTCCTCATAAAGAGCTCTGGAGAATTCCTTGTGAGCAGCCCCTAGTGTGACTTGTTCCAACGGTGCCTGGTGCCGGTTGGTTAATCTTTATGCGATGAGTAACCCTCATCCCCAGCCTCAGTCAGTGCCTGGCACCTTTCACCAGGATGTCTCTAGCAGCCTCTTGACCGGACCCCGGTCTTGTCTCTCAAAGACATTCTCCAAGTCCCCTGGAATAATTCTTCTAAAACCCACATCTAATCATAAGATGTCTTTGCTTAGATGCATCCAGGATTTCGTTGGCTCCTACGAATCAAGTCCTAGCTTCTTCAGATGGCTGGCATGACCCGGGCAGCAGGCCCTCCTTAGCCACCCAGCCTTGTCTTTTGCCACCAGACCCCACCAGGGTCCCCTTCACTCTCTCCCTTTCAGCTCCATAACCCTGTTCCGGGTCCCCTTGTTTCCCAGCAACCAGTGACTATAGTAGCAACTCAGATGATGTCACATCTCACAGACCGTCCAGGCTTCTCGCTGCTCCTGAAGCATCCTCCCCATCTTCATCACGCAGTATTCTCCGCATCCCTTGCTATGCTTTGCCACCCAGGCCACTTTTCCACCCATGAATGACTCTTTCCTTCTCTTGGCTTTTGCATGTCTAGTTTCTGCTGCCCAGAAGCCTCACCCACCCTCCCAACCCCACTCTTTGTTAGCTGGCTCCTTGCCATCCTTCAGATTTTAACTCAGAGGCTGCCTCCCAGATAACCTTCCCTGATCAGCACAGGGGAAGCAGCCTCTGCAGCTGCTTTTTGTTTCATTAGCCTGTTTATTT
Organism: Camelus ferus; assembly: GCF_009834535.1. Classification (NCBI taxonomy): domain Eukaryota; kingdom Metazoa; phylum Chordata; class Mammalia; order Artiodactyla; family Camelidae; genus Camelus; species Camelus ferus. The sequence goes on from NC_045730.1 coordinate 22,684,891, forward strand.
CCTTCTTAACACTTAACCATGATTAGTATTCACAGCTGTGTATTAAAGGCACAGACTGATGTCCGACTTCCAGAGCTTGGCTTTTGCCTTAGCCACCTGCTAGCTGTGCAACATTGGGCCAGTGTCTGGACCTCTCTGTGCCTCTGTTTTCTCATCTATGAAATGGGGATAATAATACTACCTACCTCACAGGATTGTTATAAGTATTAAATGACTCCATATATGGGAAAAAGTTAGAACAAGACCTGGCAATGGAAGTGTATACACGTGAAGGCCTTTTACATGTTTTATTCTCATTCTGTCCCCATGGCCTGGGCTGGGACCTGACCCAGGCTCTCTCTACCCACTAAGCCTTGGTGTTTGGAGCCCAAACTGAGATGGATAAAAATTTAGGGAAGAAAAACGATATTTGAGGACTGTAAGTGCGGAGAGAAATAGGCTATGGTAAAACTTGAGGCATGGGATAAAAAATCAAACTTAAATTATCTGGAAGTTAATGAAAATGTGAAGGGAACACATTCTCCCTTTCACCAGCGGCGATCCTTGGGGGTGATGGGTGACAAGCTCCTCCAGTTAGAATTCTGTAATGTTCTGTTTTCCGAGGAGAAGCCAGTCCCACCACTGACAAATCAGGCACCCGCTGGCAGAGACATAAGGAATCAAAGGGTCTTTGCAAAATGTTGGTCCATCAGCCAGCCCTGACCTGTAGTTGTGATGGAAGAATAGAGAGTGTTTCCATTTTCAGCTCTGGTGTGATACTTTTTGAAGAAGCTAACTGAAAAAAGAAACAGGGGCAGGCTGGTCTCTGGACGTGTGCCTTTGTGTTCTGCTTTCAGTGCTGGATAAGATTCAGAAGGAAGGAGAAATCCGCTTCCTTTGGCTTTTCCAGAGGACAAGCAGGATTTTGAGACCTGATTACCTGGGGTTCTCGCAAAGAGTTAGGGAGCTTTGTGTTGAAAGGAGCTGAAGTCTCCAAGAGAGGAGAGCGGCTCTGAAGCTTGGAAATGGGGGGTGGAGGAGGGCAGTAGCATCTCCAGAAGGAGACGGGTGATGTCTGTACTGGGGAGGCCTGTACTCCCTGCCTACAGAGTGCCTCAAGAGGACACTGACCACCCACTGGGGCAGCCTGCGGACGTTAGATGGAGGTTCTAAATTCTAAATTCTAAGAGATGTGTCTGAGGCACGACCAAGGATCTTGGGGTTTGGCCAGGCGGGATGGAGTCTTCGGCTTTAAAACAGACCTCAAGTTCTTGGGTACTTGAGCATCTCAGTGGCAACTCTGCTCACTCGATGACAAGAGACCCTTTTCCTGTTGTGAGCTGGGGAAAAGGGAAGAATGACCAAATTCCTGCCACCTTGGTGAATGAGGACATAGTCAGATTCCATTGGGTTTAGAAGAGTAAATTAATCAGTTTTTTTTTTTTTTAACACTCAAAGTTGTGGAGCAAAAATTATACCTGCTCCACTCTTAGAAAGTACCTGGATCTTAACTCTGGAATCTGAAGTCACAAATTTCCTAACAAGCTCGGGGCAGTATGCGGAGCAGTCAGGAGAAGGTGCCTCAGCTCTGATCTTAGCCAGGGTACCACTGCTGGTGGAGAAAAATGATCCCCTTTCATTCCTTTGTGTATCTGCCCAGCTGAGGACAGACACCGGTGTGGGGTGGATCTGTCTGGGCTGCGCCATCCATTCCTAGGAGCCAATAAATTTGGACAGCCCTGGATTCCCACTCTGAAGGCGTAGTGTGACCTTGAACTGGTCTTTTCATTTTTTTGGTGCCCATTTCTTCACCTTTAAAACTGGCCTGATAATCAAATCTATCTCCAGACTCATGAAGACTATGGATTCAACGCATATTAGATATTTTCAAAACCATACAATGGATCCACAGCAGAGAGCTTGTAGATACATCCTCAGGCACAGGACAAAGAACTTCCCAAACATTCGTTAAGCTGATCACCACAAGTTTCCTATGAGGTGGAAACCATCTTTATCCTTCTGCTATGGATGAGGAATCTGGGGTTTGAAAGGTTAAGTAACACGCTGAGGGGACTCTTTTAATTGGACTTGAACCCAAAGTCATCCTTTTGAGACACTGAGCTCTTATCTTTCAAGCTTGAGAACCATGTACTATACAAACAAAATCCATTGGCAGTCCCAGTGAGCAGGGCCACACGCTCACCTTATACACACTATTAATTGTGGATCGAGTCACAGCTGGAGTCGGAGGGCACCTTGGAGGTGACAGTGTGCTGTCTTCTTACGTTAGTCCCTAACCTGCACCACATGGACCTAGATTTACTTTAATTCAATCGTGCCCATCTTTCTGGAGGTTACCATTGGCCTCTTTGCTTTCTACACTTTCACCAGATTTTTAGGCCAGAGCAAGACCCTTCTGGCGCAGGTTAAAGTGCTTGACTGATTTCCAGTGAACCCTATTATATTTTTATACCAAATCCTTTTTTCTCCTTACTCCCAGGTCAATTAGAGGCCAATTCTAAGCCACTTCAACAAAAAAGAAAGAATTCCATCTCCTTTCCTGGCCAGACAGCAAGTACATAAGCCCACGGTCCCTCGGGTGTATGAAGAAATTGTCTAATAGCTGTGTTTTATTTTATTTTATTTTTTTTAAGAGCGATGTCATTTTTTAAAATAGCTATGTCTTATAATCTCATTATGTTCTCATTACATTAAATTGTTGCTTATTATTTTTTTCTGGTTGGGAGTCATGGTTTAGGCTGCCTCTACTCAGGGCAGCAGAAACCCAGGGCAAGTCTTTGTGAAACACGGGCAAGAACCAATCAAAACATCACAAGCTAATTAATATAATTTGAGCCCCTGGGAGCAGCTGTATTACAGTGAGTACTGGACTATAAAATTGGTGTACATTAGAAGTACACTCAAGGACATAGGTTAACTCTCTCACCAAACCCTGTCTGTTTATTTGCTCTGAAATACACATTAGCAATAGTTAAGGCTCACTTGGCACTTACCAGGTGCCAGGTACCGATTATGGGCTTTGCCTGCAATAGCTCATTTCATCTTCGCAGCAGCCCTGTGAGGCTGGTGGTGTTATTAACCCCATCGGAGGGAAGGGAAGAGGCACTGAGAGAGGTTTTATAACCCACCTCAGGTCCTACAGATGACAAGCAGACAACAGCCAATTGTCAGACACAGGCAGCCTGAGTTCAGAGCTGAGGTGATTAACCCTCAACTCATCTTACCTTCCGATTGTCAAGTATCTGGAGGCATTGCATCCCTTGTCACCTAACACAGTGTCCATCAGCTGGAACCCAATCCTTGTTATTTTTTCATGGGCCCATCACTTCATTATGAAAGGGCGTTTAGACAGAAATATTTGTGAAATTGAATGGAAAAAAAATTTCAGCAAGTATTCCTTTCTCAGTGGGAACTTCTAATAGCAGGAAGGCTTCTGTGCGGGTGTCATCAATCACTCAGTCTCTCAAGCAAGCCATCAGAATGTGTTGGAACCATGAGCCGGTGTGGGAGGAGGGGCCACAGGATTTAAGAGAACAGAGGCCCCTGTGCCCCAGGGAGAAAAGGCAAGCCAGATTCTTGGAGCTGATTTGGGGCTGGAAGCTATCATCGAGTGATGACTTGTGATGTGATGACTTTTTTCTGCCACCAGATAAAAATCAAACCTACCCAAATTATAATGGCAAAGAATTTGCTATAATTCACGTTATAAGTAAGATGGGTTCCATGCAGCAAATTTCTAGGGTTCTGACTCAAATAGGAAGTTGGTTAGGCTGTTTGTTGAGATGAGGATTGGATATGCAAGATTAGAATTCAAGGAGAGATATCTAAGTGGGAAAGTGAAAATGTTGGCCATGCCTGTACAGAGGGCATTTAAACCTAGGGAAGTGGGTGATACTGTCCAGGAAAGATACTGTTGGGGAAAAGAGGGCTCAGGACCTAGCTCCAAGGTAATGGTTCTCAGACTTAAGCCAGCATCAGGATCACTTGGAAGGCTTGTCAAAACAGATCACTGGGTCTCACCTCCCACAGACCCCGCCCAGAGTTTCTGATTCATAGGTCCAGGTTGGGGTATAAGAATCTGCATTTCTGGTAAGTTCCTGGGATGCTGATGCTGCTGGTAACTGAGCACCACTATTCTGCCACTACAGTCTTCACTCTGCTCCAGGTACCCTGGCCTCCGTGCTGTTGTCCCAACTCCTCAGGCTCCCTCTACCCCAGGGCCTTTGCACTTCCCTCTGCCTGGAATGCACCTCTCCAGATATCAGCCTAATCAAGCCCAAACCTTTCTCAGGTCCCAGTTCAAATGTCATCTTATTAGAGAGACCTTTTCTGACCGTCTTTTTTCTTTTCTTTCTTTCTTTCTTTTTTTTTCAGTAGAGAGACAGGGAAGCAAGTTTTATTTCCTTTTCGTAGCTGTCACTCAATTCTTCTAATGGCAAAATCACAGTGATCTATGACCATCTTCCTTAAAAACAGCAACATTCCCCCACTCGCCCTCCTGCTTCTGTGCCTCTTCCTCATCCTTTCCTGGTTTATTTTTCTCAGTTGCATTTATCAGCTTCTAACAGACTATGCAACTTATTTACTTGTGTGTTTTGTTCATTATCTGTCCCTCCCAGGAGAGCCGGAATTTATGTCTGGTTAGTTTTTTGGTGACTCTTGAGCCTAGAACAGTCCCTGGCACACATCAGACATTCAATAAATATTCATTGAAGGATGAATTAAGTGAAGGAATAAGCATTCTCGCTTGTAGAATTGTGGTTTTAAGAATTTAATTCTGATGGAAACCCTTCATAACTGGTTACCTCCATATCAAAAATGAAATATAACCTTGCTTTTCCACTCTGGGAAAAAAGTCTCTTCTTGTATGTGGGATAAAGCCAAAGGTCCTTGAATATATTCATCAGTGGGCACTGGTTAGAGCTGAGACACGGCAGGGAACAGATTCTGAAGTGGCCCTTGTCCTCCTGTTGCTCACAACCTGGTTACAAGCCTCTCCCACTCTAAAATAGCCCAGGCATTTCTCTACACGTACGTAGCAATTTTATCTTAACCATCTCTGCCTTTGTCTGTATTCCTCACTCAGAATTTCCTCAAAGGCAGGATCACAGCAGGATTTTGTTTGTGTTGAAGATTTTAATTTTGTCCGAAGTCCTCCAAATCGTTCGTCTGTACGCAGTGTATTTAATGTTGCTTCATCACTTTCTTTTGACCAAGCATTGTGATGACTACCCAATAGACTTTTATAGTGAAATCCACTCAGCTCATAAAAAACAGGAGAAGCACCTGTGATGGTTGGAAAGAGCATTTGACCAGTGTTTAGATGCAATTTCATATAATTGTTTTAATAAAGGCGGCCTAAATTCTAGTCAGTCGGAATAAATGAGCTCCGTCCCTCGTAAATGAGCCGGGGCTGGGCGTGCGATGTGCACCCTGCTGTTTGTCTGGCATCTTCTGCACTGTGGTCTGAAGATGGCTAAAAGCAAGCGTTCATGGGGCCCTGATAAAAACACTTAACTAACCTGCAAATGTAATTTCTATCTTGAAATAGATGTTTTTCCATCTCTCCTCTTAGGCTCTGCTTGGTAAATTCTAAATCGTTTTGATGTTGGCTTTCAGAAACCTACAGCACTTCCTTGGCTTATATTCTTTTGTATTTTATATTCTCTAATGGGGTCTTGGGCAGGTCTTCACAGTTCTTTTCTTGGATGTCGTCCCGTTTTTCACTCTCTCAAAAACCCAAAACAAAGCAAACAAACGCTGCGGTCTGAATAGTTGGTCCTAAGCAGAGGTGAGGATGCCTGGGGACAATTCTGGTTCTGAGTTCTCAGTAGAAGAGGAGATAGACAGTGGAGAGAAAGGGAAGTCTCTTTAGAATCTTCGGAGACTGCCTTCTGTGCTCTTTACAAAGAAGAGTGGGCGGTGAGTAGAGTTCAGTGGTAGAGTGCATGCTCAGCATGTACGAGGTCCTGGTTTCAGTCCCCAGTACTGCCATTAAAATAAGTTAATTACAAAAATTTAAAAATAATAATAAATGGAAATTTTCACTATTGAAAAAAAAGAAGGGGAGGGTATAGCTCAGTGATAGAGTGTGTGCTTAGCACGCACAAAGTCATGGTTCAAGGCACGGGTTCAATCCCTAGTACCTCCATTAAAAAAAAAACTAACTAGAAACAAACAAACAAACAAACAAACAAACAAATCTAATCACCTACCCCCAAAACAAACAAAAACCCAAAAAATTCCCTTGGAAATGGTTATAACCTAAACTTAATAATAATGGCTATTATTTATTGAAGGGCACCAGGCACACGATGTGGCTGATCTCTGATTCTTGCAGCAACACTGCACAGTAGGTAGTATTCATTTCCATTGTATAGACCCAGAATTTGAGGCTCAGAAACATTAAGTAACTTGTCAAAATTCCATACCCATTAACAGGCAGATTTGAATCCAAGTCTGTTTCCAACTCTTCCAGAATGTGTTCTTTCCACTGAGGCTTAATTTTGAGCCAAAGCAGAAGTTGGTCAACAAGGGCTCACAAGTGAGAAGTCTCAGGATTGGTCTCTGGTGGGATGGATGGGTGGAGAGGCAGCTCCGGGCATGAACGGAAAGCAGGAAACACCAAAGGTAATATTCATCCAGGTGACGTGTTTGCCGATTGCTGCCTCTGGTCGTCAAAATCATGCCCACCCGAGCAGAGCTCCGGAGACACCTGGAGGCCGTCTCTACAGGCAAGTCCAGTGACAGGGTGTAGCTGACTCTTCACTGCCCCCAGTTGACTAAACGGACACAACCCCTGGTCTGTACTTCGACAACAGTCACTTGAAGACTCTCTGTTTTCACAGTAATCCCAGTGGTTGGCACAGCCACCTCTCTGATTCTGCTCCTTATCCCTGTGCAGCTTTGCACAGCTCAGTCTGATTCTTCAGGCGGGACAGACCATGCCTGTCTACATGGCAGGCTGACACCAGTATTACGACCCACTTTCCTGCCCCAAGATGCCACGAGACAGAGCAAAGGGGCTGGAGTGCAGGCTTTGGCGCCAGACTGCCTGGGTTTAAACCACAGGTCAACCACTTACTAGTTGTTGTACTAGCTCTCCTAGTAACCTGGTGAATTCTAAACTTCTTTCAGCCTCAGCTTCCTACTCGGGATCACTATGAGGATGGCACTGCATAACGTGTAGAGTTTGGCACAGAGCACCTGTTTGATAGGACATCTGCTATGAATATTCCTTCCTGCATCATCTGGGTCAACGAAGGGCATGAAATCTGGCTGCTCTTGTGTGTCTACAGTACCCCCTTGCCCACTATGTTAGATGTTGATATTTGGTGTCAGCCCTGTACCTAAATATGGTGAACTTTAATGAGTTCCCAAGTGACCTGAGTCCTGTAATAAATCTTAGGAAAGATCCTGGTCCTAAATGCTAGTGTCCTGAGTTCCATCCTTTTCTTCTGAGTGTCCTGCATGCCCTGTCCCTGTAGGGAGTGTCCACTCTGCTTAAGTTAAGTGACTAACTTAAGAGGGGATTCAGGTTCATTTAGGAAGCCGACACCATCACTCAATCATCGAGGCTATGTTGTGGGCTTTCAGTGGACAGCCCTGGGAATGATGACCAGTCACAGCGTATCCCTAAAGTGTCACTGTGTCTTCTCCTTCTTGGATGTGTTGAGCAGCTTACCCACACCCCCGTGGGAACTTCTGGTTCCTTCTGTCTGCTCAGACCCTCAGCCCTAGAACCCTCAGCAAGTCAGCAACAGCACCAATGAAAATGAGGCAGAGCCCCCCAAGTTTTATTCTGTATCTTTGGGGTCTAAATTCAGTTCCATTTTATGTAAGAAAAACCCCACGGAGAGAACCAGAAAATGGGCCTGACTTTTGTAAGTCTGTCTCTAGTTCAAAGGGGAATCCAAGGTGGATCCCAGATCAGACAAAACAAAGTGCCCCTCCCCTTCTTTCCTAGGACACCCAGGGCACCTGCGCAGCTGTGTCCTTATGCACTGCTCCCAGCCGCGCTCAGAGGCTTGAAGGCTTGTGTTAGCATCTGTGCTGGACAGATGTGGGCACAGGCAGTGAGGAGTTCCCGGCCTGCCCGAGGGCTCCCAGAGAATTTGTGGGACACTCACAATTAAAATAGATAGCCTTTCATGCTAAGTCCGGAGCCCTGTTCACCATTCCTGTCCCCACCAGGATCTACACAGGGTTGTCACTAGATCAAATATTCATACAGTCGTAAGTTTCTTCCCACTGCAGTGAATTCCTCATAATACAAATGTACCCAAAATTCTTTTCTAGTTAAACTTTGATGTCCTTCTTTAAAAAGGATTTTAAATAATGAGACATAAGCATTCAGGAAAGTGCAGAAAATCGACTCCTGAATAACTATCATTAAGACTGAAGATTTTTCCTCATTTGTTCTAGACTTTCTTATTTTTTCAACTGAGATATAACTGACATATAACGTTGTGTGCATTTACAGTGTACAAGGGGCTGATGAGCAACTTTGAAGATTATAATACAGTGTTTTTGACTGTAATCACCATGCTGTGTATTAGCTCTGCAGGGCTGATTTAAACATCTCCCCAGCTCTCCCCGCCCCCAGCCCCTGGTACTCACTCCTCTATGCTCTGTTTCTATTCCTAGGAGTTCAGCTTTTTTAGATTCCACTTATAAGGGATATTCTATAGGATTTGTCTTTCTCTGCCTGACTTAGCTCACTTAGCATAATGTCCTCAAGGTCCATCCATGTTGTTCCAAATGGTAGCCTGCATTTTTACTGATAGAGAGAGAGAGAGAGACAAGAGACAGAGAGGGAGAGAGAGAGAGGGTGCTCATCCTGTCTCCTCCCTTCCCCTGAGGCTGAGATTCTTCTAAGGTTTCTGAATATCATTCCCGTGTTCCCATGTTTGTTGTCCTTTGACTACATATGAACATAGCCAGAAACAATGTACACTGTCCTGTGTGATTTACACCAGAAATGAACACACTGTAACTGACTATACTTCAATTAAAAAAAAAACACAAACTCTTACAGAAATGCAACCACAACAGATCTATCTATTCACGATTTATTTTTCACTCAACATAATGCCTTTGAGACCTAACCACGCTGACACACTTAAAGTTAGTCCATCCCTTTGAATCCACTGTGCGAATAGCCCACAGGTTACTTCTCTCTTTCCTACTGAGGGACTGATGACTTCCACGTTTTCACTGTCACAGTCGCCCAGGTCTTTGCTCTTACTCCTTCCTCTGCCCGACATGCTTACCACTGAGTTATTCCTTCATTCGAGAACATTCTCATCATGTCACTTAATCTGCTCCCTTATTCCTTCAGGTTTTTACTCACTGGTCACTGGGATGGCTGGAGAAAATAGAGGATGTCCAGGTAAATATGAATTTCACATAAACAATAAGTAAATGTGTAGTATAAGCATGTCCCAAATACTGTGTGGGATATATTTATACTTAAAAAAAATCCCTGATTATCTGAAATTCAAATTTAGGTCGGTATCTTGTATTTTTATTGCTAAGCTAGCAACCCTGTCTGTCGTGTTCTCAGTGAGGCCGTTCCTGCCATCCTCTTCATGTCTTTAACTCCTCCCCAACCCTTCCTATCCTTTTTCTCTGTTTTTTTTTTTCCTCATACTACTTATCACCAATTTACCTGCCATAGATTTTCCTTGTTTACTTTGTTTATTGTCTATCATCCTCCTCTAGAATTTAAGCTCTTTGAAGACAGGATTTTTGTTTGTTTTGTTCCCTGCTGTATCCATAAAACCTGAAATAGTATGTGAGGCATAATATGTCCTCAATAAATATTTGCTGAATGAATGAATGAATAAATGGAATAATTCAAAGACTATCTTTGTGTATGTCTCCTTAGTACATGGCTGAGAATTTCTGTTAGATAAACAATTGGAAATGGAATTGCTTTTTGTAGAATGTCTATCTTTACAAGATATTTCTAATTGCTGTTCAAAGTGATCGAGCTAATTTCCATTCCCATCGGCAATGTATAAAAGTCCTGGTCTCTCCACATCCACAATTTCTTTCCTTTCTTCCTTCCTTCCCTTTGAAATTACACTAATTTAAATTTTTTTGTAACAGCAGTTGAAACCAGCATGAAAACAAGATATCCATTAGTGAACAACAACTACTGAATTCACAACAAACGGTAATTGTTATTCCAAAAGGTTTCGGATATTCCTGAGTGCTTACTACAATATAGGTTAATTCCTCCTACACTGTTGGTAGGAATGTAATTTGGTGTCGCCACTATGAAAAATAGTATGTAGATTCCCTAAAACACTAACAACTGAATTACTGTATGATTCGGTAGTCCTATTCCTGGGCATATATCCAGAGAAATCTCTTAATTTGAAAAGATACATGCACCCAAATGTTCATAGTAGCACTGTTTATAATAGCCAAGACATGGAAACAACTTAAATGTCCATTGACAGATGATTAGATAAATAAAATGTGGTAGACACACACACACACACACACACACACACAGAGACACACACACACTGGAATACTACTCAGCCATAAAAAAGAATGAAATAATGCCATTTGCAGCAACATGAATGGACTTAGAAGTTTCCATACTGAGTGAACAGACAGACAAAAACAAATTATCATATGATATCACTTATATATGGAATCTAAAAATAATACAAATGAACTTATTTACAAAACAGAAACAGACCTACAGACATAGAAAACAAAATTATGGTTACCAAAGAAGAAAGTGGGAGGGATAAATTAGGAGTATGGGATTAGTGGATACAAGCTACTATATATAAAACAGATAAATAACAAGGTCCTACTGTATAGCACAGGGGACTGTATTCAATGTTTTGTGATAACCTATAATGAAAAAGAATACAAACAAGAATATATATATGTATAACTGAATCACTATGCTGTACATCAGAAAATAACATGACATTGTAAATCCAATATACTTCAGTAAAAAACGAAAAGGTCATTAGATGAATTTTGAAGAAAGCCTCCTTATTATTTTCCAACTAAAAAGGCAGAAATCTTATCTGAGAGCCATAAAATGAAAACCCACACAAAAATTGCATAGCATGGTTTTTAGGATCAGATCCAGAATTTTCAGAAACATGAAACTTGTATCAAAAGAGAAAATTTGATAAAGTCCTTTGTTACAGATATGATGAATCTCTTTTAGGTCCAAAAGAAGAACTTAAGCTATAACTAAAAAAGCTATGTGATCAAATAATATAACAAAATGACACACTTTAATGTGCTCTGAATATATTCTTGAACAGTCATGAAATAGCTTGTGATCTTTTGCAAAAATGGCCACAATCCCTCCCTGAATCCAGGCCTCTCATAATGTGATTGTGAAAGAATATGTAGAGGTGAAGTCAATTTTCCTTCCTCTTGAATCTGGACTGTGTTTCTGACTTGCTTTGGCCAGTAAAATGCTCAAGTGACAATACATCAGTTCAAAAGTTATCCCTCAAAAGGTCTTTCATGCTTGGACTTGAGCTCTTGGAACACTGCCTTCCTGCCATCAGAACAAGACATGAGACCTAGTGGATGGAAACTGAGTCAGCTGAGTTGTCCCAAGTGAGGTGAGAGAGCTCATTTAAGATCATGCTTGACTTGATGCTGAGCACACACAGCTGCAAGGGGACCAGAAGAACCACCCTGCTGAGCCCAGCCTAGATTACCAACATATGCAACCATAGGCTGAATCAATGTTGCTTGTTTGAAGCTGCTACATTTCTTGATGACTTCTTACACCACCAAGATTACTGATGCACAGGCTAACTTTGTTCCTCACCCTAGAGAGAGCAGAGCTGTTGATTTCTTCAGTTTCTTTCCTTTTGCTCTATTTGTGCTGATGAAATTGGTGGGTATATCTTGATTGGCAAAGGGTTTGAGGGCAAAATGACATAATTTTTTTTCAACAAAATATGTGAACATTTTATTCAGCACAACAGACACTGGGACCAGTAAATGACCGTGTACACAGGTGGGCACCCGTCTGGGACAGACACACAGCTGTATCACACCACTTTGCCTGTGCCTGGACCAGTGGCCACTACAGTGTTCACTATTCACTCTATAAGCCTCTGGGGATTTCATGCAAAAACCTAGTGATTTGAAAACTTAGCTTTTTAAGGAAATGTATAAGAAAATGAAAAGTGCTTCTGAAATTTGACTTTTAAAAAAATAGCATTCTGACTATATCTTTTCCCTCAGTCAGAGGAAACTGCTAGCTGGAATTTTCAAACTCAGAGATGAATTGTTAGTTTTCTTCATGAAAAGCAAATAAAAACAAACAAACAAACAAACAAAAATCCCTAGACTACAACCTTTAAAGGGGACCCTTGAAACGCTGATGGGAACGTAAACCGGACTTGGAGACTGTTACACTAAGTGAAATAAATCAGAGAAAGAAAGACAAATACTGTATGATATCACTTATTTATAGAATCTCAAAAGTACAACAAACTAGTGAATATAACAACAAAGAAGCAGACTCACAAATATAGAGAACAAACTAGTGGTTACCATTGGGGAGGGGGCAGGAGCTATGTAGGGGTAGGGGAGTAGGAGGCACAAACTATTAGGTGTAAGACAGGGATAAGGATGTATTGTATGACATGGGGAATATAACCAATATTTTGTAGTAACTGTAAATAGAGTGTAACCTTTAAAAATTGCATAAAAGTTTTAAAAATGTAAAAAAATTAAATTAAAAAATCCAAATGAACAAAGTTATAAGCAAAGTTAATAATGATGAGTAGTGGTTCACAAATTTTTTTTCCAAGGCTAAACTCTCAAAGTTAACATAAACAAAGTTATGAAATCTTTTCCCCGAAAGTGGGAAGATCACTTTCACAAAAAGAAAGTTCTAGAAATGAATGCAAAGAGTTGATGGGGAACAGTTAGTCTTGTGTAACTCTTTGTTCATATTATGAAAACCAGCCTGTTGAGGATAAAATAAAGGGATAAAACTCTGAGTCATCTTACTTCATTGAAAGTCTGAGGTCCTTGAGAACTTAAAGGAGATTGGCTGATGGACCAGAGACCCTCCCAGTTCACCATATGCAGGAAGATGCATTTTTGACATTTCCATGTGCAGAAGCCTAGAAGTGCTCCATAGTTTGGTAGCATCCCCGGGAATCTCTAGTGATTGTGCCAGAATAGCATGGGAGATGGGGGGAGAAATGCTCTTTCTACCAACCTTATTTATGGGTGTATGAGTCCTCCAAATACTGAGGCACCAAAACAGGAGAGAAACTCTCTGGACACTGAAACTGATAGTTGTAGTGTCCTTCAGTTTTCTTTAATGCAGCTCAATTTTCCAAAATTAATAGACACAATCTAAATACTTCTCATTTTTGGTTTTGCTTTATTTTCCTTCATGGCAACTAATTTAAATTCATCATGTGAACCTTTTATATTATTAAAAAATGTGAAATTTACAAGGAATATATGATAAACAATGAGACTAAGAAGAGGCATCCTACATTAACAAGCACTGGTGAGAATGGGGAAAAATTGGAACCCATTGCTGGTGGGAAAACAAGATGCTGCAGCTATTTTGGAAAACACTCTGGTAGTTCCTCAAAATGTTAGTAATACACCCAAGAGAAATGAAAACATGTATTACATAAAAACTGGTACACAAATTTTCATAGCACTACTAGCCATAAGAGGCAAAAATGAAAACAACCAAAATGTCCATCAACGAATGAACAGAGAAATAAAGTGCAGTATTTCTATGCAGTGGAATATTATTCAGCCATCAAAAGGAATTAAGTACTGAAACATGCTACAACATGGATAAACCTTGAAAATGTTGTGCTAAGGGAAGGAAGTCAGTTACAAAAGACCACATATTGTACGACGCCATTTACATGAAATATCTGAAATAGACTAATCTATTTATGGAGAAAGTAAATTAGTGGTTGCCTAGGATTGAGGGGAATGGGACGATTGTGGGGTGGGTGATGGTTGATGGGCACAGAGTTTCTTTTGGGGAATGTTGAAAATATAATAAAACTGACTGTGGGGATGGTTGCATTACTCTGTGAATAGGCTGAAAATCACTGAATTGTCCATTTTGACAGGTGAATCATGGTATGGGAATGATAAGCATTCTGCTTTCATTAGGGCCCCTGTGCCCAGGCTCTGGTGCACATCTTTGCTCTTCTCTGCCATTAGGGTCCTGGAAGAATGGTGCTGAAGGAATTCTATAATCATAACAAAAAATTGGGAGACATTCAAATGGGATCTGGATAAATTCCTTCAAGTATATGATCCCCATTCATTCACCTAACAAACATTTATTGAGATCCTATAAGAGGCCATTTACTATATTTAGTCCTAAAGATATAGTAAGTGAACAAAATAGACCCCATCCCCCCGTCCATGCACTCATGAAGCGGGCATTCTAGTGGGAAAGTAAAGCAATAAACAAATAAGTAAGTACACAGTGTATGAGATGGGAATGGGCTGTGGCTGGGGAGGGAGGTGGATGATGGGGACACCAGGTTACAGGGAGAGAGGACAGAGACTCTGAAAGATGACTGTCACCAACAAGAATTCTGGAAGGTGAGGTGAGGCTTGACCATCTGTAGACCCAACACCTCTCCAGCTCCCTGGAGCCCCTCTGCATCCTGGAAAGGAGATGACCATGGTCAAGATGAAAGATCTATCAAGGAACTCAGTTGTGCTCCCCCCTGTGCCCAACAAGGACAAGGCACCAGTGGACACCTCCTGCTGGGAAGGGAGCTGGCAGTAAGCCCTGGCCTCATTCCTTTTTTGCTGGGGCCAGTAGGCAGAATGTACTTTAGTTTCACTGAAACATTTTACAAAGTTTCATGTATATACTTGAATTCTACAACTGCAACATGGTCTGGAGACATTCAAATACCCTTAACCATGGGTAGGTTCATAACTAGTAAACATATACAAGGAATGTCAATTAATGAAATGATATAAATAACTGCATTTAGTGTGCCTCAGATGAGCACTGACCATAATGCCATTATCAACAGTATGAGCAATTAATATTATTGGTTAATAATATCAATAATCAATGGCACTCAATATTATTAAGAATAATAACTGTTGTAGTCTAATAAGAGTTTCATTGGTCTCTGGTGGTATGGCAATAGAACCTTGTTCCTGGTTACATACAGATAACTATTTTCATTAATCCCTTGGCTGAAATTATAAAGAATTCTTACTAAATTTAAAAAGTGACAAAAACTTAAAAAGAGAGCTAAAAAGCAGGATTCAAAAAGGTCTGAGAAGGGGGAGGGTATAGCTCAGTGGTACAGCATGTGCTTAACATGCATGAGGTCCTGGGTTCAATCCCCAGTCCCTCCACTAAAAATGAAAATTTAAAAAAAATCCCTAATTACTCACCCTCAAACAAATTAATTTAAAAAAAATTCTGAGAAGAAAGAATGATGGGTTTTAAAATGGGAAATGTGGGTTTAACCAAAGCAACTGCATATACATAGGATGAAAAAGCAGTTAGTATTTTTTTTTTAAATCCTGAATTTTAGGGCATTCTACCCAAGCAACAGAAATAAAAGCAAGAATAAACAAATGGGACCTAATTACTTACAAGCTGCAAAGGAAACCATAAGCAAAACAAAACGACAACCTACAGAATGAGAGAAAATTTTTGCAAAAGATGAAACTGAAAAGGCTTGATCTCCAGAATATATAAGCAGCTCATATGATTTAATAAGAAAAAAACAAACAACCCAATCCAAAAAAGGGTTGAAGAAGACCTAAACAAGCAATTCTCCAAGGAAGAAATACAAATAAATGATCAATAGGCACATGAAAAAATGCTCAATATCACTAATTATCAGAGAAATGTAAATCAAAGCTATGATGAGGTATTATCACCTCACACCAGTCAGAGTGGCCATCATTCAAAAGTCCACAAATGACAAATGCTGGAGAGGCTGTGGAGAAAAGGGAACCCTCCTACACTGCTGGTGGGAATGCAGTTTGGTGCAGCCACTGTGGAAAACAATATGGAGATTCCTCAAAAGACTAGGAATAGACTTACCATATGACCCAGGAATCCCGTTCCTGGGCATATATCCAGAAGGAACCCTACTTCAAAAAGACACCTGCACCCCAGTGTTCATAGCAGCATTATTTACAATAGCCAAGACACGGAAACAGCCTAAATGTCCATCGACAGATGACTGGATAAAGAAGTTATGGTATACTTATACAGTGGAATAGTATTCAGCCATAAAAATGACAACGTAACGCCATTTGCAGCAATATGGATGGGAGTTCGAAATTTGTAGATACTGACAGGCATATATAGAATAGATAAACAAGATTATATTGTATAGCACAGGGAAATATATACAAGATCTTGTGGTAGCTCGTGGTGAAAAAGAATGTGACAATGAATATATGTATGTTCATGTATAACTGAAAAATTGTGCTCTACACTGGAAATTAACACAATGTTGTAAACTGACTGTCACTCAATAAAATAAAATAAAAAAAAGAGTTATCAGTACTGGAGGGGTGAGGAAGGCTATGCCTGGATTGTTGGGAGATTCTTCCATTTTAACCAATTCCCCTCTTTTGTTGTATCTTAATACTCATCACAGAATTTTTTTTTTAAATAATAAGCACACCCTGTACTTTTGTTCCCCCTAGGGAGAATAAAAACCCAAACCCAGAAACTGTAAATATCAAACTTCATTAAGCAGCAACTCTGAGCAGAACGCAAACACACCATCACATTACAGGCTGCCTGAGTTCCCCTGTTGGCAGCAATGACATAACTGGACACTCCCTACGTGTCACCAGGCCGAGGGGACAGGAGAGGGGACAGTGATGCCAGGTCAGTGCCAGGCACTACTGCTCATGCGTGTATGGCTTTGACCAAGCTGTTTAATCAGGTTCCGACCCTCAGTTTTATCATCAATAAACTGGGGGATGCAGAGAGGTTCAAATGAGGTGACGTGGGGAGGATCGCAGTAAATGATAAAGCACTCCATGAAAAGTGGTTTCTATTACCTCAGTCCACAGACTTTCCAGTGGGGAGAATTCCCCTGCTCTGCTATTCACAAGGAGATTCTTGGTCTAAAATTGCCCACAACATGGTCTCTTCCCCATCACTGCTTTGTTTTTCCCCTTCATACTTACCACTTTCTAACATAACACATGCTTTGTGACATGTCTGTTGTCTGTTTCCCCGTATTAGATGGTTTCCAGGAGGGGCACGGCTTCCATCCGTTTTGTTCTGTCTTGTATCCCAGAGCCTTGAACGTACCTGACACCTAATAGACTCAGTAAAGTCTCGTTGAATGAAAAAATGTCAAATGATATTTCTAAAGACCCCATCCTAGCCCCCAGCTCCAAGACTGAATAGCAGGCACAGAATGATCGTTTTAGGAATGTTTTGGAAGTCGGCTTTAAGTGTGGTTGATTCATCCATTTATTCACTCACTTAACTGATTGTCACTGAGCGTCTACTAGGTGCAAAGCTCTGGGCTAGGCAGTGAAGAAATCATGCCAAGTGTGCGGCATGACTATCAATCAAGAATATTGTAAAACATAGCAAAATGGGCTGTGTAAAAAGAAAAGGATTTCAAATACACATTTAAATGACAAATGTCCTCCTAATTCCCGGGGTTCACCCTATTTGGTATCTTTACCACTAATTTGTAGATATCTCGCTTTTGGTGGCTTCTTTTTAGATTTAAGAGCTTTCTCTTAATTTCAAAGTGACATCTGGTTGGATGCTGAGGGGGAGATACTGTGTTCTCTGGTTTCTTCCACACTTGAAAGTGAAAATGGTTTGCAATTACTATAATTTTTTAAAATTACAAATGGTTTGTAATTGTTTGAAAATGGTTGCAATTACTGTAGATATGTGGGGAGTTTTCTGCACAAAAATTTACATAGAATTTATTTTTATGGTATTAGATATTGATTACACATTCTTGTCTATATACACATAGAAAAACATGACATTTGTTGAAAACCTCTGCCTCTTTCACTCATTTTTAATGCAAAAATTAATACCTACTTTATAAAAAAAGGAAATAAAACAAAAATTTCTGAGCAAAACTTGAACTTCAGCTTATTGCCAACTTTAACTGTGAAGGCTGTTGGCCTTTGACTTATAGAAACAGGAGAAAGTTTTGAGTGTTTTTTTTTAATTGAAGTATAGTTGATTTACAATGTTGTGTTAGTTCCAGATGTGTAGCAAAGTGATTCAGTTTTTTATATATATACATATGCACATATTCTTTTTCAGATTCTTTTCCGTTATAGGTTATTACAAGCTGTTGAATATAGTTCCCTGTGCTCTACAGTAGGTCCTTGCTGTTTATCTATTTTATATACAGTAGTGTGTATCTGTTCATCTTAAACTCCTAACTAATCTCCCCCTACCGTTTCCCCTTTGGTAACCGTAAGTTTATTTTCTATGACTGTGAGTCTATTTCTGTTTTGTAAATAAGTTCACTTGTATCATTTTTTGATTCCACATAGAAGTGACATCATATGATATTTGCCTTTCTCTGTCTGTGAACATGCTTCACTTAGTATGATAATCTCTAGGTCCATCATTGTTAGACGTGTGGGTTTAAAAGATAACATTAATGAATAAGGCTGATGTGCAAAAAAAGTCCCTTAACGGAAAAGGTTAAAAACAAAATCCCTGTTCTAATGTGATGACCTGCAAATGAGCCCGTTGCCTGTGGCTTTGTTGATACTGCAGTTGGGTATCCCTTTACTTAAGAATGGCTCATCCATCGTTGTACTAATGAGTTAATAAGCAGTTAGATGCTGGCATTTTCCAGTTACGTGCCCCACTTTACTTCTGGGCAGGAGCAGCATGAACAGCTTGAAAGGAAGGGCCCGAGAGGGAACGAAAACTTAGAAATAGCTCAGGACCTTTAGAAACATGTTTGTGGTATATGTATGTCAAAAAATAACAGCTTACTGAAACATTATGCTGTACACCAGAAATTGACACCACATTGTAAACTGACTATACTTCAATAAAGAAATTAAAAAAGAATAACACCTTATAGCTGGACTTAGAGTATAGAAAATGCTTCACAGTGATATATATATAAAATATATAATATAAAAAATATGTATATAGCAAGAAAGTGCCAATAAATGAAAAAATAGCAACTAAGTGGAATACTTATTAAATTAAGAAGAATATCTATTGCCTATTAAATTAAGAAGAATGCCTATTTAGAAATCCTAAGTAATTTTTTAAAACTTTGGATTGAAATTATGCCCCATGAATACCTGACCTGGCTCATATGACACAATAAGGACCATCAAAAAGGCCAATGAAAACTCCAGAACCTACACACCCACGGTCCCCAAACTCTCCTATCTGTCATGAGGGGAGCAGGATTTTTAAATCAGTAAAGAATTTACGCCAACTGGCGAAAGCCTTCAAGTGTAAAGCAATTCCAGAGTTGCAGCAAATCTTTATGAAACCAGTTAGATGAAGAAAAATAAAATCAGGCATTTTAGCATTCCTCTAACATCAAGGCTGTATTCTGGGGGAAGTAAAATTACGTAGCTACTGACTCAATGTTATCCTTTCCATCCAAATGTTTAGACCTTGTTAGCACAAAATGCAAGACCGTCCTGAAGACCACGATGAGGTTCTGAAACTGAACACCTACACCACCTCCCCCACATCCCACCTGCCCTCACCTACTCCTGTGCGATTATTCAGACTCAATAATTTAGTGTATTGAACTCATTTGTCCAGGATGCAGACTTTCAAGGTGACTATAGGAGTTCTTTCTAGAATGTAAGAAGCTACAATATATCCTTTGGTTGCAACCAAATTTGGGCACATTCTCAGAACTTGAATTTTAATATTGTGGATGTGTTGGAAAACCACTGTATCTAAGAGTGTCTCCCTTACAGTGCTAGGAAGTCAGACATTAAACCCTGGGTTCCCCTAGGTGGGAGCATCCTGTTTTAGGTAAGTGCCCTTCATTATTTTTCCAAAATCTTTTACACACATTATGTTTATTAGGCCCTGGGAGCCAACTTTTACATTCAATAATGCATTGTTTTTATTTTGAAAACCCTCCTGCAGCTCTTAGAATAGGATCGGTCATGTACAGGTGCTTCAAGGGCAGAAAAGTAACAAACATTTAATAAATTCTTACTGTGGTCACGCACCGTGTCAAGCACTTTATTTATCTTACTTTACTTAATCCTCGTTAACACCCCCATTTTACAGATAAGGAAGAGTCACAGAGAGAGTGAGAGCCGAAATGAAGGTCAAACTCAGACAGTGTGGCTCTGGTGTCCTTACATTATCCCATATTGTTTCTTGTCGCAAGCTCTGCCTTCTTATACGTTAAGAATTAAGACATTTTGTAGTGTGACTGCTATGGACTCAGTGGTGCCCCACCCCTTGCCAAATTCCTTCAACCCTCAAGGTGATGGTATTAGGAGGTAGGGCCCTTGGGAGCTGATTAGGGCCAGATGAGCTCATCAGATTGGGATCAGCATCCTTGTGGGAAGAGGAAGAGACACCAGAGCTTCCTCTCCGGGCCATGTGAGGACACAGGGAGAAGGTGGCTGCCTACAAGTCAGGAAGAGAGCCCTTACCAGACACCAAATCTGCTGGCACCTTGTCTTGGACTTCCCAGCCTCCAGAACTGTGAGAAATACATGTCTGTTGTCTAAACCAACTCATCTATGGTATTTTTTTTTTTTAAATAGCACTGAACTAAGACATGGCAACTCATCTGTCCATCTGTCTATCTGCCTACCCCTGCTATTGGTGATGCGCCGTGAAGAATAAAAAGTTAGGGAACTATGAAAATAAGCAGACAGGCAGTGGTCTTCAAGATCAATGTCAATATGTGTATTACAAGAAAGATTAAAGATGCTTCCAAAGCCAGAAGATTTGTTTGAGAATATGTAGTCCAACCCCTTTTATTTTATAGAAGAAAGTGGAACCCAGAGGTGTTAAGTGAATTGCTCAGTGTCACACAGAAGTGAGAACAAGGAGTTGGCAGGCAGCTGCTTATTTTGTGGGGTTAGAGAGGACTGGTTTCTATCAATAAGGTAAGTGGAGTCTGCTCTCAAAATAAAAAGTTCTCATTCCCCTCCCACCTTGACTCAGAGTAGCGGGTACAGTTCCCTTCTTATTATTCTGATGACAAGATCACACTGCTTCTGACTAGAAAAAGCCAAAATACAAGATACAATTAGAAGCAAAGGATGTCAGTTAAAAATAATTTAGAAACCAACAAGTTCAGTGCTTTGTCATTTTTCTTCTCTTTCTAGGACACAGTCAGTAGAACTAAATCATTACAATGAGGCCTGTGACAGAAATGTTGACTATTTCTGCCATGTCTGTCTATTTATGACTACTTCAAGACTGTAGTCACTGTCAGCAATAAATAGATTGTATTCAGGACTGTTTTGCTATTCAGTATTTGAACCAATTGTGAGCAGTTCATTCTTTGGTAAAATTATATTTGTAAGAACTGAGAAAATGGGATGAAAAAAAATGCAGTCCATCCATAATGGTAACCCAGGATAATCCTGTATTTTCTTGAAAGAAATAGCAAAGAATACACATCTTGGATGCAGAATAAAACAGGTGGGAGAAGACTTTAGAGTGGGAGGTCTATGGGTGTGAGGCTTTCCAGGGGCAATATTGTATATATAAATCCATCTGTTTAAATTTTAGAAGCTTCCACATGTTTCCTTGAAGGTGAGGCTTAACTAAATCAGGACTTCCCTTTCATCTCTGGGGAATCTGCTCTGTACATGGAAATAAACAGCTTTCTTCTTCAGGGGTTTACAAAGCCCAAGCCCAAGTTAAAGTGGCAAGACACACAACGCACCCAGCCGGCCACCAGACAGGTGTCCCTGAGTGTGGACGTCCCTGGTTCCAAGACGACAGTGTCAGGCTTAGGCTCTGCTGGCTGGGCTCTCATTCTGATGAAAGAAAAGATGACACTGATTCTGCTTACAAGTACACACACACATGCGCACACACACAGAGACACCTCCCCCCACACGTAAATCCCAACCCAGTGGTAAGTCCAACTGTCACCTATGCCAGACAGAGCGTTTGCTCTGATCAGCAACGGCCAACCTGCTTGGACCATGAGACTTCGGAATTTTTTTTTCCCTTAAAGGCAGCTCTATCACATGTAGGCCTCCTACTGCGTTCAAGATTTGCTAAAAAATAATCAGATCCCAACCCGGCCCGAACGTTTGTAAAAAGGTAAGCCTTACCTATCTTATGCATAAGCAGTTGAATTCTAATACATTTCATCTGATCAGTTCATATCAGTCCTAACAGACTGCTAAAGAAGTCACTGATTCAAAGACATTTTATTGAATCCCTACCATGCACCGGCCTTGGGGAATGGGAAGGTGAATGAGGCATCATCTGTTTTCAAGGATGGCGCAGCACTTGAAGGAGGGAGAGGACTCAACCTGTGAGTCCTGGAGCAACGTGCCGATTGACGCATGAGCAGCGGTTAAGGGTGCATTGCCTGGGAAAGTCTAACCATCAGGGCAGGCGGGGTGTGGCAGGGGTGTGTGGTGGGGGTGTGGCGAGGGGTGCGGGCCAGGGAAGGCTTCCCGGAGAGGTTATTTAGCTGGGTTTAAAAGTTAAGAGGAAATGTTTTTAGATCTTGATTCTCTTATTTTCCCTGTTTTGTACTATTTGCGAGTCCCACGAACGTGCTGTGCGTCACCCAGTCAAGAGACGATGAAAGCAGCTTGGGCTTAGGGCCTGGCTCCTGAGAGCACGTTGTCCAGGCAGTGGTTGGAACAGCTCTTTAAAATCATAAGCCAGATCACATTATGCCCCAGCTCGAATTCCTCCAACACTTCCCATCGAATTACGAGTAAATCTAATTTAGGCTAGAGTATACACCAGCCTAAAAAGAAAGAAAAACAAAAGACTGCATTATTTGGAATACCTTCTCCCTTCTCCAACTCCACTTTCCTCCTCCCTCTGTCCCTCGATTCCAGCCCCTTGGACAAGCCATGCTCCCACCTCCAGGTCCTCATGCTCACTGCTCCCCTGGAACTCTCTTTCCCCAGATAGAGCCTCTTGGTTTCCACGGGGCTGATCATCCAATCTAAACAGCATCCTTTCCCCCGCTGCCCTCTTTGTCCCCCTGGATGGCTTTACAGTTCCTTATGGCATTGGCCATCATCTGACATAATACAGGTTTGTTTATTCTCCGCCTGCCCTGGTCCACAGGTCCACACAGGGGGGACTTTCATGATCCGGGGATGGGCCTGCTTTATTCTCTGCTTTATCCCCAGTGTTTGGAGGAGTATCTGGCATATTGGAGCCTTTGGTTGAAAGAATGACTTAATAGAGAATTCAACTGGAGTGTTTCTTCATTGAATATTGGCTGTATGTCCGCCTGGTGATGCAATTGAAGACCCTGCAATCAGGTGGAGAGACCTCTAGGATGGCTGAGACCGATCACATCACTGGTCAGGATTTAAATTCAATCACTGCACCATGGATGGCCTTGAACTTGACCACTGGGCCGAGAAAGAGACAGACATCACATGAAGAATTCCCTCTAATCGCGATGTTTACAGTCAGCCAAAAGCACTTGTGTGTTTATTTTTGTGCACAAAAATTCAGTCCTGACAATATGATCACTTCCTACTTCCAGCTCCTGTTTATTCAAGACCATTTCCTGAAGAAAGTTAATTTGTGCAGAAAGGGGAATGTCAATGCTCTTGAATTTTACCTTCTCTCTCTTCATTAAAAGCCATTTTCAGTGTAACATTATGAAATTTACCATTGTAGCGAAAGGTGTTTTTTTATTTAGGTAATTTCATGTAATCAATCAGTAAATTTATTTGACTGTCTGAATATGGTATGTGGTAAAGATTTGCTGCTCAAGGAAATCAACTTTGCATGTCTCCCTTTAAGACATCTGGTTCAAAAAAGAAATTCTGGACTACAGAGATTTGAAGGAATATATTCAATTTTGACTGGTTTCTGCTTTGGTGTGTTGAGCAGTCACTGAGAGTTGTATGAAGAAATAGAAAGTGAGACTGTATGTCGGGAAACACTTCTCAGCCTGAGAACACAGATCCCCAGAAAGCCAGTGAAAACCTTGCTGTTGGAGTCATTTGCCACCAGACAGGTCCAGATACTTGAGATGTAGGGAGGAATTCTGTCTGGATCCCTTAAGGTGCAGGGGAAGGAGGGGTAAAGGTGATCTAATCGGCTGTTCCCTCTTGTAGTGGGTATTGATGAATGCCAGGGCAATACCCAAAGCAACTCCTGTCCATAGTAAAAGAGCCCCATATTGTCAGTGCCAATGGCCAGCCAGCAATGTAGAAGCCAAAGGTGAAGATCAGAAACCTGGACATTTATTTGTAGGCGTCTTCATGCCATCTCTTCCAAACACCAGCGTGAAGCTCAGCGCTTCCTCTGTGGCCCCAGGTGCTGTTGAAACAGTTTTGACTTTAGCAGCAAGAGAGGGTGCTTGCCTCACTCAGAACTCCCTGCGTATGCTGAGCCTCACGTGTCCTTTTCGACTATGGCAATTTCCTCACAGGGACAAATAAGAGAAATGTGCTCAAGGTGAACTGTAAAGGGATCTACAGGATAAAGGGAATGAAGATGTCCAGGGGCACCACTGGGCACCAGGTGCTTTAGGAGCGGAGAAATAAATAGCCCCTTCAGGGCTATTCTGGGAACTTCCACCTTTAGTCCTACTTAACCGAATTTCCCACCCCCTTCCAAAGACCGTAGCCTCCTTACATTCTTCCAAATTCAAAGAGTTCAACAGAAATCTCTATTTATGTTTTCTATTTAGAATGAAGCCCAATGTCATTCATTATTCTCTCCCCTAACATGTAAAACCATCTATTTAGAAAGACCAATTCCATGATAATAGAAATATTTCCTTGAAACTAAATGTCTTAGTCCATTGAGGATGCTACAGCAAAATACCATTGTAGCTTATAAACAACAGAAATTTACTTCTCAGCATTCTGGAGGCTGGAAGCCTGAGCTCAGGTGCCAGCATGGTGGGTACTGGCGAGAAGCTTCTGGGTTACAGACTACTGACTTCCCTCTGTGTCCTCACATGAGAAGGGGAGAAGGACCTCTCTGAGGCCTATCTCTAAGGGCGCTAATCTCTTGATCTACGTACCTCTCAGAGGCCCACCTTCTAACACCATCACATTGGGAGTTAGGTTTCAACATGAACATTGAGGGGACAGGAACATTCAGCCCCTAACACTAGACTTATCCTAAATTCATATCTGCTCATGAATTTCTGCCTGAAGATTGATTTTTTTATAGCATTCTGAATCATATATTGATATCTGATTTTTCTCACACCACTCAAGAAGTAAAAAAAATTTGAATTTCAGTTGGGTTTAATTGGTGTCTTCCTTTTATCTGGACACAAGGAGCAGCAAGAAATTTAAAAATAGCCCGGGGTAGGGGGGTGGATAAAGCTCAGTGGTAGAGCGCTTGCTTAGCACCCATGAGGTCCTGTGTTCAATCCTCAGTACCTCCATTAAAAAAATAAAAAATAAATAAATAGTAAAAATAACCAAGAAATAGCTTCTGTAGCAAGGAAGGATCAGGAAAGGGGTCTAGTTATTTCTACCAGGCTGTCTCTTAAAACTGAAGCTAACACAATCATGAATGCAAAGACACTACGAATTCTATACGTGTGGAGAGATGGTTGGCAGGGAAGAGAGGCTATAATTTCATAACAACATATGGAAGGTGAACACGATTTCATCTTTAAATTCTAAAGTAGTGGGCAGTATTGGAAGTCCAAGAAGTTCAAGTTCTTTTGGAACATCTACGCTAAGCTTGATGATCAAAAGAAATGAAATCGATTTTTTTCCTTAGGGTTGTTTTTAGAGTCCATTTTCACAATTCAGCTAAATTGTGTTCAGGATGCAAAATTATAGCTCAATGATCTATTTGGAAAAAAAAAAAAAAGAAATTCAGCCAGAAGAAAAAGGATGGTTATACTTAACATATCTTTAACGGATTTCATAACTGAGTTTGTTTTTCTCTTCTACTGAAAAAAAATTAAAATCCTGAACTGTGAATTTGAATCAATGAAAAGCCAACCATTTGCACAAGTATTTGAATAGGCATTTATATCCTGGGTTGAGGCAAACGATCTATTGCATTTTTTTTAACCTGTGGAATTAAAAAATATAGATTCTTTGTAGAAGATTGGCAGTTGTTTTTTTATTTTAGTGGCTCCATTTCATTTCTTTTTATAGTCAGTGATAAAAGGAGAGGATATAGTTTCCTTAACAGCCTGTTCTGTGATTTCACACAAGCATGGAGGCTGTCTGAAGTCTGCCAGGAGGATGTGTGTCACCAGGCAGGAGATGGGAAATTCTGGGACTGAGTCGCCATCCTTGTTCCATCCACCTCAGGGCCAAAGGGCCAAGTAGACACTCAGTCACTCCGTAGGTATAAGTCATGGAGAACTTTCACCAGTTCCCTTCCCTCTTCCTCCCACCTGATCAGAGGTGTGTAACAGAACAGTGAGAAGCAGAAAGCCTCCTTGGAGTAGTGTGACGTGGAGTTTTTATGTAACCACGCCTCTGGTTTGCTCCAGGAATGACTGAGTGTTTGGTGGCATATTAGAAATTGCTCCGAAAGTAACTGAACAAGCTTGGGATACTTTTCTTCCTGTGCCAAGCCATCCTGTTGGTCTCACATTTTATTTCCTTATTATTTGCAGACGTGTTTGGCTGCACAGCCAGCTACAAATTATTTGTGGGATGGCAGCATGTGGCAATTTCTTGTTTTTAAATTAAGTTACCACTCAACATACCAAACGTAAATTCCCCTCATCCTACAGTCACTGACAGCCAGTGTTTCACAATTTGTCCAGTCTGTTCCTTTCCATGTGGGATAATGAGCAGGCAGTCTGGAAGACTTCCTTAGGTGCTCTCCCGGATGAGGGCTTCTGTAGACAGTTCTGAGCACCAGGTCCGGCCCTTCTGGCGTCGAGCCGGCCCATGTCTTGGGTCACAGTTCCCAGGAGTGAGGCACCTTTAAGGTCTCCAATGGTTGAATCTGGAGCGGGAAGGTGTTGTCACCTCCAGAGGGAAAATCAGTTTGTAAAGACAAGAAATAAAGTCACCTATAGACAGAGATCCCTGAACTGGAGAGACGGCTGTCAGGGAGCCTAACTTAACCACCGAATAAAAAGAGGGGAGGGGCGAGAACTCCCCAAAGCAGATTTTTTTTTTTTTAACTCCTTTTCTTGGGAGGGATTTGGTAAGTAGGTTTATTTACTTATTTTTTAAATGGAGGTACTGCGGGTTGAACCCCGGGACCTCATACATGCTATGCATGCACTCTACCACTGAGCTATATCCTCCCCCAGAGGTTTCTGATACTGTCCCAAATGTGAACTTATACCAACTTTTTATATCCTTTGGCATTTAAATTCTCAGCAAGCAAAATGGCAATTAGGTACAGCAGTAAAGAGGCAGGATCTGGGGTCAGCCTCTGTGGGGTGTGAGTTCTGGCTACGCTGCCTACTGGCTCTTTGATGGAATAAATTAAGTTATACCTTTCTGTGCCTCAGTCAGCTCACCTGTTTAATGGGGACCATATCTGCCTTATCATGTTGTTATGGGGATTAAATGAGACAGTCTGTGAAAATCGCACAGACCAGAGCCTGGTCCGTAATAAGCACGCAGTAACTATCAGCCATCGTTATTACAGTAAATACTATTCCGGGCGGGGACGGAGTGTGAGAACTCATCTTTTTCTTGAAGAAAAATACTTTGAATTTCTAGCAAGATGAGCTGGGTGTGATCATGTGGCGTTTCAAACTTAGTAAGAAGGCAGAGATGACCTTGTAGCTGTGCAGGACTATGTGAGTGGGGAGCACGTCCTGCTACAATCCCAACAGGCTGAGTCAGGGCTGGATTTGAGGCTGCCTCTGTCCCCCATTGCACCTTCTTTAATCAAAGACAGGCCATTGGATTTGGCAGCGGGCAGGGCTCTGGCTAAGACTGTAACAGAGAGGTGGTGAGCGAGCAGAGGGTAGGTTCCTGCCAAAATTCGACTTCTCCACTGAGTGTTCGATAATGCTGGTCTCTGCTAGATAAGCCACCAGGGTTCCTTGTCCTGTGTGAGCCTTCCAAGGAATCAGAGAGGAAGCTGTCAGCCCCGCAGGGTAGTTGGTGCCTATGGAGGCTGATAAACTGCCTTGGGATAGTTTTTCAACAAGACAAGTTTTGTTCCCACCGCACAGAAGGTGATTCTCCCTAATTAACTGTAAAATCCAATCACAAGCAGAGCATCCCTGCTAGATATCCCCAAAAGGACTTTGGGGGGGGGGAGAGACAGAGAGCTCAGCTTTAGGGGAAAATGGGGTATGAGTGAGAGAACCCCAATTACCAACATCACAGTGTAGAGTTAAGAATAATTAAGTGAACGGGCCCTTTAAATTGCCATCGGATCCCAGCGCAGTGGGCTTGGCCTAAATTAATACTTATCCTGGGAAAACTTTCTAACATTTTTGCCTTCGACCCAAGGTGTGATGGAGCCGTGTAGAGGTTGAGGGGAGACGAGGTTTGAGATGATTCAGTCCATCAATGTGCTGCCAGGAAAGGGGCGACCCTGGAAAGACTGGGCAGTTGCTCAAGGCCCCACAGCTAAAGGGAAGCCAAGGGAGGTCTAGAACCCAGGTCCTGGATCCCCCAAAAGGCTCCGGTCTTTTATACACCCCACTAACCCCTTCAGGGCTGCGATGGCTCCAGCCAGTTCTGACCAAATCCAATCTCCCTCCTGCCTCGACCCTGCTGCCCCCTCCGAAAATCTTTATGTCTGGTTCCCTGACAACTGGTTCTAAGTTTTGCGAGAGCAGTGACCCTGTCCCTCTCTTTGGCTTGTGGTGTCCTTTCCCTGGTACACAGAAGGTGCTTACCAAAAGCTCATTTAATGACAATTGAGTAAGTGCATTTATTTTAACTAACTATGAATCAACCATGTCCTTTCTGTTTTTTTTTTTAATTTATTTTTATTTTTATTTTTTTATGGAGATACCGGGGATTGAACCCAGGACCTCCTGCATGCTAAGCACGTGCTCTACCACTGAGCTATACCCTCCCCTCCGTCTTGTTTTTTTTTCCTGTTTCTCAAAAGACACGATTTCCAGACCCTTCATCACCTGAATACCTCTCCTGGGCATCTCCAGGTTCTCAAAGTCCTGTTTAGCTGGGGACTCCACGGGGCTATGCTCTGCTCCAGATGGAGAGGGCTGGCCAGTCTGATTCGTTTCCCCTGCGATCTGGTCCTATGATTCTATGAATGAGGTTTAAGATTGCTTTGGCTCCCTTAACGGCAAGCAAAACCCTTGGCTCACCTTGAACTTCTTCTCAGCCAAGACCACCATATATTTGCAGGAGGGACATTATCAAAGAACTTGTAGCCTATCTGAAGAAATTAAGAACAACCCATATAAAATGATAGTGGCTAACACTGCAATATATAGGCATGGGAAGACTCAAATAATTGATTTTAGCCACTGTAATCAAAAGAACATTTCTGACTATGTTCAGAAGACTGAAAGGTTCCTAAATTATATCCATGATATAAGTCACAGTCCAAACAGAACTGGGAGGCACCAATCCAGAGCACAGCAGTAGGGGAGCAAGACTTCTTTTTTAAGTGAATTTTGTCCACGTTTAAAAAAAGACTTTCAATGTAAAGAGAAGTCGTCTCACTGTTTTTTTTTTTTTTTTTTTTTTTTAATATT
Organism: Camelus ferus; assembly: GCF_009834535.1. Classification (NCBI taxonomy): domain Eukaryota; kingdom Metazoa; phylum Chordata; class Mammalia; order Artiodactyla; family Camelidae; genus Camelus; species Camelus ferus. The sequence continues at coordinate 22,714,713 of NC_045730.1, forward strand.
TTGGATGATCATGGCCAACGTGTGTGGCCTGCCTCCTGGCATCTCTTTCCCTGGGGGCACTTGGGGCGCAGAGAGAAAGGACTTGGCATCCCCGGGGGACTTGGGCGAGAGAGGAGGTGGTCTGGGAAGGGGAGGCAGGTGGTGAGACAGACAGGGAGGAGAAACTCATTTCTATGGGCCATCAGGCAAGCTGAACCCTGGGAGTAACCAAGCAAAATATACCAACATCACCCACCTAAGGACGCAAGGAAATACAATCCCTTTGACAGTTCAGAAACTATTATGCAGAAAACAGCAACAGCCAGAGTCATCCAAGGTTGCAAAGAAACATTAAAACTGTTACGAATGATTATCTAACAGACATGATCAAAAAAAGCACTCCAGGATTTGGCAAGCACCTGTATGTGGGGTTAGTTAAATTTTCACACATTGGGGAAAAAAATCTATGAGTTCTAGGCCTAAAAAAGTTGATGATGACAGCATTGAGCGTGGTGACAAATATGGAAGGAGGCCTTGAAGAGGGCTAGAAAAACCTCAGTTTCAGGGACGCATTAATCCGATTTCTTATATCAAAATTAAAGGACTGTTAGAACAGGGACCAGATTCGAGTAAGGTGTAGACAATCTAGCTTCTGATTGTGCTGGTCAGCACAACAGAGGGAACTATTCATTTCAAGGTGTAGACACCAGAATTTGGAGCAAAGTCTGCATTCTTTCCATCAATAATATCTTGAGTTTCCCTTTATTGGTGTAATTGCTGGATGGACAGGCTTACATTTAGAGGGTTCTCAAAGTCTCCCTGCTATTCATTTAAAAATGTGTTTTAAAATTGGAGAGGTTGATTGTCCTTTTGTATTCATTGACCAAAGGATGGAGAAAAGCAACCTTTGCGGGCAATCCTACTTGCATCTGTGTTGGTACCTACTGATGCTTCCCCAGAGTATAAGCTTTTTCTCTACACACTTGCTGAAAGACAATGGTCAGTCCCTTAGCTGTCAATCACTCGCAGAATGGTTTTCACATGCACTGCATTAGACTAGGATGCTAAGTAGTATTTTGGTTTTCTCGCAGAGAAACTAGAAATGGACCACAGGATAATCACCTTGTGAAAAATTCGGTATGAGGTTATGAAGAGAACCATGAAAATTCAAGACGAGAACAGCAGCCCTCACTGTGGAAGTGATACCAGCTGGTGGATGATATTCAAGAAAGCCCCAGGATGACCTGCATGCAATGTGTTAAGTGAGAAGATCTTTCTATAAGATGTGCCGTGTGTTTCAGGGGATGGGTGAAAACAAGTCGGTCATCTCTGATGACGAGCTTTTCAGTGGTGAAATGAGCAAAGACCACCGGGAGACAGCAGACCCTGGGAGCCCTGGCCTGAGCATCCCTGACGTGCCAGGGGCTGTGTGGGGTTCTTCCCACTTGTTGCCCTGTTGGATTCTCACACCAGCCTTTGCCCCTTAGGTACTGTTCTCCTTCTTACAGATCGGAAAAGGAGGCTCAGGAAGGCACGAATTCCCTAAAAATATGTACTGTTTAAAGTGGAAAAACTATGATTTGGACCACAGTCTGTCTGCCTCTCAAGTCCATGTGCTTTCCACTGACCAGGGTACTTCTCTCTCCCTCTGCCTCTTTGACCACCCCTCCACCCCATGCAAGATTTGCGTAAATGAAGGGAAATGTGTTTGCGCAAGAAGAGGTTTTATAGATTCTCCTTTGTCCAAGCCACGGCATCAGGCATTGTGAACAAGATGTAAGGAAGTGGATATAACTCCTACCCTGATGTGTTGGCACACAAAAATCCGTAAGACAGACGGGCACGCCCAGGGGAGCTTCGTGGAGGGATCAAGGCTTCAGTTTGTTTCAAGCTGGACAGCAGTCAGTGTTTTACATCACCAAGGGGTGGTGGAGTGTCAAGGATGGCCGAGAGCCAGAATCGGACCCCCCACTGGGCTCCTCGGGCCAGTCTCTTACGTTGGAGGGGGGACTGAGAATGGCCCTTCACTGTCAACCAAGGATGCTCAGGTGACTTTGAGTCCCAAAGATCTACATGTCTGTGTTCTTCTTTGATTAAAAAGAAAAAAAGTTCTCCTGTGATGCTTTCATCACTTATGCTGTACACTCATGTGTCAACTAAGCTTCCCCGTTAAATAAATTGTTTTGACATTTCTTTGTGCTGCATCTGATCTGTTTAATAAATGCAGCTGAAGTCTCTGCCGCCAATGGCAAGACAGGCAGCCGTCACATTCCTGGCTGGGCGAGCCGAGAGCGCCTTCGGTCCTCAGCAAGATGGAAAAGACTCCTGACAGCAGAGGAGAGGTTGAAAAAGGCCTCAAAGGATGAGTTTTGCAGTCCTTTTGGCGGGAACCCTCTTTATCCCTGGAAAGTGTTAAATGCTCGCCACCCCCAGAAGCCACCCGTCTTTAGAGAGAGGCAAGAATAACACTCATTTTGATAATAGCAAACCCCAGGTGAATTGTTAAGGAACTCCTCTTCTGATTACAGAGGTGCTTCCAGCAAGATCTGAAATAATTGAGCCCCTGGAGGATGGACTCAGTGAAGTGGAGAGGGATGAGGTACAACAGTAGTCAGCAGAGAAACTGAGAAACAACTTTAGGTTTAGGTGCTGATAGCTAAGAACTTGTTAACCAGGGGGAGACAGAACCCACTGCAACCCAGTGCCAAGCCTTTCAACATCCTTCTTACACATAGGGCCTTGTTCCTTTAAATGTGGGCGTGGACACCAGGGGGTGTCTTTTTGCCATATCCTGCTTCAAACAGGCTCTCTAGAAAGCTGCTTTTTGGTGATCTGCGGTAGTGACAGTCAGCGTCCTCTGTGAGAGGGTACGCGAGGCCCTTTGGACATCGGCGCTCATAAATTAATATTTATGATGAAGATGAATAAAACCAAAATGAAAAAAAGGGACTTAAAATTAAAATTTAAAAAGCTCTCCGATCTGTAAGTCCATTTCCAGTGGAAGGGACGGGAGAGCAGTTTGTAACACGCATGTTCTGAGACATTTATTAGTAGGCACATCTCTTAATTGTAACCATTATGTTATGTTATGAATGATCCACTAATCTCTCAATTTCATTCTCCACTGTTTTTCATTTAAGCATATTCTTGGTGTCTTTTTCTTTTCCCACTCGTATGCCTAGTTCTTCAATTAAAGAAGGAAAAAAAAACCTCTTGCGAAAGAATCCACTTTTCCTTTGTGTTCTTGTATACTCACGTCCTTTCTTTCCATATAAAAGAAACCACACAAAAAATTTGAAAAAGGGCTTTAAGGGAAGTTGATTCCATTTATGTGTCCCTACCTAAACCACCCACTACAAATAGTCTTCTAATTTCATTTTTAAAGACGTTCAAAGAGCCGCACTGAATAGATGTCATTATTAATGACCTTCAATCTTAGAAAAGTTTTTCCAGTGTTCAGAAGTCATTCCTGTTGTGGTTTTAATGAATGCTTTCTACTCTGTTCCTACCAGCCTCTTAGATCATAACATATATTTGTACAGCATAAATTCAGGTTAACTCTTGACAAAGCTTACTTCTGGGCACAGAGGGGTTAACAGTGATTCTCAATAGGGGTGAACCCCCTAGGGGAGGGATGGTTGGCAACATCTGGAGACACTTTTGATGGCTGCAACTTGAGAGGTGCCACTGGCTCTGGTGGGTAGGGACCAGGGAGGCTGCGAAAGGTCTTTAAAGGCACAGGACAGCCGCTGCAGCAAAGAATCATGTGGACCAAGATGTCAACTGCGCCCAGGTTGGCAAACCCTGGACTGGGAGGAAGCGTGGCTACGTGGTAGGAGAGACCTCCTGAAACAGCTGTAGGAAATTCAGCTCCGGTTTCGACTGTGCAGTTTAAATGGTTCAGGGTCTCCTGGGATTAATCAATGCAGCGTGCGATTAGAGACAGAAACCAACCTGGAGATCATTTGAGGTTTTGAAAATGGTTACCCATATGACTTTAGTTATATTTTGGAACTCCTCTTTATTTTGTCATCGGATTACCAACCCAATTTGCCTCTATTTTTCATCAGGTAAAAGCTGTAATTCATTATGTGGGAATTCTAATTTTTCAGGAAATGTTCAGGCTCGGCCAGCTACCCTGTCAGCCTCCTGCCACACTTCCCTGTCATAACTTGTGGGGTTTCTTTGTAACATAAACTTCTGGCTGGTTAGTCCCTGGCTCTGCCTTTAGAAACTGCCACATTTTGGGGGGTTGGACTTTCCCAACATTAATGAGAGAGCTTGAATGTTTGTGTCCCTCCAGAAAAATGTCTGTGTGTCAAATATTAACGAGAGAAAAGTATTCCGAATTTCATAGCAGGCATGACTAAATACAGAATTGAACAAAACCTTCCAATGGCTTCACAGAGGCAACAATAATAATAATCCCCAGGGCTGTTCAGGGAGTGTCTTGCCCGACAGCCTCTAAATGTGCTGCTATACATCTTGTCAACAGGGTGGCCACCAGAGGGGTCAATCGAGAGCCTGCGTTAGAGCAGATTGTCCATCCTGGCAGCAAAAAGATTTTCCCATCTCGTCACCTGGGCTGGGAAAAGAAGGTTCAATGTCCTGATAGACGTCTGGAGGGCTTGGTAAACTTCAGAAGGATCCACGCTTAGGAGGCTTACTAAGGTCTGAATTCCCAATGTGTTGGCAAAGCAAACGGGGCAGCTCTTTGATTGGAATAAATACAGGGGAACAACTTGATACTTGCTGAAGTCCTGAACCATAAGCCACATGGCCCTGTGAGTTAGAAAGAGAGAAGTACCACGAGCGCCCGTGTTTTGTTTGATGAACCTGAAGAACTATGAACAGCTCCTTCCTTCCCTGGGGGCCTGACACTTTCACTCAGAGCGGTGTCATCTGAGGCCACGGTCATGGGTGGACTCCTCCTGTGGGCAGCGGGTTTCTTCAAGTCCTGTGGCCAAGTCTGGCCCTGCTAGCCTTCCCCAGTGCCCCTTTATGAATCTGGGAACCACTGTAGTTGGAAGGGCCAAGAATGTGGGATGACTCCCACTGGCCCACTTCCAGGAAAGGACGTCCTTCAATGTCTTGTTGATTTCATATGAAGGAGACAAGAGTCTTTACATTGAACATGATGCCACATATATCATCATTTCTTGTTCCATTAAAAAATATACTATGTTCTCATGTTAAAATTAGATTTCTCCATCATGCCCAGAATCTGTGATCCTGGGAACACTTCTCTTTCTCAGTCTCGATGCTATGAGTCTGGAGCAGAAAGGGCTCCATTACTGCTTCCTCATACCCTACTGACTCTCTTCCCTGGTGGATTCTGTAGGGGTCGGGGGTGCAGGGTGAGGCGGGTAGTGACGGGCAAAGAATGCTGGGAGGAGAAGGGTCTGGTCGACACCCTGGGAAGACAGCTTCAAGATGGCGCTTATTCATGTTGCCTCTCCAAGCCACTTGGCCCTGCTGCCTTATCCACTGACTCACAGACGGTTGCAGCCCAGCAATGTCCGTATGGCTGACCTGTCCAACCCCCAGTAAACTGTGGGCCAGAGTGGTTAGCGTGGCAATGATTACATAGCCAGTCAGTGGCCAGGATGGGATTAGTCCTCAACAGTGCCACTGATAACAAAGTAAAAAAGTAGGATGGAGGATTCTAATGAACCCATGAGGAAGATGGAGAAAGACACAATGAACTTGAAATTCTATTGTCCAAGGACCACGTGTTGAAAGACTCCAGGTGAATGCAGTGCAAAGTACAGATGGAAAAGAAAGAGTATAGCCTTGCTTTCTCAAAACACAGAGCACTCAAAACATATCAAGGGTCAGAAAAACAAAGCGAAACTAAACTAATTAAAAGGTGAGGAGAGAATCTCAGGTGGGACCTGACAGGTTCCCTGGGGGAGATTTTCTGCTACCTAGAGGCTCAGGCTGGCAGAATTGCAGTTAGGATTTGGAGGATGTGGGGAATCGGGTCAGCGTGCCCTGCTCCACTCTTAGCCCCTTGTTCAGGTGAGCTCTGCAGGGGCTGCCAGGGGAGCCTGCAGAGCCAAAGGCAGGTGCCCAGGATCCCCAGGCTGGCACAGCGACCTCCATTCTGGGTGGTGGTAAGTTTTCACCGCAGTCTCTCTGGGATGGAGAAGCCCTAGCCTGTCTGAGGGTTGGTACCCACTCTGAAAACTGCTCTGTGACAAAGTGATTCAGAACGTTTCTGATTCAGCCACAGATGAAACTGGGGAAGGCTCATTAAAGGCACTAACGAGCTCTCCCTGTCAGCCCGGTGCTCTCTTGGCTTCCCCAGCGCTGTCTCCCTGGGCCCCCCGCTGCCCTTCACAGAGGAGCGGACTTGCTGAGGCTGAACTCTGTGAACCAAGGATGCCTTCAAGTCTGAAAGGCACATCCAGCTTGCAAGCATCTGAAAGGGGTCATGGGGCCACCTGCAGGTGACCAAGGCTTCACCAGGGAAGGAGTGCGGATGGCTGAGGGCACGCTTGGATTTCTACAACTGGAACATTACAGAACAACAGACTGAGGGTTTGTGGTCCCCTCCCCCTTTCCTGTGCTGAAATCTAATCCCCAGTGGGATGGTATTTGGAGGTGGGCCTTTGGGAGGTGATTAGGTCACGAGGGTGGGACATTCACAAATGGGATTAGTGCCCTCATAAAAGAGACCCCCAGAGAGCTCCCTTCTGCCTTGTGAAGTCACAGTGAGAAGATGACCATCTATGGACCAGGAAGGGGGTCTCACAAGACCCTGAGTCTGCTGCCACCTTGATCCTGGACTTTCCAGACTTTCAGAACTGTGAGAAATACATTTCTATTGTTATCAAGGCTCCGATATTTTGTTACAACAACCTGAATTGGCTAAGATGTAGGGCTTGAATTTTTCTGACCGAGATGCCTAGAAAAGGTGTGAATGAATTTTCCAAAGTTCTCTGAATTTTCTGCAAAAACAGAAAGCCCTCTTCCTAGAGAAAAAGAATGGGTTAAAAACAGAGCTGTGTCTTCTGCTTTTATTTGCTTTGAGAGAAACAGATGTGTTGTGGTTTCTGTCATAAAATCTCTGATCTTACAGGGGACTGGGGGAGGGGTGGATTTCATGAATTATAAAACACTGTTCAGTCATTCGAAAACTATGGGTTATGCGTTTCATTTTGCACACTTCTATGGCATTTGTGAGGAACTGGGCTTTGTTTCACGTGGCAGTATGTCCAGGACGAGGACACAAAAGCCAGTGCCAACTCGTGACCAAAACAGATAATTTGATGAAAAATGAACCTAAATCCAAAAGTAGTATTTTACATGGGATCATAGAAATTAAATTAAATTAAAATAAAATTTTTATTCTTTTTAGATAATACCGAAGTCAAAGAGCTATTATGCCTTTCAAAATCCCTGAAATGGTAGTAAGTCGGCATTTGTGGGTCAAATTGCTGACTCAGAGATGGCTGGGGCAGGGGCCCTGCTAAGGAAGGTGGGAAGGCAGGTAGACTCCATGTGGCCATGAAAGGGATAAGGTCAGGCATAGCTGGGACGTCAGGAAGAACTCTCAATGTTTCTCCCACGTGGAGGCAGAATTAACAGAATTAAACTCTTGGAGGAACCAGAAATGGCCTTCTGGCAGGTGAGTATGAAACCATCTGGGCAGTCTGTTCATTTCTTGGAGATGTTTTATGAGCCGGGGACCACACACCCATTTGCAGGAGCGTAACACCGGTGTGCTTAGCGTTCCAGGTGTCTTCCCTGGCACTGGACAGAAAAATCCCCTGTTTATAAGTTCGTAGTTGGAACTTACATTTTTGGAGACCAGTGCTATCTCTGCTGCTGACTGAGTGTTCTGGAAGCTTCTGTGAAATGGGAAGGCTTGATAAACACCTCCTGATGCTGTTCCCTCCCAAAGCCACACATAGGAAGCGACCCTTTTCCCTCCAATCAGGAACATGGAGTATCTGAGTCTTTGCGAGACCCAGGCAGACAGCGACGGTCCTGTGGTGTCGGCGTTATTAGGTGGAGCCACATTTACGCTACATCATGTGGGCAGGGATTAGCACGGTTCTGGGGGGGCATCTCTGCTGTTACAGCACCCCCTTTCTGCCCCTCTACCAGCACCGGCACGGTGGGAGTAAGGGGAGATAGACCTGGGCTGGTGGGAGGCTGGGCAGCACCAAACCAGGCCCCACAGGCAAGATGCAGAGGAAACAGACAAGAGGAAAATAGAAAGGCATGTCTCAGGTGGGTCTGATGAAAACTGCCAGGTCGACATCTTAAATATCTTCTGTCCTGTAAAATTTTAATCTGTCACCTTGAGATGAGGTCTGTGTGGTTAGTCTTCTAAATGGTCAGGCTGCTTGGTTTAATCACACAATTTTTTTTTTTAAGCAACAGTGAATTTTTCATAAATTCCTTTCTTCCCCTCCTCCAAAAGACCAGGGAAACGAGCCTAAAACCAGAACACTATCAAACCCTTTATGCAACATTTGGGGCTGATTACCCTTGCTGGAAGTCTCAGGATTTTTTTTTTTTCTTTGCCTCTCTCATCCCCCCCCTCTTTTTTTCTTTCATTTTAATGGAACACAGTTTAAGTCTCATAAATGCTTAAATATGTACTTATAAAATTTGAGATGCCTCATGGGCCCCGCTGTCTGCAGATCTGCCAGGCAGGGCTCTGGGGAGGTTCAAATTCAGACCGGTTCTGCCTCTGAAACAGCATGTGATGTGAACGGTGCAGGGAGACTTTACACACTCAGTGTGACAACAGTTCAATAAAGCTCGCTCAATTCCACATCCAGGGTCAGCCCTAGACATCCTGCCACAACCACTTTGAAACAGTGAGGGAGACTCTGCCTCGGGCTGTTGTTCCTTTCTCCTCATCCAGTCCTCACCAGCAATTACATCCTTCATTTTCTTGCTTACTACTTCAGGCTGTGAGGAAGAAGCCAGACCAGGCCAGGTCAGATGCATCAGTCTCACCTTCCTCTGGCCAAAACCAAAGCCATGAACGGATCCCAAGCGTTATTTACACCCCCCCCCCCAATTTGGGTTTGCCGTCCCCTTCCTCAGAGTGATAATGCAAAGTGGTTTAGAAAGGTAAAATGTAGGATTGCCCAAGTGTGGAATATTTGGGACCCCTAACGATGAGTTGGGATCCAAAAGGGCAAAGGAAGGGATCTGATCTGCTTTTAACCCTGTTCGGTGTAGCCCTGCCCTGCCCCTGCACGACTGGCCACAAGGAGACTGGAGGAGGCTGGGATACTCAGTGAAACCAGAGCTAGAAGAACCAGCTCAGCTGGACTTGCCAGGCACATCCTTCTCTGAACTCAGAGAACAGATCTGAAGGCTTAAGGGTCTGAGGCTGGAACCAGGAGCAGAGATGTGCTGGTTACCCAGAACCCCCTGCTCTGCCTCCTTCCTCCTGTCAGAAGTTCTGCTAATGCTGGAGACGGCTCAGGAGAGGGAAGAATTTTTCTTCTCATCACAAAGATTTGAGGTGCTCCTGCGTAATAGTCCCTCTCCTATTTACTTCATTTCCCCAAGTCACACAAATGTGTCTTTTATTCATGGAACACATTTCACCTCCCTTGGGTCCCTCCACGGACCCCAGTGGCCGCTGACTCACTTTTTAGTGGAACTTTACCATGAGAATAGAAGTCTTTTTTTCCCTCTTTTCTTTTGCATCCTCCAATTTGCACTTCTTTTCTCTTACTACCCTTCTGCTGGCTGAGCTACAAAGTGATCAGTTAAAAATTCAGCATGGAGACAGAGAGGGTGTGGAGAAAAGGGAGCCTTCTACACTACTGGTGGGAATGTAAATTGGTGCAGCCATTGTGCAGAACAGTATGGAAGTTCCTTAAAAAACTAAAAATAGAGTTACCATGTGATCCAGCAATCCCACTCCTGGCTTATATCTGGAAAAGACAAAAACTCTAATTCAAAAAGATACATGCACCCCTGTGTTCATAGAAGCACTATTTACAACAGCCAAGACATGGAGACAACCCAAGTGCCCACTGACAGATGAGTGGATAAAGAAGTTGTGGTATACACAAACACACACACACAATGGAATACTATTCAGCCATACAAAAGAACGAAGTAATGCCATTTGCAACAACATGGATGGACTTAGAGATTATCATACTAAGTGAAGTAAGTCAGACAGAGAAGGATAAATATCATAGGATATTACTTCCATGTGGAATCTAAAAAAACGACACAAATAAACTTATTTACAGAACAAAAATAGACTCATAGACATAGAAAACAAACTTATGGTTACCAAAGGAGAAATGGGGGTGGGATAAATTAGGAATTTGGGATTAACAGATACACACTACTTTATATAAAATAGATGAACAACAAGGACCTACTGCATAGTACAGGGAACTATACTCAATAATCTATAATGGAAAAGAATCTGAAAAAGAATATATATATATATATACATGTATAACTGAATCACTTTGCAGTACACCTGAAACATTTTAAACCAACTATATTTCAATTAATAAAATAAACATGGACATGCTATAATGGTTATATGAAAACTACCAGAAAGCCAAACTATGGGACAATAAAGAGATTTGGTGCTGGGGTCGGGGTGGGGATGAACAGGCAGAGCATTTGGGGCATTGAGAATACTCTAACGAGATTATAATAATGGATACATGTCTTTGTACTTTTGTCTAAACCCATAGCATGTATACACTAAGAGTGAACCCTAAGGTAATCTATGCATTTACAAGGTGTCATTGATGGTTGATTCTTGGTAAAAACTGCTGCTTGGTAGAAGGTGGATGCTTGGTAAGAATTCTGGTGCATGATAATCCCCAGGGTAAGGAAGCTGTTGACCCCGGTCTGGGGGAGTTTGTGAGAGGAGCTTTTGGATTTTTCTAAAACAATTCATAAGATACAGCTTTGCTTACCTACACAGCAATTTAGTTCAGATGGGAATTAATACATGACTTCTTTGTGTGCTCATCTGCCTGATTTGGGAGATACAGGACGGGTCTTAGGAGCCCGTGTCTAGGGCCAGATTTCATCGAGAGGAACTCTGGGAATCGGTTGTTCTTGCAGCCCCATGTAATGTAGACCAGAACTGATATTGCCAAGATTTTTCAAAAGCTTCAAACACACTCAAATTTTATAAGACCTTTTATGATTTATAAAGCAATTTCACAAATGTGTGCTCTTCACATAAACTCTATTGGGTAGATTTTATAAATCCTTATTTTTGTACATAAGGACAATGAGTCCCAGAGTGGGTGACAGTTAATAAGCGCTACCAAGGCGATAACTGAACCTAGGTGTGATACAGTGATTTATAAAAATACATATATTTGGTCTTCATCCCTGTTCCTGGCACAGAACTTCTAAAGCCCTCAGTGATGAGAGTGATAAAGGAGACTTTTGTTATTCATAACAAGCCCCTGTCAGCCACATCTGAGTTTATGTTAACAGAGTGACTTTTGGAAAGCCCCTAAGGGTGGGTGCTGTTTGACAGGGGAACCAACTGAAAGTCCCAACCTCCACCCTCCAGGAAGGGGAGAGGGGCTGGAGGTTGAATCGATTGCCAATGGCCAAAGATTTTACCAACCGTGCCTATTTACTGAAGCCTCCATAAAAAGGCCATCGCAGGGGATTTGGAGAGCTTCCAGGTTGGTAGACATGAGGAGGTGCCAGGAGGGTGGCGCTTGGAGAGGGCATGGAAACTTTCCATGCCTTCCCACACACCTTGCCCTCTGTATTTCTTTCATCTGGCTGTTCCTGAGTTACATCCTTTTACAATAAATCAGTTATCTAGCAAGTAAACTGTTTTCCTGAGTTCTGTGAGCCACTCTAGCAAATTAATAGAACTTGAGGATGGGGTGGTGGGAACCTCTGATCTGCAGTAGGTCAGCAACTGAAATGGGTGGGGCAAAGTCTTGTGGGACTAAACTCTTAACCTGTGGGATCTGATGCTGTCTCCAGGTAGACAGTGACAGAATTGAGTTAAATTGTGGGACATCCAGCTGGTGTCACAGAGTCACTTGATGTGTGGAAAACCCAGTTTCCCAGTGTCGGGAGTGAAGCAGGATTGCAGCAGAGCACTGAGAGTAGAGAAGAAATGTATGTTCCTTTTACAATGGGTTTTCCAACTCCAAGCTGCACCCTAAACTACTGAGATTTCTCCAAGTCTCGTTTCAGAAGTGATGGGTGTGGGGAACAGACATTCACATCTGTGTAGTTTTCTCTTTGGAATGCATGAAATGAGATGCCAGTCATTCTCCATGTCATCAAGAGTCAATATTTCTTGTGACAGATAGCAGTATCTCAGAAAATATTTGTTCAATTTGCAGTGTTACTGACTTTGCAACACGTAGGCCATTTCTCCAAGAAAGAGTCTTCTGGGTTAATGCAGCATGACCTTATCCTGTGTGAGGAATTCTCCTCCACCCATAGCTGGTCCTGTGGAGATGAAAAACAGGCGCACGCCCTAAAATCTGGCCCCAGATGTGCGACTTTGGGGGATGCTGAATTCCCAGCCAGGCGGAGGCAAAAAAGAAAGGGACACTTAGTTGTTCTGGCTGAATTTTACTGATGTTTCAGTGTGATGTTATTTCTGGCATCATCTTGATTAGTGACTCAAAGACTGGTTTTAACTTGGGGAAAGTCTGAATCTGAACAGACTTTATTTCTGTCTTATCTCTTTCACTGAAATTCAACGAATTATTACCGTGTTGATCTAAGCACTGGAGAAGACAGAAAAACAAGTAAGATCTGATCTTCCCACTTGAGATGCCTCCACTAGGGGATGTAAGATATTCGGTGAACAATGCCATCTGAAGCAGAATGATAATAATAATAATAGATCTGCCCAGGGATGTAGGAATTAATATTTCATGGAGGAGTCTACTTTTCCATCTAAACTTTCTTCTATTCTCCCCTTTGTTTGCCATGCTCTAGCTAGCCTGTCTTCTCTTTCTTCCTAGAACAGGTCAAATTTGTTTCTGCCTCAGGATCTTTGCACTTGCTCTTCCCTCTGTCCTTCCTCTAGAACTTTGCTTGCCTGGTTCTTTTTCGTCGTTTGGGTGTCAGTTCAGATGTCATGTCAGGAAGTCCTTCCCGATGCCCTTATCCTGCTTATTTGTTTAGTTTCCATCTCTCTTGCCCAATAGCACAGAAACTGCCCACATAGATGCTTGAGAGCTGAGAATAAGCTATGCCACGAACATGTGGTACTTAAAAAATACTGAGATTCAAAGGGAGGGAATAAATCAAGACTGAGGATTGACCTTTGGTTTATTCATGTAATGGAATAGGAACAAGAGAACTCGGCAATGGAAGGAGAGAAGGAAGGGAAAGAGGAGAGTTCAGGGGGAGAGAAGGCAAGGCTGCCGGGTGCCTCCAGTCAACGAAGATCAAAGCCACAGAAACACTGAGGTGGATGGAATTGGCACTGGATGGGGCCGGTGAATGGACAATGGTGAAGTTTGAGAGAAACAGGACAGTCAGGGCAGAGGCCAAGATTAAAAGGGCTTAAGAAGTGGGTGGTGAGGATGCAGGGGACTCTAGGAGTATCGTGTCCCATCTGATGGTTAGTAGAGGAGGAAGAGAGATTTGGTGTGCCATCTTGGAATCGTAGCTAGCTTGAGAGCATGTACTTCTTAGGTTAGACGGGGGATCTCAGCTTGAGTGCGGACTGAAACAAAACCATGGAGGGGACACTGATGATGAATGAAGCAGAGGAGGGTTCATAGAGGCGAATGCCTTCTGACAGAGGTGAGAGAGGAAGGAGAAAATGAATACAAATAAAGGGATTGAGCCACTAAGTTTGGGGGCGGGGAGGTCATCCTAACCAATAGGAAAAAGTTAAGGATGCTCTAGTGTTATGATTTAACATTTTACAGAGAAGTGACAGGTGAGACTATCTGTTCTCTTTGCTTTTCCAAGTTTTGGAAGTTAGATGTTCTTGAACACTTTTATCTTAAATTAGAAGTGGCTTGTTTTAGAACCAATTAAATCTGGCTTAATTTAACATCTCCTAGATGAAGCAAATGTTTTTTTAAATTTTTTCCCCCACAACATACATAGTTACCTATCTCCTTTATTATGCTTTTTGTTTTCTGATTTTTCAGGTAATATGTGTTCTCTGTGAAAAAAAAAAAAAAAAAAAAAAGGAAAACTCAGAGAAGTGAAAGGAAGCGAAAATGTACCTGTAATCCCCCCACCTAGAAATAAATGTTACATTACAGCACGGTGGCTAATGAGCATGAATTCCAGAAGCTTCTGCCAAAGTTCCAATCTGATTCTGTCACTTTTTATTGAGGGACCCTTGCAAATTATGCAATCTTTAAAGCTTTGGTGTCTTCATATGGAAGGTGGAGATGGCGGCAACAGCTACTGCCTAGCAGTGCTGCGATGAGGAATAAGTTCTATGATGATTAAATTCTGTCTGAGAACACACAGACTCGTACCTGACATATGGGAAGTACTCACATCCCACTTTGGTGATAACGGTGTTTTTCACCTGACTCTTTCGTATCAATGTTTTTCTCTTTGTGAAGTGGGAATTTCCGTGTACGAAGGCGCGTATACCCTATTTTTGTTCCCACGTACCACCATCTTGCGAACATTCTCCTGCACTATGTGCAAAGCTTCCCTTTTTATTCTTAAGTGAGCTATGGCAGGTTTCCCCCAGGAAATGAAAGAACTACGTATTGTCATTACGCTGCCAGTAGCAACTATTTTTACCCTTTGTAAAATCTCGGGACTCAGCCTACAGTGATCAGACAAGAAGTTCACTTTGCGAAGAATCACCACAGGGCAGCCGCCCGTCCTCACTGTCCTCGTTCCTTCTTTATGAAAAATAAATCAGGAGCAAAACATGAATGCTCTAGCATTGTGTGTGATAGGACATCAGGGAAAAAATAGACTAAAATGTGTGTGGTTTTCACTTCTCCACGAAGTCTTTACTGCTCTGGCTTGGGTTGTATTTATACAGAAATAAATAACAGTAGAGACTTCTTCCTGATCAATTTCTTAGGGTGCTCAGTGGCTATGGCTGTTCAAGTAATGGGAAAGGGTCTTCTAGTTAGAAGCAAGGCCCCTGAACCATCAGAGCCCGCCCAGACACTGAGGGTCACAGTCCCAAGACAGGATTTCCCCATCACCTCCTGCTGGCAGCCTGTGTGATTGCTGGGGTCGCCAGCTGAGTTCCTGCAAGGTGACAACTGGAATATATCCCGGACCCGCAGATGGGGGTCCAAAATGCCACCAAACCTGCCCAGAATGCCCATGTGGAATGCAGGGGCTCCACACAATCCTGACTCTTTGGTTACCCTTTTCATTTCTGATACTTTAGATCGCAGGTAGGCTACAACTAATCAGCAAATTGTCTTTAAAAGCAGTTTGAATTTTCTTCTAATAAAGGACCTTGACTTTGACTCTTTGAGCCATAGACACAATTTCCTTTCTTGAACTGGCTCCTATTTTTCAAATGTCATAGGATCTTAACAGAGCATACATCATATTCAGTTGTGTAAGGCAGTCATCCTAACTGATTGGAATAATTCTGCCCTAAATGCCATTTAATGTGTGATCCATCGTGCACCTAACCCAAGCTCTTGGAGGGTAAAGGCACGAAAAAGAATTTGGTGGCTGGTGAGGCTGAAATACCGCAAGGGTGGAGAAGGTTCTCTCTGGCTCAAGGCCCGGCCACTCTGCAGATGAGTGCTGCTGTGAGCCCACTGGCTTTCACATGGGGCTAGGAGCTAACCCTTGAAGTCTGGGGCTGTGGTCCCTTCCTTAATTAAAAACACAGTGTGGTACCAGAGGTGGTGCCTGACAGCAGGCTGACTTGCCAGCACTGACCCAGTGCCCTGCTGGAGTTCACTTTGTTTTAGAATTTCTAGTGTATTAAAGGCCCTACCAAGAAATTGTGTTCCATATGTGGAGCTACCCAGCCTTCTAGAAAAGCACAATTGGAGGGGAAGGGTGTATTGATTAATCGTCAATGCGGGAAGGGGAGAAGGGCATTGTTCTTATACATAACACGGTATGTCCAAAAAATTTTTCCATATTTTCCAGGTTCCCCTGCTCTTGGTTTGAAATTGGTAATGCGTTTGAAAAATATCAAGGTGGTTTTTATTTTAAGCTCTTTCACATTCATCTCTAAAGCTGCTGCAAAGGGCCTTCTCAGCAAAGCTAGATTACTAGGAGTGCTTAAATGATGAATGAAAGTTGAATAATGAATGACTACTCTTTACTGAGCATCTTGTATGTGTTTATGATATACTGAGTGCTTTAGGTAGGATGTCTCATCCTCACAACGATCCTATAAGAAATTGATTTTCACCCCCATTCTACAGAAGAGGTAACCAAGGCTCATGACAACTAAGGAGGGGGGAGGGTATAGCTCAGTGGTAGAGCACGTGCTTAGCATGCACGAGGTCCTAGGCTCAATCCCCAGTATAGCCAATAAAAAATATATTAAAAAAAAGAACAACTAAGGAGACTGCCAAGTTCATGCAACAGGTAGATGAGGGACCTTTATTTGGTGGAGACAGGTAATTGGGGCTGGTGTCAGTCTGACACCAAAGCCCTTGCTCATCTCAGGTATGCTTTGATGCTAATCTAAAATTACAAATGGCTCCCATGTTCACTCAGCCTTGTTTACAATAGCCAAGACATGGGAATAACCCAAGTATCCATACTGATGGATACAGAGAGAAAGAAGTTGTGGTATACACACATAATGGAGTATTACTCAGCCATAAAAAAGAAGGAAATCTTGCCACTTGTAACAACATGGATGGACCTTGAGGGTACCATGCTAAGTGAGATAAGTCTGACAGAGAAAGACATATCGTGTAGACCTCTCTTATATGTGGATTCTAAAAAACAAAAGAACAACCCTTCCTGCCATAAACTCATAGACAAAGAGATCATATTTGTGGTTACCAGAGGCAGGGGTGGGGGCTGGGAGGAACTAGAGACAAGTGGTCAAAACCTACAAGCTCCTAGTTATAAGACAGATAAGCACCAGGGATGTCATTTAATCTACAGTGTGATGACCAGAGTTAACACTGCTGTATGGTCTATGAAAGCTGCTGAAAGTGTAAACCCCAAGAGTTCTCCCCACAAGGGAAAAAAAAAAGTCTTTTTCTTTTTTCTTTTTGGTATCTATTTAAAGTGATGAATGTTAAACTAAACCTACCAATATATGTAAGTCAAATCATTATGCTGCACAGCTTAAACCTTATACAGTGCTATATGCTAATTACATCTCAATAAAACTGGAAAAAATAAAATTACTAGCTGAAGAAAAAAAGAAAATCGTGGCTGGCTGGCTGTGTATTTTTCCAGTGGCACTGAAAATTGTGAATTGATTTAGCGGTGAGTTTTAAGAGTCAAATAAATTGTCATGCATTCCTAAGCAGTGGTAACAATTTGGAGAACAGGACAAAGTTGGAGGAGAAAACAAAACAGATGGACGGCATCTGAGTCTTGGCCCTCAGCAAGGGCCCGGGAGGGGCAGAAAGCAGGAGATTTTGAGCATTTTTGAAAACTGAGATTCACAGTGAGTTTCACATTCAGTTCTGATCCTCCCTCCAGCCCCCACACTGGGCATTTCCTCAGTTCCTGAGAACTGTCTGCTTGTCCAGAACATTCTCATTCAACAGCTGGCTTAGGCGTGGAAAGGGTCAGCGGGCCCTGAACCAGAGGGTAACCCCAACAGTTGGTTAGTAACAAGGTTAATAACAAGATCAACACTTTGTCCAGCGGACAACTCACATGTGCGTGGGAAGGCAAGTCTGTCTTGAAGCTGGAAGATGAAACAAATAAGAAGGTTCCTTTGAGAGGCTATCCTGCCTATGTTTGCAAAATCTTACCACTTCTCTTTGGTTTGCACTTTACCATAAGCAGAGGCTAAAGGAAAAGGAGGGGGTACAAACCCTTCTTTGCTCAGGAAGCACCTTATCTTATCTTCAGAATCTCGCTGGGAACTGGGAATCCTTGGTGTTATTTCTGGCTGCCATATGATTTCATAGGGTTGAGCAAATCACTAGCTTTTTTTTTTTTTGGACTTCAGTTCCCCATTCCACTCAGTCCTATTTTTGTCCTTGTATCTCTTTGGCCCCCAACCCTCTCTCCCTCCCTCTGTGCTGTAAGCCACTTAGAAAGCAGATCATATATGGTAACTATGAATACATCCCATGTTCCTTCCTCCCACATCTTTTCCTGCGTTTGCACTGATTTTTCTATTTGGGAACCTTCCCTTCTCCAATAGCCTAGATAAATCCTGTCTGTTTTTCGTCCTCCTCCCTGAATCTGGCTCTGAGCCTTGGTCCCATCTCCTCTGAAACCCAACAGTGTTTGTTGTCTGAACTTCTCACTTTGCCCCCTTCAGCTACCACCTTGCATTCCTAGGTCTCTTTTTACTACTTCCCTGATTTACCCAGTTGCTTGGAAGGTTGTAGCAGGTATCTTATCCTGTTCTTTGGTTTCTCTCTCTGTATTAGCACACTGACTGGCTTGGAACTTAGTGTTTGTTGATTGAAAAGTGAAACAGTAATGTTAACAACAGTGATGGCTACCTTTTACTGAATGCTTCCTGTCCACTGGAATGATGCTAAGAGAGTTAGGTCAATATTTCACTCATGATCTCACAATTTTGAGGTCTTATTTATCCCCATTTTTCAGTGGAGGAAACTGAAGCTCCGTAACAAGATAGTGATCACACAGTGATTATGGGCGGGAATGGAGATGCAGCCCCGGAGCTAGATAATTCCAGAAGTACCATGCTACCCTGCCCCATCAAGACATGTTTGATGATTGACTAAAACAATGAGATTAGGCAGGGACATTTGCATTTACGGTTAACATGGCTGTAGATGTGGTGACCATGGAACTGAAAACAGAAGCAAGAAGGAGATAATGGAAGGATTCCATGAGAACAGCTTTCCAATCAGCACTTTCTCATCCTGGACCCCCCCCCCCCTGAAGGCCACAGTGCCTCAGGCTTCAAACTCTGAACTCTGAAGTCAAACGGAGTGGGTTTGAATCCCGACTCCACAGCTTGCCAGCTGTTTGATCTTGGGTGAGTGACTTGAAGCTCCCTGTGACTCAGTTTCCTCGTGTATGAAGTTGGACACTAACAGCACCTCCCTCACCTGGTTTCCTTAAGGATTAAATACATATGTTTGAAAGGCATATACATGGAGCCTTCAACAAATGTCAGCTATTATCATCAAGAACCTTTAACTTAGACTAAAGTATTAGAATCTGTGCTCAAAGGCAGACACTGCTGTGTATTTCACTAGATTTCAGGGGGCAGGAAAGCGCTCTGTTTTTATCCCTCAGTCCCCAAACACGACAAAGCAAGTGCAGAGAGGTAGTTTTAGAATAAGAGACAGTCAGGCCACCCAATGGCCGCGTCCCAAGGATGATCAAATATCCTTGACCTGAAACTCATCTCTCAAATGGAGCTAAGGGCGGCACCAGGGGGGACCCCCCTGGGGTCAGACAGTTAACATTGCAGACATGAAGAGGCGTCCTCCACAATCATTCAACATCTGGCCTCTGATTGCTTCTTACCACCTGCCACCTGCATGACCCTGGGCTGAGTGACCTAACCTCCATTTTCTTACCTAAAAATGCGTCATAATCCTAGCAGCGACCTTGCTGGGTCATGGGGAAAATTCACGAATATGTAAAGCACTTGGAACAGAACTAAACAAACACCGTCAACTTATTTTACTTTGATAGTTATAGCCAGTCTAGGCAAGTTGTTTCCTTGGGTGGCTGAGATGTGGCCTGGACAGAAGAGAAGGGATTACTCTTGACTAAGTGAGAAAGATTTTCCAGGACTCCAAGTATTTTGTCCTATAAGGTGGCTTAAACATGGGACTTTTACTAGACAGCATAGGCCGGAATTCTCACAGTCTCCTCTTCTCAGCGAACCCCTCCCTCAATGGTAATCAGATAACGTCCATCCTCATTCTTCAAAAGCTGTGATTTTTTTTTCTTTAAGCTGAGATTTCAGTATCCTGCAGAGACCTTTGAGGGGAAGGCCAGGTTGTGTCACAAGAGCCGAGCCAATTTTTTCCCCCAAAGGTTTACCTGAAACTTCATGGGCCTGGGAGAAAACTAAATGCAAGCTCATTGGTGAGGGGAGGTCACCCCCACCTCACCGGGTGCCCCTTTCCTGCCTCTGAGTACACAAGGAGAGCTGGCACTTCCTGCCTATCTGCTGCCCTGCCTGAATCAGAGCCCTCCAACCACGTGTCAGCTGCAATTTGCACCCCCCCCCCCCAGGGCTGAATAGCAACAAGGACTTCCTCTTGCTGGGAGATTGCTGGGGCCGGGGGTGCCCTGCGCTCTAGACTTGGCCAAGAGAGAGAGCAAACTGCAGGTTATTTGGCCCAGACCAGCAGGCGCTGTGCAAAAGCCACAGTGGCTGCCCCAGAACAGGGCAATCAAACCAAATGCTCACCTGGGGAAGCCCAGACAAAGCCACCCTGGCGTGGGAGCGGCAGCCCCCATGCTCGGATCCCGGCCCCGCTGGGAGGAGAGAACAGAGGACCCTTCAGATTTCCAGGAACCACCGACCTTGGGACTTTCATTGAGCGGTGGGTCCCCAGAGGCCACTGCTACCTAAGACACTACTTAGAATCTTGGGTCACAGCTTGTTTATTTCCTGACACAACTGTCTGTCAAAAGACTTCTCTAAATTTCCCCTGGAAACCTAAAGGAGTCCCGT
The DNA here is from genome assembly GCF_009834535.1 of Camelus ferus. NCBI lineage: Eukaryota > Metazoa > Chordata > Mammalia > Artiodactyla > Camelidae > Camelus > Camelus ferus. Next base: position 22,735,441 of record NC_045730.1, read on the forward strand.
GAATAATAATCCTGTACAAATTTTGGAAATTGAATATTTTTTTCTTCTTTTAGAAATTAAAGGACAGTGTTTTAGATCCCCATTCATTTCTCAGATGAGATGATACAAAAGGCTCAAGTACCTGTAAATTTGCTTTTATTTTGTAGCAAATGAATAAATTAATAATAATGGCTAACCGTCTATTGAGCTCCTATTTTTTATCAGGCTCGCTCTCAGTATTTTACCTATAATGCCTCATTTAATCCCAAAGACAACAGTCAGCCATTTTTGTTTTCTGGGTGAGAAGATTTAGTCTGGGAACTGGGATTCTATACCTAAGTCACTAACTCGGGGTACAAGCCCTCAACCCTCTGCGATGGGCAGGCCAGCTGCCCACCCCACTGCTCCTCCCAGCATCCCTGGTAGTTGGGGGTGGACACGTGACTGCCTTCTGGCCAATGGGATGCAACTATAAGGGAAAAGCTTTGCTTCTAGGTTTGACCTTTCCATGTCGTTCTTTACCAAATAAATAGGCCACTGAGACCCTAGAGGAGGGAAGAGTCACAAGGTGACCCTGAATAATCCCAGGGAAGGCCATCTACCAACCAGAACATGTTGGATTTGCTGTGAGTGAGAACTAAATTTCTGTTGTGTTAAGTCACTGAGATTTCCAAGGTATCTACTGCATAAGCCCAAGTTACTCTAATTCATGAACCCCATGAGAAAAAGGAATCGATGGTCCACAATTAAAATGTTATTGTTAGTGGACCCTTAATGGCAGAAACACCCCCTAGTTCTACATTGCATGTTTTCTCTCAAAATGCAGGGTGTGCAACCATCACGAGGCCCTTCTCCTCTCACTTAGAAAGAGGATAAAGAGATGCCATGCCCTGTTTCTGTTTTCCAAAGGGAGTTAGCATGACATGAAAATAATCAGATTGCAAAAATCACCATTTATTAGGAACCCATCTGGTCTGCAGATGAACTCATACCCTTGAGAATGAAGAAAATCTCCAGCTGAGGCTGGTTGGTGAGGCTTCCAAAATAGGCCAGCTGGTTTTCAGAAGGCCCAGTGCTGGGCTGGGACATTGCTCAGTGAAGAGCCACCAGTGGGCAAGCGGTGTGGTCACCGTCATCGTAAATGACAGAAAGCGCACTGCACTTACTCCAGAAGGATGTGTGATGCTCAGCCTGACAAATTCAGTCTAACTGTCCTCCTTTCCGCTGTAGCAACTTGGGATTGGTACATATTTCTGCCCACCCCCTTTGCCTACTTAATATTCACTTAACTTTAAGATCCCTGCTCATCTATTGCCTTCTCAGGAAGCCTCCTGTGATGTCTCAGAACAAGCAAGTTCCCCCATTAAACCCTCTTAGGCCATGGGGTACCTTGTCCTCAGAGCATTGCCTTCCAATTTTATCTTCCCATGAGTTTGCATAGTTATCCTATTAGCGCTGTTGAGTGAATGGATGATTGTCAGAACTCCACCACTGGAATACAATCTCTCTAAGAATATGGAATCATGTTTGGTTTTGTTCACGGTCTTGTCTCCAGAACTCAGCACAGTATCTGGCACATAGCAGGTGTCCTTTAAGTATTTATTAGATGAACGAACAAACACCCAAATGAGTGAAGCTTCATCTAGTGAGGAGACTGGGTAGGATAAGTTGTGCCAGGATTCACTGTAAAAGCTAGAAATAAATTTAGAATGTTTGAACGTTGAGGCTACTGCTCCCCATCTTCTTCCAAATGACTCTGTAGAAAGAACCTACTTCAGATCACAGCACTTGCATAGCTGGTCATGACCCAGAACGAATGTCTGTAGCTGAGATCCTGCCCCACCGGAGGCCAGTCTCCAACTTCTCTGAGCCTTGATACGGTGCCTTTACTTATAACCCTCCCCAGTGGTGGTGAGGATCAAAAACAAGTGAACGCGTTTGACAGTACTTTGTAAACTATATAAAGATATGCATATGTGCTTTTCTTGAAGCTAGGAAGTGCAAAACATTGTCTCTTGAGTGATGGGATTTTGAAAAGACAACACTTTGTGAAGAATACAGCATTTTGAAGATATTAGGCAAAGACTCGCCATTTTGTTAAATAATCATTATTTCAAGGCAATGGCAGAGAAATTAGATCCCCTCTGCTCTCCATCAGCCCCACCCCAGAAGACCCACCCCAAACAAATGTGCAATTAAGGCTTAAAAACTGGCTATTCTCCTTCCACTGGGATTACTATTTCCAAGCCCCACCTGAGTAGAAATTTAGAAGCCTTCACTATTCAAACGTAGTATGATGTTTGTCAAATGTGAAATTTCCAAGTTGATTTCCACAATGCTTTGAAAGTAGATTAGCGTATGTTGGGAGAGACTGTCCCGAAGTGAGAGATGCTTGATGTGGTAACTGACAGCTAATTTTAAACCTTGAAAGTGTTATGTTCTCACTGGAATCAAGGAAAATTCTTTCAAGGAGGATGAAACCACACCCCATGTCAGACTCAAAAATATTTTCCAAACAAAGTAAAAACTGAGTTCCTTTGTTGTTTGCAAATACTATCAGCATCAAAGAAGAATTAGAAAATTAAAGAATGAGAGTATTGCTTCTGGTCCTATTGCAAAGACATGATTCCTTGTCAGTGTACGAAAATACCATTGCAAAGACAGGGTGTGTAACATTCAAGCCCTTTGGCAGAAATGCAAACACGTCATCCTTTACCGACAGGCACTGACAACCATCACAAGTGGCAGGAAGGTTAAAGCAAACAAATGCACAAGCTCGACAAACGGTACAAAGGAAAAGAATAAATTTGCTAATTGTTCTTGGTGCAAGCCATAACATATGTTGTAGATCATCAGAGGAAAGGCTAAGGCCTCACACCATATGGAGGCACTAAATAATACAAAAAGCACAGCCCTTTGAAAACATACATTGCCGTAACGAAATGATGAAAGAGAAACAGCAAAAATAGCAAATTGAGCATCAAAGCCTGGCTCTGCACATGTGGGAATGTTTTTTGGGAATCATGGCATCATCCGGCGGTCCCAGACTGGTTGTTTGAGTTGTTTCGGAAGATACGAATGAATCACCGAAAACCCAATCCCCTTATAGAAGAATTGTTCCTCGTTAAGAGAATTTACCGCTGACATCACTGTAATCATGCAGACATTTGATAAAGCTGCAGTTTCAAAATCACTCGTATTTCTAGAACCTCTCAGTTTCAGAAGCAAAATTTTGACTAAGATGAAAACCCACAAACCATTCTCTGTGACTACAAACCCCATCCTGGGATGACAAAGTCATCTTATTTGTTGACTTACCTATTGTCTGGTTTTGGGTTTTTTTTTTGGCGGTGGGGGGGGGGAGGTGTCAGTGTTTGTGGGAAACGCAGTATTTGCGGGTCAATGCAGGCCTGGCTCTGTGAACCACAGATGGCCAGTGTCAGAGCACTGGGTTAGAACCACTCTGTATAAATAAAAAAAGGACTTTCTCCAAATTCCTGATGCTTGGGTGTTGCTCTAGCCACTGGTCTGTATTTTCTTCTAGAAGCAGCAATGGGTGAAAGACAGATGATTTTAAAACCATGTCAGAAGCCACACTTCCTGGAGGAAGGTGGGAACATCCATTTCCTCACTCCTGGTTTCTCCCCAACAGCTTATATTCTAAAATCAGGAAGAGCAGGCAAGTTTCCTCTCTGTGCTTTGTTCAGCGGGTCTCAGAAAATTAAAAAAAAAACCAACAAAACAGAAACAAAGTTGTCAATTCTCATGAAAAGTGCCATTTCTACCAACAGACCAGAAATAAAAAAATTGAAAAAAACGAATGACATCCAACTGAAAAAAAAAATTTAAAACAGGCTGACATATGCTACACATATGTGCTCTCTGTCTCTGGGGCCAGAAGCCACCCATGGCAGAGCAACGATTTGGGATGTTTGTCTTCTTTATCTCATTTTTCCTGTAGTTCATCCTGCACAACCAGGAGTGATGGGGTGGGGTGGGGTGGGAGGTACCAAGGTGGATACACCACGAAGCTAATGACGCTTATATCAAGTCAGGCTAGTCACGTTTTGCGATGTCTTCCAGGTCTTTGGGATGACTCTTGGTAATCTGTGCACATCATCATAACTTGCGTAAGGGAACTATTGAAATTGCCGTCAGTTACGGCTGCTGTCTCTGTCTGTGCTGACCTCCCCTCTGGTAAGCTTCCCTTCTTGATCAGGTAGCATTGGAATGGCCATGGGTATGCTTTGGAATTCAGCTCAGGGGAAGCTGAGTTGGGATACACGTAGTTTGGGTTTAGAGGGATATAAGTATGAAGTTCACAGGCATTTCCATCTAACAGTGAAAAGATGGAAATGGACCGTACCATTGAAGGAATGGCTTCCAGCCATCCTCACCCCTGAGTATTGACTATGAAGGTACAGGGCCTGGGGTCTTATCTAGATTTTACTGCATCTTCCAGCACCTGGCTATGGAAGTATGTGGCCTCCACATAGGAGAAATCAGGTTTAAAGTGCTGGGAACAAGAAGCTAGTCTAGAGAAATCTTCCAATCATCAGACCAGTAAAGCCACGAGTCGAGAGTTTGGTTCCCATCACCCCCAGTCAAAAGTGACAGCGTTTCCTCTGTTAGGTGTGCATATAATATAAAACATAGACAGCTGTAAAGGCACTATACAGTTTTTTCTTTATCAAAGGAAATAGAACACAAGTGACATTTTTCAGAACTCCTTGGTTTCGAGCCCCCCTTTACTATAGTTTTACTATTCACAGCAAGCAGGTACAATAAGAGGGCTTACATAGAAGGAACTTGAGAGAAGTCTTTCCAACTCTGACAACAGTTCTAAGCATGTGCACATTTCCAGTGACAAGCAGTGAATGTGACAGAGACCTTTCTAAACCAACAGTAACAAAAGGACAGGTTTTGACCAACTATGTGAGCGGAAAGACCAACTTTTCTTTCTCTTCTTTATCTATAGACAATAGTACAAAGTTACTGCCTTATGAAGCCTGGAGGAGTGGGCAGCCAAGGTGTGGGGGGAAAATATATAATGGAGATGTGTTAGGCTGTTAATTAATAACTTTGTTACTTTTTGGATTTCATGGTGTTTGGCTTGGGGGTATTTGTCAGCTTTCTTATGCTTGTAATGTGCTGTGATTTTTCTTTCACACCTCAGACTGTATAGTTTTTTATTCTTTTTCTTTTACAGTATCCCCAATTATGTAAGATTCAGGCTCTGTGATTAGCCCTTGTGATAAGCAAGTCCTGAGTAAGGGACACTTCAGAAAGACAAAAGTCCCTGCAGGGGAGACACATGCACTGCCTGAGAAGCTGCAGCAAAGCTGGAGAAGTTGTTCTGAGAGCACAATGGGGATCTGGACACGAGGAAAGTTTCCCTCCAGAGCTGCAGCCAAATCCTGTGCTACAGAAGGCCACTGCCACACTGAATGACGAATCACACGCTCTTCATGGTTTTGACCATGGGTGATCACGTTCATTCTTGTAATAATAAAGCCACTCACATTTATTAAGTGCTTCTGATGTGCCAAGCAATGGGCTTCATTTGAACTATCTGAGTTAATCCTCATGATACCCTTGTCAAGTCATGACCTATGACCCTCATTTTTTAGGTGCCACATGATACCTTTTCCTCTCAATTAGTGCTTCCTACTAATCTCATGAACCACATGTTAAGAATCTGCATTGCTGGGACCTACCCTCATGGTCTTTGTCATTCAGTCTAAGATAAGACTCATGGAATTTATATACATATGTATATAAAGTAGTCCCCACAGTGACACAGATGCTGCCTACTGGGGTTTCTGTAAGCATCTGCTTACTGTCTGACAGTGGAATGAGCCTCCTTCAGCTCAGAGGCTCTCCAGCTGCAATGCACAATAGAATCACCTGGAAAGCTTTAAACATATACATACGTAGGCCCCAGATCAATTAAATCTGAATCTGTGGGAGTTGGGCTTGGGCAAGGGTGGCTTTAAAAGCTCCCCAGTTGAATCAAAAGTCTAGACAGGAAGTGACAGCCATCACTTCAGCCAACGAAGACTGTAAACCATGAGAGCATTGCTATAAAATAATAGAAAAAAAGATTGATCTCTGTCCCCCATTTCAGGCACACAGCTTCTCAAACTCTTGTAATTTTTCCTGAGTGATAAAAGCACTAGGATCATCTTTTGTTTTAATATTTGGTCTCTGCTTCTGGTTCCTAACACAGAGCTCCTAAATCCCTTAGAATTTCCTGGGTGATATGCACATCTTTTGTTCTAATGAGGTGACTCCTTGGGCTCCTGGATGGCTTCAGCCTGGGGGTTGGTCAACCAGAAAGACCAAGCCATGATTAGAAGCTTGAAAGCTTGGAAATCTCAACCCCACTCCCATCTGCTGGGAAGGAGAAAGGGGCTGGAGAATGAGTTAATGATTAATCATGTTTGGGTGATGAAGTTTCTGTAAAAAATCCCCAAAGTTCAGGGTTAGGGGAACTTCTGGTCTGGTGAACACACACCCACATGCTGGGATAGTGGTGTGCCCCAATTCCACAGGGACAGAAGCTCCTGCACTGAGGATCTTCCCAGACCTCACCCTGTGAATCTCTCCCTCTAGTCATTCATCTGTATCCTTTCTCATTTCCTTTATCATATAATAAGCTGGTAAATGTGTTTCCCTGAGTTCTGTGAGCTGTTCTAGCAAATGACTGAATCCAAGGAGGGGGTGGTGGGAAACTCCGATTTGTAGCCGAGTCAGCCAGAAGTTGTGGGAGCACAGGGGACCTGCTGCTTGTGACTTCTGTCTGAAGCTGGGCAGTCCTGTAGGACCAACCCCTCACCCTGAACCTGTGCTGACTCCAGGCAGTTAGTGTCAGAACTGCTTGGTGTGGAAAACCTACCCATTAGGCATCAGAAGCATTGTGAGTTGATACCAGCCTGAGGGAAAAGAAACACTGAGAGCTTTTTCTTACACAATTGCCTAAAGAAAATACATAACAGTGGCCATCAGTCACCTTACCACTAGCAAGTAAAGGCGCTCTTGATGAATCTTTCCCAAGATAAAAACACTAAGAATATAGTACAATAAAAAACAACAACAAAAACTAAAGCTAGAACTACCATATGATCCAGCAAGTCCACTCCTGGGTATACAGCTGAAGAAAATGAAAACACTAATTTGAAAAGACACACGCACCTCAATGTTCATGGCAGCACTCTTTACAAACAGCCAAGACATGGCAGCAACCTATCATCAAAGAGAACACAAATAACAAATGTTCAAAAGAATATGGAGAAAAGGGAATCCTTGTACACTTGTTGATGGGAATGTAAATTGGTGCAGCCACTCTGGAGAAAAGTATGGAGCTTCCTTTAAAAACTAAAAATAGAACTGCCACAGGACCCAGGAATTTTGGGTTTTGAAAAAAACCCCAAAACACTAATTTGAAAAGATACATGCACCCCAATATTCATAGCAGCATTATTTACAATTGCCAAGATAGGGAAACAACTAAGTGTCCATCAACAACAGATGAATGGATAAAGAAAATGTGGTGTACATATACACAATGGAATACTACTCAGCCATAAAAAAGAATAAAATGTTTCCATTTGCAGTAACATGGATGGACTTAGAGGGCATTAAGCTAAGTGAAATAAGTCAGACAGAGAAAGACAAATACTGTATGATAATACTTATATGTAGAATCTAAAAAAGACAACAAACAAATGAATATAAGAAAACAGACTCACAGATACAGAGAACAAACTAGGGGTTCCCAGTGGGGAGAGGAAAGGGGTGAAGGGCAAGAAATGGGTAGGGGATTGAGAGGTACAAATCACTGTGTATAAAACAGATAAGCAAGAAGGATCTATTGTATAGCACAGGGGAATATAGCCATTATTTTGTAATAACTTTACATGGAGTATAATCCATAATACTATTGAATCACTATGCTGTATGCTTGAAACTAATAAAATATTGTAAATCTACTAGACTCCAACAAAAACAACACTTCCCTTTTGCATTATATAGTATTTGCAGTACCCTTTCACAAATACCCCCTTATTTAACCTTTATACTCCTAGGAAGCTATCCTCTGCAGCCTATGAGAGAATGAAAGAATTCCTCAAAAGTCCTCCCTGAGCAAAATTAGTTACTCCCTGATCTTTCTTTGAAAATTCAGTTTGTTTTCTTCCCCAGCAGGCTGTGAGCTCCTGCGGTCAAGCGGGTATTTTGTTTTATGTGTCCCTTTAAACCAACCTTGCTTGCCAGTGTGGATGGGCCTAGGAGTAGGTAAAGCTGCCAAGGAGATGGTAAGTTCTGTCTGGGACTCCTTCAGTCTACCTTGGTCCAGTGCAGCTAATTTTTGCTTCCATTTTCCCTGCCTTCCTCAAGCTCTCTAGCCTGGTTATGTAGACAGCTAACTGGTCAACCTGGCCTCCTTGGTCAGTGGACTAGTTAGACTTACCATCCTGGCTTCTCCTTCAACAAATGCATTCCAGACCCACCTGTGGGAATGACCTGCTGGCTGCAGACAGACTGTGTGGGTCATAGGCATCTGTCCTCTGTGCTAACCAGCCTGGCTTGGCCAGAGACAAACTATGGACAAGCATGAGGTGTGATTAGCCTTTGAGTCCTAATTGCCTACCCAGGGCCAGCCACACAACCGCCATTCAGTGAGGGTCTGATGAACTGGTGAAGTAGGAATACTTTTTTTTTCCAGGTCTAGTAGCCAAAAATTCAATGTTCTCTTCAGCACACATATCACATGAAGGGAGGTCCTAAAAAAGCCCCCTGATGTGGGGCTGGCCCGCCCTGCTCACTTGGTTTAGAATCTTGATTTTTACGTAAGTTGATGAAATGGAGAGATGGCAAGTAGGAGACAGAGTGGGAGACCGAGGTAAGACGCCAGGGCTCCCAAACTCCTGAAGTCAGCAACAAATAAGACAGACTGATCCCGACTAAGGAATTACCCCCAAACACCAAGCTCCTTGAGATCTGACTCTAAACCAAGTCTTCAGAAAAATCATCAGACGGACAAGCAACCATGCTAGTTATCGCCTGCATCTCCCCTGGGGGAGATTTTTCCCCCCAGAATTGTTTCAGAGTCACCATTTGTCATTGGAAACATTGTGCAGACTTTTCAGATTGTTGTCAAATTCGGGAAGTCTTCTCCCAAGTTTCTTTTATAGATGATCCATTACAGGCGTGTTTGCTGTTTATAGTAAACCTATAGATATGTGCCCTTCAAACACAAGAATTCTGGGAAAAAACCCACCTCATTTCTAGAAGCCACTTGAATGGTCTTCATCCTGTCTGCCACAGGGCAGATGAAGACGCAGGAGTGGGGGCTCTGGGAGGGCTGTGGCTCCCTGAAGTCAGGGCTCCTGGGCACGTCTTCCCAGGAGCTGTCGCTTCAAGGCAAGTCGGGTTTGCCAGGAGGGGGGTGGGGGGTGGGAGCTACGTAGTCCTGTGTTGTTTAGCCATTACGGTTCATTAAGGGATTCTATGCCGCCAAATTACACCCCAAAATACAAAGGCCAGCTGTGCCTGCTTGCTTCCAAGCAGTATGGGGAGCCAGCTAACAAAGAGAGGGCCGAAACCACTCAAGCTGACTTAGGGAAATTAAATGTGGTACCAAAAGCCGTCGTCTGCGGAAGCGCTAGTGACACCTTCCTTCCAGAACCAGGGCAGGGGCGGAGCCACCCCCCTGCTAATTTACCTTCACCCTCCTTGGCCAGTCTGGTTCCATCCTCTCAGGTGCAGCTGCGCTGTCAGGACTGAGGCGTCCCCCCACCCCCCGTGGCTGGCAGGGGCCTGGCTTAACGCCCGGGTCTGGACAGATGGACAGGAAAGCAGACTCTGGTTTCCCCCTTTTTAAGAACTCTGGAGCCCTCGCCAATTGACTCAGAAGGGCCACCTTTCTGCAGAAAGCTTTCCCTCTTTCTCACATTTGAGAAGAGGCTGTGTGTGGATGTCTGAATTCAGAGGCTGCTAGGGAAGCCACCCGAGTGGGGGGAGGTGAGAATGGGGACCCGATGTGTTGCTCAGCACTCTTCCCTCCTCCCCTCCTGTCCCCCTACAGCCAACATCCCTCATCAGCTTGTCGCTACCCCTGCACCCTCCCCCCACCTCCACACACACACACACACACACACACACACACACACACACTTTGAGAAGGCAGCATTTCTTGAGAGAGGAGCATGAACTGGTGGAACGGGCATTCTCATCTTTGCGCCAGGAAAACCTGGGTGTAAATCACAGGGCTCTGTCATTTACCAGCTGAGTAACTGAACAACCTGCATCCATCCCTATTTCAACAAGCTCATCCCCCAGTGGTGACATACACACCTACGTTACTGGGTTATCTGAAAAACCGAATCAGGTCCTGCTTACAAAGCACCTCTCCCAGTGCCCGGCACCTCGAAGGTGCTGCACCACGGCAAACCCCTCCCTTTATTTATTACACATGATACCCGGGTGACCACCTTTACGCCCCTTCCCCAGCATTCCCCACGGATTGCTCATGCTGCAAAGAAACAGAAGAGGGCTTCTGGTCCCACCTGGTAGACAGCCCTGGAGATGCACCACGGCTTCAGCACCAGTTGCAGACCCCGCAGGTTCCCTCCTCGGCATGTCCTCAGCGCCCGGCGAGTCAGGCGCCACGCCAGCCGGTCCCAGCTACTCAGCAGGTCCTCGGAGCCCAGCGGCCCTGCAGCCATGCCAGCCCCTGGCCCCGCCTCTGCCCCTCGGTCCCAGGCCCCACACGCAGGGCTGTGTTCTTTCCCAAAGTTCAAATGTCACTAAGATATAATCAGCCCGGGAAAAATGCGATCAAAATAACTCTCTCTTGTTCCTGTCTCCTCACCCCCACCTTCCCTCACCACCACCCTCACTCATCTTCAGGGACTGTTTTCCCTCAAGGAGTAGCAAATGGCTCCTAAATTAAAATGTGGTCTCTCTGCCTCCGGGAACTCCCCAGAGATGAGGTAAAACTGAGCCTTCCTTCCGCAGATAATGGCACTGGGTGGACTGAGGCGGACACCCCGGCTGACTCCGGGGCAGGTCAAACAGAGCCTGGGGAGGAACGTGAACCCGGAGCCATCACTGTGTTCCTGCAGCTCCGGGATTCCATCCAGGGTGAGAGGGAAAGGGGACGGATTTGCAGCCTCCCTGCCAACATTCCCAAGGCATTCCATCTAGTCTCTTAACTCTTAAAACTTCGCGAATCAGAGGTTTTTTTTGTTTTTTTTTTGCACAGCGAAGCAAAAAATTCAGGTTTAGATCAACCCCGGAGAAACTGCTATTTCTGTGGGCAATTTGTAAAAACCCAAGGCATGGACTTTGAAAATTTCCCAAGTTTAGGTTAGGAAGAAAAGGGCAGTGGGAAAACTTATCTATTAGATTTAACATCCACATCTGCGATTTTGGAGGAAAGCGGGTAAAAGCGGGTAAAGGGAGTCTCTCCTTCTTCCCCAGGATGGGCCATCTTCTATAAGTGCTCTGTGACCTTATCACATCACAGGAAAGACATCCAGTTAAAGAACAGCTATTTGAGGTGTCAATCAAGTTCTTCTGAGTTTTGATTATTGTTGATTATTATTATTTATTATGATTGTTGTTTTGCTTATTTTTTTAACCATGTTTCATAAGGGCATCTGTATCCTAATTCAATTGATTATACACCAAAAGATGCGATTCCAGAGGGAGAAGGGGAGGGAATTGGCGGCAGAGGATTCAGACAAGACGACCTGTACAGTTAAGGGAAGAGCGTGTTTAGTCTCAATGTCGTTTTGAGTGCAGGGTAGTTACTGAGGCATATTTGCCTTCTGCTCATTCTTTTGATTGATTATCTTGTCTCTTCAACTTCAACCTTTAAGATCATCAGAAAAGTGGTAGAACACAATGCACACAGCTCGCAACACTAACTCCGGGAGTGTCCTGAAGTCAGACACGAGGCAGTCTGAACTCCCCCCTACCACTAACTGTGTGACCTTAGACAGATTACCTTCTCTGATTTAGTAGATCTTTATCTGTGAGATGGGATTCCCACCAACCTCTCAGGGCTGTTGTGGGGATTAAGTCACCAGATGTGAATAATGCAGGGTGTGGCGTATATTTGAATTTAATTTTTTTGAAGCATTTGCCATGATTAGATAATTCAAGGATATTATCTACTACTGAGAGATGAAGACTCTTGAGATCATTTCAAAATTGATGTTTCTCTAAATCATCTTCTCTGGATCCCTTTCTTCCTTTTGCTAGAGGATCCACGCACTAATTAATTTCATGAATAGATGAAGGTTATTTTCATTTAAACTCTTCTTTGATGAGTTTTATCATTTTTCCCTGAGTAATGGCTCCATGGATAAAACTGCATGATTTCATTCCTGAGTATTATTCCTTTATTTTCACACACCCCATAGTAAAGGATTGGGGTGGGGGTTACTAAGGAATCTTGTCTTTTTATAAACATTCCATCGGCAGAGATAATTTTACAAGAAAGAAGGAAGGGAGGGAAAGAGGGAGGGAGGGAGAAGGAAAGAAGAAAGAAAGGAGGAAAGAAAGAAAGAAAGGAGGAAAGGAAGAAAGAAAGAAAGAAAGAAAGAAAGAAAGAAAGAAAGAAAGAAAGAAAGAAAGAAAAGAAAAGAAAAGAAAGAAGAAGGAAGGAAGAAGAAGGAAGGAAGAAGAAGGAAAGAAGGAAGGAAAGAAGGAGAGAGAAAAAGAAAGAAGCTAAATTAAAAAAGAAATAGGGTGTGGAAAGTGATTGTTCCATTAACATTAGCTAACTGCCTTGGTATTTTCAAGAAAAAAGCAAAGGCAAGCTCTATCGTGGTTGGCTTTTGCCTCTGTCCCGAGACTCATGCTCTTCATCCTTTGGGGATTTTGGCTGTGAACCAGCCTCTTATCCAGAGCATGTAATTATGGAATAGTTGGGGACAGTTTTAAAGGCACTGTTTTACTCTCTGATTAAATAATGTGACTTTAAAAATTTTTTAAAAAGTGAAATATATACTTAGCTTATGGTCTGGGAATCTGTTAAGTTGAAAGGTGCCATAATAAGCTTTTTAAAAACATGCCTAAATATAAACATATTAATTCTTGAGAACAGCAAGACCTACTCAAACTGCCCTGATGTCTTTACCACACAAGGGCACAGGGATGTCCTCTGGGGAGACTTGCTCTGGATCTGCAGTCTGAGTCTGGTAGTAGCAGCAGGTGTCTTTGAGCCCACGGAAGCACAGGTTACAGGGACAGGGTGTGCCCGAGTGCCGGTGGAGGAGGCTACCCAGTTTCCTGGGCTCTGTCTCTTTAATCCTGTCTCTGATTCTGCCCTGGACTTTAGGCTGCTAATTCAGACATTCGCAGGGCAGCATCTGAGATGACAGCCTGTGCATGCAAATAGCACCACTACCATCGACCATGATGCTTTAAAAAGGGATTTATCATGCTTGGGGCAGTTAGATACAGATGTGCTGTGTCTGTGTGTCTGTGTGTCTGTGTGCGTGTGGGTACGTGTGTCTGTGTGTGTGTGCGTGCACCCTCATTTTACAGAGAAGGAGGTCAGAGTGACCTGTCCAGGTGACACGGACATTGCAGTGGTGCTGGGATGTGACACCAGGCTCACTAGGCAAGCCAACAACCTGGATTTGTCTTACTGACTCCCAGCTCCTTTTAAGTACTTTATTTTTTCTTCAAAAATAACAGAAAATCGGGGTTTTTCTAGGTGGTTTGCCACTTAGGCAGTTGATCACTTAACCTAAAGAGTAAAGAATCAGTGACCTGCTGGGTGTGAAGGGAGGGGAACATCATAAGATACCGGGAGAATGTAACCAAGAGCGGTTCTGCATTGTCCCTCCTTTCACGAGTCCAGGCATTGATTGGGTCAGTTGCTGCTCGTCTGCCTACTGTGTGCTCTGGAGTGACATCAATGGTAGGAAGGAAGGCTGGGATCTGTGGTTGCACATTTGGGAAGGGAATCGAACCTGGGGACTCTAAATCCAGGGCTGACCCTGTGGGGAGGCAAGCGTCGTGAAGCCAGGAGTTCCTGCCCGGGACAAAGGCAGGAGAGGCGGGTGGGACCTCGAAGTGCACATGGGGCCATGCAGGGCCCTGACTGGGCACCCCTCTCCCGGCTGCTCCCACCTGTGGCCCCACTATCTCGATCTCATGCCTTTGGGTTTTCCATCCCTGCTCCCAGACTCTCCTTTACTGTTTTTGTAAAGACAGAGGAATTTTTAAAAAAGCAATAAGTGCCTCTGCCTGACTCCAGGGATGTTTCCAGACATAATTACTGCTTTGAGAAGAACTTGGAAAAAATGCTAAGTTGGAAGTCACGTGTATCGCCACGATGAGTGAAATTTGCAAACACACCAGCGCACAGGAAATGGCACACATGCAGAGAAGTCTATTTATAGCAACGGAAGAAAATATTCAGAAATGCAATCTAGCTACCCCATCTTGATTATTCACTGATGACTTATTGACATCTCTTTTAGAAAATGTGAAGACTGACAGGAGAACCCCTACAATCTGTCAGGTCAAGGTCAGCTAGCAGGAGGCACAAGTAGCACTTTGGAAAAGATTCTCTTGAATGTGTTAACGTTATCCTTTACAGAACCTGAGGGTAAAGGGCAGTTTCTCCAACACTGAGGCCCCGCCCAGTTGAGACCCAACGCCAAGACATTTCAGCCAGAATTAAGGCCTTACTAAAAGCCACATCTGTTCTCTTGGAAGAACTAAGGAGAATATTCCAAAGTGAGCCTGAGAAGGTGTTGGAAAATCAGTGAATCCACATCATTGCATCATTGGGGCGGGGTGCAGCACAGGCGTGTTCAGAAACGTCCACCATCTTCAGGTTTTGTAGAAAGCAGGTTGCTTTTGGGTTTTGTGTACAGTTAACATTTCTGTGTGACATACGCTCTTAGCTACTAAATTCAACTTGAACTGCATATTCCCCTCCTGACTTCCAACCCAGGATCCAAATTAGGTTTGAATCTATCGTACATTTAGTTCTTCCATCTGTTGAATGTCTTTCTTATTAAAGCTCCTTGTGTAACCAAAACGCTGATCTGGGCAGAATTGGAGGCTTCAATCTTCAAATGAAGGTGGCCCATAATCCTTTGTTAGTATTCTAACCCCCCCCAACTTTATTGAGATATAATTGATATACTATACACGTCACCCATTTAAAGTGTACAATTCAATGGACTTCACCCATTTAAAGTGTACTGGATTGTACAACCCTCACCACGGTCTAATTTTAGAACATCTTTATCACCCCAAAATGAAACCACATCCCCATTAGAGAGGCGTCACCACTTCCCATTTTTTTCCCTCCTTCCCCCAGCCACCTGCAACCACTAATGTGCCTTCTACCTCTCTAGATTTGCCTGTTCTGGACACTTTACACGCATGTTGTCTTTGTGACTGGTTCCTTTTACTTAGCACGTTTCCAAGGTTCATCCCTGTTGTGACCCGTATCAGCACTTGACTTCTTTTTGGCTAAATAAAATTCCACTGGGTAGAGATAACGCAGTTGCTTCTCCATTCATCCATCGGTGGGTATTTGGGTTGTTTACACCCTGGGGTTATCATGAATCGTGCTGCTGTGGCCATTCATGCACAGGTTTTTGTGCAGATGTATATTTTTTATCTCTCTTGGGGAGATACCTAGGAGTGGCATGGCTGGATCATATGTTAACTCCAAGCGTAACCTTTTGAGGAACTGCCAAGTTGTTCTTGCATAGTGGCTGCACCATTTTACGTTCCCACCAGCCGTGTACGAGGGTTTTAATTTCTCCACATCCTTGCCAACCTCATCAATGCCTGTCCTTGATGATAGTCATCCTAGTGGATATGAAGTGATAGTGATCTTGCCTTCCTGATTGAGTTCTATGCATGGCCTTTGGGTAGGATGGGGTCCCACAGCCAGGAGACAGTGCTGCCTTTAGAGGGCCGACCTGCCCTCTTTCCTGACTGAACCCCAGGCCTGTAGATGGACTCCGAGGAAACCAGGACAGAGGGTGCAGGAGAGCCCAGAATTTCCCCTCCCCCTCCTTCTCCTTCTGCTCCTGACACTCTGACGCCCACCATCTGGGAAAAGTCCAAACACTTCTAGAAGTTCCCATTTGTCACTTTGTAATCCCAGCGCCAGCTCTTTGGGAAAAGGATATTTAGAAATAGTGCTTGTATGGTAAAGTGAGTGGGTGACCAGCAAAACTCAAACCCAAACAATCTTTTGAAACCCTGAGCCATTTTAGGCTGGCCCACTCACACATTTAATCCCATATTTGGGTCTGGAAAATGTCCCAGCTCTGACCAAGAGTCATCAGTACGTCACCATTCTTTAACCTGGGAACCCAAGAGAACCCGTTCATATAAATGCTAGGGAGTGCACTCTGATCATCTGCGGGTGGGTGAATAATTTTTAAAAAATGCTTAGCCGGGTACATAAAAATATTTTGGGTCCCTGGGAAAGTAGCAGAAAGGCAGGAGCTGCCCTCTGGCTTAAGCGCTGCAGAGCTGCACGCCAAGAGCTATGTTTAGACATATTCCCCCCCTCCACCCCAGCTCTACAAACCACTACACAAGGGATCCTGGGGCCATAAAAGTGATGTCATCCTATCAATTACCCTGGTTACGAAAGTCAGTTCTCATATACATGCCAGGCCCCAGTAGAAATAAAATCAAGGGCCTCCTGATTTTATTCCAGACCCTGAAGAGAAATTAAAGGCCCCCAGCTTCTCTCTTAATCTCTTATTATTTGGTTTCCATGGAACTCAGTGGCCCAGGATGGTTTTTGAACATATATTTTGCAAGTATGTGTTTATGTGATCACTGCCTTATGTGAAAATATAGACTCCCAGGTTCGTTTCGAGCTTGCAAACACTTGGAAAGATAAATGGTCTGGGGACTGTCAGGAGTGAAGCTGTAACGTGGGGAGAAGGGTCTGCTTGCTGCTTGAGAACCACCTCCACTTCCTTCTCACAAAGGAACACGCGGGTGAGTTACTGCTCAGAGGAGAGCTGTCGAGAGATAACTTTCCCTCCAAGTAGAACAAAGAAGACATTAGAAAATTTGTGTCTAGAATCTGTGAGGATGTTTGAGGATAACTCGGTGAGGAGGAAGTTAATGTTTCTTCTCCAGACATAAAGGAAGGGAGGTAGAGTTGGAAAGAGGTAAATTGTGACAAGAACATTTACTTTTTTGCCTATAGCTTAAATTCCTTTTAACTCTTGCCCCAGCTGCGGGCGTTACCCTGTGTATAATACTACGTGGTTCATAATAATAGATTAGTTTTCAAACATTGGTTACTCATTTCTAGTAAAGCGTCTCTTTCCTCTCTAAAATTCCTTCTAATTCAGCAATCCTACTTTTTTTTTTTTTTAAAATCCTTAGTGTCTTGAACTTAATAGAAATATAAGGACAAAGAATGAACGAAAATGTGTATTTTATACAAAAGCATAGGCTTGTGACTTTTTCTGCTGCCTTTGGGTGACGTGCCTTCATAAAATCTACCCTGGAGGAGCTTAAGCTGGGTCACAGGAGTCTCCATTGTCCTTGTTTTGGCCTCTCAAAGAGCAGGCATATAGGGTTAGCTCTGTGTCCCCTTTCTTACTCAGTAGTGAAGACATGACACACTATGACAATGACAATGCTGGAGGCATGATGAATGGGGATGGAATGGCCTTGCTAATGGAGGTGAGGTCGATGCCACTTTTGTAGGTCAGATGCAATTTTAGTGAGATAATGACTCTGGGAAGCCATTCTCTAAGCTACATTTTCCCCTTGCTTTCTTAGAATGCTTTTCTCAAGGGGAAAAGGAAAGTGGAGATACAAAGGATGCCTGCCATCCGAGGAGCCCAGCCGGGAGACCACCTCCTGACCACCATGTTGTCCCACACTGGTGCTCTGTATCCTTAGTGTCACCCAGTCCAGAGGGCAGGACCCCAACCACCCACAGCTATGTCTGCCTCTAGAGACGGTGTTCCAACGTGGTAGTGGCAACAAATCCATTCTCTTCTAGTCCCTCACATTTTCTAGAGTTAATAAAAGTCTTCTTATGAAACAACACACATAACAATGACAGTAAACCCCAAAACACATAAAATCAGAGGAAAAGCAACCATGAGTTCCTTAGTGGAGTTGCTGAGTGAGGGTTGGGTTAGTCCATGAATTGGACATTTGTATTACAAACTCAAAGTGAGCCAAGAAGCAAATCCTTTGGTATATACACAACTAGATCTGTCTTAGGATAAGCTCATCAATGTGGTGAGTTGCCTGGGTGACCACTGAAGAATTTAATACTGTACTTTCTCATTAAGATCTCTTATGGATGAAAATATCTATTTGGAGTGCTGCTTTTTGGAACCATTTAAATTAGCCTGATTACGAGTGGTGTGCTCTGTTCTGCATCCATGGCTGACCGGGGGTAGTAAAGATGGCTTAGGATTTAGCAACAGAGCTTGGAAAACCAACAATTATATTGGGGTTGGAGATGCAGGCAGATTATGGTTAGCAAATCAGGACAGTGGACCCAGGCATCCAGAGATATCCAGAGTTTAAAGGTCAAGGGGAATCAATGAGTGCAAAGCAGACAATCAAAATGTCTGTGAATAATGAATTTAGAGTTCAGGTCTACCAGAAGGCCAGAAATTAGGTGGACTGAGAGCAAACATCCCAAAAGACATACAAAAAGGCAAGCCAGGTATTCACAGCTGGGCAGAAGGCTGGAGGGAAAGCATGGCAGGCTGGACCCTGGTCCATCTACCTGACAGGGGATTTCACAGCCTCCCTGCTTGGGCAGTAGTCAAGCTCCCACTAGGGCATAATGACCTGCAGGGGGAAGGAAGCAGGTGAGTTGGGATCTGCCAAGCTACAGGAGTACAGGTGAGGAGGAAGGAGGGCTCCAGCAGGTACCCACTTCAGCCTTCTGAAACTCCCTTTGCTTATTACCAAAGAGGAAAGCGGGAGATGGGATAAATTAGGGATTTGGGATTGACAGAAACACACGACTGATATAAAATAGAAAAAACAACAAGGACCTACTGTGAGCACAGGTAACTATATTCAATATCTGCCAATATCTGGTAATAACCTATAATGGAAAAGAATCTGAATATATATATTCTTTTTATACATATATAACTGAATCACTTTGCTGTACACCCAAAACACTGTAAATCAACTATACTTCAATAAGAAAAAATCTTTTAAAAATTCCCTTTGTTTAGATCTCTTCCATGGCCTCCCAATTTCTGACAGACGCCAGACGGCCCATATAAGTGAAACAATTACTTAACCTAAGGCTCACTGTTTCTCTGAATTTGCAAGAGGTCCTTTTCCTCAACTGGCAACCCTAAAATTGGACAGGCAGGAGGAGCAGAAAAGCAGGCGCTGGGAAGAAATGTAATGGCTTTTAATGATTCAAGAGAAAAAACGTAATTACACCCACCCAGGCCATGAAAGCATCTGAACGTCTATAAGGGAAACTAGCTGAGACTTTGTTTGACTTGTCATGAACAATACAGTATGATGAATTCTTTCCTTTTTTTCAAAAAGGTCTCTATGTGGCATAATTTGAGGTAAATTTCCATGAGAGAGGGAGGAAATTGGATCAGGGTATTGGTTATTTCTTCCTCGATGCAGAAACAAAGGTGATGATTTAAGACTCGGCTGTGAGGAGACGCTTAGGAGCTAAGTGCCTTCTGCTCGTGTTTCTTAATAAACCCAGGAAGATGGCCTTGCTGTGTCACAGCTGGGAGCAGGCTTCTTGTTAATTAAGGACAGGTAATGGGCGGGTCTGAGACCTCCTTCGTGAGTTTGACCACAATTAAGCAGCCTGAGGCACCCTCTCAAGGGAACACCCCACCTCTTCCACCAAAACTCAGGCTGGATTTCACAATGTAAAAAACAACCACCTACATGGCAAGGGCTTCATGAAATTAAACGTGTGTTCGAAGCCCAAACCAGGATGACAACTCCTTCATTTCCTGGGTGAAGCATTTACCTGGCAGGTTTCACATGCTCTAACCCTCTGGGTTTTAGATATTAATCTTTAAAAAAAAATTGTTGTAAAATATACATAAACAAAAAAATTTTTTTTACCATTTTGACCATTTTTTAGTATACAATTCAATGATATGAAGTAGATTCACATTGTTGTGTAACCATCACCACCATTCATCTTTAGAACGCAAAACTGAAATTCCGTCCCCATCATGAAAACTGCCCCCAGCCCCTGGCAACCGCCATTCCACTTTCTGTCTCCATGGATTTGCCTACTCTGGGTACCTCAGGCAAGTGGAATCACACTGTATTTGTTCTTTTGTGACTGGGCTTATTTCATTTAGCATAATGTTTTCAGGGTTCATCCGCGTGGTAGCCTGTGTGTTAGAATCTGCTTCATTTTTTAAGGCTGAATAATAGTCCATTGTATGCATATACCATATCTTGTTTATCCCTTCATCTGCTGATGGACACGGGTTGCTTCCACCTTGTGGCTTTTGTGAATAAGGCTGCTATGAACGTGGGTGTACAAATACTTGTTTGAGTCTCTGCTTTCATTTTTTTTTGGCTCTATAACCAGAAATGAAATTGCTGGATCATCTGATGAGCCTATGTTTAATTTTTAAAGGAACTTATCTATACCGTTAGATAGTCATCTTTTGCCCTACTGCTTCTGCCCTGTCCTGTTCCTGGCCGCTCCTGAGACAGCCTGGGACCTTTCCCACAGATAGACACACAGCTGCTGACCTCTAGGACTTGTTTACCCTAATGGGCCCTGCTCAGGTGGCCCTTGGGTGAACCTGACCTTTCCCATGTCTGCTTGATTTGCATCGCATTCCTAGGCTGGAACCCAGGTCCAGCTCTGAAGTCCAGCTCAGGTGGCATGCTGCGTGGTCCTCACAGCTCCATCCCCCTGGACACTCAGCACTGAACACTCTGCTCATAGTGACTCATGGGGCCTTAGCATGAGGGGGCAGGTTTTGCCATTTGAGGGCCAAGCATAATAAAAGGAAGTTGGGGTTGGGTGGTGCCATGTGGGCAGATCACACTGGCCTGGGGTGTTTTAGGGGTCAGTGGCTTCAGGCTATTGAGGCCGTGGCCCCATTTAAATTATCCTGAATGTAGGTTGGCTTCTGGTGGTGGGTTTGAAGTAGGCTCAGGCATCAGGATGTGGAAAGATACAGGAGAGGGATTGGGATCTGATCTGATCTGAAGGAGGGCCCCCAACTAGAGCAAGGTTAGCTAGAGCGAGGCATCAGGACGGCAGCCCCAGCAGGCTCCAGTCTTCACGGAGAAGCAGACACAGATCAGGGTCAAAGGCACAAGCATGCTGGTCCAGCCCGGGCTAGGGAGGAAACAACCACAGCCTGGGGACATGAGGGTCCCCAGCACACCCTAAGCCACTAGATACCAGGCTTCAGAGCCAGTGGAGGCTTCCTGCTAGGGCCAGCTGGCCTCCGGGACCTTGGCTGGATTTGACCTGTGCCAATTTAGGGAGGGGGAGTTAGCAGTTGTCACACTTGTACCTGGGAGGGACCTGCAAGGCGGGGTCTGACAGGTTACTACCAATTGGTTCCGAATGAAACGCCCCCCACCCCCACTGCCGCCACCCATCACAGTGATGCCACCAGTAGCTTTGGACATCTCCGTTGCCTGGAATGTCAAGTTTGCAAGGCCTGCCTGGATCCTGCTTGACAGACTGTGGCCCCTTCTCCCCAGGCGTCAGCATTCCAGCCAAGTTAGCATCCCTCCCTTACCTGGCCCCTGCTTTCCCGTCAGAATCACCCAGGAAGCTTTAATGAAATGCTTTGCCTGGGCCCCACCCCTCAGGATTCCGATTTTATGGGCCTGAGGGAGAGAGCTGGTATTGCTGTTCTTAAATAAACACCTCAGTGATCCTACCGTGGAAAAGAAGCATGGCCATAGCCCAGCACTGAGGTCTCTGTGCCTCGAGGACGAGTTCCTTTAAGTCATAATGTTCCCTCAGAGTCCAGGCCAGCGTGCTCATGCTTTAGCCTGCATTAGAATCACCTGCAGGATGTGCCAAAACAGACTTCCAGGCCTCAGCCCAGACTTTTGGACTCAGTGGATCAGGTGTAGAGCCCTGGCATTTGAATTTTGAACATGTTCCCAGGTGAGACTGAAACTTCCCTCGGCATTACACTTCGGGAGAACTGCTGATCTAGGCCCACGACACAACTTGATGCTTGGATTTAGGGCAATTGAGAGAAATGGATGTGGGTCACTCATGGTTTGTACTGTTCCCAATTCCATTCTTTGACACTCTTTTCAAAAGAACTGCCATTTGCCTCTGAGTATCACAGTAGGGGCTAATAAATGAACTTTTCGCCATATGCAGAATGGAAAATCAACACTTAAGAAACTTCCACTCAGTCATTCCTTGCCCCTCCCACCCACTTGAAAAAGAAATTCAATACTTAAAAGAAATATTTTGTTAAAAGGAATCCAATCTTTCTTCCCACCATAAGGACCCACTCGTTGACTTGAAAAGCCTGAACCTTAGTAATGCGTGTTGATTCCACAGTTAAAATGGTTTCTTAGTAATGTGGTGTTTCAGGAGTTGAGTGCCCCAAAGGCCAGCATGAAACAGCCAAACCGAGACCCTGAATCACTTACTCCTTTGTCCCTGTGGCCGGGAGGGCAGAACATTCAGAGGTTACAATCCGCCATCAACAAAGAGCGTTTAGACTCTTGTTTTAGCAATGAGTGACTCATCTTTGTGTCGTTTTCTTGTGTCTGCCTCTCTCCTCTCTCCCCTCTCACTTAACCACCAGGAAACTGCCGGCAAAACACTTACTCTTCTTTATCTCAATGCACAAAGGACACAAATGTTGCTGATCTGGGAACCTGACTTCCTGTTATTAAGGAGGACATCCTACAATTTAATGGAGCAAGATTTCTAAGCAAAGCAGAAAGTCGAACGATTTCAGAGTTTGTTCCCCACCTACAATTAACTAGGTCACAGCTGTAAAGGAAGAGGAGGGGGAATTAAGTCACTCCCAGGCAGAAGCAGTTGATATCATCTGTGGCCAAGAAATAAACACTTCATTTTAATTTTTAAAATGAAGAGCAATAAATCTAACAGAAATGAGTACATTTGAGATAAAACAGAAAGTGAAAAAAATCTAATCAGATAAGAGGCCAGGGCTGGTGTCCCAGGCCTAAATATTTTGTTTCCTATTTGTACAAAACAGGGAAGGAAATGGAAATGATCTCCTTCATATATTGTTACAACAAAGTGTTACAGCTCAGTGTCACAGCAACCTGGATCTTGGTGAGAGACCAAGCAGCACTCAGAAAGTTGGAGAACTCAGGTTTATTACGCTGGCAGGCACAGAGGAGTTAACACTCCAAGCTCTGGACCCTATGTGTAGGTTTACACAGGCTTTTATAGGCTAGCAGTCAAGACTTTGCAACATTTTGCAACATCATATGCAAATAAGGTGTTAGAAATGGACCAATCATGAGTGAGCCTTGGGAACCAATAGGATCTTAGGGGTAGGTTCCACTCTCCTAGAAGCAAGCTGTTTTACAGAAGCACAAAAGTGAGATAGTGGCCCTGCCAGGGAGTCCTGCCAGTCTTTCCATGGGGCTTCCCACCTCAATATAAAAGCCATGATCTGCCTTTAATCTGTGCAGAGGACTTCTTAGGATTCCACACAACCCATAAAGAGTCCCATTTGGTCATGCAAGGGTTACAGATTTTTTTTTAAGGCTCAGAATGGTGTCAGGTCTGTTGGACTTCCACATTTAGCAAATATAAAATTCTTATGGTGGACTCTGACCTTGGTAGGACATCAAGGAGGGAGAGACCATTCCAGGGTGGATGACATATTTAAGAACTCACACTATCCAAGGAAGGAATGCTCTTCCAAAAGGAACAACTCAAGGCACTGTGTCCCTTCTCTTCTGTCTTATGACCCCCTGGTAACCATGGGTATCTCACTGCTCACTCAGTGGGATGGACAGTCACACTGATCTTGCCCAAATACCTGTACAAAACAGTCATGGTGAAGACAATAGACAGATAGATGGATGGACAGACATAGAGATAGATATAGAGACAGGCATAGATTAAGGGATAACATCAAGAAACAAAGATGAAAAGAAAAATAATGTCTGTCCACGTGTCTGTAAGGACACTGAGTACTGAAGTGTCCTCCATGGACACCTCAGTGCATCAGCACTATTAGAAATGTGTATTCTCAGGCCCCGCCCCGGACCTGCTGAATCAGAATCTGCATTTGATCAGATCCCTGGATGATCCCTTTGCACACCGACATTCGAGAAGCACTGCTTTAGAACAGAACAACCCAGATCAGTGATCTTCAATAACTTGTTTTTACTTATGGAAATCTTTGCCCAAGTGAAACCGTCAGTGGAAACATAAGCGTCTTAGAAGCAGAACCCCTCTGGTTGAGACAGTGAGTTAGCTGAGTCTTCTTGGCCCTCTGGTGGCACATCTCACCCCTACCAGCAGTTACTTCTATGGTGGGAAGCAAGGATGCCCAGAGCTGGTACCCTAACACCTATGGTCCCAGAGGGCACAGGCCACCCCTCTCTGAACAACAGCTAAGCCCTGGCATATTATGGGTGTTCAAGCAATATTAGATCATTGGTAACAACTGATTTGGAAGCAAGATTAGGTGAGGAAACAGCTCAGACGTGCCACAGGACACAGGAGGAGAAATCTAAGGGAGTGGGGAGATTGCTTACTTCATGTGAGAGAAAGGCAAGAGAAACAAAAGTAGCCCTATAGTTAGAGCTGCCAGACAAAATATAGGCCAACCAGTTGAATTTGAATTTCAGATAAACAACGTGAGAAAGACTTATACTAAAGCACTATTAATTTGTCATTTATCTGAAATTCAAATTTAACTGGGCATCCTGTATTTTAATTTGCCAATCTGGCAACTTCACTCCTCCCTTGAAGACACTTTTCCCAGAAGCTCAAGCTGCAGGAGTCTCCCTCCAGTTTAGACCCCAATCAGATTCCCTCCGGAGAGGTCTCTGCCCAGGTTCAAATCCCGGATCTGCCAATGCTGGCAGCTGTGGAATCTTGGGCAAATGATTAAATCTCTCTGCTCTGTTTTCCTCATCTGTAAAGTTGGGGTGCACAACAAGGCCTGCCTCACACGACTGTCTGGGGGTTAAAGGAGAAGGTATCTGCAGAGTACAGCACAAAGTAGGAGCTCACTGAATAAATGTACTTTACATCCATATCTATCAGGTCAAGTTCTCCTCGGTCTCAGCAACTTCCTTTCTGCCTGAATTTGCTCCTAGTCATTTACTTGGAGACCTGAGATCAATCTGCAGAAGGGATAAGAGGAGAAGATTCTTTCCTCTCCTTTCTGAGGGGCCTGGCCTGGCGCATTCATCCGGTCCCTGCATTTCCGTCCTCCTGCTCCCTAGAGGCCGTGTCTGGGGATGTGTTAGGGAAAGAGGGAGAAAAATGTGTCACTCGATATTTGCTCCTTGACCCTAGCTGACCCAGTTAATTCACTGCAGGATGGAAGGAAGTGCACTCAGGAGACCTTCCTTTGCCAGAGCTTCTTGGCCGGATGTCTTAGCAATCAGGGAGCGAGGTCTTGCTTCCTTGACACTTAGCCAGCATTGGGTATTTCAATAATCTGGCGAGGTGGACAAGCCCTAGGACAGTGACATCTTACATCTCAAGGTCAGAAATTCTCAGAAAGCTGCTGAGAACTGAAACCAGACTTTAGGATGTGTTATGTCTTCCTCTTGGGGTAAACCTGACCATTGAAGCCTTATCAACGCTCAGCTTTTGTTTCCATCTTTGTTTCCATGAATGCCAAGATTAGAGACTAGATTCTGGTAATGAACTGTTCTTCAACATTAAACAAAGGAAACAAGAAAGCCAAGGAATCAGGGGATGTGTGGGGCTCAAAGATCCCCCAAGGAGGAGAAATTAGAGCCAGCTTCCACGGTGAATTCTGGTTCAGAATCCCTAGTGGAAATCAAACAATTCTCCTGAAACTGCAATCTGAGTGCTGCGGTTTCCCTGAAGCTGTGGCCCGGGCTTCCCTCCTTTCCTTGGCATGGACCCTCCTCCTGCAGCAGCAAACCTTTCCCGGGAAGCTATTGCTATTTGTGCATCTGACAGTTTACAGCAGAGCACGCTGAGAGCAAAATTTAGAAAGGAACAGAAAAAAGAAGCGGAAGGTGAAAAGGACAAAACAGAGGCTTCCAGAATCCCAGTGGGAACTTAAAAGTAGCAACACCTCCCAACAGAATGGGTTAGGACTCTAGAGAAAAGCCATTCTCAGACAGAGTTACAGCTTATATGGGAGGTGGGCATCAGACACGGAGGTTCAGAATGAGGATGTTCACCTTCTCACCTTCCACTGGGAACACCGTCTAGAGTGTATTCTCTGAACTTCCCAAGGGTACCTTTCTGACTGCCGCCAAGGGGCTACACTGAGTCACAGAGTCCATACGGCACACAATGGGAGTGAAATGGAGTAGCTCTGCTTTTTGGGGCTGAATATTCCAAATGAATTCATTTTCTTCTGGGAAAAAGAACTGCCTTGTTCAGAGCACGATGTTCCCATGGCTCAGCTTACCTTGCAGCATTTTGGATACACCTGTTGGGATCGTTAGTTCTGCCAAGAGAAGCGAAGTAGGACTTTGTTCTGTTTTTTAACTCTCAATTGACTAGGTTTCCATTGTGTTGGTTTCCTTTATAGAATCTAACATGAACAGAAGAGAAAGTTATAGGATTCCATGCTGCTTGGCAGGAGGCAAAATATATGCACATAAATAAACAGTGGACCCTTGAACAACATGGGTTTGGACAGTGTAGGTCTACTGATACATGGATTTTTTCAGTGCTCAGTACTACAGTACTACACAATTTGCGGATGGTAGAATCCACAGATCCAGAATCTTGGATAGGAAGGAATTGTAGATCCGGACAGCCAACTACAAGTTATACTCAGATATTCTATTGTACAGAGGGTCAATGCTCAAATGTATACTTGGAATATAAGGGTAAACTAAGAAATTAAGGGTAATGTAAAATAGAAAAAGAAAAGAAGGAAAATGATGGTGTGAAAAAGCATCTATAACAAGCAAGTTAGACCCCAACTTTAGCCTTGAGTTTCCTGGCAGCAAAGGTAAGCAGGGTAATCAAATTGAACCACATATTTCTTATTAGCTCCAAAAGTAATTAACAGGGGGGACTTCATACAATATTTTAAACTGGTATTTTGGAAAAGGCTCTGAAGCATTTTTACAGATGATTCTTCTGTTGGCTTTCTGAGCAAGGTGGTCCCTTACCTACTCTGCCTGCCCACAGCCCAGGCTGTGCCCATACATGCAGCTCTGTAAGTGGTTCCAGTGATTCCTTCAGACTCCCTCTTACATTCTGCTTTGAATCTACTTCTCCTCTAATCTCACTGGTCTCCATCAGCCATTTCATTCTAGATTTCTCCAGCTCCATCTAACTCTTTTCACACTCAGGACCCATTAACCTGTCTGCAGGGCCTCTGTTAGGGATTACTTCCACCAGCAAGCCCTCATTCCTTGTCTTGGTTTTATGTTCTGTAAATCCTGCCCACCCCACTCCATGTCCTGCCTAAGCCCTACATCTCTTGGCCCCAGTTCTGGCCAAATGGGGTGCTGCATCACTTAAAAAAAGGGTACCAGCCTTCAATAAAGATGAGTTAAATTGTAATAAAAGAACCTCAGCAGGCACTTGAGAAAATACAGTCCAGGTATATTGATATTTGACCATTTAACTTCATAAAGATAAAATATAAAATGATTAAAGTAATGAATATCTACCATATCCATTGATCTGCCTCTCTTGGGTGTCATATGTCCCCAGGAAGCCTTTGGTTAAGTGCTGGAGGGCAGTCACTTCGAAGTTGCCTTATCCAGCAAGAGGCAGATGTGAAGATAGTCTGAGATTAAAATTAAAGAGATAAATCTCTGCTGCAGATACAAGTGAGAGGTGCAACTTGGAAGGGACAGTTGAGAAGCATGCCTGTGCCATCCTCCAATTAGAGCACCATTCCTCCTAGAGAGCCTGGTAAGATCAAGAGCTCCTGTGGGTAGAGTCAATGCCTTCATCAGAAAAGGAACTGTGAATCCATTCAAGTCCTTGTGCAAGGACTTGGCTGAAACCCCAGAATTCTCCTCCATTGAGCATGAAAGAGATAATTTCAAATGAAAAAAATTTTAGTTCTGCTGTTACCAGCCAACCACCTTGACCATAAAAGAACCTCAGTCTGGCTCTTGTGCAATCTCTGTTTTTGAGTAGGACCACACATAGCTTGGTCAGTAAATACGAGTTAGCTGCAAACTGTATCTCTAGGTGATGGAGCAATTGCCTCACTGGATGAAAACTGTTTGATATCATCCACTTTAATACCAGAGAACATTTGCCAAAAGCAAAAGAATGAGCTGATGCTAAGATGCCCTATCAGGTAATAATTAGACTCAGTTGCTTCTTAAGTTCTATTCCTTCTGCTGTTGCAGCAAACTGTGTTACAGCTCCATTGTGACAGCAACCTGGATCCCAGCGAGAGACCAAGCAGCACTTGGAGGGTTGGAGAACCAAGTTTATTATGCCAGCAGGCCCAGAACAGAGAACACTCCAAGCTCTGGACCCTGTTTGTAGGTTTACTTAGGCTTTTATAGGCTGCCAGTCAAGACTTTGCAACAGCATATGCAAATAAGCTGTAACACAGTAGACCAATCAGGAATGAGCTTTTTAGAAATGGACCAATCAGGAATGATAGAAATGGGCCAATCAGGAGTGAGCTTTTATGCAAATGAGGTGTTACAAATGGGCCAATCAAGAGTGAGCTTAGGGAACCAATAGAATCTTAGGGGTAAGTTCCACTTTCCTAGAAGCAAGCCCTTCCACAGAAGTAAAAAGCGAGATAATGCCGCAGGCCAGGGAACTGGATGGCACTGGCAGGAAAGTAGTGGCCCTGCCTAGGGGTGCTGCCCATCTTTTCATGGGGCTTCCCATCTCACTGCTAGGTAGTAACACCATGCTCTCAGCAAAGAGGATGCAGTCTTCCTATTTCCTACAGCTGGAGGACATGCATTCACTTGTTCATTTATTTCAATGTATTTTAAAATTTGCATTTGATCTATCGGAAGATTTTTTTCCCTTTAAATTCTGATTTAGCAGTAGGATTATGATGCCAGTTGGAGGGTCTGAGGATCTAGTCCAAGATTAATTTTTTTGTATCATGATATCTCCTTTTTATGATATTTAAGACTGGGGAGATAGAAGACATAGATCTTTGGGGTGGGACGGTGCTCATTTTATTGCAGAAGTTGAAAACTGGCATCTTCTGGGCCAAATGTTGCCTGCAAACACACTTTATTTGGCATGCAGTGTTTTTCTTTAAGCTTGGATTTGTTGCCAGCACATAAAAATTGAGGTATTTCATCTTTTTCTCACACACATATATACATATAGATGTATATATTTTTTCTTAATCTTAAGACAATTGTACAGAGATTTTCCTTTGAAAAGTCAGAAGATCCAGGAACATCAGCCCCAGTTTGCTCATGGCAAAGCTGAGTAGTAGCTGGTCTTTTGCTAAGACACGAATTCTCCAGTGTGCTAGGTACCTCGTTCCTTCTTGACCTACGTGTATCTGACCTGCCTGACTCCTGTAGGCATTTGAGTTATAATGCCTGTGTGGGGCCCTATTTTATAGGACGACTAGCATGAATAGAGGCAGCTCAGGTTTAAGATGAAGGATTAGGTCCTAAGGGTACCATCAGAAATAGAGATAATCGCTTGAAAATTGCAATTTCTGATTGGTGGGTCTCAGAAGGAGCAAGAAAAAGCCTTGCCTGCACTGGCCCTATTCTAACACACATGACACATGTTTCTCTTGTGCCACCTTAAGGCCATTTGACTGAAGGAAAAAGGAAGTCTCAGACTCCAAGGTATTTTTGTTGGCTGTTGGGCATGTTGATCCCATGCTCTCCAGAGGGGACCTCAGAACACAGGTCCAGAGATGGTGCTAGAAATAAGGACTATTAAAATGATTAAGAACAGACTGGCTGAGTGAAATGCCACAGGATATTGGTACCCCCCACCCCCACCCCCAGAGGTGAGCATAGAAAGGGATGGCGTGTGCCCTGGGGACCCTGGCTCCCGCTTTTGGGCACCATCCTCTGGACAGGTGCAGAGCTCCCATCGGAGACCCTGGTGTGAGCAGATCATTCTATGCTGTCGATTTTAAAGCAACTAGTTCTCCTTGTGAGTTTCCAGAGAAGTTTTTTTTCTTTCTTTAGTAGCTCCTCTCCCTAACTGCTCTGACGGTTGACAACCCAGGATTGGGACCCAGCAGGATGCGGGGTGGGGATTCCCCTTCCTCATCCTCCCCGTAAGTACTGAGTTGACATCTTGACGAGAGGGTTTCTAGAACCCAGCGCCCACATGAATGGACCTGGCCCTGCAACAGGGCAGCTCAAAGCAAGCGTGTTACTGCGCACGTGCAGAAGAGTTTCCCGGGGGTGCTGAGGGCAGACCCTGTCCACAGGCAGGAACACTGATTCCACTTCGGAAACAAAATAGCCTAATTCCACAACATCAGCCCGGAATCCTGGGAGAGACTCACAACACGTCTGCTTTTTTTTTTTTTTTTTTTTTTTTGACATTTCAAAAAATAAAAATTTTATTGCTATTTATCTGCATGTTAAGTATCCCATTTGCAGTGCATTTAATATGTTTTACAGCTAAATATTTCAGTTTTATCTATGTGCTCGATAGTACGTCTGCTTTCAAAGCTTCTCTCATACTAGTTTGAATTTGATGGACCTAAAAGGAAGAGGAAAGGGGGTGGGGAGGGGATCTACACAGGTGGTAACTGGGGTGGATGCTCCCCATTGTCCCAAATGGAAACCCTTTCATTAATGGGCCCTACATCAAGGCTATGTTCCAATTGCTGATGAAGGTCAGATTTTCTTCTACAAGAAACACCTCGGAGACCCAGTGAGACAGAGGCTGATGTCAACGACGTGATTTCTTCCAGTTCAATCCAAATCCAGTTACTTTTACCGAACAGGTCCAAACCCCAACCTTCAGAATTCAAATTAGGACTGGCTCATTTCAGGCATTTGGTGGCGGGCTCAGTCCTAAATTATACTTCCTCAAATCTATTCTGGGACTTGGCTGGGTTGTGGCCCTCTGACATGTGATAGCAGAAACCCATTTTTTCCCAAACATTTTCAGAAGCAAAACAAAGCAAAAGAAAAAGAGGTTTTCTTCGGATTGATCTGATGGTGGGGTGATGACTTTCCATGCAGGTGACCAACGTAAGATGTTGAAATCTGTCTTTCATCTTCTCTCTTGCCTTTTTCTTTTTTTTGGCTGGACTAGCTCTCAGGGACCAACTGCAGCTCTGCTTTTCTGACATAGTGGTTTAAGTTGAGGGGGGCTGTTTGAAACAGGGATGCTGTGTTTCTGGGGTGCTATAAGGAGGAAGATTCACTGCTGGGCTTGGCTGCCGAGACTTCCACCCACTGTCCCCCGTCCCGGCCTCTGCTTCCTCTGTCCAGGACTGACCTCAGGTTGAGAAAAACAGTCCTGAGAGTTTCTCCCTTTTCCCAACTCCGTTATTTCTGTTTCCTGTGCTGTGCGCTTTTCCCTACCTCACTGGTGCTTTTTTTCTGGAAAACTATACTTCCAATACTTATTAAATACTGAGTATTAAATACTCAGACTTCAGTCCATGTTATAACACTTAGAGTTTCAGATTCAGGATGTCTGGGGGTGGAGACGGTGCATCTGTGTGTTTGGAGAACACCCCGGGGATTCTGACGCCTGCAGCTTGCTTTTTGATCACAAGCTTTTTGATGACATTGGAGCAGGATGATTTCCTTGTCCTTCTCTTACTTAACGATCAGCAGCACTGGACAGTCCTACACTCCCTCCTGAGAATTTCTCTTCAATTCTCTTTGCACCTCACTGGATGCACTGTATTCATCTTCTTGGCTGGTTCCTCCTCTTGGAACTGCCTTCTAAGCTTGGGTCCAGTCCTCTGATATTTCCTTGTGCCACCATCCAGGTGATATCACCTCGTCTTGTGGCTACAAATACTAGCCTCCAAGGGTGTACTGGTAAATGTTCAATCATTGATTGCCCAGGAAAAAAAAAAAGTCCTGATTTGTAATGTTTGCCAATTTCCATGGCCCATTTCAAGCTGCCCACGTGTGGTCACTGAATGTGGAGTTGGGAAGAGATGTACTCAGTCAGCTCTTCGGAGCTGGGATAAGCCGGCTCCATCATTCCCTATTAACATCCACATTTATCTCTCCAGCCCAGACTCTCATCTAAATACCAAACGTGTTTTTAATGTCCTCCATTTGAATTTTAAACCATCATCTCAAGTTTAACACACCCAAATAGAACTCCTTATCTCCCCGCCCCTGCTGTCATCACCATCCAGCTCTTCCTGTGGCATTTCCCATCTTAATGTCAACTCCATCCTCCGGCTGCTCAGGATGCCTTCTTAACCCCTCTCTTTCTCTTGTTACCCAGTCCATCGGCCAATCCTGGTGACTCTGCATTCTAGATAAATCCAGACTCAATTAATTTCTCACCACTTCCAGAGCCAGCATCTCTCATAAAGATTCTTATACTAATGACCTAGTGAGTCTCCCTGCTTCCCTGCCTGGTTCGCTGCCAGTCTAGTAGCCAGTGAATCCTTTAATACATGTCAGCTGAAGTCATCCTTCTGTCTCCAAACCACTGATCTCCTTCTGTCTCGCTTAGAGTAAAACCCCGAAGTCCATGCCATGGACTGTGCAGTCCTCTGTCATTTGAGCTCCTCAGACTCCCCTGACTGCTGCTGCTTACCACTTACCCCCGGGCCCGCCCCCTTTTGCTCTGCTCCAGCTCCAGCTGCTGGAACAGAAGGGGACCTATTGCTCAAACCCATCAAGCGTGCTCTTGCATCACACCTTGTGTCCTTGTGGTTTCCTCTGCCTGGCGGGGTCTCCCCTGAGGTGGCTGCACGCCTGGCTCCCTGACTTCTTGGTGTCTCTCCTCAAACATCACCTCAACAGAGAGCTGCCTTATAGAGAAAGCAGCACACCCCATCTCCCCTCACTCCTTATCCTGCTATGTATTTCCTAAGAAGCCTTCTCACCATGGAAATCCTCGTGGGGGATTTCCAAGACCCCTCGCAGATACCCAGATGCATGGATGCTCAAGTGTCTGATGTGAAATGGTGCAGCACACTCAGCTTCCTGTATCTGCAGGTCCCACACCAGCAGACGAGGAGGGCCCACAGCATCATGAAAGCAGAGACGCTGCTGTATCCCCTGAGCCTATATCGCTGCCTGGCATGTAGTAGGTATTAAATAAAAATCCATCGACCTCATAAATAGAGTGTTGGGTCCTAAACATTAGACTCCCTAAGGTGTTTATATTCTGAGACTGATTTTGTTTGATTGAACATGGACCACATTTTCCAGAAATGATTAATATACTTCTAAGCCTCACTAGTTTTCCTGATTAATGTTCCAATAGTGGAGTTTGAAGGACAATTTGGAAGCAATCTAACCATTTGGGAACATGACCTTGGCATTTTTGAGGAAAGTCAGCAGGCAGTGAAGGAAAATGACCAGAGGCATGTTTATGGGCTGTCTTCAAATATTCACACGGATTCTGATTAGGGGTAGAAGGGGCTGCCCACACACTCAGAAGCGTTACTTGTGTAGTAGGATTTCAAGACGTTTTCCATGAGAAAGTTCCCTGCTAAGACAAGTTGAGTCACTTTGTTAGAACTGGTAATGACACAGATATTTCTCTGCACAAGAAAGGCAGGCACTCTGCAATGCTATCCTTTGTGCATCAGTTCTGTTGGATTTTATGACCCTGAAAATATTCTTTTCATTCATCTATTCACATTCATTCAATAAGTGTGTATTCATGCTATATATGTGCTGGGTATTGCTCTAGGCTCTGGAACTGGGTAGAAAAACTGATCAAGTCCTTTGAAGCAGTTAGTTATTGAGTGACTGGAAAGGGAAGAGAAAAAAAGAACTGAAAAATCCACAGATGTGGTTCATCCACTCCCAGGTCACAAAACAAAGATCCATGGCATAGTTTCTTCTATATTGTTTCCTGCACATAAGATAATACTGTTCTCAGAGGCGCATTGATAAATCAACACAAACAAATGTGGATTGTTACAACAATGTGTTCAAAGACACTCTTATATTACACAGGTGCATACTCTTCACTCTGCTAGAGCAATTTATAAGAGATCTGCCTTCAGAACACCTATAGTGAGTGTCCTGAGAATTCAAAATTGATTGTATGAACATGAGCTGCAAGATGGCAGGGTAAAACATACCCAGAACTGACTTCATCCTTGCTCCAGAGGAGAAGAACTTTGCCAGAGCAGCTGCATCTGATCTCAAGTGATCTAAAAGGAAGCTTTGCATGGCACTAGCTTCTGTGACTTCAGAAGGCTGTGATAAAAGTACCCAGAAAGCAGACCCAAAGTGAGGGGAACTTCATAGGATGTCCCAGGATAATGTGTCCAACTTTCAAAGAGATGAAAAGTTTTTCCTCTTATTGAGAATGACACTCTTGACTAAGAATCCAACACATTAACTCATTTATTTTCTTTTGATGTGAAGACACAAGACGGCACAGAAACTAGCTAATTTCGTTCAGCTAGCATCTGGCCCAGATAATCCATGCTTGCAACAATCTCACCTTGGGGCAGTGGTTCCCAATGTGGCCTCACAGTGGAATCCCCTGGGGGATTTAATACTGTTGATGCCTGGGTCCCCTCTCTGGAGATTCTGCTGTTCATTGGTTTGGGGTGTGGCATGGATGTTGGGGTTTTTAAAGCTCCTTAGGTGCTTCCAGTGTGAAGCCAAGGCTGAGAAGCACTGCTTCTGGATGAGTGATGGTATTTGACCCAAGATGTTAATGAGGGTCCTTAGAAGGTGCCAGGACTGGAGGATGAGTCGTCTAGAGGGGGAAACCATTGCCTGGTTTCCAGCTGAGCTGGAGAGCCATAGTTTGGTGCAGGATGGTGAGGCTCCGGGAGGTCCTGACCATTTCAAGAGTGCTTTCTAGCCCTGCTTTCCACACCTGCCTCGGGAATGAAAGCCCTGGGCTGGTACCAGCAGAAGAACAGCCTTTCCACTACATAATCTCATTCTGGCCAAGATGAGATGTCATTGGTTTACCTTGACATGAGCTGCTGTAAGAAACAAAATAAACATTGGCGCACCAAGTTGGGGTCACTTAAAATGGCACTGGACTAACCAACGTGGGGAAAATGGCTTTCAATGCAGTTTGTGTACCCGAGAATTGGAGTCCCCGAGAGTTCATGTCCTTTCTCCTCCAGAGAGGGGTATATTTATAGCAGGAACCAAGCCTTACACAGGATGAGGGGGCTGGATAATAATCTGTGTGAATACATTGATCTGTCTGAACCGTTTCTTGGCTGTCTGCTTTCCATGGTAATAAATATCCACTAAAAGCCGTCTGCTGTATGTGTTTTTGGTAAAGTCTCACACTTCCCTGCATGAATACATTCAGAATGTAAGCACCACACGCTCCACTACAGAGACTCCGTTGTATTATGAATTCTTAAGTTATGCAGCTTAGCAGCTGTGATAATGTAATGGTTTGCAAAATAATAGACGGGCCATACGTCAACCTGGAATAACACATCAAATAATGAATAACGTGGGTGCAAAAAGGTTTAATTTATACTGTGTTAAAAATACTGTTCCAGAAATACCACACCATTTCAGTCTTTCTAAGACCAAAAAAAAAAAAAAAAAAAAAAAAAGCACCCTTTTACTTAGATATTTAAATAATTGTGTAAAAGAGATTGCTTTCTTGTTTATTTTTCAATAAAAATGTTGAATTCCTGTTACTCTGAGAAGAGACACATATTCTGAGTCTGATCAGTTGTTCACACATAATCGCTCTACTTCAAGGTGTGTTCTTTGGTCCTAGAGTTCAGGATAAATAAGAGAAAAGCATTTGTCTCCTTGGTTTGTATTAACATGTAAGAGTGGATGCATTTTGCACCCGCAAGACTGGGGCTCGTGGTCGTTTAACACAAGGAGTGAGACTGTTTCTGTTGATGTCTTCATTCTGATTCTCTTCCCAGATTTCCTCACTGCGGGACGTTTCTAGCAACTGTCAGATTTCACTCATTCCTTCATCTAGTGACTATCTGTTGCTCTCCTGATATGAACCAGGGGCTGAGATGTGTTCCCTGCCCTCAACGAGCTTGTCCTCATGTGGAAAACGGATGTGATGGAAACAGGCTGGCTATAGGCGAAATTCAATGCTGTGTGATTTGTGCTATTTTAAGGGAGATACAGAGCACTTTGGGAGCCTGAAGGAAGGTAGAGCAGTTATTCTGACCCAAGGAGTGGACAGGGTACCTGGAAAGGCTTCCAAAGGGTGTTATCTTTAGGCTGAATGGTGTGAGTAGGGAGTTAAGGAGGTGGAGGGAGGAGGCAGTATGTATCAAGCTGACAAAAACTCATGCAAAGACCATGTAGCAAGGGAGAGCATGGTAGTTTAGAGGAAGTGCAGAGTTG
The DNA here is from genome assembly GCF_009834535.1 of Camelus ferus. Lineage (NCBI taxonomy): Eukaryota > Metazoa > Chordata > Mammalia > Artiodactyla > Camelidae > Camelus > Camelus ferus. The sequence continues at coordinate 22,772,044 of NC_045730.1, forward strand.
TTCAGTGTGGTTGGAGTACAACACACCCAGGGCAGGGTATGGGGAGAGATGAGGCTGGAGAGGGTGGGAGGGTCCTGATTATGAAGGACTTTGTAACTACATTTAGACATTTGAACTCATCTTCAGGCAGGGATTTTAGGTAGACAAGTCAAAGGTGATGGAGTCCTAACCAAGAAATGGGGAGAAGCAGCGAGAGAGATTCTGGAGCTAGAATTGGCAGCACGTGGTGACTGACTAGATGGGGGACACCAAGGCTGGGGAGGAGGCAGGTAAGATGCCTGCATTCTACTTTGGGTGTTTAGGTAGCTGGTGGTGTTGGAGGAAGAGGAACAGGATTGTGGGTGAGATGGCGAATTCTACTTTGGACACGTTAGACTTGTGGTATTGAGACACCCAGGAGAAGAGAGATGTCCAGCCCCCCAGCCCCAGATGTCCAGACTCCCTGCGTGAGTCTGGGTGAGAGAGAGGCTATATCAATGGGGAGGTGGACATCCTTCATCAATGCACATGTGAAAACAGTGTGGGCTGGGCCACGTACAGCTTGGCCCACTCACTCTTAGGGTTTGGACCTATAAAGATAATCTCCAGCGTGAAACCATTGCCTCATATTGTAGGCTCACAGAAGTTTAGTAAAAGCATTCCCCCCCGTCCCCAAGGCAAACTCCCAGAACATAGGTCCACATTTGCTCCTTCTTTAACTCACTTATTTATTATGTTCTTACATTCACTAGAATTTTCCATGAAGTCCATTTTTACCTTTCCAGCTCTAGAAGGAAAAGGTCCTACAGAAGTATCTGGGGTGGGTAATAGATTTCCGGCCAAGATGGCAGAGCGGCAGGACCATGAGCGCACCTCTCCTTGCAGCTACAACAAAACCACAGCCACCTGCCCACCAGCCATCAAGAAAACAGACTGGAGCCTAGCAGAAGTATCTGGGCTTGAGTAAGTTTAGTTACTTGGTATTGGTGTGCAATGAATTTGCAACATGCTGTTTTTCATGTCTTACATAAAATTGGGAGTCCAAGAGAAGTTAGAAATACCTCTGTCTTGGCTTTTATCAGATGAATAGCCCTTCAAGGACCTCTCTGGGTGACAGTAAGTGTGACTCAGAGTGTGTGTAAAAGGTTAATGGTTATTAAAAATACAAGCCAGTGTTTCTCAACCCAAAGATAGGCAAACTTCAAAAAGAGGCCAATCATTAATGGTTGCTTTCTTTCCCTACATGCCAGGTGCCATGGTAGGACCTTGACATACGTCACCTCTAAACCTTAACAACCGTCCTCAAGGGGAGTTAGTGCAGGTGGATAAACCAGGCTGAGGAAGCCCGAGTCACCTTGCCAAAGTCAGACAATTGATAGATAGCCAGGCTCTAGTTTCTCCGGGCAGCGTGGTGCCTCCTGATGCGCCTACATCACCTTCATTAATTATCTCGTTGCTGGATTAGAGCCCTCCTGTGTTGACTTACAACTCTTTCTTTTATCTAAGCCTCGGATCCCTAACCTCGCCTATGTTACCAAACACGGCATCTTAGATTTATTTTCCTGCCCTGCCTAGCCTGGTGATGAGTTGATGGTCGTCTGTGAAAACATATCAACAAGAACTAGGGTTGGTCCTCCTGCCCGAGTGTTTTTGAAATCAAAATTTGATGGCTGTCGCGGTAGCATGGTTAGAAAGGTGCATTTCTTGCTTTTCCCACTCAACTTCTAGGCAGTTGGAAAACGGAAGCCCTTGTTTAATCCTGGGCATGTAAGGGCTCATGACTTGTCAGCGCACTAGGTCGTGAGTTAGTCATTCTCTCTGGTCTCTGCACCTCTGCCTTTGGTAAATTTCCTTTCATGTGAAGTACTAGTGACAAGTTGGGCGTAACCCATTTCTCAGGGCCAAGCTACACTGTCCAGGCTCCCCCAGGGAGTGGAGGTGATGAAACACAGGCTCAGTGGCTGGCATGGAAGATACCGGGTCCCTTGATTAAGGTCCTGTTCTGTCATTGACTGTCTGTCCCCAGACAGAAGACGAAACCTCTAGAATGCCGTGGTTTCCCTGTCCATACAGGGCAAGGGTAATAATCCCCGTTCTCTGCGTCTCATTACCAACTCACGGTCGTCGAGAGAGAACAAATACGAAAGGGCATCGGGGCAGAGGTGTTATAGAAAGGCGAGGCCTTAGAATCATTAAATGCCACGAGATGGAAGAAATCCTGAATGTCTGTTACCCTCTGGGCTGCTGATGTAGCCGAGAAAGCTGTCTTGGCCTTTGATTCTGGGCATCCTGAGGAAAGAGTGCTGGTTCCCAGTGCCTGCCCTTAAAGCAAATGTCATTTCTCACCTTTCCTCCCCCCACTTTTATATAAACAGATGACTCTGATTCTGAAAACTGCCATAAAATCAGCAACGGCGTAAAAGATCCAATTGAAACCGACGTGACATCATAGATTCCAATTACGTGCACTGTCCCCTGTGGTGGAGGGTGAGAGGGGAGCTCATAGCAACGCAAGGAGACTCTTCTTTGAGTGATGGTGTCCCAGCCCCACCACTTCCCAGCTAGCAATGGAGAGCAATAGGACATTTGATGCTCCAGTGATGTACGTGCTTCTCTGAAGGGCCCAGAGGCTTTCGGATCAGACTCCACAGAGTTCCTAAGACCCGGGCAACACTGGTGTGTGCCCAAGGGCCGGACATAGGTCCATGTCTTGAATGTAAGTAAATGCCAGCACATACAACAACAGACATGTTTTATACAAGACACCGTGTTTGTACCCTGTTAGTTTTTCTTAAACGAATAACAGAAACACTAACTGGATACATCTGGATTTACTAAACGCACGTGATTTATTAAGCATCCATCTGGAGATGCTAACGGTTAAATAGGTTACTATGGGGTTTTGTGCACATCTGCAGGAGAACTCTCTCCCTGGGATTAGTCATGTTGTGTAATTCCACTGTGGGTAAGTCATGCTTCCAAGTGAGTTTTTGTGAACAGAATATATTAAAGAAACTGAGTTACCAGACAGGTCAAAACATTTTCACCAGAAACTAAAATCACGTTCAGTAGACGCTAAATGTGTAACTACAATGATAAATTTATAAATTTTGCTATACCGGTTGGTCCTATATTCAGTAGCTCTTGGTATAAAAGCGGGCACAAGTTAGGCACTGAACACAGTTAAGTTGTTGACTCTGATATGGAGCACAAGAAATCCGTCTTGAAATAAAGACCTACACACAGCCCGAATGGGAGGTGAAGTTTTTTTTTCCTTCATTAATATGCAAATAGCAGAAAAAAAATGTTAACATCAAAAGTCAGGAAATCAACCCCGCCTGGAAGTCTAGCTAGCCCCTCGTATTTGTAAAGCTTTAATCACGTTTTCCTTCCATTTAAAAATCACTGGGTAGTAAGTACACAAACCAGAAAAAGTCACTTGAATTAAATGCTGTCCCTCTTACAAGGTGCAGCAGGTTGCTTCTCTGTCATGAGGACCGTTTGCGATGCCCGTTGCCTTATTGATTTTAGATTACACCTTAACCCAAAATGTCTAAGCAGACATCCATAGTGCACGGGGGGTGGGGGGTGTGCTGCCATGATTCAGACAGGGGCTTTGGGGGTTTCTGAGACCCACAAACATCCCAGCCCTGCGTCGGTGCAGGCACTGTCCCCGCGGGAATGAGCCCAGCGTCCTGAGGACGACCAGACGTGCTTTGACTCCAGCCCCCCGCCCCAAACTGCACCAGTCACTCCAGAGAAGGACAAATCCCCATTATTGTTTCACAGCATCTTCTTTGCCAGGCGGTACCGAACAGTAAGCGTGCTTTCAGAAAATTAACAGAGTAATTTTGAGCCAAAATCCACAGTATTTTAAAAAACACCCCAAATGATAGTAAGGTATTTGAAACAACAATAGCAATAAAACAACAGAGGGGATTTTAATCAACCAGGTGCATCATTTAAACCCTCAAAACATCACAGCTCCTTCATGTCATCATCACCTCTTTTGAAGACACTGTCACCCAGCAGAGGAAAGAAAATTTTCAGCCCTGCTGCACGAGTGGATCTGTTTCACTAAACGAAGAAGAAAACAGGTTTTGCAGCCCAAAGCTCTTCTCGACAAGCACTCGCATCTTCTGTCCTCTCTCCAGAGGGCAGTCCCTACCCCAATCTTTTCTCTTGTATTTCATCTCTAACAGCCCCCATCCCCATGCACAGCCGACAAAAATTTGTTTCAAAATTCTCATCATTATCTGCTAAGAAAAACAAATTACATATGCCAGAGTACTCTACGGACCCAGGGGTTTGAATTTTTCAGGAAAACATGACTACCAGAAGGGATGCTGTGTACAATGAAAAGAACTGTCTCCCTTTCTTTGAAGCAATTGCTCGGTGAAAAACAAACAGTCGACCACGTCGCTTACCCTCTCCACGCTGCGTCTTCTCAGAGATCCATAAGGAATTTTCAGTAAAAGTCTTTGGGATCTATTCGGAGCCACTGCAGCCTGGACCACCATGGTGTAGAGCCGTGTGTGTGTGTGCCTGTGTGTGTGTGTCTGTTCCCAGCAAAGGGAGAGACGGAGGCGTCCTCAAAACTAAGTTACGGTCTCCTGGAGGTTTCCCAAAGATCAAATAACCGAAAGAGCTTTTTCTTTCGACCATATGAGTCAAGATGTGGTGTGTCGGGAGGTGGGGGGTGGGGAGGAAGAAAAACAGCCCAAGTTCTGCAACTTCAGCCTGCCTCCAGCAGCTCAGCCCAGCTCCCTCCTGCCTGCCCCTGCGTGTCAGTCTCCCAGTGAGTCTGCAGGTCCCAGAAGTGGGCAAATGACGCTTCTGGGGGAAGTGATCCAGAAATGTCAACTTTGTTTCTCGTGGTTCCAGATGGTAACCAGGTCAGTTGTTGATTCGAAGCCCTATCAGACGTATTATTCATCCCATCACGTGACTCCAAGCCCCTCGGCCATACAGTAGGTCACATGCTCACCTTAAAGAGACTATTTGGAATATCACCATCTGGTGCGGAGATTAATGTGCAGTCCTGCATTCTGATTTCACTCTCTTCTGAACACAGGAAAAATAGTTGGAGGGCAGTGACATAACACACTGGGGACTTCAGGGGATCCCTTTTCACAGTCATAAATTATACGTATGACCCTGAGCATCAGACATGCATGTCTGTTTCTTTCCTTGCAGCTTTCCAATGGATGGGAAAGAAATGTAGGCATATAGTTAATTATATATGTGAATGCAGTCCACAAAGAGAAAGTGTGAAAGACGAAAGGAGAAAATGTTTGTATCACATGGTTCAGATGAATCAAATCAAATATACCAGACAGACTTCCATTTGGCATCTCCTCATTTAAATGTTTGTGTTACAGAGCATTTATTTTTATGTATGGCAATAAACATGAAGAAATTATGTTTGATTTTACAAGGCTCTGCAAAGGACTGTCTAAGCTCAGATGTACCCATCACACTTGCCTGTTCGTCCCTAATCACATGGTATAATTCCACGTCAGACAAGCTTCTCAGACTGATGGTACACATGCCCTAAAAATTTAAGTTTCCTGTGATATTTTGTTACTGATAGCTTATTCAATTCTGCAACACCCCCCCACCCCATCTCTACTCCTCCCTCAATCTGCTTATTTCTATAGCAGAGAAAATGACTAAAAAGAAAAGCAAGGGGCTTCCAGGATTGACAGTATTTTAGTTTTTTTCTTTTTAACGTATTTCTGCATCCGCTGCTCCTCTCCGATCCCAGGATTTATGAACGGGATGCCATTTCCTTTGTAAAAATCCTGTGCTTTTGGGTGTTTGCCTAATATCACTCTTCTGCTTTGGGAACCAGGTTTTATTTACTCTCTGCAGGCTCATTTATTGAAAACGATGGAAAAGAAAGTTCTGTTTATTCTAAGAATCTGATGGGAAGTGGGGGTGGGGCGCAGAGGGAAAAAAAGTGGAGTTTGCCGCTGCTCGAAAATGAATCAGGAAAAAGAACGGGGGTGGGGGGGTGTTGGTGGGGGTAGCGGTGGGAGAGATGGAGACGTGGGTCTGGTCACCCAACTCAGACACACATTAAGAGGCAGTTAAAGAAAGCATCAAGTTGATGTGGGAAATTCCAAATATACAACAATCAGGCTTTGTTCCTAATGGGATCCATATGTGCAGCCGGAGAGTTAGAGGGGGAGAGAGAGGCAGGGAGACAGGGAAAGATGGAAAGTTCTCCAGCGTGACCTGCACAGAGACTTGGGTGACGTGGTTTAGGCTTACAGACCCTTCTTCCTCCTCCTTACTTCCTTCCTGCGCTGCCTGGTTTCCAGCTCTTTTAGGGGTGCAAATAAATCTGGAATGATACTCCATTCCTCAGCCAAATCAACAGAATCTCTTCCCTTTGTAAAACTCCATTTGACTACAGACCGGTTTCGAACAAAGGATAGGCACATTCTCAAAACACTGATCAGTCCAGACCCCTGGGATTTCTGTTGGAAAATGCAGTTTGAGAGGGGGGCAAAGGATTAGATCAACTGAGAAATCACTGTCTCTCTCCTGACCCAGGCCAGGGCAAAGCCCCTGGGAGCTGGATTTATTTATATTTGACTAAATGCAACTTCCTGTTTCCCAGGGGTATTAATGAGTGTTTCACTGAAGGGCTTAAGGCTTCATGGCATAGTTCACATCATAAGGGACACTTTGATGAACTAAGTGCAAATAAAACAAAAACATATGCCTTTGATTAAAGTTAAAAAACATATAGATGAGAATGTTAATGGAAACAAAAATAACCCTTGGCCAGACTCCCACACATTTGAGCCCCACACACTCTACTTCCCCAGGGGCAGGGGGTGGGGAGGAAGATCATTTCTCATATCAGCACCGACAGGCGCCTCGTTGCAGATCAGAGAGAGGAGGAGGTGGCCCAGGACCCTCCCCAGTCCCCAGAGAGTAGGTGGACACCTCCTCAGAGAGGTGTGAAGTCTCTCAAAGTTCAGCTTGTTCAAAACTATCTTTCTGATGGTCTTGCTGTGGGTGTTTGAGATCTAAAATTAAGTACTCCGACTAAAGTATTTGTTTCCAAAAGATCACTGTTACAATACAAATATATTTCCTTTGAGGGGATAGGTACACATACCTTAACAGATATGACCAGTTTCGGAGATGTGAGGGTAACTAATGTTTACGGAGTACATAGCAGCGGCCAGGCAACGTGCTGGAAGTCTACCAAGGGCTGTCTCCATGGCAGAATTGTTTCATTATCTAGGTTTTACAAGTGATGACACCGGGGCCCAGAGAGGGTTAATACGTTGACCAGGATAGCACAGCTAGAACTGTCAGAGCTAAGATGAAAACAAACAAAGTCAGTTTGGGTGATTTCAGGGCCCGAGTGGGTTCATTACTCTCTCACCTGCCACCGAGGACTTTATCAGATTTCAGCCCTTGGAAATCTAGAAATGAGATGCATCTAAGGGAAATGGAAAAAAATCACTGTCTTTGAAGGAGAGAGGACTTCAGTACAGGACATGGCATTAGACTGAGCTGTGCTGGTGTTTCTGGAACCACTGCCTTGAGGTCCCTTGGAGCTCAGCACAGGGTACGGAAGAGCCAAGAAGCTCACAGGAGTGGAGGAAGAACCCAGGGAGGCAGCATCCCAGGAGCAAGCACAACCCAACCCAGGGCTGAGGAGCAAAGGGAAGAGCTGGTTACTAGAGCCCACGGCCCACGTCACCTGGCAGAGGCTGGAACCCTAGGGACCCATCCCGTGGGACCACTGCTGGAGCCACCAGCCAAGGCCAAGTGTGCAAAAGGGGGTCAGAGAACTACCTTGCATCTCTCTTCCTACCCCTTCCATGAGCTGAAGCCACCCACCCACGCGGAGCTGTGGACATATCCACAAAGGCCGGGCAGGAAAGGGCAGGGAATAGATTTGAGGATGAACCGCGGAAGACCAGCCCCGAGGGACCCAGGGACGCTGGAACAAAGAACTGGACAGTGGTGAATTTAGAACTAGCTGAAAGAGAACAGAAGGACACGAGGAAAACCTTTGGAAGGCAATACAGCTGTCGGTCCCCCTCCACGGGTTCCACATCCGCGGATTCAACCAAACGTGGATATAGGTTTTTATCCGCGGTTGGTTGAATTCGTGGATGTGGAACCCGCGGATCTGGAGCGCCGACTGTCAGGGACTGGAGCATCTGCGGATTTTGGCATCTGCAGAGGTCCAGTAACTGATCCCCTGAGGAACCCCTGAGGGACTGTATTACGTAGAGAGACCACGTTTTTGCCAGGGTGATGGCTGATGGGGTTCCCTGTGCGTCCAGGGAATGGCCTGACCGCCACAGAACAGACCAGGATGATGCTCCCAGACGGGATATCAATGACCTTGCGGGAGACGGGGAAGAGAGACACCTCCACTCTAGAGTCCCTGAAGCTGCTGCTTCTGATGCCTCTGGGAGGCAGCGCATGACTCGAGGCTGGTGGAGCTTTGTTCTTGTTTGCTTTGAGCATTTGCTTCCCATCTCCATGAAAGTGTTCACATTCAAACTCTGGAATGAAAATGCATAGGAATCGATTGAACCCCATTTCAGGAAAATCAATGGTCCTGACGCACCAAAGCAAGATGTATCCAATCAAATGGGTGTTCATGGTCACGGAGAGCAGAGATGAAAGAGGCAGTGGGGATGAGGACCTGACAGAGGGAAAGTGTTTGGAGACAGCAGGGAGGCAGGAGACTCCACCCGGGCGATGTGTGTGCCGGGTGCGGGAGCCGACTCCCACGTCAGGCCCCTTGCGGTGCTGGTGTCTGCTGGCAGCCCTGGGGAGGGTGGGAGACCTCCTGGGAGAATACTGGGCACAGACATGGGGACTGGCCATTGTAACTTCCTGCCCAGAGTAAGCCTGACATACGGAATCAAGTGTTTATCCCCGCTGTAGGCCCATGGCCTGCAATGATCATTTGTGAGTCTAAAATTTTTGGCGCTGGGAAGGTCCACGTGGACGCCTGTCTTCCCAGACTGCAACTCACCGGCACTAAGTAAACACACTGGCACAGCTGGATTTTGTTCATCTGGTGGAATGTGAAGAGAGGGGGGTCGTAGGACAGAGGGGTTTTGTCTGGGGGAGGTGACCGAGGGTGCGCTGTGGGGGAGAAAGGGGGGGCATTCTGAAACTCTGGGGTCAGAGGGCAGCCCGAGGCCACCGCAGGTCAGAGGCGAAGGGCAGTGAGCTGAGAAGGGTTGCGAGGGTGAGCTGAAGTGTCCTTCCAGAAAGAAGGACAGAGTCTGAAAAATTCATCTCTGGCCTTTTCAGAGGTGGAATGTTGCTTCCGTGAAGGAAATGAAGACATGGAGAGCTGGCGGAGATGTTTCCTCTAAGGTCCATCTCAAGCCATTCTTTCTGCTCAGCTGAGCAGGGTGTTAAATGGGCTCTTTCTCAGTTTCACTGGTGGTTTCAAGGCAACAGGTGCCACTTTCTGCCACATCCACCCAAGGGTTTGCAAGGGTGGAGGGTCTGAGACAGTCTTGACACCCTAAGCTGACCTTGCCCTGCTGGCTGTCAGGGTAGGGGGAGGGAGGGGAGGATGAGCCACTGTCCCCACACCTCAAGCCTGGTGACAGGGGCTTTGAGGCTCCCGCCCTGCTGGAGGGGCACAGGGAGTGTTTGGAAGGGAAAGGGATGGAGGAGCAGCTGCTGTGAGCAAAGAGGGGGAAGTGACTTCTATCCCATCATCCTGGTTCGTCCTAAGTGCGCCCTGTGTTGTGTGAAGACAGGTTGACAGAGGCTGGGGGTGTTCACCCATGACAAAGAGAGCATTTTAAATGACCAACTGGGAGAGACTTTGATACTGTGATCCATAATAAAAATATAAATTTGGTCTTAGTCCTTTTTTCTGGCACTTAAAATCTCTTAAAATCCTTGGAATTTTCAAAGTGCTGGGAGTGATAAAGATGCCTTTGGTCATGCTCATGAGGTGAGTTTTGGAAAGCCCTTAGGACACCTACGGATGGGGCTTGTCACCAGAGGAACCAACCTGTGCCACCACTGACCTTTGGGGAGGGGAGAGGGGTTGGAGATTGAATCAATCACCAATGGCCAATGATTTAATCAGCCATCCTTATGTCATGAAGCCTCCATAAAATCCCAGTAGTATGGGGTTTGGAGAGGTTCTAGGTTGGAGATTTGGGGGAGATTGGTGTACCCAGAGAGGGCATGGAAGCTTCAAGCCCTTTCCTCATCTTTGCCCCAAGCTTTTCTTCCATCTGGCTAGTAATCAACTGGTAATTTAGTAAGTAAAATGTTTCCAAGTTCTGTGAATTGCTCTGGGAAATCAATCAACCCCACAAAGCAGGTCTGCTTTATAGCCCACTTGGTCGGAATTGGTGTCTGAAGTGGGATTGGTGAGGGGCAGTCTTGTAGGATGGAGCCCTCAACTCTGTGGGATCTGATACTGTCTCCAGGTAGACAGTGTCATGACTGAGTTGAATTGGAGGACACCTGGATGGTATTGGAGAATAGTTGGTGTGGGATTCCCTGCTCCCACCACACACACATTGGAATTGGGTTTGGGAGTATTAAGAGCTATCCCTTTTGCCTGGGACCTGCAGTGAGAAATCTCGAATACTGGGAAAGTGGAGGCGGGGGCAGGTCTTCAAAGAACCCATAGGCACCTACAAGGACCAGATTGGGTCTAAACACCTGTCAGCCCCAGAGAGATCTTCCTGCCCTGGTCCCTCCTACTTTTCCCCATGCCCGGCATCACCCGACACTAGCCCTCAGCTGGGGAAGAGGAGGTGCTGTCGCCTTGAATGAAGTTTGGACTTTTCTACTATTGTCATGGAACAGAGATGAGAGAATAAATAGGCCGAGATTGACCCAAACATACGCATGAATACAGCACATTCCTAACCAATTTGGAAAATTCCTCCAGTGGGAGGGAGGGAAATTCAGAAGGGAAGGCCTGTCTTTCTTCAACATTCCAGCACCATTTCCATGAGCTCCTAACTCAGCTAACCTGGGTAATTCACATCACGTCTTATTAAAGTAAGCTGTGACTGAGGATGTACAAACAGAAGTACTGCCGACATGCATGATTTTCTGTTCGAAAAGTGGCTGGAATTCAGGCCAAGCACGGAACCCGATATCCCCAGGAACAGAACCAGGACATGGCACAACACTGGTGTCGCCTGACCTCACGTATCCAGGGCCTGCGGGATTATCTGCAGGTCCCCTTGTAGGACAGTTTAGGTTTCTCTTGGTTGGAACTAAGATTTGCACTAAAGCAACACACAGTTGGCTTTATCCACCTTTGGACAGACTGTCCCTCCTCCTGTGGCATTTGGTAGAAACAGTAGGTAGAACTGTAGCTAGCTTGGGTAGGCAGATGAAGTTTTCCTCCCATTCTTTTATTTATTTATTTTTCCTCTCTCTCTCCTCTTTCTCTCTCTCTCTTTCTGTTTCATGCTTCCTTTGGCTAGTTGGGCTCCATCCTGGGCTTCACTGAACAGTTCTCCTCCATGAACATCCAGGCAAAGGAAATAAAAGAAGTTTAATCTGAATCCTTCGTTGTGACTCCTGATCATCGTTGCTGGTAAAGGTTTGATGGACGAGAATGACTCTATCACTTGCCTCCAAGATGATGTTGTCTGAGCTCTTCTATTTCACACCAAGCTCTCCACTGGCCTTGCCCCTTGTCTAAATCAACATGATTTCCTTTCATTGCTTACACTGCACATCATTCAACAGTGACTCGACTGAGTGTCTAAGAAAATAATGGCCACCCCATTTACCTAGTACATTGTGTTACAGGTACACTGCTAAAGGTTGGTAAATATGGTAATTCATTTACTTCTCACAATACCTTATCAAATAGATACTCTTGTTTTCCCTGGATGAAGATGAAGAAACTGAGGCAGGGAGAAGGGAAGTCACCTGTCCAGGGTCCCCTGTACATGGCCTCACAGTCCACTTACTGTTAAACCCTCTTAGGTGGCTACTGTGCTGTGCCCAGAATTGAGGACACAAGAGAATTCAGCTCAAACTCTCCTCCTCTCCATGATGAGAGTCTGTGGGGAAGTGAAGGAACACTGACCTTACACATGGGTGGCAGCTGGAGGGGTACTGAACCCCTACACAATAGGAGGAAATGAAATCATGTTCGTGAAAGTTTTCGTAAATCACACACACACACACACACACACACAGTTTTCCTGTTGCCTCTGTCACCACAACAGCCTTCCTGAACTTCACCATTTACTTCTCCCGTTTCAAACATCTTCTGCTATGACATCCATGGTTCATCTGTCTAAATTCCTTACAGGTCCTGCAGCTCAGCCACATTTTTTTTGGGTGGTAAAGAGGCTTTTTCTTGAAACTTTGAGAACTCCTCGTTGAGGATATCTCATTTGAGTACAGAATTAGCCCAGAATAAGACCCTCTGTCCCCATCAACTCAAAAACACACATTTCCATCACAAAGGAAACCAGATCTCAAAAGAAAACATAGCATTTGCTTATGAAAACCTCGCGTGCTAATCAGGCATCCTGGAATCTCGTTCGATTTTTATGGCAGTGATCAAGCTGTAGAGAATGTCAAGTGGAAAATGTTAATGGCCTGGGCGGAGGATTGGTCCATATTCTGCCTTAGTAACCTTTGCTCCATGGACATCAAATAACAGGCTTATCAGCATGCTGGAGGACCAAGCAACAATCCAGCCATGCAGTGAAGGAGCAGACAGAGCTCCTGATCACAAGCAGGAGATGGATTTTATTCCTCTGCACGAAGGTTCTTCACGTGTAGCCTGGGTGTGCTTTGCCCCCATCAGAGTTCCACTTCCCCTCCCAGCACGAGGTGAAGTCAGGGAGTCAACGGCTGCAGCCTGGGATAGTGGCCCTTCTGCATGGTGGTAATGGCTCGCTGCATGTGCCATTAGGAGTGATGTCACGGCCAGGTCCCGAGGAATCAATAAGATTGCCATGATGCCTGTGTGGCTAAGCAGTCAATAAGCTGACCTGAGCGGGGCTGGCTGTGTGGATTGGTTTTCAAAACCGTTTTGCAAAGCCCTTTTTCATGTGCTATCAGTTGAGGATGGATTTTGATAACTCGCATTGATTTGCTGTATTTATGAAGTGCTGTTTACAGTGGGTAAACTGTGTAATTGCACCTAGAATGGACAAATAAATAATATCCGTACCTATGGTATTGACTACCCAGGGTTAGCTGAATATATATAGCACACCTCCAAACAGTTCGTGGATGTTGAGTTTTGACTTTTAGCAGGCTTAGCTCTCAAGTTTCAGTTAAGTGTTGGGTGGTGAATGACCAAGTTTTAAATCTGCTTCTAATTTTCATGCTTCCTTTTTCCAGGAGGAGAAATTTAACATGTAATTTTCCTCAGTAGGAGAATGGTTCATCTCGGTTTAAGCAATCCCACTGGTGCTGCAAAAAAAGGATGGCTTTCTTTGGGGCCATCAGATTGCTTTCTCTCCTCTGCCCAGAAACACGTCACTCCCAAGGGCAACTGCCCATTTGCCCAGGGGCCTCTGGAATAAGCCACATGGTCTATATTTTCCCAATGTGTGGAAAGAAAACATTTGAATCTGTTAGAAAGATGGGTGTCTAGAAGTCTTACATTGTAGGAATATGGCTCACCTTGTGGCCTAGACAGCTCCCACAAGTCAAGATGCCAAAGGGTTTCCCCATATCAGATCATGGCCAAAATGGCAAAATACGTTCAATGGGCAAACCCTTAGATATAAATGAAGATGGGTAGGGGATTCTAATGGTTCCTATTTGCTTGGGGTACTCCATTCTATTTGAATTTGAAACCTCTGTAGCATGAATACAGATGCTAGACTGTTGTGAAACTTAAATGAGACAGTGAAATCAAGTGTGTGAGAACAAGGGTGGTAAGAAATGAGACAATGAGACCAGATTCTTACTTTCATCCCACAGAAGAATCTATTTTAGATCTTATTCTATTTGCAAGAGGGAGTCATTAAAAGTCTCTTTTTGAAAGGAAGTGATACCATCTTCCTGAATATTTTGAGCTTGAGTGATAAGAGATGGAAGGTAGAACAGGGAGCCAAGATGTGTCAGAGGCCAGGAGAGCAGGTACAAGTTCACTGCAATGGTCCCACGAGCAATGGCCAAGTCCAGAGCTGGGATGGTGGTGAGAGGCTGAAGACAAGGTGTGGGGAGTTACAGATGGTGGAAGGAAGAAAGCAGTATTCCTCTATACTGAGGGACTAGAGGAAGGATGGTCCTATTAAGAAAAGTACACAAGACAAGAGGAAGCTCTGGATGTAGAGAGTTTCTAGTGCCTGAACATTGTGATCTGGAACTTAGGAGGGGAGTCAAGCCTAGAAATGTAGGTCTGGATTTCAACAGCAGACACGCAACTGCTAGTCAGGTAAGCAGTCAAGTGTGAGGGTAGATATTCAAGAACACCAAAACTTACTTCTCATGTACCTTTTCTCAGGAGTTTACTAGAAGATAATCTCCAGCCAAAGAAAGTTAAACCTACAAAGAGGGGGAACATGAGTTACAAGAAAAGGAGAACTGGTCACAGAAGAGATGCAAAGGGTGTTCCCAGAATAATGGAAAAGAGGAGCTTCAAGAAGACAGTTGTGCAAGAGACTTAGAGAGCTAGTCCAGTTGGTGCAGGAGGATGGTGGGATCCAGAAAGGATGCCTCCAAAAAATAAGGTAAAAAAGAATAGGTTGAGTATCTGATGAGTTTGCCAAATTGAGAGGAGAGACAGCTCTACTGAAGATACTTGAGAAAATGCTTGATGGGCACATAGAATATTAAGCGAACAATGAAACAAGGCAACTATTAATTCCTGGAAGAATATAACAGAGTTGGAAAATCTAGGATATGTAATCATACTACACCATACTTCTCAGCTGTAAACAGCATTTTGGTAGTCATAATAAAACTGAATTTTCATTTAAACTGTGATATAGATACACTGAGAAGAGAGGAAAAAGGGGTATGTGTGTGCTTGTAGGGATGTGGAGTAACGTCTGAAATATGTTAAAGCCTTATTATGCAGGGTGGCCGCATAAAATGTCGAAAAGTGAATCATTAAGAAATCACAGTATAAACAGGTAACTGAGAAATCTGAAGTTAACTACCAGAAGCAACGGTTGAAAGAGAGTGTTCATGGGCCCCTGGGGAGAGGGACTCGGATGGAAAGAAGGAAAGTGGAGCCTGCTCTTCTTCTTTATAAGTCTTCTAGGATTCTTCAGCTTTAAAATGTTATGAAAATTGTCATGCATGTGTATTATTTTGATAAAAACGAGAAATCGTAAACAGAAGGAGCAGTGTTCTAGGCAGGGTGAGCCAGATAAGGCCTGGGAGCAGTGGGTGGTGATTAGAAGGTCACTGATGGCTTGAGGTGTGTGAGTGAAATATTGACAGCAGAGCCAGACTGTCAAAACTTGGCCTTTTTCTGAATGGGCAGATTTAAGTCCAGATATTGGGTTATTTAATCCAACAAGTAAATGTTGATTTACTTAATTTCCTGTTTCCTTATCCTTCATTGTAGGGCTCTCAGTCCACAGATCTGCTACTGAAATGGCTGTCGAATGCATCACCTTTAAGCTATACCTTGAAAAGAAGCACCTCAAGTCCTACGAAACAAGACGAGGATCGAGAGACAAAAGGAGGCAAATAACACAGCATCAAGGGCACTGCCATCAGTTCCGGAGCCAGTCCCGAAGGGCCACCCACGCACTTGGCTGATCTCACCCTTCGTGCTCTGCGCTTCAGGGTGGTGCATGCTCAAGCACACACACGTGTGTTGCTTCCTCTCGTGAACCCAGCCTCAATGCAGCAGCCATAGGGGCCCCAGAGTGGTGACAACTAATTATGAAACACCAGGTCTGATGTGTCCCTTTTATCTCATCTTGCAGAAGCCTTGCAGTCCCACAAAATCCCCAGTGGCCCTTTGTAATCCTGGAAAGGAAGTGTCAATATGGAAACAGCTGTTCTTGAGATAGTAAGATGATATTCTAATGAGCTGCTATGAGCTGTGCAGACAACCCAAGGCTAATGGGATTCTGATGCAAATATTCTTCTAGACAATTAGGTTCACGTGAGAAAGCCTGTAGCCCATAGCAAGGCTGAGAGGAGGGACACTCGCCTACAGATGTCACATCCCATCATTCTTATGTGAGTTTTTATCCTCCCAAGCCCTGTAGCATGCTGACTACTCTCCCTGACTCTCTCCTGGAAGGCGGAGACCCAAGCTACCTTGCTAAAGGTTGCCACCAGAAAAGCCCAGCTGGCGAGGAGAAGCAGCCAAACACAGCCAGTTCCCAGCACTGCCCCCCTGTGTTGGCTGTTGAGTGAGTTCAGGACCAAGTATCTCCTGCCATTTTGGAAGCAGGATGGAGAAATGGCCACGGGTTGATGCAGTTGAGGCAGGGAGTAAACACTGTGCTTTGGCAGAACCAAACCCCTGATGATTCAAGGGGGAAGGTTAGAGGTGACAGTGAGAGAGAGCTTAGGAACAAAGAAATGGGAAATGACTTTCCACACTGAAGGACTTAGAACAGATGCTTTTTCTAGGGGGAAGCAAAGGGAAGAAGATGACTAACTCACCAGGTGCCTTTTCAGTGTCGGGCCTGGCCCTGGGCACTTGCTCTAAATACCTCTTTTGAAACTTCACCATGGTCCTGTAAGCTGGGTAGTATTAGCTTTTACTGATGAGGAAGTCAAAGCTCAGCAAGATTGAATGCTTGCTGACGGTCACACGGTTAGGAAGTGGTGCCAAGCTGGGATTGAGACCCAAGTCCATGGGACACTGAAGTTCATTTTCAGTGTTCTTTAGGGATGAGTATGTGGTGACACATCAGAGCATTCTGTCCTTCTTGACACGGGCTGCCCTCAGGAGAAAATATTCTACCAGATCCTAAACAACTGGGGTTGAATCAGAGGACAATCTACCTGGGGGAAGGGAAATACCACCTGCAGCTCTCTCCACCCATCCTGTCTCACCTAAAGGAAGGAAAGTCCCTGATGAATTTCACAGTCCAAGGGCACTTGCTTGTTAAAAGTCTGA
The DNA here is from genome assembly GCF_009834535.1 of Camelus ferus. Taxonomy (NCBI): domain Eukaryota; kingdom Metazoa; phylum Chordata; class Mammalia; order Artiodactyla; family Camelidae; genus Camelus; species Camelus ferus. The sequence continues at coordinate 22,789,088 of NC_045730.1, forward strand.
GACCTTGCATAGCACTGTAGAATGCCCCCCCACTGCCGCCCCCTTGCCTCACCATCACATTAATAAAAGCCTATTTACCGTAGTTCCTTTTACACAGGACATCATAGCCATCATGAAATTACAAGGTATACTAAAAGTTGAGAGACACAGTTTGAAGAGGCTGAACAAGCATCAGAGCCAGAGTCAGATATGGCAGGAATGTTGGAATTAAATCAGACCAGGAACTAAAAAACAGAAACAACAACAAAATCCCCCCCCGCCCCCGCAAATGAATGGTTTTTATCCTAAGGGTTTAGTGAAAAAAGATGACTCTGAAAGAAGAGATGGATAACATAGAGAGATGGAAATTCTAAGAAAGAATCAAAAAGAAATTCTAGAGATCAAAAACACTGTAAGAGAAATGAAGAATGGTTTCCAGGAGTTTGGGGAGAGGGAGGGAAGGAGGAATGGATAGATGGAGCACAAGGGATTTTTAGGGCAATGAAATTATTCTGTATGGTAGTATAGTGGCTACATGTCATTATGCATTTGTCAAAACCCATAGAATGTACAACATTAAGAGTAAACCTAATGTAAACTATGGATTTTGATTGATAATAATGTGCCCATGTTGGTTCATCGATTTTATCAAATATGCCACACTGATGGGGGATGTTGAGGGTAGGGGAGTATATATGTGTGGGTGGGGAGGGCTATGTGGGAACTCTGTATCTTCTGCTCAGTTCTGCTGTGAACCTGAAACTGCTCTAAAAGAATAAGGTCTATTAAAAAATTAAAAGAAAATAAAGAGAAATGAAGAAAGCCTCAGATGATTTCATTGGTAGACTGGACAAGGCTGAGGAAATAATCCCTGTGCTTAAAGCTATGACAATAGAGACTCTTAAAATGGAAAAGCACAGGGAAAAAAGACTGAGAAAAAAACCAGAATAGAATATCCAAGGACTGTGAGACACCTACAAAAATGTGTAACATATGCATAATGGAAATAGAAGAAGAAAGAAAAAGAGAAGGAAAAACAGAAACAGTGTTTCAAGAAATAATGACTAAGAATTTCCCAAATTTAATGTCAGGCACAAAGCCACAGATCTAGAAAGCTCAGAGAATACCAATCTAGATAAATTCCTCCCCCTTCAAAATCCCCTAAAACCAACCCCCCACCACAAAACCACCAAAAAATCCCCCACAGCCCCTCCAAACTACACCTAGGCAAACCATAGTCAAACTTCAGAAGATCAAAGATAAAGAAAAAAATATTGAAAGAAGCCAGAGGGGAAAAAAACCACCTTACCTATAAGGATAAGAATTACATCTGACTTCTCCTCAGAAACCATACAACCAAGAAGAGAGTGGGGTGAAGTATTTAAAGTGTTGTAAGAAAGGAATCCTCCAACCTCAAAATCTGTAACCTGGGACACTATCTTTCAAAAATAAAGGAGAAATAAAGGCTTTCTCATACAAAGACTGAGGGAATTTGTTGCCAGTAGATCTGCCCTGTGAGAAATGTTTAAAGTTCTTCAGAGAAAAAAGAATTCTTCAGAGAGAAGGAAAATTATGTAGGTCGGGAACCCCAATCTACACAGGGAAAGGAAGAGCATCAGAGAATGAACAAATGAAGGTAAAATAAAATTTTTAGTTTTACTCATTCTTAACTGATCTAATAGATAATAGTTTGTTCAAAGTAATAACAGCAACAACATATTTGAATATGTTGAATACATATGAACACACACACAAACACTAGATATAAGTGGAATAAATGACAGCAATGATACAAGGGACAGGAGGGAGGAAGAATTAGGAATATTTTGTTATTATGAGCTACTTACTCTTCACATGAAGTGGTATAGTGTTATCTGAAAGTGGACTTGGATTAGTTGCAAATGTATATTTCAAACTCTAGGAAACCACTTAAAATTTTTAAAAGTATAATTAATATACTAAGAAAGGAGAGAAAATGAAATCATACAAAATACTCAAAATCACAAAAGGCAGAAAAGGTGTAGAAAACAAAAACTAGGAACAAAGAACAAGGACAACAAATAGAAAACAGTAAGAAATACGGTAAATATGATTCTAACTTTATCAATAATCATTTTAAATGTCAATAGTCTAAATACACCAATTACAAGATAGAGATTGGCAGAATGGATCAAAAAACAAGACCAAATTACATGAAACCCACTTGACATACAAAGACGCATATGGATAGAAAGTAAAGATACGGAGTAAGATATATCATGCTAACACTAATCAAAAGGAGGTGAGAGTAGCTCTGATAATTTCAGACTCAGCAGACTTCAGAGCAAGTAAAATGATCAGGGATAAAGAGGGGCATTACATAATGCTAAATGGGTCAGTTCTCTCGGAAGACATAACAAGTCTTAATGTGTATGCCCCTAACAGCAGAGTGTCAAATATGTGAGGCGAAACTGAGAGAACTACAAAAAGAAAAAGATAAATCCACAACTATAGTTGGACACATCAACACCCCTCTATCAGAGATAGACAGATCCAGCAAGACAGAAATTCAGTAAGGACACACTGAAACTCAACAACATGAGAAATATTAAACTGGATGTAATGAGCATCCACAGATTACTTCATTTGACAACAGCAGAATGCACATTCTTCTCAAGCTCACGTGGAACATTCATCAAGATAAACCATCTTCTGGGCCATAAGACACACTGCAACAAATTTAAAGGATTAGAAATCATACAATGTCTCCTCTCAGACCACAATGGAATTAAACTAGAAATCAATAACAAAAAGATAGCTGGATAATCCCAAAATACCACATGGAGATTAAATACCACACTTCTAAACAACACATGGGTCAAAGAAGAAATCTGAAAAGAAAATTTAAAAATATGTTTTGAAATAAATAAAACTGAAAACATAATTTATCAAAATGTGTTGGATGCACTGAAAGCCATGCTTAGAGGAAATATATAGCACTGAATGCATATATTAGAAAAGAAAAGAAGAAACATAAAAATTAATAATATAAGTTTATCCCTTGGGAAAGTAGAAAAAGGGGCAAGTTAAATCCAAAGTAAGCAGAAGAAAAGAAATAATAAAAATGAGAGAAGAAGAATCAATGAAAATGAAAACAGGAAATCAACAGGGAAAATCAACAAAACCAAAAGCTGGTTCTTTGAAAAGATAAATAAAATCAAGAGGCCTCACCAATTTAAATAAAGAGAGAGGACACAAATTACCAATACAAGAAATGAAAGAGGAGACATCACCAGGGATCCTTTGGACATTAAAAGAATCATAAAGGAATACTATGAACAACTCTGTGCCTATATATGTGATATATACATAGATGAAGTGGACCTATTCCTGAAAGAATCAGTCTGCGAAAACTCACACGAGAAATAATAGAATCAATAACTAATAACCTTACAAAACAGAAAACACCAGGATAGATGGAGTCACATGTAAATTCTACCAAACACTTATGAAAGAAAATATATCAATTCTCTACAATCTGTTCCAGAAGATAGAAGCAGAGAAAAGACTTCTTAATTCATCCTATGAGACCAGCATTGCTGTCATGTCAAAATCAGAAACCTACAGATTGGTATCTCTCATGAACATAGATGCAAAAATCCTCAACAAATTATAAATAAGTTAAATGTAGCATGTATAAAAAGGATTATATACCATGACCAAATGGGATTAATCCCAGGTATACAAGGCTGTTTCAACATTCAGAGATTAACTAGTATAATTCATCATATCAGAAGGCTAGAGAAGAAAAATCACATGATCACATTAATACATGCAGAGAAGGAATTTGACAAAATCCATCATCCATACATGATAAAAACTCTCAGTAACTAAGATTAGAGGTGAACTTCCTCAACTTGATTAAAAAAATCCTCAAAAACTGACAGCTAACATCATAATGAAGAGAAATTTGAAGGAACAGGCAAGAATGTCCTTCTCATCATTGCTTTCAACATCTTATTGAACAAAGTCCTAGCTAATGCAATAAGATAAGAAAAAGAAATAAAGGTTATACACACTGGGAAAGAAGAAATAAAACTACCTTTGTTCACAAATGACATGACTGTCCATGTAGAAAACCTGAAAGCATTGATAAAAATACTCCTGGAACTAATAAGTGATTATAGGAAGATTACAGGATACCAAATTAATATACAACAGTCAATTGCTTTCCTATATACCAGCAATAAACAAGTGGAATTTAAAATTAAGAAATATAGTACCATTTACACTGGCACCCCCTGAAAATGAAATATTTAGGCACAATTCTCACTAAATATGTACAAGATTTATATGAGTGAAATGAGAAAACTCTTATGAGAGATATCAAAGAAGAATTAAATAAATGGAGAAATATTCCATGTTTATGGGTGAGAAGGCTCAATATTACCAAAATGTCAGCTCTTCCCAACTTGATCTACAAATTTAATACAACCTCAATCAAAATCCCAGCAAGTTATTTTGTGGAAATCAGCAAACTGATACTGAAGTTTATATGGACAGGCAAAACACCCAGATTAGTTGACTCAATATTGGTGGCAAAAAAACAAAGTTGGAGAGCTGACACTACCTAACTTCAAGAGTTACTATAAAGCTACACTAATTAAGACAGTATGGTATTGGTGCAAGAATAGACAAATAGACCAATGTAACAGAATAGATAGCCCAGAAATAGACCCCCATAAATATAGCCAACTGATCTTTGGCAAAGGAGCAAAAGTAGTACAATGGAGCAAAGGCAGTCTTTTCAACAAATGGTGCTGGAACAACTGGATATCTACATGGAGGAAAATGAATCTAGGCACAGACCTTATATTCTTCACAAAAATTAACTCAGAATGGATCACAGACTTAAAAGTAAAACATGAAAATGAAAATATAAGACTCCTAGAAGATAATATAGGAGAAAACCTAGATGACCTTAGATATGGTGACACCTTCTTAGACAAAAGTAAGATCCATGAAAAAATAATTGATAAGCTGGACTTTGTTAAAGTGAAAAACTTCTGCAGAAGGCAGTATCAAGAGAATGAGAAGAAAAGCCATAGACTAGGAGAAAATATTTGTAAGAGACATATCTGACAAATGACTGGTATCCAAAATATACAACAAACTCTTAAAACTCAACAGTAAGAAACATGGACAAAGAACCTGAACAGACATCTCACCAAAGAAGACATACAGATGGCATGTAAGCATATGAAAAGATGTTCAAAATCATATACCATTAAAGAAATGCAAATTAAGACAACAGTGAAGATACCACCACATACTTATTAGAATGGCCAAAATCCAAAACACTGATGACACCAAATGTTGATGAGGATGTGGAACATCAGGAATCACATTCATTGCTGGTGGGAACACAAAGTAGCTCAACTACTTTGGAAGACAGTTTGGCAGATTCTCACAAAACTAAATGTACTCTTACCACACAATTCAGTAATCAAGCTCTTTGGTATTTACTCAAATGGACTGAAACTTATGTCTACACAAAAACCTGCACATGGATGTTTATAGTAGTTTATTCATAATTGCCAAAACTTGGAAGCAAAGAAGTTACCTTTTAGTAGGTGAATAAATTAATAAATTGTGTTTCATTCAGACAATGGAATATTATTTAGCACCAAAAAGAGATGAGCTAGCATGCTTGAAACTAACACAACATTGTAAATCAACTATACATCAATAAAAAATAAAATACTAATTGCCAAAAAAAAAAAAAAAAAAGAAATGAGCTATCAAACCATTAAAAGACCATGGAGGAAATTTAAATTCATATTGCTAAATGAAAGAAGCCAATCTGAAAGCTACATATTGTATGAGTCCAACTATACAACATTCTGGAAAAGGCAAAACTATGGAGACAGTAAAAAGATTAGTGGTTGCCAGGTATTAGGGGAGAGGGATGGATGAACAGGTGGGGCACAGAGGATTTTTAGGGCAGTGAAACTATCCTGTGTGATACTTACATTTGTCCAAACAACACCAAGAGTTCAGCCTAAGGTAAACTCTTGACTTTGAGTGATAATGATGTGAATGTAGGTCTGTCAGTTGTGGCAGATGTACCACTCTTGTAGGGGATGCTGTGTGTGGGGACAGGGATACGAGGGAAATCTTTATACTTCCTGCCTGATTTTGTTGTGAATCAGAAAACTAGTCTAAAGTTATTTTTTATTAATTAAAAAAATAGACTGCAGGGAGGTTGATCTGGAGATGATAATGGTAGGATGAACTGGGGGAGAAACACTGGATGGAGGAGAATAATTCGATGGTTAGTCCCAGTGACATGTAGTAAGGACCTGAACTTTGGCCATGAAATTATGGACGGAAGAGGATGGAGTGTATGACTGCAGTCCCTTCCAGGAGCTTCAAAACAAGATTGTGGGGGTGGAAATATTGGAAAATAGCATGGAGGGGCAGGGGGCAGTTAAGGAGAGAAGGGTAATACATTAATGATTCTGTGGTATTTTAATAAAATAACTACTTGATTAATCTCTCCACCACCCCTGAGACAACTAAACTCACACCAACCCTTTGGTGTGCCCCCAACTGCCCCCACCCCAGGAGACCCTACAGCCACCCACCACCAGCCACCACCATGGCAGGCAGAGGATATCAGCAGTCAAAGAAACTCCCCCAACCCGCTGCTGTTCGATCTCTATTTATACTTCAGATAAAGCAATGATGCTGACTGTGGATCTCCCATCACTGGAAATCCAGAAAGACCCTCTCCATTCTTGACACACTCCTCCTTGAGGCATAACTTCCCAATCCTATGGTCAGAATGACTGCAAGTCACTGAGATGCTGGTATCCAGCCCTGGAAAGGCTGGTTCCCTCTGGGAATCCTGCCAGCAAAATGTTGCCTCAATTTGAAGACAAATTATAAATTAATGAAGAAAAAACAGCCCCAGACTCTCACGTCTGCCAAAACACACCATGCCCTGAAAGGTTCCTGAAGGGGGCTCAGTGATGTATAGAACAGAAAGAGCCAGTCCTCCAGCAGCCGTTTCCGGATTCGAGACGCAGACTGGCTTGTCCTCAAAATGGACCACGGCTGCCTTTCCCAGGGCAGAGCCAGGGTTGTTCTTGGATGGAGAACACCTCTCAGCTGTTACCACCTGCATGGTTCACACCATCTGTAGTTAAACCCCCACCAATAACACAAAACAGACAGACTTGTCACCGGCAGAAAACCCAGAGGAAAGCATCAGAATGACTGTGGTCGGGGCTGGGTAGGAAGGCTATATGTAGAGGTTGCTAGGAACACCAGGGGTTTTCAAAGACTGTGTTTCCAGACTCATCATCTGCATGGAAATGTCCTTGTCAGCTGCTTTTTCTTTAAAAGCGAGTCACTCAAACAGCCTTGTCCCATAAAATCAATTTCCAAGGAAGTCTTGGTAACCTAATACCTACAAAAGAGGCCAGGACCTCAGCGCTGGAGAGTCATGTTCTCCATCCTGCCCTCGGCATTCTCCACCTGACAGACACAGACTTCGCCGTCCACCCTCCCCCCTTTCTCCCTGAAACTATCGCTTTACTTCACAGACATGTCTGATTCTCCCAGGCAATGCCTCTCCAAATGGCTTTTGTCTCTTTTGGCAAATGCTTTCTATTTCTTCAGCCCATTCCTTCTGACTTCTGCATGTTACTAGATTTAAAAAGCCACTTCCCTGCTATGTCATCTGTAGACACCATTCTGCATGGCTCAGGCATTTAGTGACTTTATGGTTTTCTCCCCACAAAAGGCACGTGAGGAAGAAATCATAGCCCTAGGAGAACTGGACAACCGTGCAAGAGGATCAGACACAGGAGCGGGGGCGGAAAGACCCTGGGGGGTGACAGAAGAGGGCCCGCTGTTCACGGAGGAAGTGGAAGCCTGTACTTACAAACACATCCATGAGCAGGTGTTCCAGTGTCACTTCAAAGTCTTCCAGTTTGGCAGCTAAAGTCATCACGAAGGATCCGATGGGTGATCAGGCCCCGCTGATGGCCCACACCTGCAAACCCCTCAGCTCAGGAAATGCGGCCGGCCTCAAACTGAGTCACAAGCCAGAATCACCGCTAGCGGGAAGTGGGAACCCTCAAGACAGAACAGGGCATCGCAGACCTTACGGCTGGAGTTTTGGAGCCTTGGAGCCAGAAATCTTAAAGGATTGAAAAAAAAAAAAGCTGTATTAATGATGCCGTGGGACAAAGACTGGGCACAAAGTGATGTCAGCAGGTGAGGAATCCAGCCACTGCCCGGCCCTTTACCACTTCACAGATGCAGGGAACCGCGACAGTGGGTGAGAGACAGTGAGATGGGGTGGGCAGGGAGAGTGGGAAAAAATGGAATAAACTGTCTGACTCTGATATTTATAGGGCTGCATGTTTTTGACTCCAGCCCATTTCTCAGTTCATTTGTGACCTTTCATAAATGGCCAAACACACTGGGGCGTATTGTGGAACGGGGGCAGTGGGTCCCACAGAAGTTGGCTGTGACCAATGCTAGGGCAATTCACACAGACCCGCCATCAATAGTTCTTTGTCAAACACCCATCAGACCTTGTTCTGTACACGATGACAGAAAAGCACATAGTCTTGTGAAAAACAGGGAAACGAAATTTTTTCTCAGTGTATTATTAGATCCGTATACTCTCCCCCATCCTCCGTTTTCTGTCCTCCCCACCCCCTCTTCTGCAAGAGTAGATAAACATCAAGGAAAAAAAATTTAATCTTTTGTGTCAACTCCTCAAGCTTCTGCCAGGGAGAGAAGAGCCACTAAATCTTGCAAAGGCCATTTCTCCTTTTCTGCCTCCAAAGTTTGAGGCATCTTCTTTTTTTTTTTAACTTAGATTTTAATTGTGGTGAAATACACATAGCATAAAATTATCCATCTTGACTGTGTACACTACACTGGTTAGGCGTACAGTTCAGAAGTGTTAAGTACATTCACACTATTGTGCAACCAACCTCCAGAACACTTTTCATCTTGTAGAACTGAAATCTCTATACCCATTAAACAATAACTCCCCATCTCTCCCTGCCCCAGCCCCTGGCAACCACCATTCTGCTTTCTGTCTCTGTGGATTTGATTCTTCTTGGTATCCCATAGAAGTGGAATCATACAATATTTGTCCTTTTCTGTCTGGCTTCTTTCACTTAGCATAATGTTTTCAACACTCATCTGTGTTATAACCTGGGTCAGAATTTCCTTTCCTTTTAAGGCTGAAATCCTATATCCTAAGAAGAACCACTGCTTCGGACAATTTTTCAGGTCTGAGTAAATCTCTCAGGAACGCTTGGTTGTCAAGCCTACAGCCTTGGTTCTACCAGTGAGTTCTGTCCTGTTCCCTGAATAATTGCTGAACTGAATGATCCGTGCAAATTCTAGCCTCCGACTCCCAACAGGGTGTAACCACTTACCAGTTAATACTGATGCCAAAGAAGCAGGTGGCCCACATGGACCAGAGAAGGAAACAAAAATATGAAGACTGTCTGCTGTCTCATAAAACTCTCCTTTTGTTGTCAGAGCTCTCTAAAGTGGGAACAGCTGAAACTCTCCAATTTAGTATCTTCCCATGAATTTTCATTTTCCCAGAGGAGATACAGACCCACTTAACTCGGCATATAACATTTAAACAAAGCGACCATAAAATGAGGGACAAAGAAAAAAAAATGGATGAAGAGCATCATATTCTTTCTAAAGCAGATTTGGAATCTGTCAGAGTAGTTTAGCTTGACAGTGGGTCATAAATTGTACATAAATGTTCTTTGAATTATGGTTTCGATTCTGTTTGGGGGCCTCTAATAGGGGAATTAGAGTGGGCTTCATGACAGGCATCTCTTGTTAGGCAAAGGCACCAGGGAGGGGGCGGCTGCGCGGTGATGAATGGCTCCAATAGCCAAGAGTGTACAGAAAATATATTTCCCTGATGGGTGAACTCATATTCACAGACCTCCTTGTCAGCTAATGCATTTACCATGTCTGGGATGGATTCAGTGACCAGAGCAACCAAAGTCAGCCACAAAGACTCAACACCAGCTGATACCTTGCCACGTAGTTGCTGTCTTTTGTTAAAACTATAGCTTCCCTGAAGGAACTCAAAAAACCCAGGTACCTTCTTTCACCAGGTGAGAGAGTGATAGGTTGAAAAAAAATTGGCCATATACCCGGGAGACTGCTGGTGAGGAGAGGTAGAGACACAGATACAGTGTCCTTCTGGTCTCCTGAGGATCTCAGGCGAGCTCTCAAAATCAGGACTTCTTGAGCTCCTTACCTTAAGAACTCAGTTTGGACGAAGTATTTTGAAAATCTAGAATTTCATAAAAGATATACTTGTGTAATTCATTAATCCTCTTCCTGGGATGGACAAGGGATCAGCCAATGGAGCACAGGTACTATTTCTTGTTCAGTGAAGTCTCCCTGTCTCCCAGTCCTGGCAACGACTTCACATGGTTTTAAGGGCAACCCCAGGCATAGTGCCTCTTGGAATGTAAAGAGCAAACTTGAGGGACAAGGAACTGTGTGTAATTTGGGCACTGCGAGTGCTTAATACTCTTGAGCTAGAGCTCTAAGGAGGATGTACCAAGAACATCCTGCTTTTACGGGACAAAGCCACTGTAACTGTTTCCATAGAGGAAAAATCAACCAGAAGAAGAGTTAGCATGAAGAGAGCATGAGGAAAATGGTCACGGGTTGTGGACGTCACCCATAGGACACATCTGGGATGCTTTCCGGTGGTAGTGGATAACATGAACCGTGTGGAGTCAGTTGGGCACCTTGGAGGCAGCAGAACCACACCAGTCTTCATGCGGGGAGGCTGTTGAAAATGCATCAAGACAAGGCAGGCTCACTGGCATCAGCGCTTATCAATACATGAGCATATAGTAAAGGATGGCTTGGACATATCAAATGCGAACTCTTTTTAGTAACTCTCTTCTGTGTAATTGATACAAATTTTTGGTAACTATGGAGAAGTTTTATTGATGCTTATATCAGATCTGAACATTTATTTGTTTGTTCATTCATGCATGCTTTTGACAAATATTTATTCAGCAACTGGTAAGATATTGAGATGGGTCCTAGTGCTGCTAAGAAGATCAAGACATGGCTTTCTTCAAGACTTACAGTCTAGAGCAGATGTGGCAAGATGTGCTGGTGCAGTTTTATACTCTCTCCTATCTTTTGAGAATATGAAAGAAGAGTGTACTTCCTTTTGGGGGAGCACTTACTCTGGGACTCTGGGGGGTGAGGGATGGCTCACTGATAAAGTGAGAATGAAGAGCATTATTTCCACTCCACGGGAAATGAACAAGAATGAATGAGGTGGTAGAGCAGAACTCCCAAGGGTGGGATTTGCAGCACTAGGTGGCAGGGGCATGGCTGGGGGCAGTGGTGGCTTCTAGGAGGTCTGAGCCCAGTGGCCATTGGGTTTGAGAAGGTGACAGCCAATGTCTCAGTATTGGTGGCACAGGGTACTGACACCATCCCACAGACATCACCTTGATGGTATACACATCTCACTTAGAAAAAAACATACTTCAACCACTGATCAAAGCTTAGAGACCACCTGAGAAGGATCTGAAACCAACATGCCGGGGCTCGCCAACTGAGAACAATTAATCAGCAGCACACCTGATATGGTAGGCAAATGCTAGAATTTGCTCTGCACATTTAAATAATAGCATTTGTGTGTATGTTTTCAAATTTCGAGTTTCTTTCTGTTTGAATCCCGAGTGACCATCTCCTTCTCCAAAGTCTATGAAAAAACCTCCTCCAGCAGGCTCAATATTTTGGTGACAGGACTCAGATGAAAGGGCAGACATGAAGCCACACTCCAGAGGGAAGTGTGGGCAAACCAATCTTCTAGAGAGAACTATGCTATTCTGCAGCCCTGAAAATGAATCATCCCCTTCTAGAATGTGAGCATTCTGCAGAGCTGAGGCCCTTGGTTCTGTGAGATCACAGTTCAGATTATACCAGACAATCTATTAAGTACCACGGTGTGCAAGCCCAAGGCAGCAGGCAATGGAATAGGCAAGGATGTTTTTCTGGAACATTCTCTCTGTTCGCTCCAGTGCATTGACTTTCTACTCAGCAAAACCATTTGAAGGTCAACTACAAAGCAGTGGATCAAGACAACATCCAGTTGATCAGAACTGGTCATTAAGATAACCTAGTTAACCATTTTAGTGATCTGAAACGACGACGAAGTGTTTACTGAGGTATTGTTTTTTAAAGCAAAACCACTAGCTCTTATTCTGATCACTCAGTTGTGTCCTATAGACGCTGTTTATAGTGCAAAAAACTCCCAATGATACATGTAAAAGTGAACAGATATGAATATCCTATTGACGTCTTTGTCTGTCAAGCTTCTGCCTTACCTTAAAGCCAGAGGGTTTTTAAAGATATGCTTGTTTAAGTAGAACCCTATAGATGGCCGCCTGTCTGGGTCTAGTTACAAAGGCTGGCCTGTCTGCTCTAGATGTCCCTTGGAGGACAGACATGTGAATTTAAGGGTTTGCCTCTATAGGGCCCCCAGCAGGCTGGCACTGCAGTGGGTCAGGGCAGTGGTATCTGTCAGCAGACCAGGCTCGCAGTGTCCGCCTCATTCTTACACAGGCAACCTTGTCTTCCCCACTCACAACGCATTTTTGATTTTGACAGCCTCTCTGACAAGCACAATGGCCCTATTCCTCCACATCTGTCCCCCTTGCTCCACTCTGGCCCTGCCCCCCACACCCGCGTCCCCTGGCTGTTCACAAGGATGAATTTCAAGACTTTCAAAACTAACAGGCAGTAAAATGCGTGTCAGGCACATGCAGGGATGCTCTGGGCTTGTGATGGAGAGAACGCATAATAACTTGCCTGATCTTTCAGTCTTGCCACCTGTCACTTGCTCTCCTATTTGGAATAAAAGTGGCTTGTGGAGATTTCGAGATCACCCCCGGCAGGGCACCTTGGGAATGTGCCAAGGATAATCATCCCAGCTCCTCCGCCCGCACTTCCCGGGGTGCCTTGCTTTCCAGAGTTCAGATGCAGGTTGTGGAAGCACTCATGCTCACCACATTCTCCCAGATCTTTTACAGACATTTTGGATGACTCTTTATCATCTGTTAAAGTTGTGCAGCATTTAAAAATTTCCATGCCTCCCAGGGTTGTTTTGAGAATGAATCTGATACATTTAGGTAAAGCACTTAGAGCTAGTCTAAAATGAGAAGCTGTGGACACACAAACTATGTGGTGGGTACTACCTGCTATGAACTGAATGTTTGTGTCCCCCTCAAATTCATAAGTAGAAGACCTGATCCCCAATGTGATGGTATTTGGACGAGGGGCCTTTGGGAGGTAATTAGGTCATGAGGGTAGAGCCCTTGTGAATGAGATTAGTGCCCTTAGAAAAGAAACCAGAGAGCTCCCTTGCCCCCTCCTCCTGCCATGGGAAGTCATGGCTAGAAGATGGTCATCTATGACCAAGGAAGTGGGTTCTCACCAGGTGCTGAATCTGCCAGCACCTTGATCTTGGACTTCTCAGCTTCCAGAATTGTGAGAAACACATTTCTCTTGCTTAAAAGCCACCCAGTCTATGTATGGTATTTTTGTTATAGCAGCCCAAATGGACTAAGACATGGCTGTTACACTCCACATTGGGGAACTTGGAGTGAGTGAGTTTGCTATGTCACTCCCAAAATGAGTATGTCTGCTGGTAGTAAAAAGAACACCCCAAGGAGAACCACCATCCGTCCTAAGTAATTGAATTAGACTGGGTTTTCTCTCCCCAAAAGACTTTCCCATGTTGCCTTAGAATGACTCGTAACTCTAAACCCTTTCAGACTCAATGGCCTTTTGTTATAACAAATATTTCATAATGCCCCTCAAATGAGGGGCAAATAAAACTCACTGAAATTATTGTCCTCAAATGAAATTCATGGATGGTGTAACCTTCCTGCACATAGTGTTTTAAAAATATTGCACAATTCTCTGGTTATGTAAACAAGCAATAAAAAGAAAGTAATCTATAAGCAAATAACGCATATTACTGTATGTAATGTCTGGGTATAACACAGCTACACCAAAAAACATGGTGAAGTGACTGATTCCTTCATCACTGTGAATGTGACAAATACAAATGGAAACCAGCATCATTCTGCTCCCTGTGATGTCAGTGTGATGGACTGCCCGCCCGCCACCCCTCCTCACTCCACCTGCTGCTGGGGGGGGAATCCTTCCTGGGCATGACCAGGGATAGGAGATGGGAGAATGTGGACGGAAGGAAATGTGGCTGTGTGTGTTTGAGCAGGAGCATTGTGGTGTTTGGGACTCACGCACATTCTAACCAGTCTTAGTAACTTTGCCTGGCATTCCAGACCAACTCTAGAGCAATTTAGGAGGCTGTCAGAATGACCAGACAGCCCTGGAACAGGACTGAATCTCCACTAGTCTCCAGTATATTCTTGGGATATTATGTCCCTGCACAGCAAGAGCCACCTATTGGAACTTGAAAATTATTCCATTTGGACCCTAGGCTCCTCCACTGAGGATAAGCTAGGCGGCTATGACACCATTCACCTGACTTTTTCCAAGGTCTCATCAAAAGGCGTATGTCGTATTGTGCAAGTCCTGGCTTTACTCCGGCTACAGAAAAGCCAGGCTGGGCACTGTTGGCCAGCTGTGGCAGGCTGGCATCCTGTGAGCATTGTGCTCTTAAGAATTCACAGGTGGTCAGGGGGTGGGTATAACTCAGTGGTAGAGCGCATGCTTAGCATGCACGAGGTCCTGGGTTCAGTCCCCAGTACCTCCATTAAGTAAGTAAATAAATAAATAAATAAAACCAGTTACCTACACCTCCCAGTATCTCCATTAAAAAAAATCAAACAAGTAAATAAACCTAATTACCTTCCTCCCCTCAAAAACAAAACGAAACAAAACAAAACAAGAATTCACAGGTGGTCATCATCCAGGGTTCTTGACTTGCTGCATCCTTCAGCCCACAGAACCCTGAGTTTTCCACACCTGATCTCCAGAATTTGGAAGTGCACTCTGGGTACCACTGGTTAAGGAATGACCACGGGAGGAACAGTTCTGGACTTTTAACCCTCACGAGGCTGATATAATCCCATCACTGACAAAATGACCCTTCCGCAAGACAACAAGATAAATATTTTCATTAAGACATACTTGGGGAAAAAAAAGGATGATCAGATCCTGGGCTTTGGGTGGGTTCCTAACCACACAACTCATAGCCCTGATCGATAAATAACCTGAGATCCCCATGCAATTGGCAAATCCCCATGTGAATTTAGCTGGAGTGCTAACTTCGAAGACAGAAGGGCACGAAATGACCTGAATTGATCTCACGGAGGCAGCCCTGCTCCAGAGACCAGGCCCTTACATCTTCACCCAGGCAGCCCTAGAAGGGGAAAGGGTTCCTTTCACTGTAGGCGCTCGGACATTTCTGCAACAACTTCAGTTCTGAGGGTAATTTCATAATGAGGAGGGGGCAGTCCTGCCAATGTGGGTGCCCAGAGGAAGTCTTCACCGGCCTTCCTGTGCCTTAAATCAGAGCCCGAAGCATTCAGGTGTCTCAGGCTACAGCTTTCTTCTGAATCAGTCCCAGTTCATGCCATGTTGTGACCTGATGAGAGTGAAATGAAATCTTTCCCTAAATGCGGTCGGAGGAAAAATCGGCTGGTCACTTCAAGACCACAGGACAGAAAAGAAGGGAAATTTTGGTAGCAGATGCTCCCCTGGGTATTTTATTCATTGTGATACACGAATTGGAAGACTTGTACGTGCTGCATGTCTTGTCTCAAGCTTTGAGTTGATCCATCCCTGGGGTTAGTATTGCTTTCCTCCCTTTTCAAGGACCTTTGGCTGAAGTTGGAGAGTGAATGACCAAGAGCTTCACAAAGAGCCAGATTTTGCTGTAACTAGGTTTGCACATGGCTACCAGTGACGTATGTGCTCTCTCTCACCCTGCGGGGAGAATGCTCTCATGCAGCTGACGGAGGAGCGACCCTGGGGTACCCCCATCTGTGACTTGAGGCTCACAGCCTCTTTGGGCCCAATTTCTTCATGCACCTAAATCCAGGCTGAGGCTAGCAAGGGATTCCAGATCTTGGGCATCACAGAACACCACAATTTGCACATCAAATTAAATATTGGGAGGACCGAGTTAGGGTTGCCAATATCTTGCATGCTAAGTGGGGGCATTAAACAAAACAATGAAACAAGCCCATTATATCTGCCATCACTGTGATTTATTAAAGAAAAGACATTTTTAACACACGCCAATAATAGGAGAGAGAAAATCTCAGAATGTAAAGCGGATGGCATTTAGTTGCATGGAGGACTCCCTCTGTGGTCTGTATTTTCTCCAAGCTGTAGTCCGGTGAGGAGTTTATTACAGGCTTGTGAAGGTCAGGGATTGATGCCTGGATCCAGTGGATCATCAGTGACAATTCAGCTCCGATACCTGTGAGTATATCCCTAGTTTTCAATGCATCCTCACACTGCTACTAAAACCCAGATGGAAGATAACGCAGAAACAAGCTCCTAGGTGCAT